>NC_056684.1:30051093-30724665 GCF_018350215.1 Panthera leo | reverse complement strand
CTGCACTGCTTGTCCCTCTGCTGAAGGCCTCCCATAGGGCTCAGAAGGAGCTGGACACCACACTTATCATCCGCACCGTGTCCGCATGGCTCTAGCCTAAGGTCCCACGCAGGTGGGGAGCTCCCTCAGAGCAGGGATGGGGGCTCTTCCTGGGCTGCCAGGATCCTCTGTGGGACCTAGAACACTTTGCTCTCTTTCAGGGGTCTGAGTTTCCCAGTCTGTACCATTGGAAGTTTGGCCCAGATGGTCTCCAATGGGGCTTGATTCCCAGGCCTCATGGCCTAGGTGCTCTGGAATGTTGATGAATGTAGGGAAAACATCCCAGTGCACCTCACTCTGATACCTGAGACCTTGAGGGCCTTTGGGCTTGGGGTTTCCAGTAAGGATGGGAGTGATGCCTTCCTCAGGTAGGGGGCCTGATCCTACCAGGGGAGGGAAGTAAGGCAGGCATGGTGACAGAGATGGGTTGTTGAAGGGGAATCTGCCTGGGAGTGGGGGAGAAGATACCAGCCCTCCTGCCCCCTCCCCACTTCCAAATTCTTCCTAAAGGTAGGGATTGGCTTAACATTATAAAACCCCACTGGTGCCATGCCATTTTTCTGCTCTAAAATCTTCATCGGTTCCCTGTTGCCAACAGAACATAGGCTGTGGGCCGTATTCTGCCATTTAAGGATTCTGTGCCCCAGTCCAATGGCTCTTCCTGGCTTGTGCTCAAAATATGCCTTCTAACCAGGCTGCTGGTCTTCCTATCTCAACATGATCTGCTCATATCCACCTCAGTGCCTTAGCTCAGGCGGAGCTCCTGCCTAGAATACTGACCCCCTTCCCATCCTCCGAGCCTTGGCTCAAGGATCACCCTTGGCCCTGCCCCAGCTTGCCTGTCAATTTCTCTTCCCCATACTCTTCATCTGGATCTTTGCAGACATGATAGGATCTGTTGTTTGAGTTTTAATTTGCTTTTCTGTCTCCTAAAAGAGTTCAAGTTTAGCCTATCCATTTCTGTGTACTCCTCATTGCCCAGCACCATGCTTGTACGTTTTTGTTGCTGAGAAGGTATTTGAGAATGGCTCTCGGTTGAAGCCCAAGGAGATGGGGGTGCTGGAATCTCTTGGCTGGAGTCTGCAGGTTGGATAAGCACCCTTTTCCAGTCACCTTAGATTGCCCCTTCCCACCTCTCCAGAGGCCCAGCCCATCACCCAGACCCCGAGACTTTGAAGGAGGGGGTCCCTGGGAACAGAAGCAAGGAGCCTGGGGATCTAGCTCTGACTCACCCCAGTGGGGGGTCCTCCCCTGACTCATTTCCCCTCTGGGTACCTCGTGATGCTGTCCATTAGAGCTGGCTTCCTTATGTGATGGGGAGCAGGGTGTGGCCTGGGCCCCTGGAAGGGAGATTCAGGCCCTTCTGTTCAAAGTTGCTTTTGGGAATGTTCCTGAAAGATGTAGGCTGAAGCACTACATACATTAGTATGATTCATACATGGGTAGTAATGACTGATAGGCCCCGAGGCCACAGTTCTTATGGCCTTACCTCAAGGAGAATGCTGTGATGGCGGACTTCTGGCATTTAACAGAAAGGACATGCACCCTGGTGCCTCTCAGAAGGTGAACTGCCACTCAGTCTCTGCTGGGGTCAAGCACCAATGGTGGGGACAGGGAAATGTGGTGGGGGTTGCCCAGGGCTGTCTGAGGGACGAGCTCCTGCTGGGGTGCAGGATATCTGAGGGGCTCTAGGAGGCTGAGCCTGTCACTAACCAGGCCTTCTGAGTTAGGAGAGTGGGGAGAGGAGACAGGAGCTAGAGAGGAGAGCAGGAGGAAGGTGGTGAAGAGGCCGTACAGTCAAATGCACCTGGGGCCGAGCAGGGTCCCAGAGTGGTTGGAGGAAACCAGGGGAAGCGGCAGGCGGGAGAGACTGAGGTACATGTGGGACCCCATGGAGGGTGGGGCAGGGTGGCTCCCTCCCCATTTCTCACCATTCCTGGGCTGGACTGCTGAGGCTGGGGTACTGGCTTCTTGCTGTCGCTGAGTGTCCTGTGGGCACCAGTGCCGTCACCAAAAGCCTGCTGGGCTCAGGGAGCCCAGACAGCATTGGGCAGCCCCACTGGGTATAGCGGACTATCCTGCACGGAGGCCACACCCTAGGCCGACGGACTGGGGCCAGCCTCAGACAGCCAGAGCCCACAGAAGCTTCAAGATGGAGAGCTATCACGGGGGGATCTTGCTTCTACCCAGGACTGGAAGCCCCAGAGAGCCCAGCCTGGAATGGCAGGAGCTTGTCTCCCAGTGGGGGCTACTTCTGGGCCCTCTTGTCCCATTTTTCTACCTCAGGAGCCCCCCACAGCTCTGGCAGTCTGGGTTGGGGGTCTCAGGCCCCTTACTCACCTGCGGATGAAGGTCTGGCCAACATGACCAGGGTCAAAGCCAGGGCCAGGGCCAGGGCAGGGGCTGGAGGCGGAGGCTGCTGGCCGGAGCTCATCGCGGCCCGGCTGTGCAGCAGGATCGGCGAGGAGGAGCCGAGCAGAGTGGCAGTAGGGAGCCCGGACACCGAAGGCGCCAAGGCGCGGGCTGAGACAAGGCTGCTCTACGCCGCGGGCTGGGGCTCTGGAGCTGCCCGCGCCGCCACCGCCTTACTTAACTCCGGGGGCGGGGCAGGCGCCGACCCGCGCTCCGGTTTCAGGCTGGGGCTCCCCCGTTGGCCCCCCTCACCCCCAACTTTCTTAAAGGGCCCGTGCTGGGCTGCCTCCTCCCCGGGCAGGGGTGAGAGGACCCTTATAGCTCCGTTAGACCCAGGCTCCACCCTGGAGTTTTGGAACAAAGTCGCAGGGGAGCCTAGATCCAAGCCCTCCCTGAGCTCTGACCCAAGGGCTCCAGGAGACCCCCTCTGGGAGGAGACCCGAGCTGGGCAAGCCCCCTCACTTACCTCACTTGTCTCTCTCCTGCCCTGCAGGGATTGGTGTGTGTGTGTGTGTGTGTGTCTGCTCCCGGCCTAGGAGGACAGCTGTCTACCACTACAGAGACTGCTTTGGGGCTGCTTTCTCTGAGGCCTCCTCGGGTCTTCATTTGGACAGAGAGGCACTGGTCTGAGGTTCTGCACTGCTCTGTGTCCTCTGGCATTGTGACCTTGACCGTCTCTGCCCTGCAGAGCCTCCACTTCCCAGCCTGTAAAGGAGAGATGTTCTAGACTCTCCCACAAGGCAGGAGGGATTCTCAATCCCACAGTATTATTTGCTTCAAAATAACCCTGTGAGGTGAGTGAGAACCACTCCCCCCACCCCTCATTTTACGGAGGAGAAAACTGTGGCTCAGAGCCGGAAGTGGTTCTTACAAGGCCCGAGGGGGAGTGTAGGTCCCTGGCCCTTTGGGACTAGAACCCCGGGCATCCTAACACCTGAATGCAGGTGTCTCAACTTCCTGGGGCCGCCTCCTGGAAATCTGGCCCCGGATTTAGCTCCCACCTAAAAGCTTTTGAGCCCTGCTCCTCTTGGCTCCCCCGCCAGGCAACAACATCAGTCTTGTCCCAAACCACAGGAGAGAGGGCACTCCTGAGACAGAACGTCCAACCCCGGAGACTCTGCCCGCTCTCTGCCTGGCCCCAGCATCTGCATCGCCTGGCCTCAGCTTCTCTGTCCAGCAGATGGGTGGAAGAGTGCCCCAGAGTGCTGTCCCCTCCCTTCTCTCAACAGAATCCTTCTTTCACACCTGCCTGCTCTAGCCTGCTCCCACCCCCACCCCACCAGCACTCTCTTCCCAGCTCCTCCCCACCTTTAAATATTTCTTATTAAAAAAATTATAAATTATATATTATAATGTATATTATATGTATAAATATTATATATTATATTAGTTTCAGATGTACACCATAGTGGTATATATATATTACAAAAGGCTCACCACAATGAGTATAGTTACCATCTTTCATCATACAAAGTTATAACAATATTATCGACTATTCCCTGTGCTGTTCTTTTCATCCCCATGATGTATTTATTTTATAACTGGAAGTTTATACTTCTTAATCCCCTTCCTACTTTGCACCCCCCCCCCCCGACAATTGCCAGTTTGTTCTCTGTATTTATGACTGTGCTTCTGTTATTGTTTGTTTGTTCATTTGTTTTTTATTTTATGTATTTATTTTGAGAGAGAGGGAGAGTGCGCATTTGAGCTGGGGAGGGGCAGAGAAAGAGAGAGAGAGAGAGAGAGAGAGAGAGAGAGAGAATCTTAAGCAGTCTCCACGCTCAGTGTGGAGCCCACCTACAGGCTCGATCTCACAACCATGAGATCATGACCCGAGCTGAAATCAAGAGTTGGACGCTTAACCGACTGAACCACCCAGGCGCCCCTGTTTTGTTTTTTAGATTCCACATATAAGTGAAACCATACGGTATTTGACTTTGTATGACTTATTTCATTTAGCATCATACCCTCTAACTCCATTCATGTCGTTGCAAAGGGCAAGGTTTCGCTCTTTTCATTTTATGGCTGAGTAATGTTGCTTTGTACATATACACAACATCTTCTTTATACATTCATCTGCCGATGGACACTGGGGCTGCTTCCATATCTTGGCTGTTGTAAATAATGCTGCTGTGACCAGAGGGGTGCATGTAACCTTTGGAATTGGTGTTTCTGATTTCTTCCTCCTGGAAGTGGAAATATTGGATCCAGAGGTTCTGCGGTTCTGAACTGCTGAATACCTAGAAGTGGAAATATTGGATCGTATGGTACTTCTAATTTTAGTTTTTTGAGGAAACTCCACACTGTTTTTCAGAGTGTCCAAGCCCTCTCTTTCACTAGTGACTGTCCTCCCAAGTATAATGACACTTCATAGTTTGCAACAAAATTGAGCCCCATTTTGCAGATGAAGAAACTGAGGTTGAGAGACATTAAGGGGCTTGAGCGAGTCTACACAGCTGCGAAGATGTGGAACCAGGTCTTTGACCCCAAGCCCAGTGCTCTTAACCACCACAGCGTAGTATGATGGTGTGGTGTCTGTGTGGTGTTTGTAAATGCTGATGTTGGACCTAGGCCCTGAGTTCGAATCCCAGCTCTCCTACTTAGCTGTCCAACCTTGAACAAGTTGCTTCACCTCTCCCGTGACTCGGTTTTTTCCTTTGTACAATTGGGTCAGTGAGGATTCCGTGCACTGGTGTACCTCATATGCCTAGCCCGGGGCCTGTCATGCAGCAGACGTTCCATAGACACTTGTCCTTTCTCTTCCTTCTCTGTAGTCCTCACGTCCTTCTGCCCCTCACAGTTTGTACACAGCTTCATACCTGTTGCCTCCCTTGATGAAAAGTCAGCCCCTTGAGGGCTGCTTCTTTATGAATCAAAAAACTTGGGTGGAGATTTCTACCCACCCCATCTGCCCTCCCCTTCCTTCCCCCTCCCTCTCCTCCCTTCCTTCCCCCTTCCCATCTTCTCTCATCTCCCCGAATCCCACCCACGCAGACTTACCCACCACTACCGGGAGTATGTCTGTGGAGCCTCCAGACGAGTTCCCGCCCACAGCTGAGGTTCAAGTCAGGATTAGGTCGCAGCCTCCCCCTGCCTCGTTGCTAGCTAGGGAGAGAAACACAGGCCTGGAAAAATAATGGCAACGAGCACAGCAGTACTAACCCACACTTGCTTGTCTGCTGGGGCTTCCCAGTTTACAAAACATTCACCTGATCTCTTGACAACCCTGGGAAGTATGCGTGTTGGGGGATAGTGTTCCCTTTGCGCTGATGAGAAAACTGAGGCTCTAGTGGAGATACAGGATACTGGGGCTCCTGCACACAAAGCTTGGCCTTTGTTTAGCCTGTAGCCCAGGGCTGGAACCCTGGATAGGTGCTGAGCGACATCATGCCAGCAGACTGGCAGAAAGTTGAGGCCCCATGTTGCTTTGGAACTGATCTCTGACCACCTCCTGCTGTCTCAAGAGCAAAGGTTGTTGGACCCGGCAGTGCCTGCTTCTCATTTGTCCCCTCCCTGGCCTCCTCAGCAGGCCTCCCTGGGACCCTGAAGGCCAGGTCCTGAGCAGAACTGACCAGGACCCATCTATGTCACGAAGTTCTCTGGCGTGGGCTGGCCAGGTGCCCTCGGTGACCGTCTCTGAGTGCCCCTGCCTTCCCGGCCATATCTCAACTTCCTCCAGGAAGCCCTCCCAGTCCTTTCTGCCTTTCCACAAACTCCCTGGAGTAGTGATCTCTTCTCCTGGTGCCTCCCAGGGCATCCCTAGCCTGGTCAGGAGGTGTTACTCAATGCCTCCCTTTCCCCTAGACTGACTTCTTCTCAGCAAGGTACTGCACAACACTTGGGGAAGGGAGAGGAAAACCCAGAACACTCTTGAAGAATGAAAAAGGATGTCCACACCTCAGGTGAAGGGGGATTCAAAGTGTCCTGAAGCTTCAGAGACCTGTGGCATGTGCTGCCTCAGTTTCTCCAAGTGATCTGCCTCTGGGAGAACAAGACAACAGAAAGCCCAGCATCACCTACTTCCCTACCAGCAGAGTTCAGCTAAGACGCTGGACACGTACTCCTGGTCACTCTCACCCTCAATGATTCTTGGACTCAGTGCCGGCTCTGGCAGCAGCTATGGCTTGGTCCTGCCCCTGGCCAACGCCTGGCAGTCTGAGCGCCTCTGTGTTTTGCACCCTGACCACATGGGCTCCACCCAGAGAACCTGTGGCCGAAGCCAGCGTGCTGGTAAATGGTGGGTACTTATGCCCCAGATGGAGTGGCGTGTGCACTGGGGTGTACTCCAGCTGCCCAGGTCCTGCCCTCAGGGAATTGGCCTTCTGCCATGAAGGACACGGAACCCAGGCCACTACTGTGCAAGGGGACACAAGCTTTTGGCCCCAGTTCCGTGGCCCTGCAGTCTCATGGCCAGGGGCTCCCAGGCCTGGGCTTCTGACCCGGGCCTCTGCTGGGAGTGGTCTTGCTTCTGTTCCTGGCTGGAGGCATCCATGGGGCTCCTGTAAGCGCAGGCAGCCTGGCTCAGGAGGGGCGGGGGCAGCTATTCCCAACAATTACACAATTCAGGAGCTCAGAAGTTGTGTTTGCTGTCTTCAGGAGCCAGCTGCGAATGGGAGGCTAGTGGCAAGGCTTTGCTCTGATCGGGGGCAGGCTTTGAGCCACACCCACACCCTGAAGGGGAGACAGGGGTGAGGGGTGGTGCAGGATCCCCTCAGAGCCTCTGGTCCAAGGGGCAGGACTCATTTTCCACACCGTGTTCACAAAAGCTGTGGCTTCAGTGGCTATGAGCAGCTGGCCACAGCTGACTCCCCTGGGGTCATGCTATTTCTAAATGTTGGTTCATGCTATTAACCCCTGCTGTGCTCCACCAGCAGACATTGGCAGCCTGCAGAGAGTACGTCTGGGAGGGGGGGAAGGAAGAATCCTTGTCTGGATGGAAACTTTGTGAACATACTTGCTCCGAGTCTAGCACGGGGCAGGCAACTTTGGGGGTTAGGGCAGGGCTCCTAAAAGAGGGATGTAAAATACCTGCTCAGGATGGAAATGAAGCTTGTGATGGGCGTTAGGAGACGTGGGTCTGAGCTGGCGGCTGGGCAGGGCAGTGGAAAGAATGTCGGGTCAGGAGCCAGAGGTCCAGTTCTGCCAAGCCTTTTCTGTGTGGCCTCAGGTGAGTCACTTCGCATCTCTGCACCTCTTCTCTCGTCTGTACGTTGTAGAACCGCCATGGTGCTTGCACGATGTTTTCCAGCAGAGATGCTGGCGCTTTATAAACCACGAAGGGCAGTGCCTGGTGGTTATGATGACGGCAACCGTTGATGCCAGGGTCCTACTCTCTGAGCGACTCCCAGGTGTCCCTTGAAGGAAAGGCAAGATGGACAGCCAAGAGACAGCCAGAGCACGCTGACAGAGCTATCTTCAGCCTGTGTGGGGCTCAGTGAGGATGCCGCCCTACATGAGAACACTGAAGTTCAGCCCCTACTGACCCCATTGGCTCGCTCTCCTTATACAGTGAAATCCTGTGGTAGCCAGCCTCCAAGATGGCCCTCTGTAGTCCCCCACCTTCTGGCATTTGCACCCTTGTTTAGCCACCTCCCACACTGAATAGGGCTGACCTGCGTGGCCACTAAGGGACTGCAGCAGTGACTGTGACTTCCAAGGTGAGGTCATAAAAGGCATGGCAGCTTCTGCCTCGCTCTCTTCTGACTGCTTGCTCTGCGTGCCAGCCACCATGACCTGAGGAGCCCGTGGGGGGCCCATGTGGAGAAGAACTCTGGCCTTTGGCCAACAGCCGGGACCCGTTCACCACTCATGTGAGCGAGCCATCTTGGAAATGGGTCTGCCAGCACCAATCAAACCTTCAGATGACTGCAGCCCTTACTGCCATCTTGACTGCTGTCTTTTGAAGAGCCTGAAGCCAGAACCATCCAGCTATGCCACTTCTAAATTCCTGACCCACAGAAACTATGTGCAATAGTAAACGTTTATTGCCATCTTAGGCTGTTAGGTTTTGAGGATAATTTATTATGCAGCAGCAGATAACTGATACAGACCCATCCAAGTATAAGTAGTAGTCCAGTGAGCCAGACTGGGCATGGTGCTGGGACTCTGCTCCCACAAGAAGGAACGTTTCCTTGATCAATCAATGGATCAACCCATTCATTCATTCATTCATTCATTCAACAAATATTACTTTTAAAAAATATTATTTATTTTGAGAGAGAGAGTGGGGAAGAGGCAAAGCAAGAGACTCCCAGGCAGGTTCTGTGCTGTCAGATTGTTCTCAAGAACCATGGGATCATGACCTGAGCCAAAATCAAGAGTCGGATGCTTAACCAACTGAGCCACCCAGGCGCCTCTGGGTGTGTTGATTTTGAGGTGCTTGTGAGAAACCCAGTGATACAGTGTAGGCTGTAGGATGTGTGGGTCAAAGCCCCCGAGAAGGCCTGGGCCAGAGGTACGTCTGTTTGGGAATTGTTGGAGGACAGACAGTGGGACTGAAGCAACAAGAGGGTGGGCTTCCCTGGCGAGAGGTGGGTGGGGTAAAATGACAGGAAGTCCCAGGACTGAACTCTGAGACACTAATAGTTCTCCTCTTAACCTTTTTTGGGACATAATTTCACACTTGCAGAAAAGCAACAAGACCATTACAGATGTTTCCTACATACTCTTCACAAGATTTACCAAACATTAATATTTCACCAGATATTAAATTTTCTAGGTATATACGTATTTTTTCCTGAGCTATTGGAGAGTTAAGTTGCAGACATGATGCTCCTTTATCCTTGCATACTTCAGTGGCTATTTCCTAAGAACAAGGGCCTTCTCTTTCACAACCAGACTGCCATGATCAAAATCAGGAAATTAACATTAGTACAATGTTCTTAATTAGCCACAGACCTTTGTCCAGTTTTGCCAATTTCCCCAGTAATATCCTTGATAGCAAAAGAGAATTCTGGCTGTGGCATTGAATTTTGTTGTTGTCTTTTCCTTTTTTTTTTTTTTTAAGTTTATTTATTTATTTTGAGAGCGAGTGGTGGAGGGGCAGAGAGAGAGAGAGAGAGAGAGAGAGAGAATTCCAAGCAGGCTCCGCACTGCCATCGTGAAGCCCCCATGCAGGATCCGAACTCATGAACCATGAGATCATGACCTGAGCCGAAACCAAGAGTCAGATGTTTAACCGACTGAACCAGCCAGGGCCCCCTCATTGAGGGCCCCCTCATTGAGAAACCTCTTGAGTTTCTGTTAATCTGGAAAAGTGTTTTTCTTCGGTGTTTGTCTTTGATGACGTTGCCATTTTTGCAAAGTGAATCTTAATTTGAGTTTATCTAGTTTCTTCAGGATTCAGATCCTGCATCTGCAGTGGGAAGACCCCAGAAGTGATGCTGTGCCCTTCTCAGTGCCTCCCCCAGGAGGTGCAAGACATTTATCTGTCCCACTGTTGATGATGTTAATTTACATCATGTGGTTGAGGTGGTGCTTGCCAGGATTCTCCCTGTAAAGTTACTGTTTTTCCCTTTGCAATTAATAGATATATGCCAACATTGAAAGGTCAGATTGAGAAGGAGGAGCCAGGAAGAAGGCTGGGAAGGGGCAGTGGGGACATGGGGTGCTGCGGGTAGGGAGGGAGTGGTTGGTCATTTGGTCCTGGAAGCCAATCTGACGAGGGTGAGAAGTGTCCATTGGCTGCAGCTTTCCCTGTCAGGTCATAGTTTAGGCGGAGTGACGGCCTGAAGCCAGACTGCAGAGCTGAAGAGTGAAAGGAGACAACAGAGACAACAGGGAAAATGCCTCTTCGGGGAAGTTTGTCTGGACTAAGGGAGAGGGATACAGGCAGTGAAGGAGAGGTGTGTGGGGTCAGGAAGATGGTTTCTAACAGATGGAAGGGTATGTGTGATAGGAAGGGACCCAGTGAGGGGTTAGACATCTTTGATTTGGTGGCAGGAATGGAAGAAGGTCTTGATGAGCCCTCCTGAGCCCCAGGAGGGAATGGAAGCAGTAGGCAGCAGGAGCCGGTGACCCCAACAACAGGGTAGGAAAGGTTTGGGTAAGAGGGCTGTCTGATGGCCTATTTCCTCTGCTGAAAAGGAGGTTGGAGCAGGGGGCCGGAAGGAGGGCTGGGCAGGTAGAGGGGAATGAGCTGTGTTTGAAGCGACCTCTGGGGAGAGGGAGAGAGCAAGCCGGCCGGTGTGGTGATGGGCACTGGGCAGTGTGGAGACCAGTCCAGGGTTCGGAAGCCACAATACTAATCCCAACAGCTTTTAGCTGCCTGGTGCAGGCAGACAAGGCAGACCTGGTGACTCAGGGCTGGGGTGTCCCAGGGGGGCAGCTGGACAAGGAGGGCAGTGAAGGCAGAAGGGGACAGAAGGCCAGGGAGAAGGAGCACGGTGAGCGGTGGGGTCTCACTGCTGGCAGGCGATGTGTGCAGCCAGAGTGGCAAAGGCCAGAAGTGTAGGCTGGCACGCCTTCCAGAGGGAGGTGGATGGTCAGTGACCCGGATGGTGGTGGGAAGCCTGGTGTGTGCTGGGGAGAGGGGGCTGCGAGGGAGTGGAGGGGAGGTGTTTGGAGAGGAGGAAATCTGGGAACTGAGAGGCCAAAGGATCGGTGGTTCCCCGGAAAGCCTTGTCACCCGGGGTGATGGCAGGGGTTGGGTGGGTGGGGAAGAAGGTCATGAGCCAACACCACCAGGTTTACAAGTCAGGACAGATGGCGGCCCCGAGGAGATAAGGGGGGCACCCTGGATGCTGGAACCCTCGAGGAGTGGTACTTCTGACAGGGAGGGGGACACTGCCGGGTGAGTGCCAAGGAGAACAAAGATCCGCTCCACCTCGGACTCTGAGGGACGGGGGTGTGAGAGACAGGACAGCAGCTTCAGCGAGGACCAAGGGCTGTCTCCAAGGGCGAGCTAGGGCTCTGTTAAAGGCTGAAAAGAAGGGAGCATTTGGAGCAGGAGTGGGTGGTTTGTGATTGACTGAGGTCTAGTGGCTCAGTCGCCCCAAGAGAGCCATGCACACGGGTGACAGACAGGAGCAGGGCAGGGGTGTGGTAGGAAGGCTCCCTGGGTCTGAGATACTTGGAGACTCCACCCCGCCTGCCTCCCCAGACCAGGAAGGTGGAGGTCTCCCCGCCCCACCTCAGCGTGAGGGGACTGGCAGGGCTTGGGCCCAGCAGGCCCGCAGCCTCCTCCAGGAAAGGCTGACGAGGATGGGGGTAAGGAGGCAGCACTGCCTGTGGCCTGAGGCCAATCCCAGCCCTGCCTGGCCCGCTCTGTCCAGAAATCAGAGGCTTGGCTGCATGTGAGGGACACAGGGAGGGTCTGCTGCCACTGGGTGAGGCCCTGCCCTCTGTTTTGAGCCGTTCAGTCCCACAAGGGCTTCTGGAGTGCCAACATGCCTGGCCCTGAGTCCTCATTGCGTCTGCTGGTTGGGATGAGCTCAGAGTGTGGTTTGGTTTCCATTAGATCAGAGGCTGTGAGCCAAAGAGAGCCCTGGGTTTGTGCCCTGGTTCCGTCTCTGCTACTGATATAATGGGAGACTTTGGGTAAGTCCTTGCCCCTTTTGCGGCCTCAGTTTCTTTATTTGCGTCCTGGGGCTGTGGCAGACACCCTCTCTAAAGCCAGCAGTCATCTTTTCCAGAGATGGGAGCCCCTCTTAGCTGGTTCAGATCAAATCCCCAGTCAAATTCAATGGAGCTTTTAGCCCACCTGTAGCTTTCCTCACTTCTCTCCAATCTTACTCTCAACTGAAAGCAGACAAACTAATTCTTATTACATTGTTAATGACTGATTGTTGCTCTATGTGGGATGTGGTTTAGGATGAGGGAGAGAGAGAGAGAGAGAGAGAGAGAGAGAGGGAATCTTAAGCACGTTTCACGCCCATCAAGGAGGCTGATGTGGGGCTCGATCTCACAATCGTGAGATCATGACCTGAGCAGCTATGAGCTGGTGGGTACAAACAGGCCCCGGGGCCCTAAAACCTGAATGTTAAGGGGGGAAGTTGTCACCAACATTTCCTCAGCCCCGGGGCTCATCTGTCCATCGTTTAGCATTTGGGTATCTTTGCTACCCTCAGTGTTTCCTCTCACACTACCCCTACTCTGGGGGGTACTCTCTACTAGGCACAGGAAGTGGCTTTTCAGGCCTCAGTGCCACCCCTCCGTCCTCCTTATCTGCTCCCCACTCACTGCCTGAAATGCCAGCAGCAGGTAAGCATTCCTTGAGCTAGATGTGGATCTCTAAAGACACTGCCCTGGGATAAGAGTCTGGGAAGCTAGCAGACAGTTACACCTTAGTGTGAAATAATTGCTTTGATCTTTTTCCAAGGAAAAACAGAAAAGAGGGCATATCCAGAATGGGCGGCGGGGGGGGGGGAATAGAGGGAGGGATAGAGGGAGGGGCAGGGGATAGAAGGCCACCCCAGGGATTGTCCGAGCTGCAGGAACCTATCCCCCAGGACCCACCCACACTTTCCATTCCTTTCCCCAACTTCAAGGCACCCAATCCATCAGGAGTGAAGAGCGGGCTCTGTCACTCCACCTCTCTCTTCTTCTAACCTGACCCAGGGTTCTGGGGACCGTCAGACTATTTAGCCTGATTGGGAGTAGGGGGCAGTGGGGCCTAGTTTTCAGGGTTCTAAAGCTGAGCTGCCATGGCAACAGGGGGAAATAAACACTCTGGGTCTCACAGTCCAAGTTCTGCGATGATGTCATCCCAAGCTCCAGCCTGCTAGGTCCTGTGGCTGGCTGCACCCCAGACAGCCGCAGCTGCTCAAGCCAGAGGATCGACTTCCTTCCCAACCCCCACGCAGCCTCTGGAGAGGGGGAGAGAGTGGACACAGGGGTTTGGGCAGGGGCCTTTGGAACAGGTTCTACACAGGTCCAGCTCCTTGCCTACTACTTGGGTCTCTCAGTAGCTGCTGTTGCCCCCTCCTTGGCCTTAGCCATGAAGGTGGCCAAGGGGGCCAAGAACTCTGTGTTCTATGGGCAGCACCCAGAGGAGAAGGTTCAGGTGCCATCACGGCAGGAGGTAAAGCAGACCCCTGTGATCATGGCAATGATCAAAGGTGAGAGAAGTCCCCTGCCCTGAGCCTGGGTTGATTTCTTTCTCTGCAGGGCTGTTGAAGGTGCCCCAGCCTTCCAGCCCTGCCTCCTGCCAAGTTCTAGAGGACTCTCCTCCAAGCCTACCAAAGACCTGCATCTTCAAGCTGAACCTCAGAGGCAGTATTAGCTGCTGGGAATTTTCAGGGGGGTATGGATGGGAGGGAGCATGGGGTATGAAATGAGGCCAATTTTGGAAAAAAGCTAGGGATTCAATGGAGCTTTTAGCCCACCTGTAGCTTTCCTCACTTCTCTCCAATCTTACTCTCAACTGAAAGCAGACAAACTAATTCTTATTACATTGTTAATGACTGATTGTTGCTCTATGTGGGAGGTGGTTTAGGATGAGGGAGAGAGAGAGAGAGAGAGAGAGAGAGAGAGAGAGAGAATCTTAAGCACGTTTCACGCTCATCAAGGAGCCTGATGTGGGGCTCGATCTCACAATCGTGAGATCATGACCTGAGCCAAAATCAAGTTGGACACTTAACTGGCTGAGACACCCAGGTGCCTCCAAATGGATATTTATAAGCCCCAATTTTCTCATCTGTAAGATGGGAAACACAATAGTATCCATTTTACGGAGTTGTTGAGAGGCTTAGCTGAGATGATCCACATAAAATGTGGACTCATGTTGCATCAGGGATATTGTCACAAGGTGTCTGGTGCAGAATACGTTCTCAACTAATTGTGACTATTATCTTTCATATTGCGCATTGCCTGTGTGAGATCAGTTGCATTTTATGTGGAAACACTGTCTTTCCCCATGGGGAAGCTCGATGGTGGGATTTGTGGCAGTGTGACATCAGTGGGAGGAAAGCCCCCAGTGTTCTCATGGCACCCTGCCTCTGACTGGGTGGGTGGGCCAAGCCTGAGGGCTGCCCCGTCCATCCTCGCAGGTCCGGGCCCTGCCAAATACCTCCGGCCATCCTGCACGGGTTATGTAGACCATGACATCTCCATGTTCCAGGAGCCAGCCTACAGTCTGCACACACGGCACTCGGAGAAGCGTGAGTGCTCGCCGTGCCCGTCATCCCTACTCGTCGGGCTTAGGGTTATCATCCTTGGATGTTTGGGGCCGCAGTGAGAGGTAGGGAGCCATCATCTGTAGCCACAGGGCCCTGGGAACTCGGGCCTGCCTTGAAGAGGACCCCCAGGTGGCCTGCTGGGTCCAGAAGCAAGCCAGCTGGGAGATGCCCAGGTGACCCACCCCTCTAAAGGCAACGCTGTGGGCAGCTCCCAGCTGGACCTCCTGAGGGAGCTTTGAAGGCAGGGATATTGTCACTGTCCAGATGGCAGAGTACATTCTCCTCTCTGTCTGAGCTTCGGAGAGGGCACTTTAGCTGGGCAGGAATAGCTGGGGAGTGGGGGAAAATGGTACAGAGCGGTGGCTCCCAAGGCTTCCCCGGGGGGGCTTAGAAATGCCTGGAAGGGCCGGGGCAGAGAGCCACAGAGGAGCTGGGGCTTGCTGGTTGAGGCCAACGAGAGGAAGGGTGGGCAGGGGTGTTGAGGTGTGTATCTGGGGGTCTGAGATCTAGAGGCCTGCTGGGTCCCTCCTTGGGATGACACATCATCCTCAGCAGGGGAACCCCCTGTCCGGGGCTGGGCCTCTCAGTACTAACAATAGCCACTATGTCTATTATTACCCTTTGGCACCAATCCCCGATGGGGGCTGCCCAAGCTGCCATGCAGCTGTCATTTTATCTGTTTCTTTGAGCGACTTCTGGAGACTGTTAGGTCATGCATTAAAAGCCCCATTTTGTAGATGAGGAAATCAAGGGTTGGAAAACACCCAGGGAATCGGAAGGGAGCCCTCACTTCTGTTTGGGGGAGGGGGATCTCCTCTGGAGGCAGTCCAGGCTCACCATAGAGCGGCCTCTGGGGCTGACCTGGCCTCTCTGTGGCTGTCCTGCAGGGGTCACAGACATTTGCAGCCCTGGGCCTTGCTATTTCTTCGATCCCAAAATAACTCGGTTTGGAATGTCCAGCTGCACGCAGGTCCCTATGGGAGAGCGCATCTCTAACCTGCGTAAGATGGGACAGGGGAGGCATGTGGGAGTTGGGAGGTTGGAGGATGGGGGTTCACCCTTAGGACCTGAGCAGGGACAAGCGGTAATGACTCGCCTCTGCCAGGTGTGTCTTTGGATACTGGCATCTCCCTGCAATGTTACATTAAGACACTGATGTTGCCATGTCTGTGTCGCAGTACTTAGGTCTTGAGGCCAGTGTTATGCACATATGTCGCCAGGTGATGATATGATAAAAATGTCATGGGACTCATGTTGCATCAGGGATATTGTCATGCTAATGAGCCCACAGGCAGTCGCGATTTCAGGATATTTTCTTGGTGCTGTCACAGGGAGGATGTCAGGATGCTGACATTCCGAGGGTGACATTCTGATGACATTTGTGATTTTTACATTATGACAACAGTGTCAGTGCTGATGTCAGGATGGCCTAAGTCCCTCCCCCTGCCCATGGCCCTATGCAGGGGAGTTGATGGCCCTGCATGTTGATAAAGTGGTTATAGTGAAGTCACAGTAGGCTAACCAAGACCTCTTACCCATCAGCTGGGCACCAGGAGATGCAACCAGGCTCCTGCCTTGAGACCCTTCCCTTCCATTCATCCACTTGCAGGCCTGAGCCCCACCCCAGCCTCCTGCCATTACGACCTAGAGAAGACCCACCCACCTGGGGAACGCAGGGCTCCCCAGTATGCTTTCGGCTACCGGTGGCCGTACCGGGTGACAGACCCCAACCCAGCCCCCAACAAGTACCAGCTGCCACTCTTGCTGGGGCCCAATAACCCTGTCAGCCGAGCTGCTCCTTGCTATAGCTTGGCCTCTGAGCACAAGAACTGGTTCTACAAGGAGAATGTGGCTGGAGGCCCTGGGCCGGCCACACACTCCCGGCCTGAGCCCTCTGTCTACCAGAACCGCAGCCCCATCTATAGCATGGCCAAGCGATTTGCCTACCCGATGGACCACACACCTCGGCCTGGCCCTGGCTCCCACGATGTCCAGAAGGTCACGGTGCACAAACCCCGAACACCTGCTTTCACCATGGGCGTCAAGCACTCACCCCACCTGTGCCCGCTGGTCATCGACATTCACGACTAAGGCCCCTCCTGGTGCACTCACCCACCCCTCCCCACAGAAGTTATTTTTCTGTACCAAATTGAGCAATTTACTGAGATTTTGAGTAACAGAGTTGGTGCCCGCTGTGTCTAGCTCACAGAGGCATTAAATAAATATTTTCACTTACTTCGCTTTTTGTTTTGCAAACACTCACAGCTGCTTCCTTTGGGCCCTGCCCTGGGTGAGGGGCTGGGATACTGGGAGGCATTGTAGGGGTCCCTGTGTGGGAGAAGTTCTGTTCTGGCTCACCAGGGAGGCAGTCACGTGTTCTCCAAGAAACCCTGGGCAGCGACTCTGGAGAACCGTGTTCTAGTCCTAACTCTGCCACTAATGGCGGTGTGGCCTTGTGCAGCTCCTGTCCTCTGGGCCTCAGGTTGCCCTTTGGACAGTGAGGGGGGGAGCATATGTCTGGAGGATGTCCAGGTTCCCTCCAGTTCCATAACTGTGTGACTCTGATCCCTGGCAGTGGTCAGTACCCAAAAGAGGAGCAGGGCAGAAGACGGAGGGGTCATCTGGCTGGGGATGGGGGTAGAAGGATTTTTCCTGGCAGGGGGGGAGACATAGGAGGACAAGCAGAGACAGTGTGTAGAAGGGAGGGTATTCTCGGGGGCGGTAAAGATGAGAGAAAAGACAGGCATGTGGGACCAAAATGTACAGGGCAGGAGCCTGGGGCAGGCTCAGAGGGCAGGAGCCTGGGCTGCAGGAGGCTGGCCAGTAACAGGACCAGATCGTGGGCCATTGGAGGGCACTCTGGCTTTGTCCTCAGCAAGGTGGGGCTAGATAAGGTGCATCATATGCAGAATTCTTTGGACAGCGAGAGAAGGTTGGACAGAACGGGCAGAGCCTGCAGGCTGCAGTCAGCCTAGGAGGAGGCGAAGGGGCCAAGTGGACTTCTGGGAGAAGGGTCTGTATGCCTCATATGGTCTTGGGGGAGCCGCTAGTACGTCCCCACACTCAACAGCTTAGCCCTGCAGTGCCCGGCAGAGGAGGAGCCAGGAGGGGGCAGTGTTGCCCTACTCGTGAGTCCAGTCCTGCCCACCTGCCTGCCCCGCCCCATCCCTTCCAGCTTTGCAGCTTTGGGGCACATAGGTGCCAGCTCTCTGGCCTCTGTCTCCATCTCTGGGAAAGCTGGGGTCTCTGGGGCTGGCATTTGTCCTTCCTTAATTCTTCATATCCAGATCTCCCATCGGGAGTTGCCTTTGCCTCTGGGACCAGCCCCTCTCCCAGCATCCCTGGCCAGGAGGCAGAAGAGGATTTCACCCCTTTTCTGTAGCCTGGAGCCAATGGGGTGGGAGGCCAGAACTATGGGGGGAAAGGGGCCCAGGGAGGGAGGAGAGGAGGCAGAATACCCCCCAGGCCTGATGGCTCAGGCAGACGCATGTTCTTCCATAGCCGCTGCCCCAAGAACGGTGGGAGGCAGGAAGAGAGGGCCCCTCAGAACCAGTGTCGGGTGGCTCATCCTTTCGAGGGTGAGCAATATTCAGGTTTTAATTAAAATTGAAAATTGAACTGAAGAACTAACTTTGGGTAGAAAGGATCAGAGAACGTCTGTGGGATATTCAAACAACAGCAACAACACTGAGTATTTTTTAAAGGGGCTTGTAGGAAACCCCACCGGGATCATACCTGACGCAGGGCCCAGAAATTCCCTCCCCGCCACCCCGCTAGCCCCCAGGCCTGGGGTATTATGTCTGTCCTGTCCTCCCCGCTCCTCAACAAGGCTGGTCCGGGCAGGCTCGAGAGAGAACGAGGGAGCTTGGGGACCCATCTGTCTTGCAGCAGATTAGAAAGATGTCATTTTGCCGACAATGCCATTTATCACAGTGGCTGCAAAAATTAGTGATGCTTGGGCTGAAAGTACTGGATGGGGGTGGGGGCTGGCAGGTGGCAGTGCCTGATGCTCTCCTGTGTCACCAGGTCAGGGAAGCTACAGGCCAACCTTTGAATAGGGATTTTCTGATTTTGTGCCTATCCAATTCCAAGGCCCTCCACTGGAAAAACAAGAAAGCTGAGGCCCAGAGCCAAGGAAGTAGCGGCCATATGACAAGTTGATGGCCTGTCTCTAAATAAAGGTCTAGGCTCACTCTATGACTAGGGTCTGGGGTTCAGTGTGTGACCAGACCCAGGGCTCAGTGTGTGGCTAGGTTTGGGTCGGTCTGTGACTAGAGTCAGGGCTCAATCTAGGACAGACCCTCAGCCTGGCTCCAGCTGCCACCAGATATGGGTAGGGACTGGATATTAGCCCTAAAGCTAGAATTAACACTTGGTTTGTGGTCCCAAGGGAAGGAGAGGAGGCTAGAGGACTCAGAATGAGTCTTTGGGGGATGAAGATGTTTGGGAGAGAGATGGCCTTGGGAAGAAGGGGATGCGGCCTCCGGGGAAGATGAATGGGACTTCCTTTGTGCCTCAGCCCACAAAATGACAGGGTCATTTAGCTTGAGATCGACCTTTTGATAAAGCAATCCCCATCTCTTGGCTTTGCCTCCTCTGTGGTGCTGACTGGGTAGGTTACCTGCAAGAGGTTGGTGGGCATGGCCTTCCAGGCCTGGCTGAGTGCTGACCCCACCCCTTCTGAACAACTTGGGGGGGGGCACACTTGACCTGGCAGAAATCCTTGTCTGAATTCTTTCTTTTTTCTTTGTTCTTTCTTTTTTCTTTCTTTCTTTCTTTCTTTCTTTCTTTCTTTCTTTCTTTCTTTCTTTTTTGAGAGAGAGGGGGCGTAAGTGAGCAAGGGGCAGAGAGAGAGAATCCCACCAGGGGCAGAGAGAGAGAGAGAGAGAGAGAGACAGAGAGAGACAGAGAGAGACAGAAGCAGGGCTCACCCAAAGAGAGGCTTGTGTTCACGAACTGCGAGATCGTGACCTGAGCCAAAGTCTGATGCTTAACTGACTGAGCCACACAGGTGCCCCCCTGGTCTGAATGGTTGTAGGACTTAACCTGTGCCCTTAGATACTTGGGCCCTGGAGCCTGGCATGTGATGCATACAGACACGATCATTCATTTATTCGTCCAATAAACATTTGCTGAGCTCCTGCCCTATGCCAAGCTCTGGCTGCACCTGGGGGTACCAAGAGATGGTGAAGGCCCAGCCATGCCCAACAGGTGTTCGGAGAGCGGCTTGGGGGGAGGATGGAAGCAGCTTTCTCTAACAGTGGGCAGACAGTGGGGTGGGGGTGAGGGTCAGTGAATGGCACGCTGCCCTCCAGAGTTTCCTCCCTTCTCTCCCGGGGCAGGAGAGGCCTGACCTTCACGGGTCATCCCCGCGGGGCGTGGTGGTAATAACACTGCAATCACATGATGCTCCTGCTCCTCAATACTGGCTGGGGCTGCTGGTCTCTGTCATTCTGTTGTGGCTGGAGAGACCCTGAGTGCTAGTTGTCACTCTCGCTCCCAGGAGCTGGGAGGATGGTGACCCTGGGCCGGGAGGAAGAGGGGCCCTGCCTGGGAGACACATTGACACATCATCCACAGGCACACAGGTCGGGGTTGTGCAGAAACACATGTCCCTTGCCCACCTACACACAGAGAAGGCACAGATTCTCCTTATAGAATGTGCTCACTTGTGCACACACACTTATGCATGCACAGACACGACACCTTTCTCCTCGCACGTACAGCCCTGACACCAGACACAAACACAGGCTTTATGTTGCACTCACAGGGAGAGACAGACACGGGCACCACACCGTACCCGACACTCACCTTTTACTACATAGGCACACCCCCTCTCCAGGCGCCTCTTTATCTCACGTGCATGCATACATCTGCTCGGGCTCAGTTGTACCTCTCACTGCCCAGGAGAAGTAAAGTAAATGATGAGAGTGCTCCCTCCCTACCATGCACAGGTGCAGACGGGGTGGGGGGTGGGGCTGTGGGAGGGGAGATTGGGTCTCCACGCTCAGGAAGGGGTTGGGGCATGAGCTGGGGGTCAGCCCTCCAGTCTGGGGTCCTGCCTCTGGATGGGGTGCATTTGGTTGGGAGCTCTCGTCCACGAAGACAAGCCAGATCCCTTCTCCCTGCCTTGAGCACTCAGAGATGCCCACTCCAGGGGCCACCCAAGGACAGGAGGACTGGCATAGGTGCTCCTGCCACCTGGCAATCCTGTTCCTGGTCCTTGCTGGGGTGTGGATGGGGGAGCTTGTTGGAGAGCACGTGCCCCTGGAGTCCTGGTGCGGGTCAGAAGCCGCATCTCCAAGCTCACTGGAGGCAGAGAGTCTGCCCGGTCCTGTTCCTCCCGGCTTCTCTCCCTCTGTGTCCACGCTCTCCCATCTGGCTCTTCCCTAAGTCTTTCTGTCTCCCTCTGGCTTCCCTTTCTCTTCTCTCACTCTCCTTCTTGCTCTCCAAGTCCCTTGGCCCTGTTTATCCTCTAGAATAAAGACCGACATTTTCAATTACCCCCCAAATAACAGAGCAGTTCTCAGAGGCCCTGACAAGAGGAGGATGGTGTGGATGTGTGTGGCCTGTGGGTAGATGTGGGCGTGGGGGTTGGGAGGTACCCATGGTCCCACTGTCCTTTGTTTGCTTTTTCTCTTCTGGAACCTTCATTTTTTCCTGGGAGAGGGGAAGCACGTCTCCCTTCAGGGGAGGAAGGGAGACAAAAGAGAGAAATAAAAACCTGTCATCATTGTCTTGTAAACACAGCAGGTAGAGCAGAGCAGGGGCTCAGCAGGACTGAGGGAGACGCAGGGACAGAGAAAGAGGGGGCTGAGAGAGATGGGGAGAAAAGGTGAGCTGGGGTGAGCAGAAGCCGCTACCCCAGGGCCCGGGGCATGTGGGCACCAGGCAGGGCTGCCGAGGGTGGAGAAGAATGAAAAGATGGGACAGTGGAAGGCACTCGGGGAGGGAGACCCTTAGACCCAGTGCCAGGCAGAAGGGGGCCTCCAGGCATCAGTTCTCCTCTGAACATCCCCCCTCCCCATGCTGGGCTCTGGGGACACCGAGGAAGGTAAGATAGACAGACACATGTCTGCTCTTGTGGGGTGTAATATGTAGCTGAAACAAAGCAGCTGGGCACTTGCCATGTGCCAGGCACTTACATAAGCCGAGAGTCACAGAGTGTGGGTAACCTGTCCAGTAACGCACGGCCACGGGGGAGAATTCCAGGATTCCAGCCCAATTCTGTCCCTTCACGCAGCCTCCATAGGAGGCTGGAGGCTGGGAGAGAGGTTTGGACACTTGGCTCTGCCGTGATTGCTGTGTGACCTAGAACAAGTCCTCCCCTCTCTGGACCTCAGTTTCCTCATCTGAAAAAGTGTAGAGAATGCTGGCTGCTCTGTGGGGCCGGGGGTGGGGGGGAGGATCACATGTCTGGATGTGGGTGGTTACCCAGCTCTGGTTCCCTGGAGGAACTGAGGGTGTAGGGGTGCAAAGAACTGGTGCTGGGGTGGGACTGGCCAGCAGCGGCTGCAGCCTCTGCAGCAGGAAGGAGGCTGGACCCCGGCTTTACTCCCTGCTGCTACCCAGTGGCAAGATTTGGGTACTGCAGGGGATGGACTTGCATGAGGGTCAGAACGGGAGGATGCCTCTAGTGAGTGTTGTCTGGTTCTCTCTGGCCCGGTTTGCAGATGCCTAGAGAGGTGAGGAGCTCGGCTGCAGGTCATCCAGGGAGGAGGCTTGGGCTGGCATTGGCTTTTAGGGCAAGGTGCTTTCCCTTAGCCCTGTGGTGCTTGGAAAGCCCCAAAGTGGCCTTAGGGCGAGAGAGGTGGAGCTCTGAATCATCTGCCTGAAGCCTCCTCCTCCAGGGATCCTTTCAGGATTTCTTCTGGCAGGAAGCAGCCTCACTCCCATCCTTCAGGCCTATATACATCCTCTCTTTGTTCCTTATGCTCTACCTGCCCTAAACTGTACCCTCTCCTCCTAGCAAATCAGGTAGTGGGGCCCTTTAAGTCATTAGGGATGGTGAAGGGCCATCTCCATCACCTAGGGAGCACCTGCTAGGAGCCCAGCTCTGTCCGGGGACTTTTCCTGCATTGTATCACTTGAATCTCATGACGACCCAGAAGGTCAGGGTCACTTTTGAGCCCATTTTTCAGGTGAGGAAGCGCAGAGATGTTGTGACTCTCAGACACAAAGTGGTGGAGGAGGGAGTCTAACCCAAGTCCATAGATTCTCCAGAGAGGAGTCCTTATTTGGAGATGAAAAGTATCCCCATCGGCACCACGGCAATCAGCTATGACCACACCTGGAAATGACTAGTCCAGGGTCTTGTGGCTCAGGTCTCAGCCGCACCACTGTGCTGCTGTGTGACTTTGGGCAAAGCCCATCCCTCTCTGGACCTCTGGCTCATCTGTGAAATGTGTGTGTGCTAGATTCCCTCAGAGATCCATTCTGGAATTTGGTATGTCCAACCTTGGGCCCCGCGATGGCTCTGTTTTGAAGGGCGCCGCAAAAGGGTGAGTACATGGCAGGTGTGGGAAGGTAGAACTCTGGGGAGCCAGGCCCTTCAGGTGCACATCCTCACTGGGTGTCAGTGTGTGGAACTGGGGGAATCATGGGAAGTGTGGGCTGTGAGAGCAGGACAGGGGTCCAGGTCTGGGCAGGTATGGGGTGATGGGCTGGCCCTTGGGCCTGGGAACCTTTCCCTCCTCTGTCTGCCACAGAGGGGAGTTTTTCTTGGCAGGAAACAGCCTCGTCAATCAGGGGCAATGGGGGGCTGACAGGCGGCCACTCCCCGCTGGCCGGGCTTGAAGCAGACTCATAAATCCCACGCCGGGCTGGGCTGTAAATTCCTGTGATTCATACCCGGCCTCTTGCCTCTTGGAGGACAGAGACATTTGGGGCTGTGGGACAGGCTGCTCTTCCCTGGGCAGGACAGGTGGAATACCTTAATCACTGGCCTGGGGTGCTCAGACAGCCTCCTCCCTAGGTTCCACAGGAGATGTGGCTACTGAGTCCCCAGGGCACCTCAGGCCCAGCCGGAGCCATCTCTGCTCAGACCCCCTCGACCTCTGCCTTTACCATGTGCCATTTCCCTGCCCTGGCCTAACTGGCCCGAACCGCCCCAGGGACCACATGTGTGGACACTGCCTGTGTCATCCGAGATCTCGTGGGGGCCTGTGGGCCAGGAGGGACCATCCCACTTACCCCATAGCAACTTCTGCTGTTCCACATGACGGTCTGTCATAGTGACGATGAGGACAAGAGTGGAAACCAAGGAGCAGTCTGCGTATTTCTCATTCCAGGGGGCTTGAGGCCTTGAACCCACTGCCTCTCAGAGATGGAAGGTCTCAGGGACCCTCTGACCCGGGGCTGGAGTCACTCATCAGCTTCCACCAGGACCGTTGTCATACTCAGATGCCAGTCTTTACTCTCACTTAAGATTTTTCCTTAAACTGGCTCACTTTTAAAATTTAAATGTGTGTTTTAGCCTTGTCTGAAGCAATGTTTGTGAAATCAGGGGTCTGATGTGCTAGTTAAATACACACATATGCACACATATGTGAGAACATACACATGAAAATACATAGTTAAAATAGCAGATGCCCATTTCTCTGTACTATCAAAAATAGTCTTGTGTCTCACCAATGATGCATATGTCATTCTTTGAGAAAAGTGGCTCTAGTCCTCTTCTATTTTTCAGACAAGGACACCAAGGCCCAGAGAGGTATAGGAACTTGCCCAAGGTCACACGGTGCTGGGATTATCGTCTGGCCCACTTGACTCCCAGCCTAGTGCTCATTTTCCAGAAGTCTGCTCGTTGTTTGTGGAGGGAATGACTGGTCAGGGTGTGGAGGCCTTCACTTCCCCAGAAGGACATTTGAATTCCCGGAGGCCTTTTGGAGACACAGAGGAGTATGTTAAAAGGTGGGCTTCCTGGCAGAAGGCTGATGGGCAGGCAGGCAGGCATCCTGGGTCCCCTGGTGGGACGAGCTACTGGCTCCCCTCTCTTTTGGTCCTTCTTCTTGGTGCCCAGGGCTCCTGCAGTGTCTTCAGGTCCAGGGAGGAGGTGGAGAAGGGGTCCCAGGGGAGGGAGGGGAGCAGGGCTCCACAGCAGCCCTTCCCTGGGGAGCTGCTTACTGAGGCGATAATTAGTGGTACTGGCTCCCAGGCCTGGCAAGGAAGGTGGCCTCATTAGCAGGTGCCTTCCCCTGCACCACCTCCACCTTCCTACCTCTGGGCTCCTGCCACCTGTACTGCCACTGCCACTGACTCCACCGTCATCACCCCAGAGATGCAGCACAAGGGCTCTTGCTGGAGACAGGGCCGCTGGCTCCCAGGGAGACAGGAAGGAGACGTGTGCAGGGCGGCCAGGGTGTAGGTACGCTGCACACACACACACACACACACACACACACACACACATTAGCACGTAGACACGCTCACCCACCAGCACATGATACTGTTAGATGTGCACATGCACACATGCACGCACAACACAGAGACGTATAGGTCTTTGTCCAAACAAATTTGCACAGTAATGCACATACCCAGACACACTGTACAAGCACACAGATTCGATAGACACATGTCCACAGGGAGGTGGATTTAAGTGCAAAGACATACAATGCACGCGTGCAGATGTCCGTAGGGAACGCAGACCCTCATCCATACCAGCAGACTCATGAAAGTATTCCCATAAACATCCTGACCGGCGTCTCCAGACCTGTGCGTGTGGACGAACCGGCAGACCAGACATGGAAACATGCAATAGCACGCGGCACGCCCCTGTGGGCACTGTGTGTACTTCTTCGTGTGCAGGGACCCCCACATGCACACGTACATGCTGCAGAGGGCAAGCGTTATGTTTTTCCTGGAATCTAACAAGGCCTGAGGTGCTGGGGCTGGTTAATTCCCTGGGGCAAGTGAGGAGACCGGAGCTGAGGACATATTTAATTAATTCTTATCGTTGGTGACAGAGAGAGGGAGGAAAAGAGGGAGAGAGGAATGGATGGATGGAGAGAGACAGAGGGAGAAAGGGGGAGAGAGGGGGAGAGAGGGAGGAGAAAGGGGCTAGCTGGAGAGGTTAAGGTGAAGGAGTAGGAGCAGGAGCAGGTTCAAGAAGCTCTCAAGGGCCAGGCATTAACCCTTTCAGTTCAGAGCAGGCCCAGGGACCCCATCACTCAGTCCCATCCCCAAAACCAGATGGGCCCTTCAAGGCCTGATGGTTGGACGTATGCAGAAATCTCCTTGCAGGGCCCGCTGCATGGCTCTGGGGATGAGGGGTTCACCCCATCTCTCGCTTCCACAGAGTGGAAATCTGCTCCCGGAAACTCCCTACCTCAGCCCCACCTGTGCTCTGTGGGTCCGTGGCTCAGGGGCCCTCCTTTCTCAAGGCCAGGCTTGGGGGAGACATGACCACCAAAGGAGGCCCGTCCTGGACACCAGGACAGCTCCTGCCGTCCCACTCCTGATCTCGGCCCCATGACGAAGTCAGGGAGACAGGGGTGGACAAGGACAGGGACTCAGAGAGAAAGCATGTGAGGCAGGAAAGGGGGGATGGGGCATAGGAGTGAGACAAAGAGACACAGGCACCAGGGGTGAAAGAGACAGAGAAAGAGACCCGAGAGCCTGAGACTGAGCCCATGAGAGCCAGACAGGCCCAGAGACACAGAGGAATTTAGAGAATCTGAGACAGGATGAGGCAGACCATAAGACATACACAGAAGTATCTGGAGATTGGGATATCTGTGGGCTGGTCAGGAGGGGGTCACCCCCCTGGGGACATGGATGGAGGAATCCTGGCCTAAAGAGGATGTTGTGTGAGCCTGTCCCGGGCACCCAACCTCTCGGAGGCTTGGCTGCTGTTCTGTAAAGAAGGGGGTGGGGACTGACCCTGTCTCTGAGTTGGTCTTGAGGCTCCAAGGAGAGGCTGGCCTGGCCCTTCGTTCCCTCCACATCACCCTGGGGCTTGTGGGCCTGCAGATGGAGGCGGGGGCTCTGTAGAGGCTCTGGGTCCAGGCCCCACTCGGAAGCCCCCAAACTGGCAAAACAGGTGGAAGAGGAACGTCTCCGCGGGGCCAGTGCTGCAACCACGTGGTGCTGAGTGATGGAGCGTTTGCCCTGAATATTGAAAATGCATAAATATCCATTTTCAGGCACCAAGGCGGATATAAATACAGAGTGGGGGCGGTGTGCAGCCCTCAGCGGTAATTTACCAGCTCTGCTACTCCCCGTGGCACGGGCACTTACGTTTGGCCGTCAGGAGCCTTTCCGAGACGGCTTTATGACCGCCGGCTGCCACCTGGGTCCCTTCTCCTGGAGAAATGGCTCTTTGGGGATGGCTGTGGGGGTGAGGGTGGGGCAAGTCTGGTCATCCCTGGGCCTGCTCCATCCTAGGCCTCCAGGGCCTCTCCCACCTTCCCCTCTTCCAGCATCTTCTGACACAACAGGGAGGAAACACATTCGTGTCAGGCCCGGTGTGCACTCAGTCCTGTGAGCTTGGATAGAATCAATCAGAGGAGCTCCAACCCTGCCTGTGGCAGCTTCTGGACTGGGAAACAGAAGCCACCATAGGTCCTGCACTCAGGAACTCACACAAGGGGAAAGTGAGGCCCAGGGAGAAAAATCACATGACCAGTGGTGGCCACCGCATACCCTGCCCCAGCCTAGCACATCCGTAGCCCCCAGCCTAGGAGGTTAAGCAGCAGGGTCTTGGCATCAGGTTGGACAGGGGAGGCCATGGCCCTCAGGTGGGTGCCTCACTTCTCGCTGGCTTATCTGGACCCTTCTCTGTGGGCTGGCAAGTGGAGGCCCTGAGAGGCAACTCACTGTCTTTCCCAGAGCCGGAGCATGGGCACAAGGTCCCCTGACCCCTGCGCCCTGTAGTCCCGAGGGGCATCTTCTCCTGTGAGCTGGGATGTAGGGCCCACGGCCGTGTTCAGGGAGCCCACCTTCCTACAGCAGAGAAAGGCACGGGAGGGCACAGAGCGTTCTCTGTGCTGTGGTCCTTCTAGGGTCCCCGAGGCTTCCCCGCCCTAAGCTGGGCAGTCACCTGGGTTGCCTGGGAGCGTGATTATGGGAGTCATGGGCACTGTAGCAACATCATGAACACGCGAGGCATTGTGGCGCAGGGCCTGGACACAGAACAGGGGTGGCAGTGGAGCCAGGTGGGACTGGATGGCTGGGTGGGGTGTCTGTGGAGGGAGAGCTGCGGCTGAGGCTGGGGCTGCAGAACCGTCCCTTCTGTCCTTGTCTGCTCCTCATCTCCACGGTGGCACTGTGTCTACATCCTGGCCGCTCCAGACACACGCTCTTGGCTTCTGCCTCAGTCGTGAACTGACGACATCGTGTGGAAGGTCTCAGGTCAAGTTACTTAGTGAGAGTGTCTGGCCTGAGTCGTTTCCCGCCATGCCAGAGGTCAGCGAATGTCCTCTGGGGTCAGACATTTAGGCCTACTCCCGGGTGATTCTCAGAGGGAGCCATCGGGCCCGAAGTGGGCAGTCTTCTTACTGTGAATCGGGAGTGGGGGCAAACTAGTGGCTGAGCTGGGATCGGCCGCTTCTTTCCCCTCTTAAGAGGCCACGCTCACCCTCCACCCTCTCCAGGCCCCAGCAATGCTGACCGTATGCCAAGCATCATGCTGGGTTTATGGGGCAAACAGATGAACAGGACTCTCAGGGGCTTAGAGCCTCACGTGGGAGACAGTGTGTGCACAAATAGCCTCATAGAGGGATACAAGGAAGTCGGGTGCACAGAGGCGGGTGAATTTAGCTCTGACTAAGGCATGGGGGAATGCTTAATGGAGGGGGTGATATTTGATCTGAACCACAGTAGGATTTTAGCATGTGGTTCTGGGGTTGCTGGAAGCATCCTATCTGTATGGACATAGATAGTACAGCATATTGGCTCTGTGTGCGGGTGGGGGCAGCTAACTACTAACCAGCCTAACTAGGTCAGAAAGAGAGCCCAGAGCAATGGGAATAACCCAAAAGTGGGCAGGGCCAGCTCTTGGAGGGCCTGTGTGTCTGGCTAAGGGTGTGGCTGTTGTCCGGGTGTGGGTCCCCAGGAGAGCAGGGAGTCCTAGAGGGAGGTGAGCGGTGGGGGTGGGAGTACCTGCCTGTGTGGCAGATAGGGGCCCAGGGGTCAGGACAGTCGCCATCCAGTCCTCCCTCTGGGCACCCAGGGCCTTCAGAGCTCCCAGCATTTAGAACTGGGCGGACACACAGCCCTCTCCAACCCAATGCCCCTGGCTGCAGCCTGATGTCAGGGCTAAAATTAGCTTTGTGGCTGCGCGGGCAGCAGAGAAACAGTCATGGGGATCACCCCTGCCTTTCCTCCTAGAGGTAGGGACAAGGGCTGCTGGGGGTCAGTGGACACAGGCTGGACCAGAGCGATGTTGGGGTTCACTGCAGAAGCAAGAACTTGGATCATCCTCTTAACTGGGCTCTGGGAACAGGAGTCTTGGGGGGCAGTAGCAGGCAGGGCCCTGCCTTTCTCCCCTGGCCACCCTTTGGCCACTATCAGCTGCCTGGGGGGTGGGGTGGCCAGGCTCTGAACTCCTGGGTCCCACAGGGCATGGATCAGGACAGCAGCCCCTCCCCACTCACTTCTCTGTCTCTGCTTGCCCAGCTGCTTCTCTCCCGCGGTTGCCATGGGAACCACAGGTGGCTTAAGTTTGCCTGAGCCTGGCTCCCTTATGAGATGGGTAGTGGGGCAGGGCATACGGAGGGAAGCCTCAGTCTGGGCTCTGTCCATTTAGCCCCTCTTTTGGTTTCGTCCTTACTGCCTCCTTCCCCTGCATTCCCCACAGCCTTTCAGCCACCGAGTCCTGACCATTTAGCCCTGGGACTTGTCCACTCTGGAGCACTTTCCCTACCTCTGGCCAGGTCCCTCTCCTCTGGTCTGGTGTCTGAGCAATGAGCGCTTACCTTTTAGTCCCCCAGGTCCCTCCTGGCTTAACACTCTGCCCTCAAGACAAAGCCATGCTCTTGACTAGTGCCTTCTGGTCCCAGCTTCCCCTTTGCCACTCTTCCTACCCCCCATGCTTATGCTACAGCCACCCTGGGATGTTGGGTCTGAGGAATGGGTAAGAGTGTGGTGAGCCACACTTCCAGAACCACATTCTATGGAGTGGTAGTATCTTTTGCAGAGTTAATGGGTGTGCATTAAAAGTGAGTTCCATGTGGAAATATTTTGAGAAGCACTGCATATGCCTCACCTCCTGGAAATTCACGAGGCACTTTGTTACGTGTTAAAGGCTTGGGCAACTCCTGCAATAAAGAAGTCTGTTTTGCTGTGTTGAACCCAGAGATTCTGAGTGTTAGCCCATAAATAAGGAACGTCTACCAACAGCTCTTGGAACTAGTTTCCCTGGACGAGCATTTGAAAAATGCTGGTTGGGCCTTAAAGGATGGCGCCCTGCCCTTTGGGATCCGGGGTCCTGAGGCTGCTCCCCTCTGGAATGGAGGGGCCTCCCATGCTGGCACCTCTTGGAATGGAGCAGACTGCGCGCTGGAAAGCTGGGTCCATGCTTAGCACCACTCCCATCTCCTGGCCAGTGAGTGGATCAGGCAGGGTTCCTGGATACGTTCCATTTAAACTACACAACATTCTTTTAAAAACTTGACCTAGTTGCCAACATTTAAAACCTGGGAGATTCCACAACAGATTTTGAATCTTAACGTTCTCTTAAAGAACTAGAAGACCTATCAACACAGTGTGTTTATAACCCTCTGCGGAAGTGAAGAATGGCATGAACCGTTTATTACGTGCACAGCAGTGCATCTCTCTCCTGGCACTGCTGAACCCCTCAGAAAACATTAGAGTCTCTGCCCCCATCGAGGGGAGTGTGGGGCTCTTCTCAATGAGTTCCTCTTCCCTGGGGTGGGGTAAACTACCTCCCTCCCGGGCGGGTCCTTCTGCAAAGGGCTGGGGCAAGTGGGCTCCCGCTCCTCTGTTCCTGCGGAATGTACCTCACACCTCATGAAGTAACTGATACATCATGCGAATCAAGCCAACAAATCCGTCCACCCTCTGCCCCCAGGCTCCCTTGCCGTGAGGGGTGCCAGAGTGGCTGGGGGGACAGCAGGGCTGCAGAACAGTGGGGGGAAGGCCTGCCTGCAGCCTCCTCTCATGTCACTCGCCTATGGGCTCCGTCGATGAGGAGACGTGAGGCAGCTGCTCAGGTCACTCTGGTAATCGGAGCGTGCTGAGTGCGAGAATCACTCCCTGCAAGAGCTAAAAGCCGAGAACAGTGAGGGACCGAGCATGAGCGCGCTGGCACTTCTGAGACAGCTCGAGGCTGTGGAGAGCCTGCTAAAAATAGCCCGCTCCCAGCTGAGGCTGGAACCCTGGAAAATCCTGCTCTGGAGGGGCGGCTGGGGCAACCCCTCCCGTGTCCCTGTGTCCCTGCCGCCCTGCTGGTGGGGTGGGGCTGGCGAGGCTGGCAAGGGCCCGCCTGCTGGGAGCCTCTTCCCCTGCCCTGGGAAGACTGTGAGGAGGCAGAGCTGTGACTTGATGGTCCCTGTCTGACGGTAGTTGAGGTGGGAGGCCCAGACCTGTCTCCCCGACTCTCACGCTGTTAGGGTAAGTGAGGAATTCCCCTCTCTGAGACCAGGCACCAGGACAGGCTTCTGTCCTGGATGGGCTAGGGGAGATCAGTAAGGAGCTCCCCTGCCCAGCTGGGTGTTCACGTTCCACAGCCCCCACTGAGACCCCTCATCAGGCTACTGACTCCAGCCGTCTCCTGCTTTGCCTGAACATGGCTTGTTCTTGGCCCCCTGCTTCTCAGCCTATTCAAACCCTCCCTACCTGGGGACTTCTCATGAATGTCTTCCCTCCTCCAGAAAGTCCCTCTGACCCTTTTGCTCAAGCCCCTCCTCCGGGCTCATTCCTCTCCCCCTGCCATCCAGTGTCCTGGGCTTCCCTTCCCACTCGTGCAGCTCCAGATGCCGGGGCACCTTGAGCAAGCCCCTGTCTCTCTCTGGGCCTCTGAGGAATCAAGGTCTAGAGCAGGCTGTGAGGCCCAGCTGGCTGGAGCCAATCATATACCTTATTGTGATGTCTGTAAGTGTCACCAGACCCCACATGAAGTCCTAGATGGGGAGGAGATTATGAGATGTGGGCATGACCACTAGTCTAGGCCCCTGTCAAATGACTGGCCATCCATTCTCCACTCACATGCTTCCTGGGGAGGAGCCCTCACTATCTCCTGAGGCAGCCTCTTCCCCTGTCTCCTCTGCAGGGTCCTGACTCTGCCACAAGTTCCTTGGGGGGAGGGCTCTGGCACAGAGGAGGCCTCAGAGGACAATCCATGAAGCGGGGACCAATCCATGCTAGGGCAGGACTGCAGGGGATGGGGAAATGGAGGTTAGAGGTCCTGGGTCCCACCCAATGTTGCCAACTCGATGCGTTTCCTCAGCCTCAGATGGAGCTGAGGGGGGAGGCAGAGGAGAGACCAAGGGGACAGTAGAGTTTAGTACTGAGGAAGGTGGGTTCTTGTCCCTGTTGGGGGTTGGCCAGTCTGGGCCAGCCTCTGCAGTGGTGCTGGGGTGCTGATGGGTAGGAAGGCTTCCCCCCTCCTTCCAAGCTTGTTCCTGAGATGTCCCTGACACAAAATCACCTTCCTTGCTGTGGGCAGCGATGACAGTGAGGGACCAGGATTTCCCACTGTTACTGAAGTGAAGGGCATGAGAAGGGCTGTGAGCACAGAGGTCCACACATCCAGGCTGGCTGGCGGTTCAGTATTGGACCAGAGCGGGTCTAGGTTAGTGGTCGACATTCTGGAGAAGCAAATCTCACTAACTGAGCAAGCTTCAGCAACAAGCTTAACCTCCTTGTGCCTCACTCAGTCCCTACATCTGTAAAATGGGGATGACAATTGTTAAAAAGAAAACCAGAGACCCCAAATGGCTTCATGCAGGTTAAGGCCCTAAGTCAGTAAACCAAGACTTAATGCCTAACCTATCTGTAGTTTCAACCCCGCAGGAATGCAACCTATAACCAGTCAACATTTCTGGTCAGCATTAGGAAATTTACTGATAGACCCCTTTTGTTCCCCTTAGGAGGGCAACCTTGCCTAAAACAATGGATTCTTTGCTAATATTTTCCTTTTTTCTGCTCCATGTCTAGCTTTTCAGTCACCCTTTGGAGCTCCCCTCTACCAGCTAGATGGGATGCAGACTGATTCATGAATCAATGAATAAAGCCAATTAGATCTTTAAAATTTACTGTTGAGTTTTTATTATTTGGCACAATAGAATGTGTCTCATAGGGTTGTTGTGAAGATTTAGTGAATGTGTGTGTGTGTGTGTGTGTGTGTGTGTGCATATCTCAGAGCCTGAGATATAGTGTTACACAAATGTTAATTATTATTACCAGGTCGCAATGTCTTTTGAGAATTTGATAAAACTTATAGATCCCTTTTCAGAAGAGACCTGTACCCACGACTCTGCACAATTTCTAGGCTTATGAACTCCCTAAAGTTCACGTGTATAAGAACATGACTGAATCTAACATGACTTTCCTTTTTTTTTAATTGAAACTTTTATGGTCAAAGTAACGTAGGCAAATAGTTGTAAACGTCCAAAGAGAAATGGCTGTCCTCTCTCTCACGGCCCACCTCTGAGCCCGGTCTCATCCAGAGGCCACAACCCCAGGCAGCCACTCCCCCTGATACCTCTCCCTTTGCCCCCTGCAATGTTGGGAGCAGGGTGGCAGGCCTGTTCCTATTTCACCCCCAGGGACCGAGGAGATGGGCTTTGTCCCTCTGGCTCATGCCAAGTTCTTGATTCCACCTTCTGAGTGGCTCTTAGGTCTGCCCCAGCGCCCCCGCCCACACCCCGACCCCCTCTACCCCCGGCCCTCACTGGTCACCACAACAACTTTCCAGTTGCAAACACCACCACCTCTCTTCCTTAAAACTCCCCAGTGCCTCCTCACTGAATGCAATGATTTTAGCATCAAGGTCGAGGACACAGAGTTATGTAAGATTCATGATGCCCAGGGTACAGAAAAAGCAGACTCCTTTGTGGTGAATATGACATCATCAAAGGGGGCCTGGGGTTGGTCCAGGGGCCTGTGAGGTCTCGAGCCCAGCCAGGCTGGCAAGCGCCCCTGGGGTGAGGGGGAAGTGGGGGGGAAGAGAGTTTGGGGGTGAAACCGCTTCATGCAAATGAAATGAAATGGGGCTTCAGGGCAGGTTTGGCAAGCTGCCAGAAACAAAGGCTCTGTGTCTCCCACCTTCCCAACCTGCTGGCTTGAGGGGGGTTGTCGGGAGTGGAATCTGAGGCCCTGGACCTCAGGGCATTGGGAAAGAGACACATCTCTGAGCTCCTTCTGCCCTTCTTTACACACTTTGGTTACACTGTGTACATTGCCTACAGAATGAGATGCAGGCTCCCCTTGGGCAGGAACGCGGCTGGGTTTCCAGCTCGTATCCAAATGACACTCCCCTTTCCTTGCCTTTTCCTTTTTCCTTCTTAAACGGACCTCAGGTACACAGAACTGGGTTAATCACCACCCTGCCTATGACACACTCTTATTATTGGCCCATGCAGGGCCACTTTAATTAATTAATTTCTTTGTTTACAATGATATATTTTTGTTTACAACAACATAGTGATGTTAAATAACAAAAATTCAACTGAGTAATTTAAAAGATCAAGTGGCTGTATTAAACAACTTCACAATCAGGTTGCCTCCCATCTAGCACATTAGGAGGGAGCTCCATTCGGCTGCAGAAAAGAAGAGATTTTTAAAGGCAGGACAAGGAAGTCATAAACAGAAAAAAGGATTATTTTGGGTGAGGTGATCTTCCTTTGGGGGGACAAAAGGGTCTTAGTAGTTATTAGCTGGGTTACCTTTTCTTCCTTTGGAGCATGGAGAGGGCCTGTGTCAAAGATTACTCTATTGGTACCCTAGAAAATTACTAATTGGTTAAGACTACATTTCTGGGGAAGTTTGAAAGTGTAATTAGGTTAGACATTAAGCCCTGGTTTGGTGACGGGGCGTAGCATTAAGTGACTCTATTTTGGGCCTCTGGGTTTTTTTTGACAGTGGAACTCAGAACTCAACCTGCGACTGGGGAGCCTGGGTGGCTCAGTTGGTTAAGCGTCCAACTTCGGCTCAGGTCATGATCCTGCACTTCCTGAGTTCAAGCCCCGCATCAGACTCTGTGTTGACAGCTCAGAGCCTGGAGTCTGCTTTAGATTCTGTGTCTCTCTCTCTCTGTGCCCCTCCCTGACTCACGTGAGCACACAGTTTCTCTCTCTCTCTCAAAAAAACAATATTAAAAAATTAAAAACAAATAAATAAAACATTAAAAATTTAAAAAATTCATTAAAAAAACCCCCTCAACCTGAGATCTAGAGCCTTAACAGTGTTTGCACCTATATTGTGCTCCTCCTTTATCACAGCCTCCTGCTTCCCCCTCAGAGGTATATACTATGCTGAATTATCTGAATTATGTGTCTATCATTCCCTAGGCTTTCTAAATACAATTTTATTACTGCATCAGTCAGGGTAGACTAGGTTATGCTGCAGTAACAAATAACTCCTAATCTCAGTGGCTTAACACAACAAAAGTTTATTTCTTGCTCATGTTACGTGACCAGCGCAGATGGGCAGAGGCCTCTGGGGTTCTGGGGTTTTGCTTTGTCACGGGAGGATAAAAACTACGCACCAGTTCTTAGATGTTTCTGCCCGAAAGTGCCTGAGCACTTCAGTGACAGTTCATTGGCCAAAGCTCTTCTTCCCAAGTCTGTCCTTAATTTCAAGAGGGCATGTACCTAGAAAGAAGGAAGAACCAGAAGTCTTGTTAAGCTTGGGTAATGTCACCACAACCACGTATCTGTGCAGCCTAAATACTAAGTTTTTTATTTCAGTTGTTTATGAACTTTACAGAAAGGGCATCATGTTGTAAGTGATCTTTTCTTAAAATTCAAGTCTAATTGATACAATATTATATTAGTTTTAGGTATGCAACATAGTGATTCAACATTTATATACATTATGAAATGATCACCATAATAAGTCTAGTTGTCATCTGTCACCATACAAAATTATTACAATGTTATTGTCTATATTCTCTGTGCTTTACCTTACATCCCGTGACTTATTTATTTTATAAATGGAGCTTTGTACCTCTTTTTTTTTTTGGAGCTTTGTACCTCTTGATCCCCTTTCAACCACCCTCCAACCCCTGTCTCCTCTGGCAACCATCAGTCTGTTCTCTGTATCAATGAGTCTGGTTTTGATTTGTCTGTTCATTTGTTTTGTTTTTTAGATTCTGCATTCAAAGCAAAACCATATGATATTTGACTTTCTCTGCGTGACTTATTTCACTTAGCATAGTACCCTCAAGTCCTATTCATGTTGTCACAAATGGCAAGATCTCATTCTTTCTCACGGCTGAGTAGCATCCTTTATCCATTCATCTATCGATGGACGCGTGGGTTCTCCCATCTCTTGGCTGTCGTAGCTAATGCTGCAGTGAACATAGGGGTGTGTGTGTCTTTTTGTGTTACTGTTTTTGTCTTCCTCAGATAAATACCCGGATGTGGAATTGCTGGATTGTATGCTAGTTCTATTTTTAATTTTTCGAGGACTCTCCATACTGTTTTTCATAGTGGCCGCACCAGTTTACATCAGCACCAACAGTGCACAAGGATTCCTTTTTGTCAACATCCTCACTGACAACTTGTTCTTTCTTTCTTTTTGATAATAACCATTCTGACAGGTGTCAGGTGATATCTCTTTGAGGTTTTTATTTGCATTTCCCCAATGATGAGTGATGTTGAGCATCTTTCCATGTGTCTGTTGGGCATCTGGATGTTTTCTTTGGAAAAATGTCTGTTCAGATCATCTGCCCATGTAAAATCAGCTTGTTTGAGTTTTTGGTATTAAGTTATGTGAGTTATTTATAGGTTTTGAATATTAGCCCCTTAGCAGATAGGCAATATGCAAGTGTTTTCTCCAGTTCAGTAGGCTGCCTTTTCGTTTTGTTGATAGTTTCCTTTGCTATGCAGAATTTTTTTATTTTATTTTATTTTATTTTTATTTCAATGTTTTTAATTTATTTTTTAGAGAGAGCACAAGTGGAGGAGGTGCAGAGAAAGAGGGGGACAGAGGATCCAAAGCAGGCTCTGTGCTGACAGCAGGGCTCAGAGTTACGAACCGTGAGATCTTGACCCGAGCTGAAGTCAGACACTCAACCAGCTGAGCCACCCAGAGTCCTTGTGCAGAAGTTTTTTAGTTTTTTTTTTTAATTTTTTTAACGTTTATTTATTTTTGAGATAGAGAGAGACAGAGCATGAACGGGGGAGGGTCAGAGAGAGGGAGACACAGAATCTGAAACAGGCTCCAGGCTCTGAGCTGTCAGTACAGAGCCCGACGCGGGGCTCAAACTCATGGACCGCGAGATCATGACCCAAGCCGAAGTCGGCTGCTTAACCTACTGAGCCACCCAGGCGCCCCAGAAGTTTTTTAGTTTGATGTTGTCCCACTTGTTTACTTTTGCTTTGGTTCCCCCTTGCTTGTGGGTTAGGTCCAAAAAAATATCATTAAGATGATGTCAAAAAGCCTATGCTTTCTTCCAGGAGTTTATGGTTTCAGGTCTCACATTTAAGTCTTTAATCTATTTTGGGTTAATTTTTATACATGTTTAAGAAAGTGGTCCAGTTTCATACTTATGCATGTAGGTGTTCAGTTTTCCCAACACTATTTATTGAAAAGGGTCTGTCAGCACAGAGCTTGATACAGGGCTTGAACCCATAAACTGCAAGATTATGACTGGAGCTGAAGTCAGATGTCTAACCCACTGAGCCACACAGACACCCCTAATGTCTATTTATTCTTGAGAGAGAAAGAGAGATAGAGAGAGAGAGAGAGAGAGAGAGAGAGCATGTGCACACAGCAGGGGAGGGGCAGAGAGAGAAGGAGACACAGAATCTGAAGCAGGCTCCAGGCTCTGAGCTGTCAGCACAGAGCTGAACCGTGGGGCTTTAACCCACAAACCGTGAGATCATGACCTGAGCTGAAGTCAGACGCTCAATTGACTGAGCCACCCAGGTGCCCCTAAAGATTTTATTTTTAAGTATTATCTACACCCAATGTGGGGCTCGAACTCACAACCCCGAGATCAAGAGTCTCGTGCTCTACTGACTGAGCCGGCCAGGTGCCCTGACATCTTGTCATTTTCAGAGTACAGGTCTTTCACCTCCTCAGTTAAATTTATTCCTAAGTGTTTTATTCTTTTGATGCCATTCTGAATGGGATTGTTGTCTTAATTTCTTTCTGCCAGGTTATTATTGGTGTATAGAAATGCGACAGATTTCTGTGTATTAATTTTGTATCCTGTGACTTCACTGAATTCATTTATTAGTTCTAACAGTTGTGTGTGTGTGTGGCTCTTTAGGGTTTTCTATATATAGTTTCATGTCATCTGCAAATAGTGACAGTTTTACTTCTTTCTTTCCAGTTTGGATGCTTTTTATTTCTTCTTCCTGCCTAGTTGTTCTGGCTAGGACTTCCAACACAATGTTGAATAAAAGTGGCAAGAGTGGGCATCTTTGTTTGTAGCTGACCTTAGAGGAAAAGCTTTCAGTTTTTCACCTTTGGGTATGGTGTCAGCTGTGGTCTGTCACATATGGCCTTTACTGTGTTGAGGTGTGCTCCACCTACACTTACTTTGTTGAAGGTTTTTATCATAAGTGGGTGTTGAATTTTGTCAAACGCTTTTTCTGCATCTATTGAGATCATTATATGCTTTCTATCGTTTATTTTTTTAAAAAAGTTTATTTTATTTATTTTGAGAGAGAGAGAGAGGGAGAGAGAGAGAGGAGGGCAGAGGGAGAGGGAGAGAGAGAATCCCAAGCAAGCTCCACACTGTCATTGTAGAGCCCAGTGAGGGGCTCGATCTCATGAACCGAGAGATCATGACTTGAGCCGAAATCAGTAGTCGGACACTTAACCACCTGAGCACCCCAGGCATCCTTTTATTCTTAATTTTTAAAATGTGGTGTATCATGCTTATTGATTTGTGGAGATTGAACCCCCATTCATCCCTGGAAAAGCTCCCACTTGATCATGGTGTATGATCCTTCTAATGTCTTGTTGAATTTGGTTTGCTAATATCTTATTGAGGAGGCTCATCAGGGATATTGGCCTGTAATTTTCTTTTTCTGTGGTGTCTTTGTTTGGTTTTGGTATCAGGGTAATGTTGGCCTCATAAAATGAGAGTTTGGAAGCATTTCTTCCCCTTTAATATTTTGGAATAGTTTGAGAAGACAGGTATTAAATCCTCTCTGAATGTTTGGTAGAACTCACCAGGGAAGCCATCTGGTCCTGGACTTTTGTTGAAAGTTTTTTGAGTACTGATTCAGTCTCTTTACTAGTAATCAGTCTATTCAGATTTTCTATTTCTTCATGATTCAGTCTTGGAAGATTGTGTATTTCTAGGAATTTATCCATTTCTTCTAGATTGTCCAATTTGTTGATGTATAATTGTTCATAGTAGTCTTTTATGATCCTTTGTATTTCTGTGGTCTCAGTTATAACTTCTCTCTCATTTCTGATTTTATTTGTTTGAGTCCTCTCTCTTTTTTTCTTGATGGGTCTGGCTAAAGGTTTGCCAATTTTGTTTATCTTTTCAAAGAGCCAGCTCTTAGCTCCATTGATCTTTTCTTATAAGTGATCTTCTGAGATTTACTTTTTTACTCAAGTATGTTGCTAAGATTCATCCGTACCGTTGTACATGACTGTGGTTTCTTGCATTTCATTGCAGTCCAGTATTTTTATGGAGTGACTCTAACCCCATGTATCAATTCTTCTTTTAAAGTGCTTTTGGGGTGTCTGACTTTTTTTTAATGTTTATTTATTTTTGAGAGAGGACGCACGATTTGGGGGAGGTGCAGAGAGGGAGAGGGAGAGGATCTGAAGCGGGCTTCGTCCTGACGGCAGCGAGCCGAGCCGATGTGGGGCTCGAACTCACGAACTGTGAGATCATGATCTGAACCGAAGTCAGATGCTCAACTGACTGAGCCACCCAGGCGCCTCTGACATTTTTTGCCATCATGAACACTGCTACTATGAATAGTCTCTTCCCGAAAAACTTTGCTTGGATTTCATGGCCCCATGCTGCAGATTTTGAGCTACTGGCAGCCCACAGGGAGTTTGGCACAGCTCTTGCCTCACCCTTCAAGGCCCCAGAACCCAGGCAGCATGGCCTCTCAGCCATGGAGGCAACTCTGCTGTGCCTCTTCACCTTCCTGCTATCCATCCCAGCTGGAGGACTAGTGAGCACGGACACAGCAGCTCTTCCGTGTGCAAAGTCTGCTTTTCCAAGTGCCTGTCTTCTATCGGGGGGCAGGGCCATCTTACAGTTGAGGACACTGTGTCAGTGGTCAGGTCCTTTCTTTTTCTAGTATGTACTTAGCTTCAGCTGTGAACCATGTACTGTACTGGGTGCTGGAGAAACGTACAACAACTCATTAATTTACAAAGTGGGCATTTATTTACTTCCTTTTATGTGCCAAACACTGTTGGGCTGAGACAAAGGCACCTGCCTTCAAGGAGCTCACAGTCTAGATGAGGAAACAGGGACACAGACACGGTACTGCACTGACTAATATATAAGATGTTCAAGTGTGCACATCGCATCACGATTTTACAAGGATTCAAAAAATCTAAGTGTTTTTAGTCCTATATATGTGCATGTGTCTCTATGAGTCTATCTATCTAGCTAGCTAGCTATCTGGTGACTGTATTCTTATTTATGTAAATTCAGCATCCTCAATACGGGAACAGAACAGGAAACCAGATCTTGATTTGTGGATTATCATTTTTAGAGATTATAAAGTTCCTAAACTAAACTAATATCCATGTTTTAAATTCTAGCTGGAACCACTTAAAAATTCCCCTAGAGAGATGAGGCAGCTCCAGCTTTTAGCTGCTCTTTTGATTTTCTCCAAGTTCCTATCTTTTTTTTCTTGGTTGCTGGTAGACCAAAATATCACCGCGTTGTCTTGGGAAGTTAATATTAAGCTTGACCCTAATGTTACAACAGTGCCTCGGCTGCTTTTGAGCCATGGTTTACATTCGAATAGAAGATGCTGGGGGAGGAAACCCAAATTCAGCCTCTGATCAGCGACGTGGCTTGTTGTTGTTTTAACTAAGCATACCTACAGGTAGTGACACTGGAGTCTTTGATGTGCTGCCTTGGGCTGCCCTGTCCAGCTCTCCTCAAGGGGGTGCATCATCTTTTTCACCCACAAATTCAACACCTGTCAGTATGGGCACCTTGATGCAGGTACCCCGGAGGAAGGTGGACCTAACCGTGCTTATGCTGGGAGCACAGTGGGCGAGAATTCACAGACAGGGTGGCATATCTGCCTAGTTTGAAGATCCAGGTGGCATTAGTCAGAAAGAGAAGGGGAAGCTGGAATCCCAGGCCAAAGGAATAGCATGTGCAAAGGCACAGAGGCATGACAAGACATGGTGTCCACAGGAGGCAGAGAGTGCTGTGTGTGGCTGGGACAGAGGGTCATTCGGGGAGGAGATATGTGCTTGTGGTGGTGTTACCTGTGCTCAGCAAGACTTCTGCATCTCCCCTTATTCTATGTACGTGCCCCCTTGAAATTAGAGGGGGCAGAGGCATCGCATGGCAGCACCTGATGGAGTTTTTGGATCCTAGCAAAAAATATATATAGCATGAAGTTTATCATTTGAGCCATTTCAAAGTATACAAGTCAGCGCCATTCAGTACATTCACAATGTTGTATAAGCATCACCACTACCCACTTTAAGACCTTATTTGTCCTCCCAAACAGAAATTCTGTACCCTGAGGCGGTAACTTCCCTTCCCCCCACCTCCCCCTTGCCCTGGCCCCTGGCCATCACCGTTTTCCTTTCTGTCTCTATGAATCTGCCTATTCCAGGTACTTCATATAAGTGGAATATTTGTCTTTTCATATCTGGGTTATTTTACCTGGCCTAATGATCTCAAGTTTCGCCCATGTTGTAGCAAGTATCAGAATTTCATTTTCTGTTTATGGCTGAATATTATTATTACGCGATGGGATTTTGACTTTCTCCTGGTAGCGTTGGCATGCTGGGGGAGGGTCTCACGCCGAACGACAGAGCGGCACCTGCTGTTTAGGGTCCTCCCCAGTCCACGTGTGAGAGGACGGGGAGAAGGGTGGGGCATGCAGGAGTCTGTGGCAATAGTTTAGAATAGAATTATGACCCTTCCAGCCTGGCGTAGCCTCACCATCCCCAAGAAGCTGCTCTACCCCACAGAAACCCCGACGGCTCTTTCTGTCTTCTGAGTATCAACGGCTGAGTCACACAATCTCTGCTATTTGCTAACTCTTTGGCTAGTGAGGACTATGCCCTAAAGTACTCCAGTACCCCCAGGCCTGGCCCCAGTTTTTCCTTCCTCTGTCGCCCTCAGTGGACACTGGAGTTGGGGCTCAGGAAGAAAAGTCATCCTAGATATCTATGGTGGGAGTGGTGCTGGGGGGGGAGTCAGGGTCTCCTGCCACCTGCCATCCCCTTCTCCCAGCTCTCGGACTGGATCAGGCTGCCTCCCACCAGCCACACCCCACCCCATAACATCCCCGGCAGCTTTCATCTCCAGAGCTGGAGTTGAAGGAGACAGAACTAGCCCCAGGGGGTGTCGATAACAGGGTTGTAATCCGGCGGGATGAGACTGAGCTCTCTGGAGTCTCATAGCATTTTTCCAGCCCTGGCCACTTTATTATCATATCGCTGAGTGATGGGGCTCAGGGGAGCTGTGGTTCCAGCAGCCGCTCCGGCTGCCCCTTGCGATCCATCAAGCTACAACTGGGCTGAACAAATTCATGCCGCTTCCTGCCCCTGTGTCTGCGCTCCCCCCGCCCCCTCCTCACTCTTTTCCTCCTCAGGCTTCCCCCCTAGGCAGTGGAGATTCGGGCCCCCATTGCTGCTGCGTGGGTCTCTGTGGAAGCTGTGCTGACCCTGGGGACTGCTTATCCTCATTGTGTGAGCTTGGGCCTCGGTTTCCTCCTCAGAGCAACAAGAGGGTTGGACCCCTTGTGCCCTTAGGTTCTTTTCAGCTCTGACAACTCGGTGACTTACGATTGTTTGAAGACTTCAAAGCAGATTGCATTGCATTTTTTTTCAAGATCATGACAGTGTGAAGGAATTGGGTGGGACAGAAGCAGCCATAGCATGCTGCCAGGCAACGAGGGCATCATTCTTTCTTCCCCAGGGAAACACGTTACTAGCCCCAGGCCAGTGGGCTGATGACTGTACTCAAGGCTGCTTTAGAGTCGAAACCATTAGGTCAGACCTTGTGGGTACATCAGATGCCATCCTGATGCAACAAATGGGGAGAAGCCCACCCAGAGAGAGGAGGGACAGAGCGGGCCCGGCAGAGAACCCAGGTGCCACCTCCAGCCCCTGCCCTAGCCGTGCTCGTCTCAGATGGCTGGATGTCCGCCATGTTCTAGAAGTTCTCTGGGGGTGGGCATTTCCCAGATGAGGGAATTTACCAGTCTAGGCTTTTATGGCCATAATATTGGGCCAAGTCATTCTAGTGACAGGTTGTCAAGTAGGCAATATTAGCTGAAGAATGGCTTGAGGCACTTGGGTGGCTCAGTCCTTTAAGCATCTGACTTCAGTTCAGGTCATGATCACACAGTTTGTGAGTTTGAGCCCCGCATGGGGCTCTCTGCTGTCAGCACCAAGCCTTCTTGGGATCCTCTGTCCTCCTCTCTTTCTGCCCCTACCCTGCTTGCTCTCTCTCTCTTTCTCAAAAATAAATAAACATTAAAAAAAACACAACAGGGGTGCCTGGGTGGCTCAGTCGGTTAAGTGTCTGACTTTGGCTCAGGTCATGCTCTCAAAGCTTGTGAATTCAAACCCCATGTCAGGCTCTGTGCTGACAGCTCAGAGCCTGGAGCCTGCTTTGAATTCTGTGTCTCCCTGCCCCTCCACCACTTGCTGTCTCTTTCTTTCAAAAATAAATACAAACATGCACACACACACACACACACACACACACACAAGAATGGCTGGGCCTCACTTTAAACAGATCCAGAGAACAATGGTTTTTTTCACAAAAACTTTCCTTCTGTTCACCTGGAAAGGGCCGTCTCTGGTCTCGTAAGCCAAGCCCTCCCACCTGACTGCCTACAAAGGTGAGCTTCAAATAGCAGGTGCTGAAGACAGCACTGTGGTGAGTGGGCCACTCTCCTGATTCCGAGATCCATCATACCCCCAGGGGGGCGTGCAGGGTGTCTACCAGGGATGCTGGGGTTTTCTCACTTCTGGCATCTCCAGTGAGGTCATGTATTGGCCAGAATAGGTCCCAGGAAGGAGACTTGAGGGAAAGATACTTTATAACTCCCCTGAAGCTTGAAGGTGACCAGGGGAGATATGGGAAAAGCTGAGGTAGGGGACAGAGACACGGGTTCTTTTTCCAGCTGTGTCATTAACCACTGCATGACAGTGGGCGAGTCTCTGCTCCTGTGCCCCACGGTGACGGTCCCACCCTCCCTACTTCATGGGGTATTGAGAGGATAAAAATGAGGTAGGAATCCTAAAAGTATTTGACAGACTTCTACGCCCAGCTCCCTGGTCAAAACATTCAGGCCTGTATCTAAAGACCATCATCAAACCTCCAGGAAAAAATTCCCCCCAAAGCTATAACGTTCAAAAGTAGGCAAAGTTAGAATGAAAATTTTTATAGCTGGTAAAGATGCAATTCTGCAGGGTGGACGTGATCCATGAAATAACTTGACTGCTGTATCTCTCTGTTGCTTTTCATTTCCTATTTAAAAATTTTTTAAAAAGTTTATTTATTTTGAGAGAGAGAGAGAGAGAGCAAGCAGAGGAAGTGCAGACAGAGGAGAGAGAGAATCCCAAGCAGGCTCTGCACTGCCAGTGCAGAGCCCAACGTGGGGCTTGAACCCATGAACCATGAGATCATGATCTGAACTGAAATCAAGAGTCAGATGTTTGACTGACTAAGCCACCCAGGCATCCCTCATTTCCTATGTTAAATAATTTTGATCTTTACTGTTTTCTTCTACTTTCTTTGGGCTTATTCTTTTATTCATCCCTCCTCCTTTTCTTAAATTCAAATTCTATGTAGTTAACACACAGTGTAATATTAGTTTCAGGTGTACAGTATAGTGCACTTCCATACAATACCTGGTGCTCATCACAACCAGTGAACTCCTTAATCCCTGTCACTGATTTCACCCATCCCCTCCCTCCCTTGTGGCAACCACCGGTCATTTTTTCCCTTTTCGAGTTAAACAATTCAGAGTGCTCATTTAAAATTTTTCTATATTTTAATGAATTCATTTAAGGCTATACATTTGCTTCTGAATGTTGCTTTAGCTGCATCTCACAAACTATTAAGTTGTATTTATAATGGATGGTTACCCTTACATTTTATTTATTTATTTTTATTGTTTTTATTTTTTAAGTTATATTGTTTTAAAGTTATATTGTTCTTATTTATAAAGTTAGCATTGACGTTATTTATTTATTTTTGAAGGAGAGGAAGAAAGAGAGCGTGATCAAGGGAGGGGCAGAGAGGCAGGGAGAGAGAGAACCCTAGGTGGGCTCCATGTTGTCAGCCCAGAGCCCTATGTGGGGCTCGAACTCATGAACTGTGGGATCATGACCCGAGCCAAGATCAAGAGTTGGATGCTTAACTGACTGAGTCACCCAAGTGCCCCTATTTATTTATTTTTAAACATTTTTAATATTTTAATATTAAATTAAGTATTTTAATATTTTAAATATTTGATATATATATTTAAATTGTTTTAATGTTTATTTTTGAGAGAGAGAGAAACATAGTGTGAGCAGGGGAGGGATAGAGAGAGAGGGAGACACAGAATCTGAAGCAGGCTCCAGGCTCTGAGCTGTCAGCACAGAGCCTGACGTGGGGCTCGAACTCACAAACTGTGAGGTCATGACCTGAGACGAAGTCAACCGCTTAACCGACTGAGCCACCCAAGTGCCCCAATATTTGATATTTTTAATATTTTAAATATTTTATTTTTAAGTAATCTCTACACCCAAAGTGGGGCTTGAACCCACACCCCCAACATCAAGAGTCTCACACTCCACTGATTGAGCCAGCCAGGCATCCCTACTCTTACATTTTATTTTATTTTTTTAATGTTTATTTTTGAGAGAGAGAGAGACAGCACGCATGCACAAGTGAGGGAGGGGCAGAGAGGGCAACAGAGTTGGCTTTGTACTGACAGCAGACAGCCTGATGCTGCTCGAACTCACAAACTGCGAGAGCCAAAACCTGAGCCAAAGTTGGACGCTTAACAGACTGAGACCACCTAGGTGTCCCCCACTCTTACATTTTAATATATATATTTGCTTATAAGTTTTTCTAACAAAGTTCAAGGTTATTCAGTATCTCTATTGTCCATCTGGACAAGTAAGGAATTTTTAAAATTGTCTTAAATCTATGCCCTTTTTGAAAGATATAATTGCAGTTATTATTGTGATTATTACTATTATTTTATGGCCAATAGCTCAGTTTTACATATATGTGTGTGTTTATATATGTGTATATGTGTATGTGTGTGTATGTATACATATATGTATATAGTGTGTGTGTATATATATATATATACATTGTGTGTATACATATATATACACATATATTTCTTTGTTGTTTTTTTTTTTTTTTTTTTTTTTTTTTTTTTTTTACCAATTTTCTGCACTCATTCTTGTTTCTTATATCCACTCCTTCCCTTAGGTTCACTTTACATTTTGCTGAAGTCTAATATATATATATATATATATATATATATATATATATACACCTGGTTCTATATTTTTGACTATCGCTTCTTTTCTGTCTCTTGATTCTCTTTTGGAATTCCTATTAGGTGTTTATTAGAACCTCTCAATTCTTCTTACCCTCTATTCTTCTCGATGGATCTTTTATATCTTTGCCTTTTGAAGCATGGTCTATGTAAATTTCTTCGCATTAACTTGTAATTCACCAGGTTTCTCTTTGGCCATGTGTAGTCTAGACTTCATTTGATTATTGAAGGTTTTTTTTTTTTCCAGTGACAATATTATTTCATTCCTAAAATTTCCAGTGGGTTATTTTTTCATGTCTATCTATTCTTGTTACATTTATGCTTACTTTTGTTTCTTATGTTCTTGTTTCTTTTGGCAGATACCAACTTTCCTTTTTTTTTTTTTTTTTTGGAGTTCTAAATGGGCTTATGGCAAATCGTTTTGAGATTATTACCTATTTTGTCCTTGATAAGTTCTGTTGATTTAACCTCAGTATCTTCTTTACATTTTTGAAATTGTGCTCTGCAAGCTCATCTTGATGGTTTTTTTTTCTCTTTTTGTCCCTCCAACTATTGGTTTTACCATTACTCCCTTAGTCCCATTGAAGTCTCCAGTGCAAAACCAAGTCTTACAATTTTTTTTATTATTGTCTACAATTTTGGTTTTATCCTTTTTAAAAATACTCCACTCAGGGCTCTTAACCCTTGGTGACTTTGTAGGCATTGCAAATCTAGTCCCTGAGCCAGCATGTGGCTTTGCTGGGCCAGTTTCCTCTGGCCTCCCTTTTTATTCATTTTTTTTTTCTTGAAAAAGTTTTCTCCTTCACTGTTGTAGGTTTGCAGGCATGTGGAGGGGGTTAGTGGTAGGTCCACAAGGTGTGGATTTGAGAACCATCCTGACTGACGATGTGAGGCTTGACACAAAACAACAGAATGGTTCAGAGTAATAAGTAGTTTTTTCGTTTTTTTGGGTTTTTTTTGCGGTTCCATCTTTACAGTTTGCCAGACTGTTTTCTTATATATCTTCATAATCTTTGCAAACTAAGCTGCAAGACAGAGGCTGTTATTATTTTCATTTTCCAGAGGTGGTGGCTGAGGCCCAGCCACTAAGGCAGTGCTTCTTAAAATGTAATGTGCACACGAATCACCAGGGATCTTATTAAAACACAGATTCGGGTTCAGGTGATCTGGGGGTGGGGTCTAAGATTCTGGTTTCTAACAGGTGACGTCGACGCTGCTGGCCTGAGGATCTCAATTGAGCAGGGAGGTGCCAGGGAGCTTGGCCAAATCACTCATGTCCTAAGTGACTGAATGGGAGCCTGTATCTGTCTGACTCCAAAGCCTGTTCTCTATGTCTGCTGTTCCCACCGAGAATCCGGCAATCCAACCACTTACTTTATAGGAACCAGAGTTGGAGGCTTCAGTTGGAGGGAGAGGAAGCTTTGCTTAGGGGAGGGGCTGCTTTCTTCAGCCCCAACTCCTTTCTCAAGGTTTAATGAGGAAGAAAGGGATGGAGAGGGATTGTCTTGGGGGTAGGAAGCACCACAGCCGGGCAGCTGTCAGTGGGTCTGTTGGAAAAATTAATTTTTTAATTAAAAACATCTTTTTCTCCCTCTCTTCTTTCCCCTTTGCTTTAATGTCTCAGTCTGGAGTAATTATGAGTCGCTCTGGGGAGACTGAACCTTAGAAAAATTGTTGGTGTGACTGGCGAGGAATTTATCTGATTAACTTGAGCTCAGCCTTTGAAAAAAAAAAAAAAAAAAGCAAAAGGGAAGTAAAAAAGGAAAGAAAAAAAAAGGGAGGAGGGAAGCACCAGCTCCCAATTCTCCTTCTGGCACAAAACTTAATCACAGCGTCTGGGAGGCCAGGTAGACCCTGGACTAGCTCCCTTAGGCAAGATGGGCAGGGAGGATCGGTGCTCATTTCTGGTATTCCCTTCTCAGAGCTCCCCGCAACCCCCCCTCCCCCAGCCCAGCCCCCACCTGCCCCCCAAGCTTGTCCCCCGGCCCCGGGATGTGTAGCTCTGACTGGCCCAGCATGGGAGGTGATATCTTAGGGTTCTTGAGAAGAGGCCTGAGTGTTAGAGATTTATTAAATGAGTGATCTCCACAAAGGAGTGAGGGTGGCAGGATAGGAGGGGGAGGAAGCTAGGCAAGGACTTGGGGTCTGCTCACAGCCGTCCCAGCGGGGAACTCTCAAAGCTCTCCACTCTGGAGCTGGAGGAGCAAGGAGCGAGGGAAGGAGGATCTGTCAGCCATAGGCTGTGGGCATAACCCCCAGTCAGCGCCCTTCCCCTTCGCTGTAGGCAGCTGTGAGCTGTTAGCAGCCAGCACTCACAGCATCTGGGGGACAAATGCAGTGGCCTGGTAAAAGGGATCTGGGTGGGGCACCAAGAGCACCTACTGCAGCTGGACTGGAGGGGGAGCCCGATAGGAGTGGGGAAGAATGGATGGATTTATGGTCATTTAGGAGGTAGAGTTGACAGAACTTGGTGGTTGAAAGAGTGGGTGACGAGCGTGAGGTGACAGGGGACTTCCAGGCTCCCGGTTTGGGTGACGGGGTACCAGACGCTAAGATAGGCACCCACAAGAAGGGTAGACCTGGTGCTGAAGGGAGAGTGATTTGTTATCTGGACATGGTGGACATTCAGGTGGAGATGTTGAGCAGGCAGCTGGGTGTGCCAGGTTGAAGCAGAGGTGTGGGCGCTCTCTGTGTGGAGATGGAAGAGGGTGGGTGGGTCGGTGTGGGTGGGCTGCGGGGAGAGAAAATGCCAGGCACAAAGCCTTGGGAGTCCCCCACAATCGGGGCCAGCAGAGGACAGGAGATACAGCCAAAGAAGCAGGAGGAAAACCAAGGGAGTGGAATCCCTGATGCTACCTTTCCTGTCCTCTGTCTGTCTCGATCATTTGTCCCCTCCGTCAGTACATCTTTGTGGAAAGAGGCAGCCATGAGGAGTCTTGATAGACTGATTCCCTTGTGGGACCGGTGCCTGTCTTGATTCGTGTTGTGGTCTGAGCACCTCTCACACTCCCTGGCGCATAGTAGGTACTCAGGGGAAAAACCACCAGCTGAAGAACCACCAGTTAACACTCGTGTGGCACACATCATGCACGAGGTGCTCTATAGAAACTTACTTACCTCTGAGGAAGGCGCCATTACTATCCTTATCACACAGATGAAGACTCAGAGGCACAAAGAGGTTAAGAAGCTCACCCAAGGTCGTACGGATGGTAAGCGGCATCCCAGTATCCACGCTCTTAGCTCCTGTGCTAGTGACTGAGATTTGAGGCCAGCCTGTTTAAGAGCAGGGCACATCACTGCTTCATGAAGCATATGCACACATAGTCGCGTGCACATGCAGCCACGTTTGCATGCATGCAGCACCAGGGAGACGCTTCTTGTCTGCTGCAGGATAGGATAGTCCACAGCCTTGGGGAGGGGACACTTGTGTAGCCCTCTTGTCACATTGGCTCGGCCAATGCTACTTCAGATATAAGTCACTAGTCCCCGAGGACAGAGGGTTCTTGGGGGCTGGGCTAGTAGGGGGCAGGTGGAAAGCTCCAGTGTCAGGCAGGACACAAGTCCCTGAGCGTCTTTCGGCCTCAGTTTCCTCCTATGCAAAATGGGACTAGTTATACTTCTTTCCCAAGATATTTGTGAGAATCAGGAGTGCTGCATGGTGTCTGGCACACAGAGGGTACTCCTCAAATGGTGCCACATTGCATGGAGAGGTTCTTACACCCTCATCTTCTCTTTGTCTAGTATTGGAAATTGTAAATATCGCCTGCCGTAAATGGGTGTCTTGGGGCTCATAACTGCAGGCATGCCATCCGTGGAGCCGTCCAGGTGGCTGCCAAGGGGCAAGCAGGGGCTGAGGGGAGAGGCTCAGAGCTGCGAGCGTCCGGGTCTGTGCAGGGGCATCAGAGCTGGCAGTCTTTAGGCAGCGCCAGCCATGACGACCACTAAGGAGACCGCAAAGGTGACAGTGAGGACTCCTGCTGGGGCCCACCGTCAGCTTGGCTGCCCTGAGCACCCAGAGCCAGCACATTACCCAGCTCAAAGGGAAGCCATTCACATTACAGTCTATGGAGTTGGGCTCCAGAGGGGCAGCGCTGACGCGGCAAACAAGGTGATTAATGTCCCCTGGAGGCGTGCAGCTGCGGCTTGAGAGCTCCAGGGTAGCAGTCTCACTGCTCCATAACTGTTGGGAAGACCTACAAAGTGGACAGCCCCTTGCCTGGATCTGCCTGCAGCATGGCACTGAGGCCAGGGCAAAAGCTGTCCTAGCCCTGCTTGGGGCTACTGCCCTATTGGCACCCAGGCATCTAAGTAGTAGCCCTGAGCACACCATACCTGAAACCCTGACTTAACACATCTTCTGTCCCGGCTGCAGTCTGGGAGCTCTCAAGGGCAGGACTTGGCCCTCTGCTCTCCCTTCTCTCCTACCAAGCACAGGGCTGGGCACATAGAAAATAGAAATCATGCCAGAGGCAAACTATGAGATTAAAATACCAAAGTCTTTCATTCCTCTATTGAAGAGACATTTCCTTCTCAGCCTCCAGCTGTGCCCTGAGCCCTGCCTGGGTGGTGAAGGCTTGAGAATGGAGCAGATTGACCCTGCCGTGGAAGGGTCACAGCTTTGTGGGGGGACAGACATGTAAACACTGAGACTCCAGTGCAGCCAGAGCTATGAGAGATGGCATGCAGGAAGCCATGGGAGTACCAGGATGGAGAGAGGGGGCATCTGAGAAGGTTTCCTGGACAAGGTGATCCCTGAGTTGAAAACTGAAGGATGGATGGGGGTTTGCCTGGCAGAGTGGAAGGAAGGCATAACAGGTACTCATGCAAAGGCATAGTGGTGCATAAGGGCCAGGCCTCATGAAGGATCTGCAGGCTTGTCTGGGGGCAGAGGGAAGAGCGCGGGGCAGATCAGGTGTCAGGAGAACAGGGTCCCAGTCCTTCCCTCCCCTTCTCTTCCTTGCTTCCTCTGGGCCTCAGTTTCCTCATCTGTGTAATGGGAACTGAGCTACTTCATCCCCAAAGCCCATTCAGCTTGGAAACTTTCAGACAACCTTCCAGGAACTTGTCTGGGTATACAGGAGCTGGGACCCTCTGGGGAATGCTTATAGGTTTGTTCTGGTTAATCCAGGCTTAACTCTCTGGGTACCAAAAATATTTACTCTATTACAAGTATTTCTGCCTCCCCATAAGCTAAGTTGGGCCCCTCTGCCTGAGAACACCAAGGTTGGGATCTGCTGGGACGGCTGAAACTCCACCGGGAGTGGTCCTCTTTGGCTTGCCTGGGCGAGGGGGGCAATTCTGAGCTTCGGAAGGGAGTTCATCCAAGCACTACTATCTCCCTTTATAGGGACTGCTACCTCGAGGTCACTGGTTTCTTCCCTTTATAAACATCGCCAGCCAATCAGCTCACGCCTTCCCTCCTCTGAGCTGGAACTGACCAATCACACTTGATTTAGTTACGCCGTTGCTAGTTGCTGAAGGCTACTCCCCACCACAGAAGGGTTTGGGTTTTAAAAGTCCAATCCTGGGTCTGGAGCTCATCCAGGAGGTTGGGTGCGGGGATGGGGGTTGGGGGGGCGGAAGATGGATTTAAGATTTCCTGAGAGCAGTGTCCAGTTGGTTCTGCCCACCATCAGAACTCCTGGAACTCAGGAGGACGGAGCACTCTGCCCAGGGCAGTCCTGGAGAACTTCCAGGAGGGGGCGCCGAAGGAAGGGTTTTCAGACTCAGCTTTGGCGTCCTTTTCTCCGGAGGGGGTGCTCTCCTCAGTCCCCTGCTGGCAGTCTCAGCACTCCCGTCCTGGCAGCGTTGGGACACCTCCCTGCCCCTCTGCCAGTCCTGGCACTGTCCTGATCCTTACGAGCCACCCTGCTCTAGGACCCCTTTCTTCTCTCGCTCACACATACTCAGGGTCATGCAGAGTGTTGGGAGTCAGTATTACCCGCCCTCCAACCCCCCCCCCCCCCCCCCCAGTAATGGTCCAGATGCTCCTCTCTGGCTCCATAGGCTAGGGTTGGAAGGGACCCCCAAAATATGACATGGGGAATTCAGAGAAAAGGGGAGGTGGGGAGCACTGTGTGAACAAAGGCTTGGGATGTATATGAGAATGTGTCCATGTATATCTGCCTGTATACCCACCATGTGCGCATATGCTGGTGCTTCCATGCACATGCCTTGAGCACACATGTGCATGTGTGTTAAATGCCAAGAAAGGATATTGGTTGGTGCCTCCTTGCCTTGGACTTGTAGATTTTCTCACCTCCCTGCCGTCTTCCCATGAGAAGCCTGGTGTCTTGGGTCCTGGGCTCTAGTTCCCGGCACACTCAGGCCCCTGAGCCCTATCCCCATCCAGTCCCCACACCATCCAATGCAGCGACTTCTTGATGAAAATATTGATGAGATTAACACACAACAGAGCCAGCATCACCTCCAAATGAAGAAAATCCAACTCAATCCGTCAGAGTTCCCACTATCAGGGCTGCTGGCAGCCCACAAGCCACCTAGTTTTACTTCTTCTGGGCCCTAGGTGGAGGGTGCTGCTCCCACAAAGGATGTCAATCAAAAGGGCCCAGAAAGGATAGAGGGGTGAATAAAATCAGTGCCCCCCTCTGCCCCAGGCTCTTGGGCCTTGTTCCTCTGAGCAGCCTCAGATCCTCCTCTGTGCTCAGGCTAGTCCCTTCTGGGTGGAGCCAGGTTTCTTCTCATAGAAGGGCCTGCTATGTTATCTGGGTGTATTGAGGGGTCAGTTCACTGACCTGGGGCAGGAGGAGGAGGCCTGGCCTGAGGTCAGGGCCTGGCCTCACCAAAGACTCTGTCCTCTCTGAGCCTCAGTTTCTGCATCTATAAAAAGGGACTCCTGATCCCTGAGGCTCAGATGAGGGAAGATGGGCAGGGTCTCTGTGACCTGTAAACTTCTGGGTCCACATTGGGAGCATATCTAAGGGCATAAGCCAGAGATGGCAAATGTTTGGTCCATGGACTGCTTTTGAAAAATTGAACATTTAAAAAATGGACAGTTTCTGAGGAAAGACTGGCTTTTGGCTTCTCTTGAAAAATCAGCAGGCCTATTTCTGGTTACCTGACCCCTGGGTGAAGTGACCCCTGGCCCTTTCAGAAAAGGCTGACATTTCAGATGGGGTCTTCCCCAGTGACCCAGACAAATGAGTGGCCTCTATTCAGGTAGGGGAGGAGGGCACAGCTGCCTCCTGGACCCCTCAGTGCACACCTCCTCTCTGTTCCCTGCCCCTCAGCCCAGCTGTGCTCTGGGAGCCTGATTTTCTGCCAGGCAGGGAGCAAGGAAGAAGTTGAGCCTTGGTTGTGACTGCTTTTCATCCTCCTCCATTGCCTTGACCATTGCCCACATGGCATATCCTTTCAAGACCCAGGGAGCCAGCTGGGAAGGTTCTTCCAGAGCAGGTGTAAGCTAGTCCAGATATTCATTTCCTCCTTACTCCCTCAGTGAGACTCCCTTGTACTCAGGCAGAGGTTTGTGCTGCGGCCAGCCCTGTGGGATCAACCATTTGAGGCAGGGCCAGGAGAGCCACTCTCATCAGACTGGAAAAGGGAGTTCTTGATCCACCTGTCTTCAGCTGTGTGACCTTGGGAAAATAACCTCTCTGGGCTAAGTTTCCTCACCTGTAAAATACCTACTTCCATGGGCTGTCACAAGGATCCAATGGGATTAAGTGTAAGATAATTTCCTGACACAGGTCAGGCACACAGTAAGTACTTAATAAGTGTTTGCTGAAAAGAGGAGTTGAGGGTCCTCAGGCCTAGCATTGGAGTCTGCATTGTTGCTCTTTAGTGGAGCCTGAGTAACGGGGTCCTGTGGCTGGCTGGGGCTGGATGTGCTGACAAGAGTCTTCCTTGAGACTTTGCCCCTTCTGGACTGGGATAACTGGGAGAATGTGGGAGGGGGAAGCAAAAGAAAAAGGGGTAGCTCCTTCTCTTTCCCTATCCTCTACCGTTGTAGTTGGGACACAGCTCTTTCCTCATGAGTTGGGCCCCTTCCTTGAATGGGGAGGGTCCCTGCCTTCTTCAATCACTAGAATCTTGCTGCCTGGTTCTTGACTGAGATATAGAGTCTCAGGGGCCCAGAGAAGCAGGATGTAGAGGTAACAGATGGCTCCATAACCAACTGGAGTTAACTCATGAGGTTGCCCCTTCAGAACTTGTGAAGGGTGGGTATGAAGACTGAGGAAGACACTGTACCCAGTTTTTAACTTGCAAGCACAGGTAGGACAGGGATATACCAAGTCCATCAGTGGGGGCGGTTTAGGAGAGGGAGGATCTGAGTAGCCTTTGAAAGGAGGGCCTCTCTCCTCCTTCTCCTTAATGCTTCCATCTTTCAGGCATAGCAATGGAGACCACTGCCTTCTCATTGGATGTGCTTTCTGGAGCCACAAGCTGGGGGTGAACATCTGGGTCCCACAGGAGAGGGGCTGCTCAGGGGAGATAATTGTAGTGATAATGGCAATTAATGACATTTACTGAGCACCTGGGCTATATACCTCCTGCCACACTTACCCCAATTCCAGGGCTATATAGCCCAGCTCACCTTAGTGTGGCACAGCCTTTACGTGAAAATTCAGATGGGAACAGAGCCACCAACAGAGAAGAGGGACAGGTGCATTATTTCATGAACTTCACAAAAGGATTCTCCTTGGTGGTGGTGGTGGTGGTGGTGGTGAATCTAAGAAATAGCTCCTGTGTGTGTTTATGATAATAGTCCATGTCTAAAATGTTGATTTACCTGTCTGGTTTTAAAGAACGTGTTCAGAGAACTAAGCTTTGGGGTCTACAGACGCCCTGCCCATCCGTACGCAGGAGAGGTATTTCAGGACCCTGGAGAGTGCTCTGAACAAGGAGGGTGTGTGGAATGAGGAGTTGGGTTTTTCAGAACAGGTTCATCCTGCCAAGTCATCATACGCATGGGACCTGGGCCTAGGGCCCTGGGGACATGACTTACCCAAGTAATTTAGTAAGTCAGTGGTTTCGTGTTTCCATGTGGCCTGACTGCCTGGGACCGTGTCCTTCAGAACAGAAGCAAAAGTAGGGGCAGTCCAGCTTGCCTCTCTGTGCTGAGTCTGCAAAGACACAGGTGTCACTTTCTGCACTCTAAAAAGCATATGCAAATAGGAGTATTGTAAGTTGAATCCTACCCCCAGCACCCTGGGTGGCTCTGGGCTTGAGGGCAGTAGTTGGCTGTTTTGATGGGCAATGTGGTGAATGGTTATAGTCATGACCTCTGCAACCTCACTGTTTGAAACTGAATCTTGGCTCTGCCTCTCCCAGGCTGTGCGAATTTGGGCACATTGCCTAACTTCTCCATTCTTCAGTTTCCTTATCTGTAAAAGGGGTATGATAAAGCACCTACTTTATAGGGTGTTATGAGAATTAAACATAATATATAAAGCACTGAAGGGAATGTTTGGCATGTGGTTAGTACAGTAAAATGTTATTATTTTAAAACCCAAGCATTTCTGCCTCAGGTCTGATGCATGGCCAGGTTCCACCCATGGTATCCCCAGTCTTGCTTATAGGGTCAGACTTGGAAGAGGCAAATGTTTCCTGGGCTTGTAAGCTGTTGGAGTGTCTAGGAAGCACTGGTTTGGGAACTGGGAGGACCAAGTGCCCTAGCCTAGGGGCTCTGGAACTCTGAGGGGAGGTTCGGTTCTGGCACCAGCTCTCTCCCTGCTCCTTCTTCATAGAGGTTTCAAGCATGGTCTTGAGCAGCCAGCAAGGTCTAGACTCAAATCTTGGCTCTGGGGCTTATGGGCAATGACCTTGGGCAAGTCATTATTCGACTATTAGAGACTCATCCGTGTCTGGCTATAACGACACACTTAACATGGTTATTCAGAGGATGAAATGAGAAAATGTAGGTAAAGACCAAGCACAGGCGCTGTAAGGGCTTTGTAGTAGTGGCTGTCACATGGCTGTCTTCCTGATGTCTCTGTTTCATTTTGGGTCTCTGCCACTCCCCTCTCCCTCCTGACGGATGAAGTTCTTACTTCTTATGGACTTCCTGGCTTGGTTCAATCCAGAGGATGTGGGCATCTCTGGAATCAGCCCATCCAGGCCCAAACCTCAGAGAGAGGCTTTTATTTTATTTTTATTATTTTTATGTTTATTTCTGACAGAGAGACAGAGTGCACGCATGTGTGCGTGAATGAGTGGAGGGGGAGGGGCAGAGAGAGAGAGAGAGAGGGAGACAGAGGATCCAAAGCAGGCTCTGCTCTGACAGCACAGAATCTGATGTGGGGCTCGAACCCACAGGCTGTGAGATCATGACCTGTGCCGAAGTTGGATGCTTAACTGACTGAGACACCCAGGCGCCCCCAGACAGAGGCTTTTAAAAGATAAGAGAGGTGCTGGTCTTTTGTGGCCCATTTCTTGTAGGCTCACCCCTTCTCTAGGCTTTGCCTTAGCAGAAATGCCCTGGATTTCTAAACAGCTCCTTTGTCCCATAGCCCTGGGCAGATACCACCCTCCACCTCCAGCTCTGCCCCATTCCAATAGCAAGTGGTGAAACATTTATCCTGTTAACAGCTCAGATTTGACAAGTGTGAACTGGGTGGGTTCTAGGTCTTATCACATAGGCTGTCTCATTTATAATTAGCTTTTAATTAGCATCTACTTTGTGTTTGGCAATGTGGGAAGCACTTTACACATCTTTTCTTATTTAATCACTCAACTGCCTATAGAGGTAGCTATTATAACTAATTTTATTTTACAGGAGAGTAAACTGAACGCTGGACGGGTTCAGTGATGCTTGGGTCACAGGGAGGGGGGTCTTGAAGCTGCGGGGAAGAAGTTTGTAAAGTACTTCACAAAGTGCCCAGCGTGTGGAACTGACTCAATAAAAGATGACCAGCCCTGTCCATCCTAAGTTCCCTCTCCAGAGCCCCTAGCTGAGATGGCTCCTCTTCCTGCCCTCTATCCCATCCTGGTACCAGCTCTTCCAAGAATGCATTAGTTTGCATTTGAGCTAGGCACAATGGTGGAATTTCAGGTACTGTGAGTTGAGTAGAGGTGATGGGAGGGGGCGGGGAGGACACAGAAAATGGCCACTGACTCCACTCATGGCTAAGGCTCCTTTTGTTTTGCTCTTGTGGTCATGTCCAAGAGGGACATCCAGGGGCCCGGCTGCCGAGTCAACATGAAGTGATGTCTGGTTGTCATGAGTTCTCATTAGTGGATTATTCATTCTGTCTGGGAATTTGAACACAGCCTCATCCCCTCACTCCTCCCCTGCAGCTTCTCTGGGACTAGGGTGGGGGTAGGGCCAGGACTTCAAGGGCTTCAGATTCCCTTCTGTCACTGTCACAGGGTCTGGCCTGGACTATGATCTCTCTGAGATACCCATCTGGGCCACAGAGGAGAACTGGCTTCTCAATGTGGCTCTGCTATGGGCAACTCACCTTCGGACTCAGGGCAGGTCTTTGTCCCTCTTTGGACTTCAGTGTCTTCATCTGTAAAATGGGACGATAGGACTGGCTGTTCTCTGAGGCTTTCCCAGCCCTCTCATGCAGTAAATACCACAGAGAATCCCTCTCCCTGCTTTACCTGTCTATTAGAGAATATGTAGAAGGTGGGGACAGAGGACCTGAGGTAGAATAGGATTTGAGGAATGAAGCAGAGGGAGGAGTCTCAGTGGTTCCTAGAACTCCCGGCTTGAGCAATTGGTTGATTGGGGTGTTGTTTATTGAGAGAAGGGAGAAAAAGAGGCAAGAGTGGCTATGGGGAGGGATGATGAATTCATTTTTGGATCCATTGGACTTGAGATATTTAAGGGATGGGCCTAAGCTAAGCCAACATGGAGGCGAGATTGGATTTGAACCAGGGTTATCTGTATCAAGGCCCATGTTCTCTCTAGCACACCACCCCAGGCAGAGTGTGTGGTGCTCACTTGAGCTACTGAGGGCCAAGAAAGGGTCAGAGAGGGCTCATGTTCAGGGCAGGGCCAGCAGCTGGGAATATTAGTGGTAGGGGAAAGCCCAAGGCTTAATCAGGGAGAGCCTCCTGGAGGAAGAAATTGAATATTATGTCCTATAGATATCATGAGGGTGAGGTCCGAAGGGGAACAGGACGGAAGCAGAGTCAGAAGGGTCCTTGAAGGCCACGTCCAAGAAGATGATGTGACTTGCTTGAAGTCACACAGATAGTCGCAGAGCCAAGATTCCAACCAGGTGTGCCTTACTCCATGGTCTCTGTTCTTAATCCACCCCATAGGATAATGCTCTCAGGGCATGAGGCCTGGTCAGGGAAGAGGGGGAGCCAGCAGCTAGACAATGCAATGGACTTAGTCTCTCTCAATTCAGACCTATTTTCCCCAACCCATGTGTGGTCAAATTCCAGATGAATGAAAAGACAACAGAGTTCTGACCCTTGAAGTCAAAGAACACAAGAGCTGGGAATGTCCTAGTTTTAACACAGATCTGACTCTAGGTACGGGATTGCTCTTGAATGTAGGTGGCATGTATAACTACTTAGCACCTTTGAGCTCAGGGGCATACAGAATCTCCCTTGGCCCCCAAACTGGTCTGTCGCTATGCCCAAAAGTCCATCAGTGCACCCTGACTTTGGAATAGACCTTGCCCAACCGGGCCCCGACCAAATAGGGAGCTCATCTTTGGCACAGAGGGCACTTACCAGACACTTTCCTCCTGGGCAGAAGGGATGGAAGTCCCTGGAGGGGACCGTTCCCCGTGGGTCTGGAGAAGACCAGTCTGCCATTCAAAGGGGCTGGCTTGCCTGACAGAAGGGCAGGGAGCCGCTGGGCACAGCAAGCTGCAGCGGTGGCAGCAATGCTAAGTGCCAGCAGCTCGCAGTGAATATGCAGTGTCAAATGGGGTGCATTACTCTCCGTGCAAATTAAAAATTAAAATTAATCAAACACTCAAATTGATTTCCTTCCCGTCTGTTTGCTCTGCTGTGCCAGTCAGATGCCTGCCTGCCCGCCTGGTCCAGTTGAGCCCAACTCCAGGCCAGGCCTGGGCAGCTCAGGCTGTTGCAGAGGTCTCTGGGATGGGCTTAGGAGTTACAGGCACCTCATTCCCACCTTGGGAAATCCGGTGGGGGTCAACCCAACTAGGTCCTCGAGCCTGAGACCTGGTGCTGGGCTTGCAATGGGGGGAAGGCAGGAAAAGAACATCACTCTAGTCTAGAGGAAACACTCACATTGGGCTGGGAGGCAGGACCCTAGGGAATATTCATGGGGCCATCATTGACTGATTTCAGTTTCCGCATCTGTGGAATGGGGAGAGAGAGACAGATGGAATAGGTGCCCCCTGGTTCTTGCGCTGGCTTATGGTCTGGACTGGCCTTCCCTAGGGACGGACTCATCTCCAATCCCCAACCAGCCAGGGTCCCTGACCTCTCCACCCAGGCCTTGATCTACCTACCACTTATCATTGGGCAACCGTGGGCAAGTCACTTAACATCTCTGAGCCTCCATTTTCTTCTGGGTAAAATGGGAATGATAATACCAGTGTGTGAAAGGAGAGGAGCGTGCAAGTTTATTGGGATCAACACCCACGGCGGGGAGGGAGTGAGGAAACAGAGTGGGCAGAGGGAGAAGTTGGACTGTGACACCTTCACAGTGCAGATCCATGGGCATCTCTGGGCCTGAGCTGTCTGAGGGGTTGACCTGAGTTGGGGTGAGAGTGTCGGGCCTTTATCCCCAGCTTTGACCAGATGTTGGATACAGCTGCCTGTGGAAGGGCAAGCCCTGGGTGAGGAGCCTCTCGCTTCAGCCGAGGGGAAGCTACTCATCTGTGGCCTGCCAACCTTGACAGCCTTCCAGCAGCAGGGAGGAGTGTTTCAGCCAGAAAGGGGTCTGGGTAGGGCATTGGGGTGCCTCCCCAACACTGCAGTCGGGGGAGGTTGGGGTGAGGGTCCCCTGGAACAAGGTTGTGAACCCAGCAGGAGTCAGTGTACAATAAGCCGCAGTCATTCTGTTGAAAAGGCTTTGGGAACTCCCTCCTTTCCTTTTGCCTTCACATCCTGACATTCAACCAAGCCCTATCTTGGAGGGCTTGGTTGAATGTCAGGATGTGAAGGCGAGGAAACCTTCAAAGTTCCATCATCCTTCCATGACATTCAAGGACCTTGGTGACCAGACCTGATCCCCTGTCCTGGCGCCTCCCAGCATTACACCCCCTTGACAGTGTGGGTGCTTTCTTATTTTTCTGCAGTTCTTCCTCCCTCCCTGCATTCAAACACCATCCGTGTGGCCAGCACATACTCCCTGAACCCCTGCAGTGGCCAGGCCTGGGCTGGTGGGTGTGGTGGGTGCCGAGGAATCAGAGGTGACCCAGACCCGATTGTACCCTTCCACCCCACCCCCACATTTCTCCTTCCCTAGCCCCCACCCCTCTGTGAATTCCTATGCTCCTTTAAGGGCAGCCATTCCATGGCCATCTGGGGAGAGTCAGATCAGGCTGATGCCAGCCCCGGTGAATGCAGTGGGGTCCCCCTCACCTCTGAGGCTCAAGGCCAGACTCCAGGGGCTCCTGACTCTTGGTTCTATGACCTTGCCAGCCTTTAACCCCCCACCCTAACCAGAACTTGGAACCTTGGCCTTCTTCTGTGGATGTGGCTGTTCACGTGCTGGTCTGCCCACAGCCTGCGCACTTCCTGAGGACAGGGCCCCATGGGCCTGTCACAGAGTACACCTTCCGTGAATGGGAGCTGAATGGCAGGTCTGACATCCCCTCCTCCCCGACGCCATAGCTGCGTACACTCCCAGGTCCCTAAACTCTCCCCACTCCACTGGCCTCCCAAACTGCAACTCTAATCCCATCTCTCAGTAACAGGCGGGGTCGCCTGTCTGCCCACCACTCTTGCCGCTTGTGTCTATGTCTCCCAGGGGTGTTGATCTCAGGGTCCCAAGAGGATGCTTGGTAGAGGATCAGTGCCCCTGATAGACTAGTTGGACCCTCCAGCTTCCTTTGTCCTCTCTCCTACATAGGGAGACATGAGGAATAAAGAATTCTACCCTTTTACAGATGGGAAAACCAAAGGCCCAAGGATCCAGTTCAGCCTGGGGCCTGCTGCTGGCCTAGTGCCCTCTCATCCCTCCTCCATCCCCGAGCCTACCTTCCCCAGACATTCCCAGATGGACATTCCAAGGGGCTTTCCTCTTCCCCCAACTCCCACCTGGGCCCTCACCCACTTCCCCCCATCAGATGTCTGGGAGTCCCTGTTGGCCATAAGAGCTGAATTGGATCCTTGGGCCTGGGGGCTCTAGGACCTAGAATCTGGCTCTGGTGGGGTCATTTTCATTGTTTTATTTTTTCTATTCCCTAGTTACAGGCTGTGGCCAGAATCAACCAGAGATGGCAGAAAGGACCAGTCCTGTCATTGCTTTACAGTTATGGGGGACAGGGAGGGGCAGGCATTGCCCTGAGTTATTTACCTAGAGTCTAAGTGGAGCCTGAGCCAAGGTCTTCTGTTTCCCTCACCATGCCACCAGGTCACTGTCAAGTCTGCGTCCCCAACAGGCCCTACCCAGTGCTAGGGTCTGGGCATTAGAAAAAAGGGTTGGAAGGGCATCCGGATGACTCAGTTAAGTATCCAACTTTGGCTCAGGTCATGATCTCATAGTTCATGATTTCGAGCCCCACGTCGGGCTCTGTGCTGACAGCTCAGAGCCTGAAGCCTGCTTCAGATTCTGTCTCCCTCTCTCTCTCTGCCCCTCCCCTGCTCACACACACACACACACACACACACACACACACACACTCTCTCTCTCTCTCTCTCAAAAATGAATAAACTTCAAAAAATATTTAAAATAAAGAGAAAAGGGTTAGGAAGGGTCCTTGGGTGTGGGGTGCTGAGTGGCAGGTTGGGAAGCAGCTGGAGGAGCTATAGGATGCTGTCCTCTGCTTCACATCTCCAGGGACAGTCCAGAGCCACCAGGCTAAACTCCCAGCTCCTTACAAGACCTCTAGAACCTGTTGTCCTGACCCCATGCCACCTGCAGCCCCATCTTCAATCCTCTCTCCTTGTGCTCTGATTGCATGGGCTTTCTCTCCTTTCCCTCACTGCAGGGCCTTTGCATGTGCTATTCCTTCTCTCTGGAGCCCCTACTCCTAAAAATTAATGTCTATCCAGCCTTCTGGTTGTAGGTCAAATGTCACATCCTGCAGGAAGCCTTCCTGACTCCTAAGACCAGCCTGGGCCTCCACCTACCAGCCCCATGATCCTTCCTAGCACTTGTCCGAGGGGTAATTCCACATTTCTTTGCATGATGGTTTGAATTGTTTCTTCGTCCAGATTCTAAGTTCTCTGATATGTATTTCCCACACCTGGCACAGCGCCTGGCGTGGAGGAGGCCCTCAATCAATGTTTGTGGAAAGGATGAAGAACAATGGCTCTCAGTTAAAATCCCGGAAGCTCATGCTAAACCTTGGCTTTATCTTCTCTGAAATAGGAATGGGAACACCAGGATCAGTGTGAGGATCAGCCAGTGAATAAAGACTCCTGACACACAGTTGCTTAATAGTAAAGAGGAGGAAGGAGGTTAGAGTGGGCTTGGGGTAGTTGAGGAAGGCTGTTTAGGGGTGGAAAGACCTGAGAGGTGGATGGGTTGTGTAAGCCAAGTGTGAAGGACCGGTGGGAAGAGAGACAGCAAAGAGACAGCCTGGCTGAGTGGGGCAGTTCTCTGAATCTTTGGTGACCCTATTTATGTTTCGGCCTAACCCAGGAAGCCAGGGGATGGCTGAGAAGGCAGGCAGGAAATGCCTCCTGCCTCCTGGGACTCTGTGTGGGCCGCTCAGCTTCAGGCCGGACCTGGCATGGTGATGGGGTCTGGGATGCTGCCAAGGTCTCCCCCACTGGCCTACGGAGAGAGCTGAAAATAGCAGAGGGGCCCTGGGCAGGCATCTGCAGGGGCACTGACCCAGCCTTTGTGGCAGGAAGCAGCCAGCTCCCAGTTTCTGGTGAAGGAGCTCCTTTCTGGAGCTGCTTGCACTGGCCTGGCCCCCAGCCTCTGGCCCCCAGCCCCCAGCCTCCAGATGCTGCTGCTCTGGCAGTGAAGAGCGATTCCTCTAAGTGGGCTTGTTTATTATTCATGTTTGCCTCTCTGTAAAGCCTGCTGGGAAGCAGAGGTGGCAATAGCTCCTGGCCACTAGCACAAGGGCAGGACACAAGGGGGTCCCAAAGAGATCTCTGTACCTTCCTGCCTCTGTGCAGAACCCTCGGATAAGAGGGCCAAGGCCTGGAGCTGCTGAGGGAAAATAAATGACTTAGAGTTACGTTTTTTTGCAGCCGTAGGGCACACCTGCTTGCCCCCATACTTAGGGAGGAAGCTGAGGCTCAGAGAGGGTGTGCTACTTATCTGAAGTTGCACAGCAAAGCTGGGGGCATAAATTCCCACCCATAGACATAAAGGCTGTGTGGCTCTTAGAACAGGAAAGTGGGAGAAATGAAGGGGGATTAGACTGGAATTGCTGCTCCGCGTGGATGTCAGGCACTCCTGGGAAAGGCTGTTTGTCTCTGTTTGGCTTCCCTGGGGTCTACCTGGAAGCCCTGGGAAGACTCCTCAGGAGGTGTGTTGAGCCAGAGCAGGCAACAGCCGTGAGCTCATCTCCCCTGAGGCCCCCAGGAAGTCTGGTACGAAGGCAGAAGAGAAATGGCTGGGAAGGGAGGCAAAAGGAAGACATGGAGGGCCTTTGGGATAGGCCAGAAAGCCAAGCTCAGGTGTGGGGAAGGAAAAGGACATTTGCTGAAGGCCTACTCTGTGCTGGGTCATTCCTGTGCATTCTTCTCTATGAATCTTCACCAACCTCCTTGGTGGCCAAGTATTTTATTCCCATTGTACAGAGGAGCACTGAGGCTGGCAGTGGCACTGGCCTGACACCAAACTGTGGGGTCTTTGCAGGGCACCTTGATGGGTGAAGGCCAAAGTCAGGCCTTCCCTGGACTCACAGCCACAGCGAAGCCTGGGCTTCTTCTACTTCCAGCTCCTGTCAGCAGGGGGAGGCTGTGCTGCATCTGGTTGCAGGAACTGGGAGCAGAGGTTGGGATTGGGATTACTAGGACAGGAGAGGAGGTCTCTTTCAACAGCTCCTGGTTTGGGAGCCCTTGCCCATGCCTCTGTGATGGCTGAAAGACGGGTAGGGCTTCTGACTGGATTTGCTAAGTGTCAGCCGTGCTGCTGCCCCAGAACCAAGATGAAACTCTCAATTCAAGGCTCTCATAGCTTCTCTTCCCTCAAATACACCCCTCCTTCCTATTTTCCACTGCCATGTTTTGACAAATGCTCTTCTCTTGGCATGGGATGCCCTTTCTGTTCCTTTCAGCCTGGCCAACTCCTACTCATCCTTCAACACCTGGCTTCAATGTCACCTCTTCCAGCTTGCCTGAATTTCCTCCATCCCCCAAAGTTCCCATCATGAATTCTTTCATTTTTTTTAAGGGCAGGATTGTGTCTGAATCATCTGTGTGTCCCCAGTACCTAGCGCAGGATGGGGTTCAGAATAGATGCTTAGTGAACAAGTGGGCAAAACGCATCCCTCTGTGGAGATCAGAGAGCAAGGGTCTAACTGGGGTGGAAGTAGGTGTGGGACACACAGAAGAGGAAATGCTCATGCAACAGGCCTGTTCAGGATCAGCCTGACAGGGAGCCTAGGAGTGAAAGTAAGCTTTATTTCCCAGGGGTATCATGAGGGTCCAAGGAGATCTTGGATGTGAAAGAGTTCTGTAAACTGTAGTGTGCTGTCTCTGTTAGGTCCTTGTACCTCTCAACTTTGCCTTGTTCCCCAGATGAGGCTGGAGAGAAAGGCCACGGAATGAGGGAGGGAGCAGACCAGGCCCCACCTGGGGGTGGGGTCGATGGAAAGGAGTGCAGCCTCAGCCACTTGCCCCAGCTCTCAGAGGCAAGGAGTGGGTGGGATTCTGGGTGGAGAAGGCCTGCCTTGGGACTCCCTCTCTTATGGGATCTAACATCATATCCGAGTTCCGCATGGCCCCAGAGATGATGTAAGCCAGTGTCCTTCCAAAGAGGGGTAAGCTGAAGCCCAGAGAGAGGCAGGCATTTGCCCAAGGTCACACAGCAGGGGTAGGAGGCTATCCTATGAGCCCCATCCTCCCAGCATGACAGGTGTCCTCATCCTGGGCTCAGATCCGGACAGCTGTTTCCCTGATCCCTCCTCTTGGCCCCGCAGTCCCCGGCGCCCAGTCCGCACTACCCCACACCCCAGCCTGCCCTTAGGCATAGGCGCTAACAAGCACTGAGCGCTCCGTGGATGGCATGGTCCGGACAGCTCCCGACCGTCCTTCTCCTTGACTCACCTCCAGCCCGGGAGGGCCAGGATCAACGGCGGCGGCCAGGGCGCCGCCCGCACCGCGGGGCTGCGCCACCGCCCCGGACTCTTCCGGCGCAGCGAGGTCGCCCTCCTTGGCGCCCCCGGGTGGGGCAGGTCGAGCCCGGTGCGCTATCCCTTTAAACCCGGGCGAGATGGGAGCTGTCAGCGACAGCCGAGGCTAGCGCGGGACGTCGCCGCCCGCCAGGCCAGAGCAAGGAGCCGCGGAGCGAGCAGAGAGCGGAGGTGGTGGCGGGGCCGGGGCGCGGCAGGTCCCCTCGCCGCCCACTGAGCTCTCGAACCCGGGGCCCGGCGAGGCGGGCGGAGCCCAGTGTAATGCAGAGAATGTGAGAGGCAGCGCAGAGCGGTGGGGAGGAGGGCGCGCGCAAGAGGGCGGCGGCAAGATAGACGGAGAGACAGCGGGAGCGACAGAGGACAGGGAACAGGGAGCAGGTGGGAGAAAGGAGAGGAGAAAAAAGGAGTGGCAGGGACAGGAAAGGGGGACAGAAAGGAGCGAGAGAACACTAGGCGCGGGCGGCGGCGCAGGCGAGGAGGAGGAGGCCGGCGCCTCTGGGTGGGAGCGCCGGAAGCCAGAGTTGGGCTCCCCGGCCGGGGTTCGGGTTGCGAGCGCTGCCGCGGCCGGGCCGGGCATGGTGGGGGAGAGGGGACGCCCGAGGGGCCCCCTCTGGGAACGGCGGGGGACCTGAGGCAGGGCCAGCCGGGACAGGGGCGCAGGGCCACACCACAGGCCCCGCGGGCCGTGCTCCGGAGGCTCCAGCTGGCCGGGGCAAGGGGGCCTTTGTGAGCGCCCCAAGAGTGCGCAGCCGGGCGTGCGGCCGCGGGGATGTGTGTGCGCCCGGGGGGTGCGCGGGTGTGCGCGAGTGTGAGCGCCCCGGCGGGTGGGAGCGCGCGTTAGGGATTCTGCTGGCATCGCAGCGTGGAGAACAGGAGGCAGGAGTGGGGCGCGCAGGGGAGCGCGGGGCCCTCCCGCGCACACGCACACGCCGCGCGCGCGCGCGCACACACACACACACATACACACACGCACACGCCCTCTCTGCCTCGCTCGCTGCCGCTGCCACCATCTCGGAGCCGAGCCTTGCGGAGCGGGAACCCGAGCCGGAGCGGGAACCGGAGCCGAGCGGAGCCGAATCGGGGAATGCGGTCCCGGAACGGAGCGGCGCGCGAAGTGCGCGCCCGGGACGGTGAGTGTGGCCTGAGTGTGGCCAAGCCGGGAGGCTGCGGCGGGGCTGGGGCCGCGAGGGCGCAGGCCGGGGAGCTGGGGTGTCTGCCCGCCGGCAGCGCCGCGTGCGCGGCCTCTGATTGGGCGGGAGCCTCGGGGGCAGCGGGTGGGGGTGGGGTGTTGGGTGCGCGCCCGTGGGGGGCGTGCACGCGCGGAGATGGATGGGGCGCGCTCGGCACCCCGGTCCGTGACCGCGCTCCCGCCCGCTGCGCGGCCCCGCCTAACCCTCGTCTGGCGCCGGAACCCGGGCGACTTGGAGCAACTTTGTGTGTGGGGGGAGAGGAGATGGAGGCGTTTTAATGGTGGAATTCCGGCCTTGTCTTCCAGAGGAGAGAATGCGAGGGAGGAATGGGATGGGGGTGCGGGCTGTGCCGCCCGGCGGGCAGAGGGGTACATATCCACCACCCCATCGGCGCAGCCGCCGGCTCTCTGGGACACCAGTCAGGCCCCGCGGCGCCGCGCTGGAGCCGCGCCCGGCGCTGGACTCCTGTGCCTCCGGCAGGGTCCGGCGGGACCGCGCGGCGACAGCTATCAGGCCTGGGGGCCGCAAGGTCTTCTTTGCAGCCAGGCTGAGGACAACAGGGCTTGAGGTGGGAGTGGGGAGACGTGCCTAGTGTGTACGTGTGTGTGGTCCCGCACCTTCTGCCTCGTGGGACAGGCCTCTGGAAGAAGGGAACTGCTGGAAAGATTATCACATTAGACCTGGCTCCCTGGAGCTCCAGAAAGGCCAGGGATTGGAAAGGGAACCTCTAAGTCCCTGGCCTGGTGCCCGCCCCACTGCGCGCATGCCTTCTTTGTTTGGAGCCATGCTCCTGTGTGCCTTGCTATGTGTCAAGGTTGTGCCTTGCTGTGTCCCCCACTCCCCTTCTTGAGTCTCCTTCTACACCTCTGTGCTGGTTGCCGCAGGGAACTTCCTAGGCCCCCTCCCCAAATGGCAGCCCTGCCCCTTCAGAAGATATGAGGATTACATGTGGTCCCTTGAGAGGGAGGAACCATGTGCTCAGCACCCTCCCCTTCCCCTGCCCCAGCACCCAATGACAGGCCCAAGGAAAGGTCAGAGGTCAGGACCTTCCCCTTTACAAATCCTCCTTGCTTCCAGGGCAGGTTCTTCCTCCTCTAGGAAGTCTTCTCTGATTGCTCCTCAGTCTGTCCTTCCAGCTTGGGTTTCTGGATTGGAGCGGCTGGGTTCCCCAGCAGCCCTCATTCCTGTGGTCTCTCCAGGCACTCAATGCGTGAGCCTGTAGGGGTCAGAAGTCTTGTTCTCAGCCTACACGTTAGCTGGAGGGGTGTGATGCTGAATAGTATCTGCCTGCCTCTGGGGGATGGTAATATTTTGTTTGACCAGCTTTTGGGCTTAAACCTTAACTTGCACTTTGTTATCCCTCTGGAATCTCTCAGCCACCTTGTGAGAGGCCCATGGACATGCTTCCACTCCATTTCACGGAGGAGGATTTTGAGGCGGAGATGGAGCTAGGAGAAGTCCAGTGTCAGGGCAGCAACTTTCCACTGTGAAAGTATCCTTTAACCCTGGTCTTTGGTGAGGTGCGGAGGGGCAGGGAGGGCACTCAGGCCCCCTTCGTTGACTTAGCAGCAGAGCTCTGGTGCCCTGCTGCTAGAGGGTCTCCCAGGACAGCTGTTCTGCTGCCTGTGACCAGCACCCTCCCCAGATGGGCAGGAAGGGGGGCACCTCAGCCTGGCTCTCCATGGCTTGGCTTCTGGTACCTCTTGACCCTGGCTTCATTAACCTTTGCTTCCTAGATTCGGGGCCAGAGTCTACCTGGGCTCTGCTTGATGGTTTGCAAACCTGGTTCCTGTAATCTTCAGCACTGGAATGTCAGTATTATTCTGGGATTCAGAGGGGTTTCTCCCACCCCCAGCCTGGACCTGTAGGGTAGACTCTGGCATTGTCTTCCTCCTTGGGCCCTGGAATCCTTCCCAGTCTCCTGAGGTCTCCATCCTGGAGCCCCATGTGTGCCGGGGAGCTCACCCTCAGGGAAATGGGTTCCCCATAAAGGTCCAAATGTGCACTGGGGGGAATGGAGTCTGGTTACTTTTCGCACCACTTCTTCCCCAGGTGGCCCACCTGAGGCAGAGAAGCTAGAACAGCTTTCAGCCCCAGTCATTCTTTTGTGAACCCCCCCCCCCCCTCCACTTGCCCACCTGGTAGCAGCCTGGACTCTTCCCCAGTACTACTTTGGTCCTTAGAGGCCTCCAGGGTGGGGAGAGCTGTTGCCCAGGAGTGACCAAACTCCCCCTGGGGCTGGGGGTGCTACTGGGCCCGGCGATAGCTCCTTCAGCCTTTTTGTTGGCTTCATGCTCAGGTAGTCTCTCCCTGTCTCTCCTAATCCCTTTCTGTCCTGCTCTCACTCAGTGGCCTTTCTTAGCCATTGTTCTCTTGCTGTCTCTCCCTCCCCTTCTCCATCCCCCTATGGTTCCCTGAGCTCTGGACTTTTGCCTTCCTGTGCATTGACACCCAGGTGGGTGGAGCATGGCCAGGTGCCCGCTTGGCCCCACCCCTGCCATCCAGGTCCACTTGAATCCCTGCCCTGGTTCTTCTGGCCCCCTCCCCACCCAAGTACTCCAGCAGGCTGAGCCCTCCATTTGGGGTTGCAAGCCATGGGGAAGGAGAGAGCAGGGCACTTCTTTGACCCCTGGTCTGTGCTATCAGGGGTGCGAATCCCAGTGAGGTGCACCTGGCCCCCACTTGCTGCTCCCTTTAGGAAGACAGCCACTCTCCCTCAAACCTCCTAACTGAGAAGGGATAGTGCCCAGCGGGCCCCCCTCCCTTTCCCTCTCCAACCAGGCCCTGACCTTGCCATGGGTGTGTTTTAAATTATAAAGATACTGTATTTTAACAAATTCAGTGATAAGTTTTGGGTGGGCTGGGCCTTTGGGTGACTTGAGGGGAAAAAGTTACCCCTGACCACTCAAGCCTCTTTTGGGGGAACTTGGGGCCACTCTGGCCAACCAGAGTCTTTTCTATAGGCTTCTGGGGCCCAGACATCTGCTCCCAAGAACCATGCCTTGGCCTTGCTCCTCATTGCCTAGAAACCTGCAATTGGGGCCCAGTCCACATTTGGGTTCATCTCCTGGTTTGAGGCCTGGGCTGAGTACTGGGGATTCTGATGACAAGCCTGAGCCCCTCCCTGGGTGGGCTCTGAAAGGGGACACGGATATCCACCCACACCCCTGGGTGTGAGGCAGAATGGGCTGGGCAGTTGCAGAGGTATGTGAGTCGGGGATTGGCAAGGGGTCATTTCAGGCTTTCAGACTGTAAGCCTGGTGCATTTTGATCTGCTCAAATGTTTCTGGCACTTGGTAGATGATCAGTAAATATGGTGAATAAATGAGTGAATGGAGCATGTGAACAAGCGAGGGCTTTCCAGGCAGATGGCACAGTGTTAGCAAAGGCATGGCAGTGGGAAGCACCGGGCATGGGTGGAACACGTTTGCAACGGAGTAGTTCATGCAGGGGCACAGCAGGCGCAGAGCAGGTTGGCACAAGACAGAGGAGGATCTTGAGTGCCTGACTGAGGAGTGTGGGCTGATTCCGTATTCAGGGGTTGCAGGGTTGAAGTTCTGGAGGCACGCGAGCAGATTTGCAATTTAAACTGCTCCCTCTGGTGGTTTTGGGAGGGTTTGGCCTGGAGAGCCAGAGGCCAGGAGGCGATCCTGAGGCTGCTATGGGAATCCAGGCGGGTGGTGAGGGCAACAGCAGAGACAGGCCTCTTATCTTCTGAGGATGGCCAAGGCAACCTGCCTGGTTTCCCACCCCATGGAGGATGGAGAGATTCGGCCTGGGGGAAGAGCCGGATGGGGCAATGTAGCTAACCAGAGTGGGGCGGGACCTCCGGTATATCACCATTCCCATCACCTGGGCATACCGAAGTGACAGGTGTCCTAGGCTCATAAGATGCAGCCTTTAATACTGGCCCTCCTACTGCGTGCACTTGAGCAAATCCCTGAGATCCCTCAGACCTCTGTTTCTATGTCTGTAAAATGGGTAAGTTTGTCTCCTTGGAGACCTGGGGTGAGTTTGGGTGGAAGTTTGTGACCTTAGAGGTGGGATACAAAGAGAAGGGGTAGGGGGCTGGTCACACTGCTGTTTGACAGAGGAAGAGTTTGAAGCCCAGAGAGGGGTGGTGACTTGAATAATGAGGTCATAGAACAACTTGGGGGCAGGGCATTCCAGCTTGGGGTTTTTCTGGCTGCGCCTGTGGCCTGCTGGGCAGGGGTGGGTGGCATGGCCAGGGCCTTGAGGCCTCTGCAGAGGACGTCCTCAGGCAGTTGCTTCGGCAGTCCAGCTGTCAGGGAGCATATGGGGCCATATGGCCACATCAGGGGAGGTGCCAGCCACTGAAGGAGGGTTAGCGGCTGCCATCTTGGCCTTCTGGATCTATATGGGCACTGCCAGCCATCAGGGTCAGGGTGGGAGGAGGCCAGGATGGAACCTCAGTGTCCAGGTTGGTTTGGATGTGGAGGTTGGATCTTGGCAGATGGCCCAGTTCTAGCACCCATCTGCCAGGGCAGCCGGACAGGCGGCTTCGTGCCCAGGACTGATCCAATTAGCTCCAGACCAGCTGTGCCAGGCACCCCCCATGCCCCACCCAACTCTGATGGCCCTGCGGTCCACAGGCCACCGGGTGGTACAGCACATCTGATGTTGGGGTTTCCGGCCACAGCACAGTATATGTGTGTGACACGCAGCCTCACCCTGAGCACTGATTCTATAGCTCTAAGATTTGGGGGTATAGAAATGGGTCCTTTGAATCAGCCTGGTGTGATCAAAAGGACTTGGCTTGGATGCCATCTGGAGCTGGGTGTGAATCCCGGCTCAACTGCTTCTGAGCTGGGTGAGCTCAGGTGAGTCCCTTCACTTTTCTTTCTTTCTTTAAAAAAATTTTTTTTAATGCTTATTTATTTTTGAGACAGAGAGAGACAGAGCATGAGTGGAGGAGGGTAGAGACAGAGAGGGAGACACAGAATCTGAAGCAGGCTCCAGGCTCTGAGCTGTCAGCACAGAGCCCCACGCAGGGCTCAAACTCACGAGCCGTGAGATCATGACCTGAGCTGAAGTTGGACACCCAACCGACTGAGCCACCCAGGCGCCCCAAGTCCCTTCACTTTTCTGAGCCTTGGTTTCCTCATCTGTACCACGGGAGACTGATGCCTACCTTGTAGAGGTGTCATTGGCATGCTTTGAAATAATACATGTAAAGCATTCACTAGCCTGATACAGCACATCTCAGAATCTCAGAAAGTATTTGTTCATTTTTGTTCTCTGCTGGGAGAGGGAAGTGAGTCCTGTCAGAGTATCAATATCTAGACTGAAGTAGAGAGAAACCTCATTGTTTTAACTTTCCAGAACAAAATTTGCTTTATAATTCTTCATAAGTTTTTATACTCCTTCCCTCATGGCAGTTCTATAAGGTAGGCAGAGAGCACTGCCTCATTTCACAGATGAGGAAGCTTGCCTCCAGAGTTGCACCGTAAGTTGAGCTTGCCCTGTTTCTGGACTCCTGGTCTAGGACACTTGCTCCATGGGTATTCTTCCCAAACCTTGGGGGTAGAGGCTGGGGAGAAGTGGATCTGTCTTCAACAAGGCCTGTCTAGACCAAGCTTGGGAGTTCTAGAGATTCCCCACCCAGCCCTGTCTTCATTACAGGTACAGGGACAGGCAGTCATGGGGATAAGCAGTCAGTCCCAGCTGGGGTTGGTACACGTGACCCCAGCATTTACTGCATTTCTCTGTCTGCCCTGCTGGCGGGCTGGGGCAGGGGCTGGGAGTAGGGAGAAGTGGCCCTTCACCTCCTGGGAAGCCCTGGACCACCCCAAGGTCAACAGGGCTCAGGCTTCTGGGGACAGTGAGGAGAGCACTGGACCTCAGGTCACTGTTTGTCTCTCTTTGAGCCTCAGTTTCCCTCTTTATAAACTGGAGATAATTATCTCCCTGCCCACCTCACAAGGCTGTTTTTGGGGCTCAACTATCAATACATATTTTTATACAAACATGGTATCGCACAGCTGTGGGTCCAGGAGTCCCCAGTCCTGCAGCTGATGATCCTATAATGATTCAGTGATTCACTTGTTGGGCGTGTCTTCTGGGCCTGGCTGTGCTAGCTGCTGTGGGGGCTGAGATGAATAAAACCTGCCCCTGCCCTCTTGGGCTATGCAGCCTGCCAGTAGCTGTGCACGCTGTAGTTTTTAATGGTCCTCCCAAGCTCATGCTGGCCGTCACACTCCTACTCAGCACCCTTCGAGGGCTCCCTGTTGCCTTCAGGCTGGCATCCGGACCCCTCAGTGCGTTGCACAGTCTGACCCTCTGTTCTAGCCAATCCTCTCGGGTCTCCTCTGTGCACTCAGGCTCCAGCCAGACGCCACTCACTGTCCCCTTCACACATGCTGTGGCTTTCCTTCCTCCATGCTTTGGCTGTGCTGTCCCTTCTGCCTGGTGCCTTCCTCCACCTCTGCCCTTGTGGATCCCACCCGCTTTTCAACCTTCAGCCCATGTGCTGTACTTGAAACCCCCTCCTGATCACCCTAGCTAAAAGTATTTGCTTCTCCGCCAGAACTGTGCACCTACTGTGTGCAAGGTCTACTGTATTGGAGGCCTGTAACATATGGTGGTTTCTCTCTTCATGGCCTGGGAATGCCTTGGTGGCAGGGACCAGATTTATCCATCCTAGGTACCTGGCATGTGCAGGCAACTGGGCCCAGATAGGCTCAGAGGAACGTGGTGCATCCCTCGGGGCCTCTGTGGCCAGTGCCACTTCCTCCTGCCTCTCGGGCCTGGGGATGCGGGCTAGGCCCAGAACATCTACTTGAAAAGCTCCCGAGTTATGGGCGGCTTTTCTGCTGAGGTGCTCACCACAGACATGGCCTTCCCTGCCCCTGGAGGCTCCACCAGGCTGGGGCGGGGGCGCCCAGTCACTGGCCACACATAACTCTCCCCAATGAATTGCACGGCATTCAGCAATTAGTGATCGATTATTTGGGGTACTGGTAGCTCTTCCATTATCGATCGGCGGAGGCGGGCCTAGCCAGCATTGGTGTGGGTCATCTGGGCCTGGCTGGGAGATTGTGATCATGGCCATTTATTCCTGACCAGGAAGCTCCATAAACAAGAGTTAGAGAAAAGGAAGTGCAGGCCACCCTCTCTTTGATTTGCTCTCCCAGGGTTGGGATGTAAATTTGGGGAGGAGGGGGGATTGGGGTGAGTGGGGAGCTTTTGCTCACTCCCCCCTCCCTCTGTCCCCACCTTCTGTGTTCTGCTTCCAGTCTCTACTGGCCCTGGGTCTCAGCTTGCCCGTCTGTTAAATGGGGATCTCAGTCTTTTTGTGGGATAACACTGTGCCTTTGAGTGAGATGGTCAGGCCATCACTGACTTGTCCTCACTTGTGCTAATGGGTGGGGGCATGTGAGGCTTGGAGAGGGTGGTGTCCTCCTGAGGATAGAGGTAGCATCACAGTGCCCAGCCCCAGGGCTGCTCTGCAGAAGGGACAGTGAGATGGTGGGTGGGAGCAGGGGGTGGGGTTGGTCGGAAGGCAACACTTGCCCCACTAAAGTGCTATGTCTGGCTTCTGAATGTGCTAAGGCTTCTAAATGTGGAGTTAGGACTCAGTGGAATTCGTGCGAAAGCAATTTCTAGGGAAACCACATAAAGGAGCTGGCAGGGGGGATGTTTAACCTACTTGAGAGACCTAGCTGCCTTTCAGGCTGGCCAGGAGCATGGGGTATTGTTTGTGGGGCTCCTGGCTCACATCACCAAGGTGTTTTTTTTTTTTTTTTTTTAAACATTTTCTTAGGAACATTTCCAAATATACAGAAAGGTAGAGGGGATAGTGTAGGAAACCTCATATACCCTCACCTAGACTTAACAGTTGTTGACATTTTGCCACATTTTGCCTTATCTTTTTCCCCCAGAGTATTTTAAAGTAAATTATAGACATCATGCCATTTCACCCCTAAATATTTCAGTATCCCTCCCCCCCAAATTAGAGAAAATTTCATTCTAACCTTAAGTGGTCATATATTTCTTTTCATTTTATTTTGAGAGATGAAGATGCTGACAGATGAGGAGACTGAGCCCTGAGAGGTGGCCTGGTCTGTCCAAGGTCACAGAGTGGAGAGGGGAGGGGAGGAGAGGTGGGACCTGGGAGGTGGCTACAGGTGTCAGCCCAGGACTGGCAGAGACAAGAGGGGAAAGGAGAGAGCATTGGTGGTCTGGAGTTAGGCAGGTGGCTGGAGCAGGATCCCCCTCTTTCGGGGGGGGGGGATTCCTCTGGCTCAGGCTGGGGGTTCTGCTTGGAAACAGGAAGTGACTGTCTTTTAGGTTAATCTGCTCTCTTCCTTTTGTTTGCTGCGGGGATTAATCAGGAACTGCAGTGTCAGGAAAATCTAAAACAACTTCTTGTTTATTGTTTAATTTAGGAGAATGTTATCAGGCTCTGGCCATGCAGGCAAGGGGAGCTTTTGCTGGCACAAGAAGCAGGGCCACCTTGGTGAGGGGAGGGCTGGCCTGGCAGGAGGGTTTAGGGTCCCAGTCTGGACTCTCAGGGGGATCTGAGGGAACTGGGGTGTGTATGTCAGGGGTTTGGGGCTGAGCCTGAGATCTGGGCTGGGCTGAAGACCTTGTAGCTTCAGAACAGATGGGAAGTGAGGCACGAGAGGGATGAGCTCCTGGGGTGTGTGCTGAAAAGGGGGAGAGTCCTGGCTGCCTGTAGGGGGAGGCCCTGGCTGCCTCTAGCCATACTGAGGAGCTGTCCTTCGCTCTCCTCTCTCCTGCCTGGGCCCAGTCTCTTCCCTGGGGAGGTTTGTACATGACGGGTGTCTTCTGCCAGCCTAGGGCAGGTGCAGGTCTCCTTGGGGTCAGGTGATACTGCCCCCAGCACCCGCACATGCTTGGAACTCCTTATTCTGCTGTTGGTGACTTAGTATTTCTTGATTCTGTGAGGGTCACAGAGGTCTCGGCTGTGGAATTGGAGAAAGTTGGAACTAGAAGGCAGCCTCAGAGGTGATCTCATTTTTGTTATAGGTTTCAGGAGGGGAAACTGAGGCACAGGGAGCGGTTATCCCTGTCTCAGGGCTTACAGTGAAAAGCACTGTAGAGCCCTGGCAGCAAGTCAGGTGTCTGACTGCTCAGTTTCAGGATTCCCTGCTTCTGGGCCCCCTGGGCTTGTGGTTCAGACAGACCAGTACTCCCCAGTGTGCAAAGGGGAGGAGGCGGGCCCAGCTGGGAAAGGGCTGTCCGTCATCCCTAGGATGGGCCCAGCTTCCCCTATTAGGATCTGCTTCCTTGTGTGTGTGCACTCTCACGAGCACAGGCACACACACACCTAGTTACTTACCAGTGGGGAGAATGGATGTGCAGGTCAGGAAGAAGGCTTTAATGGGGGTGTCCTGAGGCTCAGCCATCCAGGGCTGGGACTGGCCTCCTCTTCTCTTTTCTTTGCCCCCACAATGAGGAGAGCCCTGATTTAGTGCCAGGCTTACTGTTGCACTTATTTCTTAAGGACAGGAAGTGGGGCAGAAGAGGCCCCTGGGAGAGAGGTGACCAGAGGGAAAGCGAGAGACAGAGACATCAAAACACTTTCTCATCCCTGGTCTATGGTCCTGTGGAGCTACCAGACCTTCCATCAAGCCTGTGTATTCTCTGCAGTTGGGGAAGGAGAGGAAAACAACTCAACCTTGAACAAGTGGCTGGACCGGTGCTATGTAACCTGGATCATGTCACCACCCCTCATGATACAATGAGGCAGGTAATAGGCCCCCTCTGCTCCAAGAGTGAGGCAGGGAGGACAGGGGATGGGCTGTTAGCCTGTCTGTGGCTGGACCTTCTGCCCCTGCCAGTGGAAAGTGGGCTGGGAAGGGTCATAGGAAGGAGGGCAGGTCCTTGCCACTCCTAACCCCCAGGTCTTTCCTCTGCTCTGTCAGTGCTGTAGGGGTCAGTTGAACACTGTGCTTGGAGTCCAGGGGGTAGGTGTGACAGAACCCACTATATGTTCTCACAGTAACTATATGCTGGAACCTAGGCAGGGCACAGAAGAATGTTACCTTCTGTAGTGCACAGAACTGCCCTGCAAGTTCTGCATATTATGAACTCCATTTTACAGATGAGGAAACTGAGGCTCAGAGGGTCACCTGATTGGTCAGTGATGGGACCAATGGGATGGGATTTGAGGCCAGAACTACCTGGCTTTTTGGACCCAGGTCCCAAAGACACCTGGTTTCTGCTCTTGGCTCTATCACCAAATGGTGTTCCCTGGGCCTTGGTGTTTGCCTTTGTCCAGTGGGGCTGGGAGGATGGTTGAGGGCTGTGCCGCAGCCATAGGCTGGAGGGGAGGCTGAGTGTTCTGTCACCTCAGGGTCTGGTAGGTGCTAAGGGTTCTGGCTGAGGCTTGCCGCTGTTCTTGGGGGGGAATCCTTCCTAAGCCAAGCGAAGTGAGAGGCTCCCTGGTGCCGTGGTGAGGGATTGGGCTTCTGGGTATAGGCGAAGCCCTTCAGAGCCTCCCATACCCTTTGCTCTTAGCTAGTGTGTGCCTTCTGTTTATCTATCAGGTGACTGCAAGGTGGCAGGGGAGCCCATGGGCACATATGTGGGCCGTCCTGAGGCCTGGAGAGCCACGTTTGAGGATTGAGCATGAAGTAGGTCAGGTGTGAGTTCATTGAATACCTTCTGTTAGTCAGAGTGCTGGGTGCTTTACATACATTACCTCACTTAAGCCTAAAAACAGCCCCATGAGATATGTACTATTACTATTCCCATTTAACAGATAAGGGAGCTGAGGCTCAGAGAGGTTTAGAGACTTGCAAAGATCACACAGCAATAGAGTGGAGGAGCTGGCATTTGAACCTGGAATGAACCAAGTCTGTATTGCTGCTAGGTGGAGGGTAGTTAGATTTCAGGAAGGGCCTCTGGTGGCTGTTCTATTTGGAGAGAGGAGGCCAAGGGTCAGGTGAAAGGTCCAGGTGAGGAAGGGGTGGTTCAGAGTTGAGGCCCGGTGGGGGAGTCCAGCATCCTGCCTAGAGTTGTATGTCTTTGGCTCCTCAAACCTGCCTTAACTCCCCCTCAGGGGAGTGGTGCACATTCCTTATGGTTCCTGATCAGGCAAAGGCCTGGAGGTGGGACTGTGCAAGGCTCCTCAGAAACAGGGCAGCGTGCCATGCCTGGAGCATCTGGAGACGAGGCTGGAGCGGGGCCCAGGCTATGCAGGCCTCCAGTGTCGGCCTGGAACAGAGGATGTTCTCTAGAATTTGAGCGGGGCCAGGTCTGAGGCTTGGAGGGATGGCTCTCTGGTGGCTGGGGCTGGTTAGAGGCCATGGGCCATGGGGGGCGGGGAAGGGGTGAGAGAGCAGAGGGCATCTGGAGGCTTCTCCCCTCCTTGCTCAGAGCCCCTGTCAATGTAGGCCCAGGGGGTGGTTCATCTTTCCCTGTCTCAGTTCTTTGCTTTCCGTTTCTCTGCCTCCCAGAGCGGGGAGTGAGAGTGGGGAGCCGGGGGTCCCTCGCCCCTCCCAGGCCCCTCCCTTGGAGGCTGTAAATATTTTATCTCCACCATCTCTGCTGCGGAAATTGCTGCTTTTAACACCTTTTTTTCCTTTTGCTTGATACAAACGAATGCTGGAAAAATTCTGTGCTGGGCGCTCACTCTGTCGCTTCTGCTTGTGCCCAGAGTCCCCTCCAAAAACTCTAATTGCTTTTAAGCTGCGATAGTTGGCAAAAGCAATTTTCTTTACATTATGGAGAAAGGGGGAAAATCCACCACATTTTCTTCTTCCTTTTTTTTCTAACCTTTCGTTTTGAGTTCCTCCTCACGGCTGCTGAGGTTCTGGGAGAGAAATGGAGCAGAGAGAGATGTGGGCGGGGAAGCAGAAGCACCCTTGGAGAGGGCCTTTGGCCATGCTGGTCCTCAGTTTCCCCATCTAGAAGGTGGCTGTATGTCCATTCATTCGTTCAACAGACACTCCCTGAGTACGTCCCCTGGAAGCGGCTTGAGAGCAGGGGCTACCTCTGTTTTTGCTGCCGCATCCCCCCACCCGGCACAGAGCCTGACACATAGTAGGTGCTCAGTTAAGATCAGTTGACTGGATCCGTGGCTCTACTTTGAGCCAGGCACTTTGCCAAGCCCTGGGAGTGCACGGGGTGAATCAGATGCAGCCCCTGGCCACAAGAGCTCACTGATAGGACAGAATCCCCCAGATGAGCATGTTTACGGTGTTACTGAGTCCTAACACACGTGGGTACTGGGTTCTTAGGAGCACAGCATAGGGCTGGCCAGGGGAGTCTGGAAAAGCTGCCCAGAGGAGGCCCTAGGCTGCATCTTGAAGAGGGGAAAGGTGTTTGACGGGTGAACTGAGGCCAACGAGGATGGGATTCCAGACAGGAAATAGCATGTGCCAAGATGAGGGGTGGTGAGCCTAGAGCTGAGTGTGGGGTCAGGCCAGGGAGACGAGGCTGCCCAGTGGGCCTGAAATGCCTGGAAGAGCTTTCCATGGAGGTGGGGAGTTTGGACGTGATCTCAAGGGCACAGGGGAGCCCTGGAAGGGTTCTGAGCAGAGGATATGTGAGGATGATCTCTTTGGCTCCACAGGAGGCGTGGGAGAGGAGGGAGTGCTGGCTGGGAGCCTGGTCCTGGCGAGCCGGTGGGGAAAGGGAGGGTGGCAGTGTGATTTTGAGACAGACAAGACAGAGGACCCAAATCCTAGTGCTGATTTCCTCTGCTTGCGAGAGGCACCCCAGGCCTGGAGCCCGGGGTGAGGGTCCCCCCGTACAGGCGTCCAGTTCATAGTCCTCTGCCACCATAATCTGTCAGGTTGGCTTTGCTCTTGGTTCCTCAAGGCATACAGCCCTTTACAGTGTAGAAAGCCCACTCACCTCTGACCCCTCAGGAGATCTCAGAAACCATTCCCTGAGGTGGCAGGACGGTGGCCATTTCCCACTGCCAGCTATAGGACAGGTTTGCCCCAGCGTCCTGGGGACAGGTGGAGATGGGCTGGGGGTTTGAACTCAGGTCGTGGGGCCCCTGGATGGCTGCCCCACCACCTCTGTGGAGCTCTCCTCTGCCCCCAGCCCTCCACCCCTCCCCTTCTAAGCCCCGTGCTCTTTCCCTGTTTGCAGAGCATGTGGGGCTTTTCAAAAGCATTAATGATAGAAAATAAATTGGAATCGGAGAGGAATCATCGCCGGGCATTCTCGGAGGGCCGCCTCTGCCCTCGCGTCTCTCAGCCATATTGAAGCCGGCAGCCAGACTGGAATATGAATGAGTCCGGGGCCAGCATTGCTCTTAATCTGTCGGGGAGCCCTCCCTGGCCAGACGGCACTCACCAGCAGCAAAGCTGTTTGCAATGAGGCCCCAGCGGCTGTGGGGCATCACCAACCAGGACTGATTTCTCTGGGATGGAGTCACAGTCCATTGCTGCAGCGGAGGGGCAGAGGGGGCCTCTGTTAGAGATGCAGCACTGAGGCCATGCCTGGGGTGGGGTCAGACATCCATGCCTGGGCTGGGGAAGGGGGGTCATATGAAACTGCCAGTAGCTCTTCAGGGTCTGGATGCCTCATCTGGGTATTCAAGGCCCTGTGTGAACTTGACTGGCTTTGTCCTGTCTCCTCCAGGAAGCCTTCCTTAATCACTGCCCAGCCCACCCTGGGTTTTCTATTTTTGAGCCTCTTGTGGCCCCTGGAGCAGTCACAAACCTAGTGCCTAAAGGGGACAGGACAGTAGTGAGGGGAGCATGCTGACTGTGAGACAGTAAGGAGGGGTAGAGACTGGCAGTGTGAAGGCACAGGAGCCACTGGTTTGGGAGCGCCGCAATGGGTGCTTTCCTCCTCGAAGCAGCAGGGAGGGTGAGCCCTGGTCTCCTTACTGACACAGGTGTGGGCTGGGCACCTAGGCAGGCTTCCTGTACAACATCGGGGGCTCGGGGACCTGGGAAGTAACTCAGGGCAGGCTTCTCACTTAGGGATGGGGAACCTGAGGTCCAGAGATGGGTGGTTAGGAAGGGCCCCCTGTTCTGCTCTAAGCACACTGTACATCCATGCTGTCATAACCCTCACAGCAGGACAAGGAGGGCAGGGTTTTGTACCTTAAGAGGAGGAATCCAAGGCTCAGAGTGGCTGGATCCAGGGGGGACACTTTAGGCCTGTGTTTGAATCAGCTTGTTGGAGCCCCAGTGCCAGCTGCCTCTTTCTGGCAGCGTTATGGGGTGCTGAGGTGTGCACTGAGTTGCCTGAGGGGGCCAAGGCACATTTGTGCCCAGAGTGAGCCTAGCTAGGGGCAGGAAGTCTGGGTTCCTGGCCCAGGTCTGCCACCAGCTTCCTGTGTGACCTAGGTAGAGGGCTTTCTCTGTGCCTCAGTTTCTCCCTGGAGGGGTAAGAGTGGGTTTGGAGGAGGGCAGAGCTAGTGGCCTTGGCCTGGCTGCCAGCTCTTCTCAGTGCTTCCATCCAGCCCCTGGGCTCCTTTGGCCCCAGGCCAGGCTCATGATGAAACCTCTCACTTCTGTCCTTTTTGGGGTCACTGTCATGCAGGAGATGGTGACTGTGGCATACCAAGAAGGGCTTGGGCTCTGCAGGCCCTGTTAGCAGTATGAGGTAGTCAGGGCAGCCTGTTCCCTACCAAAGGTGGGAAGAGAGACTCAGGCCACCACCAGGTGGGAAGACTGCCCCAATTCAGGACTCTACACTCAGCTCTGTAGTCTGGAGCCTCACCCCTGCATGACCTTGGCACTTCCTTTCACATGCTCAGAGGGGACTCACAGGGACATCTTGTATAGTCCTGGGGTGTAAGATAGGATAAGCCAAGGCCCAGAGAGTCTGAGAATGAGACTCAGGGTTGCCATTCACTCACTCTGATGTCTCTGGCTCCAGCCTGTGCTCTTACTCCTCCATAGTGGGGAGCTCACCCCCTCCCAAGGCAGCCCTGCCCTGTACATGAGTGAGGTTTGTTCCCCTCCCCTACCATGTGCATAAATTCACATCTAATTGTATGCAGCTTCAAGGCTCACAGACTCCTAAATCCCCACTCCCTGGGGACCCCAGTTAGAAACTCCTGCTTTAATCACTCCCCATGTGACTTAATGTCATCTGTCATGCTGACCTAGGACAGGAAGCTAGGCCGTATTCTTTCTGCTCTACCCTGTGAAGGTGTCACTCTGTGCCTGGGGTTGAGCATTGTGATAACCCATTCATTCTTTCTGCAAACATTGGTCCTGATGCCTTGTCTGTGGCAAGCCTGGGCTGGGCTCTGGGTGCAGAAAGGAGCAAGACCTACCCCCTGCCCCTGGGAAGTCACAAGTGTCAGCACTCACAGCTTGGGGGGTCAGGGCAGGACAGAGGTGCTCCCACCCCAGCCTGTCGGGGAAGGCTTCTTGGAGGACACTGGGAACTGGTCAGGGAGGGAAGGCATCCCTGCAAAGGAAGCAAGTGCAAAGCCTTGGAGTTCTGTCTCTGTCAGGGTGGCAGACGGCCCAGTCGGCTGAGGGTATGGGAGCATTGGGAGGCACTGGGGCAGGCGTGAGGCTAAGGGCCATCTGGGGATGGGTCTCTGGTTTTTGCCAACTGCTCCTGGCCTGTCTGCAGGCCTGCTGGCTGCCTACGTGCCCTAACACACACGCACGCATGCACGCGCGCACGCACACACACACACACAAGCTCACTGACTCTAAATGCAGACATGGCTACACACACGCCCTCCACAGTTCACCTCCATCAGCCACACGAACCTCCCTCTCTCTGAGCACTACACACCTGCACACACCAGGCCCCTCTACGTGTACCTGTGGGCTCATCCATCCTTTCTGTTTGTACGGAACCCTGTAAGAGCCCAGAGCTGAGCCTCAAAGTCCCCTCCCCTGGAGTTTTTTTTGCAAAGGTCTCTTCCATGTTGCCCTCACCCTCTGGGCTCCCCTGAGCCTCAGCCTAGGGTTTCCCAAGACTGTGGTGTCCCCGGATTTTCTGGTCACCAAGGGAAACCTCCCATGCTAGCTCAGGAGGGCCAGAGCCCTGCTGAGGAGCCAGAGGTGTTGGCTTTAGCCCTGCACCGTCTGGATTGTCTGTGTGGCCTTGGGCAACCTTATCTGTCGGCCTTGGTTTGGGGGAGTGGGGATATGGGCTCCAAGCTCTCCAGCCTAGGTTCTCAAACTGGTCCTGGAGCCTGGTGTCCAGAAAGGTGCCTGGGGGCTTTGGGGGCAGGGGTGGGGCTGGATAGGTCCCTTTGTTTTCAACCGCAGCAGGGCTGCTTAGATCTGCATTTTATATTAGGGTCCAGGCAGGATTTAAAGGAAAAACCCATTAACTCTTTATTGATTTTGTTTTTCTGATTACAAAAGAAAATCCAGCAACACGTTTGTGGATAAGAGCCCATGAAAGCCCCTTCATCCCTCTTCTAGGAGATGTTCACTGTAACATCTGGATATTGTCCTCCAGCCTTTTGGGGCATATACCAACAAATTGCTGTTTATAAAAATGGGCTCATTCTGAAATAGCATTGTACAGCTTGAATTTTTTCATATTGTTATACATAGACATGCCTCTTTCTGTCAAATGGCTGCAGAGTATTCCGTAGTATAGATGTGCTATATTTTATGTGAACATTCCCTTATTGATAAGCATTTAGGTCATTTCCAATTTCTTTTTTACTCTTACCAGCAATACTGCTATGAGCATCCTTGGATATTTATACATAACTGTCTGTGCTATAGTTTCTGTAGGAGAAGCTCCTAGAAGTGGGATTACTAGTTTGTAGGGTGTGTGGGTTTAAAATGTTACTCAATATTGCCAAATTACCCTTCCAAAGGTTGAGCCAATTTCCCCTCCTTCCAGTGGTCTGTGAGTGTTCATTTTCCTACATCCTTGCCAGCACTGGTTGTTATCAATCATTTTAATTTTTCCCAATCTGATGGGCAAAAAATGGTATCATGTCATTTTCATTTGCATTTCCCTGATTGCTAGCGAGATAGAACATCTTTTCATACATTTATTGGCCAATTTACTTTTTCCTCTGTGGATTTCTAATTCACTGCCAATTTTCTCTTTTTCTGTCTTTTTTCTTATTGATTTGTAGGGGCTCTTTGTATATTAGTGATATTTTCTTCCAGTGTCTCACTTGCCTCTTAACTTGTTTATAGCGTCTTTTGCTGTACAGATGTTTTACGTGTTTATGTACTTGGGTTTATCAAATTTTCACTTTATGGCTTCTGGATTTAATGTCTGGCATAGAAAGGCTTCCCCCACTGCATAAGATTTCATTTCAAATAAGAATTTTATTGCTGAAAAATCTTTGCAGAGCTCCAGTTTGTAGGCTTCTCCTGGCAGCTGCAGCGCTGGCTCTGGGGGAGGGAGGGACAGCCTGTCTGTCCTTTCTTTTTCATTACTGCTGTTCCTTCTGTCTGTCTGGCTTCGGGGTCACGGTCACTCTGTGTCTCTTTGGACCTCTGTCTCTTATGTGGTCTTCTCCCTGGCCAGGGTCTCTCCCTGGCCAGTACTTTTTGTGTCTCTACTGCTTTTCTATCCCCAGCTGTTTCCCAATGGACAACGGTAATTAGGGACGTGGGATAGTGGCGGTGGCAGTCCTCAGCGGTTTGGAAGGCTGCCCCTCCCCCCAGCCTAGCCCCAAGTCTGTTGGGCTGGTGGAGCAGACCCTGGCCCAATTCTCTCTTTCAGACACACTCATTTCCTGCTGGGAGCCTTAGGGCAATCTCTGAGCCAATCTAAATCCCTCCTCCACCAGGAAGCCTTCCTGGATGCCTCCTTCTTCTGCTTCCACAGTCCTAGACCTGGCCTCTCTTTGTCCTCACTGGTCTTTCCCCATTCTGCCTTCTAAGCACTGAGCTACGTGGGGCCACCTCCCAGGATCTCGGTTTCCACTTGGGTAAAATAGGTCCTGGGAGTCTGGACCAGCTGCTGAGAGGCATGGCCCATGTGGGATACAGCCAAGCTCTGGGAAGGTGTCCCCTCTTGCCCTTTCAGTACTAGCCCTCCACCAAAAAACAAAGAAACAAAAAAACAACCAGACACCACAGGGGAGAATTTTCATGTTGCTGACAGAGAGATGGGGACTTAGTTCCACAAGGGTGATGACTGATGGCTAGGGCTCTCTATTTTCTGCCCAGCGCAGGGCCCTAAGCCCAGTGCGAGGCCTGGCTTGGGGAGGTACCCAGGAAAGCAAGAACAGTGCAGGAAGATGCTGAGCCTGGGGGAGGAGGAGGGCAAGCAGAGCATGGCATTCTGGGAGCTCCTTCTGTGTAGCGAGGCGTTTTCCTCGTGATTCCTTATACTAGGGACTGGAGGTGCTCATGGGAACACCCCCATTACCTCCTGGTGACGAGGGCCCCAGGTGGGCTCAATATTGCCTCACCCTGGAGACCTCTGTATAGGGCTGTAGGGAGGGTCTGGGCGGAGATAGCAGCTGGGAGACAAGTCGGGAAAACCTGGAGTCTCCTTGAAACATGGCTCAGAAGCGTGTCACTGAAATCCGTGAGGTAACCTTCTCTGGGCTCCTGCAGCCTTCTTGACTTCTGTCCCAGCACCTTCCTCAACCCCATGATGGCCCATCCTAGAGGGTGGGAGTGGTGTACTTTACGTCTCTTTATCCCAAATCACCAAGCAGAAAATAGGCACTTACCAAAAGTAGAATGAAAGAATGAATGAATGAATGAATGAAAAGCTGGGTGTGTTGGGTAGAGGGTTCAAGTCTGGGGAAGAGGAGACCTGGGTTCTGGGCTTGACTTTTCGGCTGACTTGCTGGATGACCCCCCACCCTCATTGGGCCCCATGTCCTTATCTGTTCAGGGAGTGTGGGTCTCTCAAGCTCTGTGGTCCTGTGGCTGTGTCGGCCAGAGCAGGCGCATGCCTCCATGTCTCTCTCTCTCTCTGTCTCTCCCTGGCCAGTGCTGCCCTCTTCGGTGGCAGTTTGCTCAGCACCTGCTGGGTGCTGCCCCGTAGCATGGAGCCCACTTTGGCAGCACCTTGGGATAGTGGTTTCCGTGGAAGTCTCGCGTCCCCAGGGTGTGTGGTAATTCTGTTGAACACACAGACCTCTGGTTCCCATGGCTCCCTGGGCTCCACTGAATGGGCAGGAAGCCAGGAGGGCTGGTGGGAAGCCCCCACCTCTGTGGTGGTCTCCTTTGCTCTCCCTGTTGTGAGGCCTGCAGCCAGGATTTCATGTCCTTTCTGGAAGTTGACGCACAGGCAGGCCCCGGGGCCTGGAGAGCTCGTGGGTCCCACCGCATCTCCCTGCCCCAAATCATTGTCATGCTCTGCCTGTGGTCCCATTTCCATAGCAACTCCTCGTGATGCCACTGAGGAGAGGGGGAGCTTCAGGAAGGTGTGGGGAGAAGGAGCAGGAGGCCTGTTCATCATCGTGGAACATGGCAGCTGGGGCTTGGGGTGGTGCTGTGGGGATGGCTTGCCCCACCAGCTCAGGTGGAACTGGGCTCAGGGCCGCCAGCCAGGTGGTCTGGAGGCCTGCCAGGACCAGGGCTGCCCGAGTTGGCTTGTGCCAGTCTACCTGGAGCCAGCTTGGGCAGCCACCGAGGGCACCCCTGCCTGGCTGGACCCGGCTCAGAGGACCCAGGCCTGGGGAAATGCCTTGGTTCTGGTTACCCGTCTGTCCCAGGCTGACACCACTGAGTCCTGCCTTGTCCTCCAGGAACAGCAGCCTTTGGAAGGCACCGCTGGGGCTTGCTGGCAGCAGGGGGCATGGTTTGGGGCTGCTGAATGTGGGGCTAGGCAGGTCCCCTGTTACCGGCTCTACCTGCCTGTAGCTGTGTTGTCAGGTCAGGAAAGCCAAAGTGGGCCCAGAAGCCAGCTCAGTGCCCATTTCTCCGCCTCATTCTGGAGGAGAAGTTTGCAGCCCATGAAACAAGAAGACTCTTGGCTGCAAAGAGTCCTCCCATCTTCACATGAAGGTGAGAAATTCCACCATTCACATCCTAGACTTGATGGAATGTTGATTTTGGGAGGGACCCAGGGGCCTTTGCCGACTCCTGCCCACATGATGGCAGCCACCTCCACCCCCCCTCCCCGCCCCCGTCCATCCGGAAGGACTTGTGAGTCCTCCTGGGGACTGAGGCCTATGGTGGACAGCGCCATATGAGAACCAAGAAGGAAAGGAGGAGCCAGCCTGGGAAGAACGGAGCTGCCGCTCCTAGTGAGGGCTTCTGGGAGCCAGGCCACGTTAGATGCCAGCTTTCTGTATTTCCCTTCCACCATCGCGGGGCTGTAGCCACTGCTGGGCACCACTTGCACTTGTGTTTTCCTAATTCTTGTCTTTGTGTTGACTCATGTTTGAAGGTGGGTTTCCCAGTGCTCCCCAAGCCACATATCCATGAAGTCACAGCTGTGATGTGCTGTTATTATTATTATTATTATTATTATTATTATTAATACATGGAAGAATAAACAGATAGCTGTGAAAATAAAAACATTTGTCTGTGTACCACCTAGAATCCCTTTGCTCTTGCACTCACAGTGGCAGATGTCCCACACTTTGAGAAGCACCGATCAGATGGAAGCCTCTTGGTAGCAGCTCAGAAAGGGATTTGGGGATTCACCTGAGAGGTCGAGGAAACTTGACGCTGGGGCGGAAACTCAGCCAGGGAGAGCTGCCTCCTTGGACTCCCAGCCTGAGTCCTGTGTCTGGGGGCCTTGCCAAGGAGACAGAACCCCCTAGTGCCCTCCCTGACTCGTGGAAGTGGCCCTTGGAGAATGGTGAGGGAGTAAAGCAGGAGAGGCTGGGGAAGGAAAGGATGGTGGGTGGGTGGGAGCTGCAGAGGGTCCTTGGGAACCAGGAGGCTGAGGCTTAGGCTCCAGGAGATGCCCCCTGGTGCTCTACCTGCACCCGTCTGTGGGGCCAGCCTCTAGGCCGGCCTCCTGGGCCAGGCTGGGAAGGCAGGCAGGCTCTGGCACTGGCTGGGTACCACGGTGTGCCAGGCCGTGTGCCCCCATCTCTGTTTGTCTTCCCAGTGGACCAGGTGGGAGGACTGGTGTCCCCATTTTACAGATGAGGGAAGTGAGGCTCAGAGACCTGACTGTCTCAAGGTCCTAGAGCCAGTGGGTGGGAAAGCATATTCAGAGCCCCTCCCCCCACTTGGAGCCAGAAACCCCATCATTCCCAGAGCCCCACCTGCCCCAGCTGGTGGTATATGAGTGTGTGTGTGTGTGTGTGTGTGTGTGTGTGTGTGTGTGAGAGAGAGAGAGAGAGAGAGAGAGCACTGTGTAAATTCCAGTGTGTGAGTGATGTATAAATGTGTCGGTAAGTGTATGTATGTATACATGTGAGAGCATGTATGTGTGTAAGCATGAGTACAAATGTGTCAGCGAGTGAGAGCACATGCGCACGCGCACGTGTGCGCGATGGATGTTTATTGCCCAGCCAGGTGTAATCAGACCCATTTGTGTGCATGGCCCCCTACTGCTCCCTAGAATTGTCCCCTGCTGCCTGGCCGTGGCTGACAGCTCATCTCTTTCTCCCACAGCCTCCTGTGCCCACAGGCCCTGAGGCTCCGGTGCCCACAGGCAAAGAGGGCGACTGAGTCAAACCCAGGCTGACCCCAGCCCATTTGCATTCCCCAAACGCCTGCCTGACCTGAGGTAAGAAGCCACTGTGGGCCGCAGGGCAGAGTGGGGGTGGCATGGGCCATGGGGGCAGGTATGGGGTCCCCAAGGGAGAGGCCGTAGGGAGGCTGTGGAAAAGTAGTCTTTCTTGGGGTGTCCCCATCTCTCTAGCCCCACATGAAGTCAGGTCCGGGAGCTTTGATCAGGTAGTGCCACCTTCTGTTAGCCCTTGCTATGGCAGGGCTCTGTCCGCTAGCTCAGAAGCCTGGAATGTTCTTCTGAGTGACGTGGTTTCATGGACGCACTGGCTAATGGGTTCCCGTGTTGTGTGGGAGGTCACTAATGGTGAGCAGAAGGGATTGTCCTTGGTTCTGTCACATTGTTGACCAAATGCGTGCATGACTTCAGGTCAGGAGGGAGCAGGAGCGTGTGGATTGAGACCGGGTCCGAGAAACTGTCAAGAGGAGCTGGTACTGGCTCCAACATGTGGACTTTAAACGGACCTCCAAGCCAGAGTCTGCGCACAGATCCAGACACCTTCGGGGCAGGCTGAGGCTCAGTGCCAGTCGTGTGCATGTGACAAGTACTGGCAGCCAGGTGACCTTGGCTTTGTGTGAGCAGTGCGGGTGGCCACTTGGATTGTATCATGAGGAGTAGGACATTCAGAATGTGGGAGGTGATAGGCCCTCCCACTGTGTCCCAGGTGGGGTAATATGGAGAAACTACAGCAAGTGCTGAGGGGGAAGGAAGGAGCTGGGCTGCTGCTTGACCTGACTCCTGGCTTGCTTGTGACCTTGGGCGAGTGACTTCTCCCCTTTATCTGGGCCAGTCTGCTGCTGTTCTTGACAGGCTTCTGGGACCCTTGAGAAAGCTGCTGAGGGACTTTGCTAAACAGAAGGAATGCTAGGGGAAGGCTGGGGGCAGCAGGCTGGACTGGACCGTTATCATTATTTTCAGAGGAAGGAGACCCAGAGGCTCTGTAGGGCAGTGGGCCTCGAACCCCATCTCCTGAAGGATTAGGTGAAAGCCATGGTGTGGCTGAGGCTCAGCCAACACTGTCCTCCCACCCAGGAAGCTGGTGAGGTGTGGCAGGAAGTAGACAGCTGGATTTCCTTCCAGAAACTAGGCCTTGCTTTGAAGTCCAGTTGTCTCTGTCAAGAGATTCTTGCTAATCAGTCAGTTCTGAGTGGAATGAGCAGCTAATTAGCCCCTCTGGTTTAACCTGTAATTGCTGCTGGGAGATGGGGAGAAGGATGTGGTCAGGGTTCTCCGCAGGGCTACCAAGGGCGATGGGAGGGGTGTGGGCAGGGGCGGAAGAGAGGCCGGGCTTTGCCCCTAGCCTCGTCAGGGGCCACAGTATCCTTCTTGCTGCCCAGGGGGACGGCACTGGGCACCAGGAAGCTCAGTGGGCAGAGATACACTAAGAAATGAATGCAGGGAGCTTGGAGGAGGGGAGGTCTGGGCTGAGCCTTGAAGGCTAACGGGTTCTTTTAAAATGTTCTAGTTTCCTGATTATTAAAAACAAAACAAAACAAAACAACACAACAGCACGTTCTCTATAGAAAATGTGAGTATTTGGGTGTTTTGCCTGTCAGTCTTTTACCAAATATGTATTTGTGACATAATTGGGATCAGACTGTACTGACTGTTTTCTAACCTGCCTTTTGTACTTAATACTATACCAAGCTCATTTTCCCATCATGAAATACTCTCTGTAATGTGATTTTTAATGGCAGCGTAATGTTCCAGCCTGTGTGTGGTATCTCTTGTGTAACAGTTCTGTTACATATTTTGATTGTTTCCAATGTGTGTCATTATAAATAGTGCCTGCATGAACAGGATGATGTATGTAGAGTTATGATGGGCAGACAGGGTTTAGGGGAGGGGGGGCCCAGGTGAAGCAAAGGTATAGAGGAAGGGGGCTTTGGAGTGTCTGGGGAGTGATGTGCCTAGGAGGGAGCCTCTGAGGTGTGCTGAGGGGCTGAGACCTGGCCCAGCCAAGCTCTGGAGGAAGCGAGGGCTGCCTTGCTGACTCTTGCCTCCCATGCCCGCTCCCCTGCCAACTCCTTTGGTACTCCCGTGGTAAGAGGGGAGGAGCAGGATGGCAGGGTGGGGGAAGGCCAGGCAAAGCTGAGGGTCCCAGATGCCGCAGCCCTTGACTTCTTGCTCACTGGCAGGATCAAGGGCATTTAAACCAAGCCCTTCTGTCTCTGGCGAGCCCTGCTCAGGTCTCCACCTTGCAGGAAGGGTGTACACACTGGCTCTGAACATTTATTGACTCCTGAATCAGAGAGACCCTCCTTCATCCCCGTGGTGGGCAGTGGGAGGTGACCCCTGACCCTGAAGAGCCAGGGAGGGAGGCTTGGCATGGGGTGTCACTCTTAGGAGGCTTCTCTGCCCTCTGAGTGCCCCATCCCCAGCTGGTGGCCCTATCCCCAGGACTCCCCTCCCTTGTGCACACATGTCCACCCAGCATGTGAATGAACCATGCTCAGTGGAATCACTTGTGGGCATGGCTCTGTTTCTCCCCAAAGACTGTGGGTCTCTTGGGGCCAACGTAGCCTGATTTTCCCCTTTGATCCCTTGTGATGAATACCAGGTACTGCACAAGTGCTTGCGGAAGTTGTTCGTTCTTTCAATGACTCGTTCATTGTTCATTCGACACATACTTATTGAACAGCTGCTGTGTGTCAGGCACCATTCTACATGTCCAGCATTCATGGGTGAATAAGTTAGACCAGGTCATTGTCCTCATGGCACTTAAATTCTAACAGAGTAGACAGGAAAAAACCAGATTAAGTAAATTCATCACATAAGGTTAGGAAGTAGTAAGTGCCATGGAGAGAAATAAGGCAGGACAAGAGAGCGGGCGAGCAGTGGAAGCCATTCTCTGCAGGGTGTCAGGAAAAGGCATCTCAGGTCAGGTGCCCTTGGAGCAGGGACCCGAGGAGAGGGGACAGGCCTCAGAGCTCGGACAGGCTCTGAGCTGGGTAAGAGGGGCTGAGAAAGAGGGCTTGCAGGGCCTTGAGTTAGTATGGATGGAGGTGATTTATGGCTCAGAGGCTCCTTCTCACTGTCCCATGGGGAAAAATCCAGGGTGGGGCAAGAGTAGAGGCTGGCAGGTGGCTAGGAAGTCCCAGCATCAGTCCAGAGAGAGATGGCTGGCAGGACCTGGGTGGGGGGCAGGTAGGTGTGGCTGATCATGGCAGGGTGAGGATGGGCTGCGGGCTAGGAGAGATCTAGGAGAGATCAGAGCCTGACAACAGGGTGGGTGGTGCAGTCTTTGACGGAGCAAGGGAGGGCCGGGGGACGGGTTTGGAGGGCAATGAAGAGTCCTGTTTGGAAGTGGTGTGTTTGAGATGCCAATATCCACACAGCTGCACAGACCACGGGTATGTGAGGCTGCAGCTGAGGCAGACGCTGGGGTTGGGTGTGTGAAGGAGGGAATTGTCAGCATCTGGTGAGGGGTGTTTTAAAGCTTCTGAGTCTGGACAAGGTCATGAGTCTGGGCCTCACTGCTTAGGGTGAATCCAGCCCCTGGAGGCTCCCTGCCCATGGGGGTGCCTTGCAGCTGGCTTTACCAGCCCAGAGAAACTGCATCCAGCCACCCTCCCAGCTGCTCCTCCCAATGGCCTAATGGTCGGCACTGTCATTTTGTAACATTCTTCAGGGCTGCTGTGGGCAGGAAATGGGGTGCGGGCCCAGGCCTCTCCCCCTTTCCCTGCAGAGGAGCGTCATCCGGTGAGTCTGGAGCAGCCCAGGCCCCTGGGAGCCCTACTGGTGGTCATTGCTGCAGGCCTGCCTTCATGCCATGCGCAGGGGCTCCTTGCTGTCTGCGGTGGAGCTCCAGACTCCTCCTCCTGGGTATTCAGGGCCGTTCATGATTTGGTTCCTGTCTTCCTTCTTTCCAACAAGTGACCCTTGTCCTCCGTCCCTGCACACACGAGGTTGGGTCTTCCCTTCCCTTCCCTCCATCTAGAAAACTTTTCTCATCACTAGCCAAACCCCGCCCTTTCCAGAATGCCTCCCCCGCTCTCATACCCACTTTGGCCCCTTTGAATGGCTGTCGTTACCTTTCATCTAGTGAGCTACCCTGTCATTTTACTGTCGTCATCCCTACTTTGTCTTAACCTTTGCTCTCCTCACCATCTCCTGCCTGTCTCCTGCCTGAGTGCCGCCCCTGCCCTCCACTGTTGAAGCTCTTCCCAAACGGAATCCGGCTCAAGCCCTGGAGCTCTCCGGGCTGGGGTCCCAAGCCTGGCTCTGCATCAGGACTACCCAGGGATGTTATTAAAGGGGGATCCTCAGGGGCCTGCAAGGACCTTCTGACCCAGAGTCACTGGGGGAACCCAGGAATCTGGATGGCTTACAAGCACCACAGTCACTCCTGATGGTTAGCCGGGTTGGGATGCCCCAACCCAGACTCAGACTGGGCGAGTGCAGGTGTCCCTGAGAGTCTGGCCTCTGACCTTTATGTACACTCCAGCAGGGATGGGGACCTCACTCTCTCCAGGCCAGCCCAGGCCTTGGAGCAGCTCTGATGTGGATGGAGCTCTTCCCTGTGCTGACTGAACTCAACCTGCCCCCCTCCTCCCCCACCGAAGCCTCTCTGGAGGGGTCTGGGCTCCACATGGGGCAGGGGCCGCGTTTGGCACTCAGAAGCTCTCCTTTCCTACTCGCAGGGCGCTGGGGGGACTACCATGAGGTGGGGACTCGGGTGATGTCTGTGGCTTGATGGGGGAGTCACCTTCTACCACGTCTGCCTGCCTGGAGCAGCTCCCCCAGTGTTGAGGCCCCGGTTGCAGTCACACCTCCAGCCCTCTGTGCCTCTCCGCTGACATCCCCCAGGTCTCTGTGCCTCTCTGCTGACCTAGTGGCCACCATGGGTGTTTCGAGAGCGTGTCCCATTCCTCATCTTATATCATCTTTATCACAGCCGTGTGGAAGGTGGATGCTGGTATGCCATCTGTCCTAATGAGTACTCATTTAGTGCCTATGCTGTGCCGAGCGGTGTGCTGGGGATGATGGCAACAAGCCAGGATTTAGAGAAGGGTGGGGGCTCATCTGGTGCCACCCAGCTGCTGAGGGCCCGAGTTAGCACAAAAGCCCAGGGGTGTGGGTGTCGCAGTGTGCTAGGTCTGGTGGACAAAGGATGGGGGTGCTTAAACGGACACTCGTCTCACAGCTCTAGAGGCTGGAAGTGGGAAATCACCGTGTCGGCAGGGCTCTGAGGGCAGGGGCTCTCTGTGACTTGTAGATGGCTGCCTTTCCCATGTCTTGCCCTATCGTCTTCCTTCCGTGTGGGTCAGTGTCCAGATTTCCCTTTCTTTTAAGGACACAGAGCCATATGAGATTAAGGGCCCACCCTACTCTGCTATGAGCTCATGCTAATTAATTAATTACATCTGCAATGACCCAGTTTCCAGATAAGCTCATTTTGAGGCATTGGGGTTTAGAAGTTCAACATGTCAATTTGGGGGGACACAACTCAACTCATAACAGTGTGCGAGTAGCCTAGGATTTCCACAGCAATGACCTGTCCCACAGTGGACCAGGCAGCCTGCGTGGTGGTGAGCATCTCATGCTGTGAGGGGTGCGAGGGGAGTGTCAAGGCTGCCCTGAGCCATCAGGGATACAGAGAGGAGATTCCGACATCAGGACCAGGACCTGGGCTTCTCGGAGGTTTGTTTCAGCTTAGCATATTAATGGGGGCCTAGGAACATGGCTCCTGGCGTGGGCCCCCCACAAGCCAGTCCCTGTGCACTCTGGGTGCAAGTCGGGGCTGGGACTCCCTGGCTGCTGCACCCCCTGGCTGGGTGAGCTCAGGCAGTTGTTTTCCCTGCTGGGCCTCAGTCTACCTGACTGAATTGTCACAGGCTTGTTTTTGTCATAGGCCTCTAGTGAGGCTTGAAGGAGAGAGTGAATAGGAAGCTGCTTTGCTTTTGTTCATTTTCTTTTTCTTTTTTTTTTTTAAATTTTTTAATGTTTATTTTACTTTTGAGAGAGAGAGAGCGAGAGAGAGAAAGAGAGAGACAGAGTGTGAGTGGGGAAGGGTCAAAGAGAGAGGGAGACACGGGGATCTGAAGCAGGCTCCAGGCTCCAAGGTGTCAGCACAGAGCCTGACACGGGGCTTGAACCCATGGACTGTGAGATCATGACCTGAGCTGAAATTGGTGCTTAACCGACTGAGCCACCCAGGCGACCCTCTTCTGTTCATTTTTATTTGTTGACTCTGTAGGTGTTATATTAAGTGCGGCTGTTTGCTAGGCCCTGTGCTGTCCCGGGGACACAGAGATGAGATGGTCATAGTCCCGGCCCTCAAGGAGCACACAAGACATGGTGGGGGGCAGGCGGGTGAAAATTAAGCCCCCTGTGGAGTCAGACTGCCTGGGATCCCAGTCCCAGGTCTGCCTCTCGCCGCTGAAGTTATGAATTCAGTCTGTTTACTTAAGTAAACAGGGCCTCAGTCTTTTCATTGGTAAATTGGGAACAATAGTAGCACCCGCCTTGTGTGGATTAGTAGGTTGGTGCACATAAGGGCTTAGAGCAGTGTCTGGCACATAGTAAATGCTCAATAAACATAATTCTAAGTCATCAGTACAGGACAGTGTGATAGAAGGTGGTAGAGGGGCTTATGGGGAGCTATGCATTGTTAGGCTCTGGGAACCCAACAGATGTGGCCCCTTGCTTGTGTGGGTGCCCTATCATCCTGTTAACCCTTTAGCCCTTTGCCACCTTTTGCTCTGAGTGTGGGATGGTGAGAGGAGAGGGATGTGGGGCAGGTGGGCCCAAAGGGAGAGGTTCGAGGCCTTCTTACAGTCACAGATGGGGGTCCGGAGGGCCTGTGCGGCAGCTGCTGCCACTCCTGCCTCTGCCTCTGGGGTGCTCTGCAGTCATGGAAGGGGTCCTGGGGTGCTTGGCTTTTGTTAGCCTTTGTGTTTAGTCCACGGGTTTCGTTTCGGGGGAGAGAAGATGGTGGGGAAGCCAAATTAAAATTCCGCTTCAAGAAGTGAACAACTTCCCAATTAAAGGATTCTTATTTGTGAGATGCCTTGGAGGCCTTTTCAATCAAGAGGCTCTTCTGAGTAAGAAAAGGGCTTGAGCTGGGGTTGGAGAGGCGGGGCGGAGCCTGAGCTGCAGCCAGTGGGGTGGGGGATGCGGAAGATGCCCAGCCTTGGGAACCATGGCTCTGTGTGATGGGTGCGGTAAAGCTGTAGCTCTTTTTTGCTCGCCAGCGGGGGGTGGGGGCTGGCATCGAGAGGGTAGAGAAGGGGGAACAGTCCCCACTCAAACCCCCTCAGCCCTTAAGCCCTCTCTGGCCCCAGCCTGCATGCACCAGTGCCCTCCACCAGGACCCTTCTCTCTTTCTCAGCCGGCCCTGTGCTCTTGCACTCAGGCCAGATGGAGCTGGGAGGAGGCTTGGGCGGGGTGTGTGTGTGTGTATGACAGTCTGTAATGGTGGAGGTGGCCTGGACCTTGTGCTTAGGGGCAGCCAGAAGGGGGGCAGCATCCTCTTGGCCTCTGAGATTGGTTCCCTGGTGCCTATGTCATGCCTGTTACCCTGATGCAGGCCCTCCTGGTGACATCTGGTTGTAGCTCTGGTGCTGTCTGGTGGGTGTGGCCACCTGCCTTTCGGCCTGGCACCCCACCCCTCACTAGCCAGCTGGTCTCCTGGGAGGCTGGATCTGCCCTGGTTTAGGCTGAGTATCTGCTGGGTGTCCCAGGAGGGACACATCCTCAGATTCTGCGAGAGTAAGCCAGCCTGGCTCAGCTATTGCCTGAACCCTATTTACAGATGAGGAGCAGAGGCTCAGTGAAGTGCGGTGACCCCTCAACACAGAGAGGGCTTCTTGCTGAAAGGGGCTTCTCTTCCTCTGTCCCCTGAGGCCTTCCAGGTCACTAAACAGAAAGGAGCTGGAGGGGACATTGGCCAAAGCCCTCCCCTCGGTGGACAGGCCGGGCCTTTAGCCCAAGCCCCACAGGGTCTGCCCCCAGGAGTTGCCAAGGTCATTTGAGGAGACCTGCCACGGATGGCTCCGCCATCCAGGTGATGTGGAGGGTGGCGGGAGTGTTTTCAGCCCACACCTGCCATCCCCCTCCCCTAGCATGTCCTACTTTCTGGGAGCCACTGCAGCGAGGCTGTCTGTGTAAATACCCAGAACTGGGAGAGCTGGGCCCCTCTAAAAGGTCAACAGACCATGTAGTTGCTCCCCAGAGCCAGTAATTGGGAGAGCATGATGCACTGGTTGGGGACAGGGAGGGGGCCATCCAGTAGCCAGGGAGAGGGTGGGCCATCGGGGAGGATGGGGTGGATGCTCCAGACCTCAGGGGAGTTGTCCTGCTCAGGCACTCTGACCAGGCTGGGAGCTGGCTAAGTTCCAGCCCTGCCACTTACTGTGTGTTCTTTTTTTTTTTTTTTTAAAGTATTTATTTATTTTGGGGAGAGCACAAGCAAGGAAGGGGCAGAGAGAGGGGAACAGAAGATCTAAAGTGGGTTCTGCTGACAGGCTGACGGCAGTGAACCCGATGCAGGGCTCAAACTCACAAACCGCGAGATCATGACCCAAGCAGAAGTCAGATGTCAAACCTACCGAGCCACTCAGGTGCCCCCAGCCTGTGTGTTCTTGAGCAAGTGACTTGCCTCTCTGGACCTCAGTTTCCTCCTGGGTGGCACAGATAACAGTGGAGCTGAGGTGGTAAGGGTCACAGAGGATAGTGTGTGTGATGTGGAGGGCTGGCGGGCCGTGTGTGTGGAATGTGGGTTTGTGGACTGTGTCTTAACACCATTTGGTGGGACTGGTCCCTGTTCCAGCCCTGCCTCTTGGGAGGGGCTTCACTTCTCTTAACCTCACTTTCTCCATCTGCATAATAGGCATATGATACCTTTCTCGCAGGGGTCTGTACTCCATCATTGGGTGTCCTCTTTGACCTTCCCCCGACTCATTTAATGAGCCCATTCTTCCTGAGTACCTGGTGGGGTTTGCCTGGGCTTGGTCGCCACAAAATGAGTAGGTGACATGGTCCCAGCTTTTAGTTAGCAATGTGAAGTTAAAGAGCCAGAGGAGATATGCTGTGAGGCCCCAGGAAAGGGAGATAGGAGCTGGAGATGTCAGGGAGGGCTTCCTGGAAGAGGCCAGACCTTAGTGTTCAGGAGGAATTGGGAAACAGGTGGGGCAGGGAGGAGTATACAGAGGGCAGGAGAGCAAGCGCAGGGCAGCTTGTGAGCTCCTGAGAGCAGGCAGTGGGAGGGGGTATAGGTCAAAGCCCAGAGAGGTCCCAGCCCTGGAGCCCTGATGGGGGTAGGGGAGTTGGGAGGGGGACAGCTGTGTCCAGACATAGGACAGGGGGACAACAAACATGCGGCCTCTATCCCAGCACGGAGCTTGGCACGGGGCCTGTGGGGAGGGTGGGATTCAGTGTAGGGTCCGTGCACAGACAGGAGTCCCCAGGCTGCAGGGGCTTAGGTGGGAGGTTTGAAAGCCTTGTGTGAGGCCTAGGAAGGGGCTGGTGGCAGCTTCCCAGAATGTCAGGGTAGGCCTGTGGGGAAGCTCTACCTGGAGCTGGGGGTCAGCGTGAGAGCAGTATCTAGCCACGATTCAGGAACCAGGAGGTCTGGATTCTTGAGGCCAAGAGACCAAGGAATGGAGAAATAGGAGGGTCTCTGGCAGGCTGCGAGGGCTGGAAAACTCACCTTTATTGAGCACCCACTGTGTGCCAGGTTGAGTCAGACTTGCTCTGAACTTGGGCTTGCACAACAGCCCATAGAGGGGGCTGGCACTTAGCCTCATCCTAAGGTGTTGGAAACTAGGCTGATTGGCTAGTGACTCACCTGCCCGGGTCATATTTCAAATCTGAACTCCAAACTTCTTGCCTTTTCAATGGCCCCACAGTACTCCCCAGGGCTGTGGTTTTTAGAGGCGATGACTTCAGACTTCCCTGGGTAAGCTCAGTAAAGGGACATCCAAATATGCGGTCTCCTTGGTTTTATCTCTCTTGGCGGGGCTCAGAGGTTGAGGGTGTGCCAAATGTCACGCAGCACTGGGGGCTGCAGTGCCTGGCTCCCTGGAGAGGAGATGTGTGCCCCTCACCTCTGTGGAGTGTGGTGGCCCCTGCCAGGCCCCACCAGGTCTATGGACAGAGGAGTCTTTCCATCCACGAGCCAACTCAGGTCTCTTAGTCACTGAGGGAGGCTTTAAAATCTCAGCCCCAAATTAAAACCTATGAGTGCTTCAAAACAATGAAAAATTTCCCTAATAAAAGAGGAGGCACACTCAGGCATGTCCTAAATGAATGGAGTGACTTCCGGGATTAATCCAGGATGTATGGGAGGGCGCCCAGCCGGGAAAAGCGTGCGATGGAGATTGTAACAAATTGTTTGCTCTCAAGAGGAATAATTCTTAATGTGCACTGGCCGCAAGCGGAAGGCACCTTGGCCGCTGGCAGCCACAGTCCCTCATTAGCTGGCCCTGAGCAGGGTCTCCGCTAGGGCGGCCTTACCTCTAGGCCTCTGGGCCTTCAGTGATGACCTTCCAACCCCATAAGCCAGTTGAGTGGGAGTGAGTGGGCCCCAAATCTGTCCTTAGAGCGCCTGCCCCAGGGCCTTTAGAATCCTGCTTTCTCTCCGGGCTCTGTGCCCTTGGCTAGGTGGGAGGGGCGGTGCTTGCTGAACAGTATTTCCTCCTCCCCTGCTGTGTGCAGGCTCTTCCTCTAGGACCTCCTGAGACTCAGGCCTGCCCATTCCTCCACCTCGGATCACTCTGGGCATCTCTGCACAGACGTGTCTCAGTTTACCTGTCTGAGCTTGGGCAAGTGCTTCCTCCCCAGCTCTCTGGTCTCAGGCACAGGAGGAGGTGGGGGCAGCACAGTTCTCCCCAGCCAGCCCTCCAGCCTCTTCCTTAGTCTTAGTGCTGAACCTGGGGAAAAGAGGCTAAGCCAGTTCTCACTGTGGAACACCACCTCTAAGGTGTGAATGCTGGAGAAAGGCCTCCTGTGGCTCACTTCCCACCCCCAGCTGGGGTGTGGCCCGCACAGAGACAAGAGCACCAGTTTCTGAGTGAGACAACCTGAAATTTGGGCCCTAGCTCTCCACTCTCCAACTGTGGCACCCAGGCACCCACGGTCTTTCCCAGCTTCCTCGTCTTTAAGATGGGAATCTTTTTACCCTCACCATCGGCTCACAGTTCTGAGAGCACGATCTCATTCAGCCACACAACAGTCCTAGGGAGTGGGTCCTGTTATCATCCCCACTATGCATTTGAGGAAACTGAGGCTCAGAGAGGTCAAGTGAGTTGCACGGAGTAAGGTTGGACCACGACTCAGACCTGGGTCTCTGAGTCCCTGTCACTGCTTCATAAAGTTGTTTAGAGAAAGGGGCCCAGATCGTGGGTGCTGCTCTGTAGACCTCGTCTCCACCTGCTCCCTTTCCTCTGCTGAAGAGGTGCTGAGGCCCTTCAGAGGTTGAGGCAGGAGACACTGGGAACAGGGAGCCCCGGCCCCCTTCTGGCCAACCCCCTCTGGCGTACAACTGACCTGTCCTTTTATGCATCCATTCACTTATCAAGCGTTTACGAAACACCTACTAAATGCCAGGTGCTGTTCCAGGTCCTGGGGAAATAGCACGTAGAACGTTACACACACTGATTCTGCTCTCAGGTGGTTTCTATTCTTGTGAGAGTGAGTGAGCCAGACCACGAATAATTCGGATAACATCAGATGGCGATGAGATTGGGAGGGAAGGAAACAGGACGATGAAATAGGGAATGGCTGGGGTAGGCTGGGTGGCTTTGGAGCAGGAGGCATCCAGGCAAAGCCTTTCTGAAGAGGTAGTACCGAAGCCAAGACCTCATGTCTGAGAAGAAATGGCATTCCAGGCGGGCTGAACTAGGCAGAGGCCTGGTGGTGGGAAGGAGCTGGGTGTGTTTGAAAACCAGGAGGAAGATAGCATGGCTGGCAGTGGGGAATGAGGGAGAGAGGGAGGAGGAGGGGGGGAAATGGGAGGGGGTGCTCAGAGACCCTACTGAGGAGCAGGTTTTATTCAGAGTACAGTGGGAAGCTCTGGAGAGTGCTAAGCAGGAGAGTGACAGGATCTGATTTGTGCTTTTCAAATCTGGCCACCGTGGGGAGAGAATGGATTAGAGTCGGTGGCAGGGAAAGCAGGGAGCCTGGGGGAGGCAGGTGCAGGGTCTGGAGGAGAGCCGTGGGGTCATAGCTGGGGGTGGCTGCTGGACCGTCCCAGTATTGGGACCTACTGCACGTCTGTAGATGCTCTCAGAACGGCTTCTCACAGGCTCATCACACTTCTTCCAAGGTCAAAGGCTTTGCTCTATACACTGGGTCATCTCATTGCCAAGTCTGTTTTTCAGATGAGGAAATTGAGAGGCTCACCTCAGTCCCACACACGGCCTTCCTGCAGACGTCCAGCATTGACAGGAGGGTGGCAGGGAAACTTGGGGATCCCGGCACCATCTCCCGCTGATGCCTGGCGTGTGTGTGTGCGTGCACGCACGTGCGCGCCCACGAGCATGCGCGAGCGTCAGGCCCATTAACAAACAGAGAAATAAATTAACAAGTATTCAACCCACCAAATGTTCCTTCTGTTCTGTATAATAGAGCATGGGAACATAATTTTCCCCTGGAGCAAATTGCTACAGCTGAACCTGCTCCTCATTTTCCTCCAAAAACTGCTTAAAATTCTGGAATGCTTGTTGATTTTCGGGTCCTCTCCCTTTCTGCCTCCTGTCTGCACCCCCCAGGCTGCTTCCCTCTGCCTTCCCCATGCAGGGCCTCAGAGGAGCCAGATTGCCACAGAATAAGAGGCCCCACCCTACTGACAGGAGGAACCCGGGGAGCAGCAGCTCAGGCCAGGGGCACAGAGGGTGAGGGACGTTGGGTGTGCTGAACTTGAATGAAATGCCCAGGGCTGGCAGAAGGACCAGTTGCTTCCTATTGTGCCCTGCCGTAGACATGCTGTGCAACCTTGGGCGCGTCACTGTCCTTTCTGGGCTTTATTTTCCAAAACACACCTGCTGTTCCAAATGAGCACACCTTGTGGTATACTGAGCGCTCTGAAAATTGAACCACCTCCTTCTGAGGACGCCATGTTCAGGGAGTGGGATGCTCCCCTTACCTATTCCCGGGCCCTCCTGTGGAGCCTTTGGAATCAGAGACTCTTGCCCTGCTTCTGAAACCCTCTAGGGCGTTTTTAATTTTCTTAAAGCAAATTAATTTTAATCCACTTTAATTAAACGTGTCTTATAAAAGTGTGTATTTATTTACAGACCTTCTCTTTCTCTGCATAGCCTAACCATTTCTGTCACTCAGAGCCCACTCCAGGTCTCCATTTGCAGGCAGCCCCCTTAGGGGTGAGAACCTGGGATCGGGGGAGGCCCCTGCATGCTGAATCCTGGCTGGCTTGGGTCAGGCTGAGTTACCTTTCATGGTGGCAGAAAGGGAAGTGGGGATCCTGTGCCCGGGAGCCACAAAATTCCAACCTCCTACCCCTAGCTCGAAGAGTCTGGCTATACTTTGTGGAAGATGCAAAGATCCATCAATCCCACATCTGTCTCTGTGACCCTCAGCAGAGGAGTTAAACTCCAAAGAAACTGCCGAGGCTTCTCGGGTCTGGTGAAGGATGAGCCTTGTCTGGAGTCCACAGCTCTAGCTGGCCAGACTCTGGCCTGTCTCTGAGCCATAGGACAGCCCCAGACTGTGTCTCCTCCAGGAAGCTCCCCTTGACTTCACCATTGTCTTAGCCTGCTTGGTTGCTATAACAAAGTACCATAGACTGGGTGGCTTGAAATTAATTTTGTCACAGCTCTGGAGGCTGGAGGCCTGAGATCAGGGTGCCAGCATGGTTAGGTTCTGGTGAGCGCTCTCCCTGGCTTGCGGATGGCCGCCTTGTTGTGTGCTCAGACAATAGAGAGAGACAAAGAGGTATTTCTGCTGTCTCTCTTTTTTTCATGTTTATTTATTTTTGAGAGAGAGAGAGAGTACGAGCAGGGGAGGGGCAGAGAGAGAGAGAGGGAGACACAGAGCATGAAGCAGGCTCTGAGCGGTTAGCACAGAGCTTTATGTGGAACTTGAACCCACGAACCATGAGATCGTGACCTGAGCCGAAGTTGGGCATTTAACCAACTGAGCCACCCAGGCGCCCCGTGCCATCTCCCTTTATAAGGGTGCTAATCCTATGAAATTAGGGCTTCACTCTTACGACCTCATATAAGTTTGATTATTTCCTTACTGCAAATATAGTCACGTTGGGGGGTTAGGGATTCAGCATATGAAATTTTGGGGGAAAAATTCAGTCCCTGAGGCCATCCCTGCACTCCTGTCTCCTGGCTACTGTGGAGCTGCACAGTCTAGCATTTGTTGTAAATCGTTGGCTTTAATTTTCTCCAAGGTCTCCTCCCAGTTCAGTCTCCCAGTACAGTCCTGGGAATACTGGAGGGGTCCAAAATGGCACTGTGGCTTGAGCTGCTTCCTGGCTGAGGCTATGATGAGTGGTGAGTGGTACTCTACCCCACCCTCTCCCCGTGTTGGTTGTCTGAGGTAGGGGAGCCTCCAGACAGCCTCACCTGCCATGTCCTTTGTTTCAGTGGCCCACCATTGTTCTCAGTGAAAGTTTAATCCCCCCTGGCATGCTTTCCAAGGCCCTTTGACCCTAGCCCCTGCTTCACCCCTTTAGTCTGTTTCCTGTCCTCTCCCTTGTCCCCAAACATGTCTTATTCATTTGTTTCCTGTTTTTGTAGCTGCTGTTCCTCTTGCTAAGTGTGAAGTATCTCCTCATCCGGTCAGTAAACTCCTAGTTATCCTGCAAAGCCCTTCCAAGCACAGCCTGCCCTGATCCCCTAGGCCGAGTTGGTCTCTCCCTCCTCTGAACACCCATGACACTCTGGGCTAACCTGCCACACTGTGCTTAACACCCTGGATGGTCCTTGTCTGGGGCTGTGTCTGGTTAACCCCTGGGTCCCAGTACCTCCTCGGTGCCTGGCTCCATAATTGTCTGTGGAGTGAATGAATGAATATTTATTGAGCACCTACTAGTCGTGGGAGGCTGGACCTCAGAGGCTGTCATCATGGAGCTTACACTCAACAAGATGCATAAGCAACATATGTGTGGAGTTAGTGATAATGTCAAGTAGAAAAAGATAAATCAGGGAAGGAGGGAGAGGAAATGTGAGGGGTGGGGGTGCCCCCGTTGAGAAGGTGACTTTTAGGTAAAGACCTGAAGGAGGTAAGGGAGCCACGTGGATACCTGGGGAGAGTGTTCAAGGCCAAGGGAACAAGTACCCCCGGGTGGGAGCATGCCTGACCTGTGTGCAGAGCAGGGGGGAGGCCGTAGTGGCAGGGGAAAGGGGAAGGGGAGAGGGGGGTGGGAATTGTTACCAGAAAGCAAACGGGGCTGGAACTTGCAGACTGTTGTCAGAACTTAGGCTTTAGCTCTGAGTGAGACAGGGGTCACTGTCTCACTTTTGATAGAGTGACATCTGTGACTTGGGTTTTCAGAGTCCCTCTGGCTGCTGTGTTGACACCGTGGGAGGTCGGTGTCCAAGGAGGAGGCTATCGCAGTAATCCAGGAGGGAGGGATGGTGGCTTGGACCAGGACTGTGGCTGTGGGGATGGTGAGAAGTGCTCCGATTCCGGAGAGACTTTGAAGGTAAAGCCAACAAGACTTGCTGGTGGTGGGTCACCTGTGGGGGTGAGGGAAAGAGGGAACTCAGGGCTGACCCCACGGTTTTGGGGCTGGCTAGCTGGGGGATTCTACTCCCTGGATCAGAATCAGGCTTAGGGTGAAATGAGGCACTCAGCTGTGATCAGGGAAGTTTGATGCACCTGTAAGCCATCTAGGAGGGGTGTTGAGTAGGTAGTTGGTGACTGTGGCAGGCTAAATAATTCCTCCAAACAAGTCAGTGTCCGAATCCTCGAAACCGGTACAAATTCCCTTATATGGAAAAAGTCTCTGCAGATGTGACTAAGTTAAGGCTCTGGCGATGGGAAGATTATTCTGGATTGTCACAACCATTCGTGTCCTTATAAGGGGAGGCAGAAGGAGACTGACTACAGAGAGGAGAAGGCTGTGTGACCACAGGGGCAGAGGTTGGTGTGATGTGGCCACAAGCCAAGGAGTCCTGACAGTCACCAGAAACTGGAGGAAGCAAGGACTGGATTCTCCTCTAGGGCTTCTGAAGGGTACAGGGTCTGGCTGACAGCTTGATTTGGGCCCACTGGAACCAATTTTGGAGTGGTGGCCTCCAGACCCGTGAGAGAATACGCTCCCGTGTTTTAAGTCACCCAGCCTATGGCAGTTCTGGCCGCCCTAGGAACTGGTACAGGTGTAACCGGCCTGGAGAGAGGGTGAGTGATGTGCCCTCAGTGTCCCGGCCCAGGAAGAGAGGGGTGCGTGCCCTCCTGCGGGCTGTGGGGTCAGAATGCCCACACCAGTGGCATCACACCTCCACCAGGAGGGTGGCAATGCTGGTGGTAACCGTGCCTCTGCGTCCTGCCCGCCCCGTGCCGGTGGTGCACTCGGTGCCGACTCAATCCTGGGGGGCGGGCGGGGTGGTTGGGAGGCTGCAGCCAACACCTGCCGTGGGTCAGGGCCAGCGCCTGGGCTTCTTGCCTCTACTGTTATCTCAGTGGTGAGGGACATCTCTGCAGGGTGGGCTCTGAGGAAGGGGCTGAGTCTCCCTGGGGAGTTGTGGGGTGGGGGTAGGGGTGGGCCAGCCTCACCCGGCCAGGCTAGAAGGCAGCTCTGAGCAGAGCCCTTACAAACTGGGCTCTGAGACCAGCCTGCTTGGCTTTGAATCCTGGATCCTCTACCCACGAGCTGGGTGGCCTTGGCTGTGCCTCAGTGTCCCGTCTGGACATTGGGTGTATTAGTAGTGCTGACCTCTTAAATTATTACATGTAAACGTATAAAATGCTTAGAACATGTCAGGTTTTAATCCTTAGGCCTGGGGGTGGGGGCAGGGCTGTGGTAGAGGAGCTTTACGGTCCATGGTTTTGGGTTTGAATCCCAGCTCCCTCATGGACCAGTTGTGCGACCTTAGAGGCTCTGTTTTCTCTTAATGCTGGCTGCCTGCAGGGCCATTGGGAGAAGGACTTGGTGGCTGATATGTAATGGGCCTGTTATGTTGGGCTCCCAAGTTGGGGGCTCAGCCAGGGTTGGCTCCCATCCCTCCTTCTCAGCTAATTCCTGGGCAGGTGAACCATCCCCCAGCCCACCTGCACTGTGAGCAGATTCTCTCTTAGGGCAGCAAGGGGTGCACGGTCGAGGGGGGGGGCCAGGGACTCTGCAGTGGCCCTGGGTGTGGCAGGAGCATGGCCAGGGCAGCCAGAGTAAAGCCTTAATGCATCCATTAACTTGCTGTGACTGTGTGTTTGTGATTCAGCGGCCTCAGCAGCAGCAATGTATTCAGGCCCTGTTAGAATCTGCAGGGAAGACATGTGGTGATATTTACAGCCCAAATCTCTGTCCTCATAAAGGGAGGCGGTGGTAGGGGTTGGGAGGGGGAGGGAGGGGCTGGACTTTCTGATAATGTCATAAATGGAGTCTGTCTCCCTGGAAACGGCAGTGGCGGTGGCGGCCACAGGCTGACAGATGTGCACGCTGTAATATGGGCCCATGGTGGTAGTGGCGGGGACATTGGGAGGGATGGATGGGCTGTAACTCACCAAGCCTGGGGCTTGGGGACAGCCGTCTACAATGAGAGCATGGTGGGGATGCCGATAGAGGGATGGGGGCTTGGAAGTGGGTATCTGGGGGACCCTGGGGTGCCTGCTGCTGGCCAGGGTCTGGGGGAGACCCTCCTGCCTCTGGCCTCTGGCCCAAGGCCAACCTCAGAGATAAGCCAAGCTGTTAGGGAGACATTGTCAGAGTTACAGGCCTTCCCCAACTCTCTAGTGATGGGCACACGGGACCCACCTGTACAGTGTTGTTCTAGGCCTAGAGAGGCACGGACATAGGGTGGAGTGCCGGAGAACCTTGGTTCAGGCTATGGGAGGCTGTATCACAAGGAGCAGCAAATCTTGTGTGAGAGAGTTGATGACTAGAAGGCCCAGACATGCCTGGAATGCTCAGCCCTGTCCATGGCTGAGTGTGTTGGGTCCACACAGCCAGAGCCCCTGGGACCAGGGCTTTACCCAAGTTGTCTCGTTTCAGAGAGAGTGGGGAGCTAGCCTTCAGTCATCCAGCCAGTCAATGCTCTAGTCTGGACCCTACTTTGGCCAAAAGGGACACTGGGAGGAAGTGGGAGGCAAGGAGGGACTGGGACCCGTGAGCTGGAAAATGGCAGGCTTGGGGCAGCTCCTGCTATCCAGCAATTTCTGAGGGGCAGAACCCTTCCCCCAAATCCTGGCCTGCGATGGGGACCAGCTGCCCAAGGGCAGAGCCCAGTCCAGGGAGGGACATTCCCATTAGAATTCCAGAGGGCCAGGCTGCTTTGGGTGGTGGTGAGCGTGCTGTCAGCAGAAGTATGAAGAAAGCAGGGGCTTGATAGGCATGGCTGAGGAGACTGGGAAGGGAATTCCTGATGGAGAGAGGGGCAGCTCTGGGGGACTGCCATCCTGAGTTCTAGGAGATACGCCAGCCCATGACATGAGCTGGGCCTGTGGCTCTGCTCTGCTCACAACATGCGTTGCATCTGAGCCCCAGGTCCACATTGCGGGAGACCTATGTTCTAGTGCCGGCGTGGCCCTGCCTTGCTGTGTGACTTTAGGTGGAGCCCTTGGCCTCTCTGGGGCAGAAACAAGGAGCCCTGGGGCTGTGAGCTGGGAGCTGCTGTGGAAGGACCTTAGGGCCTGACCACAGGGCGCTGACTCCAGACCCTCTTGGACACTTTTCCTGCATAGATGGTTGGACCTGGGGAAAGGGCGAGGCCAGACATCCAGGAGCACAGATGGATGATCTCTGTGACCTGGCTCAGGGCTCAGCGTGGGGTCAGCAAGCCGCTTTCCATTTGCTGCTGCTGAGGAGCTATTGGCGCCGCGACCTGTGGGCCTACTGCTCTCATTACTGATCTGTGCAGCCGGGGCGGGTGGGCCGCCGGACTGTGTGTGGTGGGTACTCACGCTCAGCTCGGGGGTGGGCACCGGGGTTGTGTCTGTGGGTGCAGTGTGCGCGGGTGTGTGTGCGGGCGCACTGGGTGCTGGGGGTGGGAGCAGGCCCCTGCGGGATGCCGCGTAACCAGAGGTGTGTGCATTGACTCTAAACTGGTAGGCGCTCATCACGCAGTGTTGTTTTAGTTTCAGGGGTACCGTAACTGATTCAACAGTTCCGTACGTTACTCAGTGCTCCTCATGATAAGTGCACCCGTAATCCCCTTCATCTAGTTCCCTCATCCCCCTACCCAGCTCCCCTCTGGTAATTAATTAAAATAAAAAACTCAAAAAAACCCCACAAAACCCTGGAAGGTACTTGAGGGGCAGTGGGCCCTGCCCGGGGTGAGGTCGGCAAGGGGCTGGGGGGCTTGGCTGGGGATGGAGTAGGCCTCGGGCAGTAAGTAAGGCCTGCCAGGCACAGTCAGGTGCAGCCGGTGCGAGCCCAGTGTTTCATGTGAGCGAAGGCCCACACTCTCCTGCTCACCTGAGGAGCCAAGAAAACTTTCTGGGAAATCTAGGGACACTCCCTGCGCCCTCTCACCTCCCCACAACTGTCCCACCGTGGCCTCTGGCTCGCCTTGCCTGTTCTCCCCAGAGAGGGCACGGGCTGGCCTGCAGCCCCGTGGAGTGTGGGCTTCCCGCCTTGGGAGCAGCTGAGGAGGGCAGCAGGCTGGGGTGGGCTCCCCATTTGGGATTGTGTGTACCTGTTGCTGTGCCGGTCAGAGCTCATGAGGGGTTATGAGCCCACCCAGCAGTCATGACTCAGTGACCCCTTTGGGGCCATGGGTTTGTGGGCCTGAGGAGGGATATTGCTTATGAGGGCTGGAGGGAGCCTGAGCAGTGCTCTCAAGATTTAAGGGAGGGGCAGGTGGGGCTTGGGGACCCCTGAGTAAATGGTAGGGGGGTGCCTCTGAGCACAGGGAGAGCAGCTGCTCCTCTGGCAGGTTCCCAGGGTGAGGGCACTGGAGAGCTGGGCTCTGGGCAGGGCCTCTGGAGGGAGGCTGGTTGGCCCCCAGTGAGTTTCCAGGGCTGTGAAGTGGGATCAAGAGCCCTATTCCTGGGGTGCTGGGGTGGCTCAGTCAGGTACGCGTCCGACTTTGGCTCAGGTCCTGATCTTGCAAGTCTGTGAGCTCGAGCCCTGCATCGGCCTCTGTGCTGACAGCTCGGAGCCTGGAGCCTGTTTCGGATTCTGTGTCTCCCTCTTCCTCTGCATCAACCCCACTCAAGCACTGTCTCTCAAAAATAAATAAATGTTAAAAAAAATGAAAAAAAAAGCCCTATTCAAAGCTTCTCATTCTTTCAGGCTGTGTGACCCCCAGCAAGTGCCTTATCCCTGTGTGACACTGTGTAATGATAGTTCCTGTCTCATAGGGCCCCTTGTGCTGGAAGGTGCTGAGAGCTGAAGAATCATGCGTGCGGCTGGGGCTGGAGTCAGGCTGGGGTGCGTGGGCTTCCATGATGGGAAGTCTGGCTGCCCCTGTGCAGATTTCACCTATCAGCTACCACTCACTTGGCTGAGATTCACCTCATCTGTTAAGGACCTTGAGAGGGTGAACCTCTTGGGGCTCTTATACCATTTAGTCAAGCCCTGCGCACAGTAGGTCATCATCTTTATAGTATAAGGATTTAAACGTTGGTCATCATCTTTATAGTATAAGGATTGAATGTACTTGGAGCTCAAGGCGCCTCCCTGCCCCCACCAGGCTGCTTCCTCTGTGCTCTGTCTGTGCCAAGGCCTCCTAGGAACAGAGTATCCAGGGCTCCTTAGGTCCCAGCAGTCACATAGGCCAGCCTCCATAGCTCAGATGTGGAGACGGAGGCCTCAAGGGAGAGGGCCACTGCGGGGGACCTGGGCCCTGTGCTCGAGAACCAGGTGAGGCTGAGTTGTAGAAGTTTGGGGGATGGTAGGAGGGGAAGGAGAGACTGAAGCCCGCTCCCAGGGCCCCCCAGCTCCCATAGCCGAGTTGGTTCCTGCTAATTAGCGCCTTAACGAACCATGCTAAGGCACTCTCCCCAAGCCTGCTCCCAGACAGATAATTACAATGATTTTTTGGCTTCTGGGGGGAGGGGCAGCTGGAGGTGGTGGGGGAGAGGGCTTTTCTGGCTTTTTTACTGCCCACAGGGATTTTCAAACCTACCCACTCTTGCCTCATTTGGAACAGGAAAAAAAGTGTTAATGGACCTTTTTCTGCAGCTGAGAGGGACAATTTATGATAGAGGTGACAAACTTCATTTTAATGAGAGGCAAATTCTACTTTACCTTAAACTACAGATTTCCCCCAGTTGTCTGTGGATGTGGGGCATTGAAAGTGGAAGCTGAGGTGTTGGGTTGGAGGGCCTGGGAGTGGGCTGACTACACAGGGAAGAGGTCCCCGCCCGGGCCTCATGCTTAGTGTGTTCACACACAGGTTCCCTCTTTTTCAGGGAGTGCTTATGTCCTCCATTTATGGAAGAAGAAACTGAGGTTGAGAGACGTGCAAAGACTTGCCCCTAACCGCTTTGGAATTTTGAATCAGGCTGACATCACGTTCTGTACTGTCACTCCTCTGTCTTCCTGCCTGACCCAGGGGGTGTGGGAGTCCAGCCAGGTCACTCCCAGGGGCGGGGACAGGGAGTGCAGGTTAGAGAAGGCTGGCCAGCTCTGGCCCTGGAACACCCGTGGTCGCACTGACCAGGATCAGGGCCGCACAGAGGATTGTAACATCAGACCCCGAAACCTGGCTGGAGGGGGACGATCCCATCCACCAAACAGAGAGAAACTCAAGGTCAAAGAGGACAGGTGGCCCTCCCAGTCCCCCACAGCTTCTCAGGGCCAGAGCTGGGATAGGAGCAGGTACCTTATACCCAGGATGTGGAGCTAAGCCCACTTCCTTACTGAGTTACCACATCTGTGGAATGGGCCCGATCACACCCTGTTCACATGTAGGCAGTGGGTTGGCAGTGGCTTCTGGGGTCCCTGCCAGTCCCCTGTACTTCTTGGGCCCCACCCCAACCTCTTGGCCCAGTTTTTAGGGCCCAGAGGCCAACCCTCACTTGCTCCACCTCAGGGGTCCCCATGGGCAACTGGGAGCTCTTGTTTGTAGAGCTTGGAGAGGGTCTTGGAAAGCAGGACCAGGATGGGGGCTTTTTTCCTATCCCATGAGAACTTTCTGTGGAGAATCCTAGGACTGAGAGAAATAATGGCTGTCAGACCCTGGGTTTTCTAGATCAGAGGAATCTATTGCAGAACCCTGCCCCTCCTTTCCCTCCCCAACCTGGGACCCTGTGAAGCATGAGGACATGTGGGCTGTGGGCTCAGTGCACAGTGGCTGTGGTTAGTGCACCAGAATCAGACCCCAGCTTGCATGGGGGACTTGGGGCAGATCTCTGTTCTCTGGGAGAAAAGTGGGTTAAAACCTGCCTCTTGCTGGGGTGGTGGAGGGCAGAAATAGGATGCTGTGTGATGTTGGTAGCAGATATAAAATTCCCAGAAGCATGAGATTTTTAGCATCCCAGACCTTTAGAAGTCCAGGGTCCTCAAACATCAAGGAGTTTGGAAGGAGCCCTCTGAGCCCCTGGCTCAGTCCTGACTCTGGAGGGGGCTTGCTCCTCCCCTCAGGGCTGTGATGCTGGCCTTCCACTTCTGCTTGGCCTCTGTCTTTTCTCTGACCCTGTCTTACCCACCCAGGTACCTGTGTTGTGTCAGGGTGGGGTAGGATTTTCCGTTCTGACAGCAGGGAAGGGTTGCAGGGGCCTGAATATGGGGACTAGCCCACTCTTTTGGGGCCCATCCCTCTGTCTGGGCAGGGATGGTGCATGGTGGGTGTCTAGGTGCTCCCTCAGGTCCTGGGAGGTGGCCTGCCAGGCCAGGCTGGGAGTACCAATCTCCTGTGTCCTGGCCTTGAATAGCTAAGCCCTGCCCTGGCCTGTCCAGGGACCAGGAAGGGCTTGCTGACTCCTGCCGAGTCGAGGAGGATGCATCATTCCTGGGGAAGGCCCCTCGGTGTGGAGTCAGGCTTGGGTCTGAATTCACCTTTCCTAGTGTATTACCCGCCTGAGTCCCTTAGCCCCTCAGAGCCTCAGTTTCCCCATCTATAAGTGCAGCAATGATCCGATCCTCTGGATAGTCCTGAAGATTCACCCAGCACCCAGCACTTAGTAGGTTCTTTCCCAGGAAGAAGGCATTGGTTTTGGGGCCTGCCTCTCTGGAGGTGAGCCTGGGAAGAGGTGCCATGGAGTACTCCACTCCAGCTGAGAGGACCCGGGGTTGTTATGCTTCCTGGGACTTGGGCCCCAAGTTGTATGTCCCCCCACTTCCTGAGGACCAAGCTTTCCAGGCTGGCATTTTTGAGCCCAGATCCCAACCCCACCTCTTACCACAGTGTGACTATGAGCAGTTCTCTATATGCGTCTGGGCCTCAGTTTCTCCACCTGGAAAATGGGGCAGATCAGGGTCTCAGAATGAAATGAGTACCTGTGTGTTGCCCATCTAGCACACAGCAAGCACATGTGGAAGGGCAGGTCTTACATGGGTGTTAAGAGGCATGTAGGACATGCTCGGTGGTGGTGGCTATTTCAGGCCCTCCCTGGCTCCTCTTCCCAGTACCGTCTGTGATCATGGGGTGGGGTGGGGGTGGGGCATAAGGCGAGTGGATAATAGCTGTCCAGCACCGTCAGGTATGGGTACTGTCCACCAGGGGTAGGTGGGGTGCTGAGGGGCTGGCTCTCTTCCCTCATCCTGTCACCATGGCAGTCCCCCTGCCTCCATCCTTGTCTCTAATTGGGATTGAAATTGCTCAACCCACCATCGGAGTATGGCTGGGTGGAGTACTGGAAGGAGGTGCCCTCCTTGCCCTTTTCTGACCCTGGCCACTCTGTTGGCCAAAGATATCCCCGAGTACCCACTGTGTGCTGGGGGAAGAAAGAAAGAGGCCCATGCATAGTCATGGGGAAAACTTTGAGAGGTCATGGAAGGCTGGTTGCAAGAGCGACCTCAGGAGGACTTGAGGTAGGTTAACTGGGCAGGAGAAGGGAGGACCCTTTAGGCAGGTGGCCCAGTAAGAGCACAGGCCTAGAGGTGGGGTTTCCTTCCTCACTGTGAGCTCTTGGCAGATTTCCACTCATCCAAAGGCCAGGCTTCAGCATGGTCCCTCTGGAGACTTTTGCTGACTTTATGGCAGCTGGTAGAGGCTTCCTGCCCTGGCCCCCACCCTGCCATGGACAGCCTCCACTGTTCCAGTCAGGATGCTGCTAAGTGGTCATTAGCCCTGATTCAGCTCTGTGGCCATAAACCTGACCAGGGCTATATGCCAGGATCCATAAATTGTTCCTCAGAGCAGTGGGAGCCATGGAAGGAGCTTGAGCAGGAGAGGCCTGAGTGAAAGCCGAGCTTAGGAAGAAGGACAGGGCAGGAAGGTGCATTTGGTAATGGCTGCTGCAAGCAGAGAGAACTTCCTGAGAGAGGAAACCTGTGCCCACACCCTGCTGCCCCACTCTCCCCTCATGGCAGCAGTGCCTCATGTGACTTGAGTGAGGAATGAACTGAGGGTGTAGATCACCTTGGTGAGGTGGGCATCAATTTCCATTAAAAGGTTGGGCCATGACTTCTCTCTCCTGCTCTCCTCTGACGAGCCTGGCCCTGGGCTTGGCTGGGGTGATGGGTGGGGAGCAAAAGACAGAGCTGGGGGCCGGGGAGCAGGTTCTCCTGTCCCCCCTCCCTACTACCTGTTCCCTTCCTTCCTTCTCCAGGCCTGGACATGGTATCCCTGTCCCTGTTCCAGCCTGCCCCTCAGTGTCACTATCTCTGAAGAAATCAGAGTTCTCCTTCTACACACCTGGTGTGGAAGGTCTTCCACATGGCTCTTCCTTCATGGCTCTTCCCTCAATTTGTGTTTATTGCTTTATTTGCTTAATGCGCACCTGCCTTGTCCACAGCTTTGTCCCCGGTGCCTGGGATGGAGGAGGTGCTCAGTAACTATTTGTTAAATGGAAGACAGAAAAACTCAGTAGGCTACTGGCGTGGGCAGACCCTTGCCCTCAGGAAGCAGCCCCCAAATCAGGAAGTAGCAGAGGAGGAAGAGGAAGTTGAGGGCTTCCCTGTCTGACCCTGGGGCCCTGCTTCTTCTGGCTCTTTAAGGAAAGGGAGGGGGCCCAGGTGTTGAAACCCAGCAGGGGTGGAGGCAGGGGCTGACCAGGAGGGTGGGGTGCTGGTGGATGGGGGTGCTCTGGACCATGAACACTTACAGGTGAGGGCAGGGGAGGGGGATATTTAGGGCCAGGCAAGGCCCCACTGAGATGGGAGGAGGCCAAGTGCATTGCTTTGTGACAAACCTTACTAAACCCTTCCCTGAGCCATCTGCCACTTCTCTGGAGCAAACTTTTTCAGTTCTTTTTGTGGATTGTGTGTTTACTTCCCTCATTCTAAATAACTGGCTTGTATGGCTGCTCCTTGATTTTCCAGTTTCAGGCATTACTGAGTGACTTTTACTATAGAAGCTGAGGTGGGTGCCTGGGTGGCTCAGTCTGTTGAGCCTCCGACTTCGGCTCAGGTCATGATCTCACGGCTCGCGAGTTTCAGTCCCACATCGGGCTCTGTGCTGACAGCTCAGAGCCTGGAGCCTGCTTCGGATTCTATGTCTCCCTTTCTCTCTCTACCCCTCCCCACCCATGCTGTGTCTCTCTCTGTCTCAAAAATAAACAAACATTAAAAAAATTAAAAAAAAAAAGCTGAGGGTTTAGCTCCATTTGACCACTCACCCCCCCCCCCCCCACTACATTTTTGGTTGGCTGAGCTTCCTAGCTGAGCCATGTAGAATACTTTGATTACTTTTCCTTTCTTGATTAGCTGTTTTCCCTGGTGTTAATAATTGTCCTTTTCTTTGGGTGGGAAAGAGGGCTTAGTTTTTGCTTTTTGTGCTTATCACTAAAGGAATTCCCCACTCTTCTCCAGTTGGGTAAATCTCCTTTCAACATAAGTAAACATATAAAGTACTCTGTCAGTTTTATCTTGGAGAAATCTCTTCCTGAGCCTTCTGACCTGCTCCAGTTTGGTTTATTTGGACACTGGTTGTGCTATGGGCATAGGGGATGGCTCACCTCCATTGCTCAGGGGTCCATTACTCAGCTCTCTGGGCTTGGGCCTCTTGCTTCCTGGATCCCACATCTTCCCCTTCTTATTTTACATTCTTGCTTCGGCAGAATCCACCCTCCATCACCTTCTGGAAAAGGTTTGTGGGAGAGGTGTTGTGAGACTGCCTGTCTGAAGACTCTTTGTCACTTTGAGTGGTAGTCTGGCTGGGTATAGAACTCCAGATAGAGATCTCTTCCCCAGAACTTTACAGGGGGCCCTCCCTTGAAAGCCATTGCTTTGCTGTTGCTAACAGAGTTGGTGTGGGGGGCTCCACCACTGCTGGGGCATTGATTTTGTGTGTGCCACCTGGGATTTGTCTTTCTGGAAGCCTGGAGGTGATAGATAATTCAATATGCTGTGGCTTGCTGAGGGCCTGCCTTTTCAAATCGGAAGTTCATGTTCTTCAGCCCTGGAAAAGTTTTTGATTTACTCCTTTATGATCTCCTGACCTCCATCTTCTCTGTTCTCTCCTTCTGGATCCCTAATCAACCAGATGTTGTGCTTCGCGGAGGGACCCCTAACTTCATCATCTTTCCCCTCCTTTGTCTCAACTTCTGTATCTTCCTGTCCCTGTTTCTAGGAGGTTTCCTCTATGTTACCATTCTGCCTTTCTACTGGAGTGTTTGATTTATAAGCTTTAAATTTCAAAGATTCCTTTTAATTTGCTGAATGTTCTCTTTAAAATACATTGTACCCAGTTCTTGTTTCATGGATACTCTAGGTTATTTCTGTGAAGATGATGATAGCTGTCTCTCTTCTGTCTGCACTGCCTGTCTCTTTGTTTGCTTGATTGTTTGGACACCGTCTTTTCTATTAGAGGTTTCCTCAGGTAATTCACTCTGCAGAAATTTATGGAGTGCCTTCTCTGTGCCAGCCCCCTTCTACAACCTTGAACAAAATGGTCAAAAGTCCCTGAGCTGGTGGAACTGACATTCAAATGTCTGGCAGTGCTCAGTCGGTAGCTCCTATATAGGAGGGGGCATCTAAGGCTGGTTGGCATCCTTGGTGTGTGGGCAGGCTGGACAACTGTGCTTCCCTGTGGCTGGCCTGCCTGGGCTGGGGACCTTGATGGCAGAGCCTGTTGGAGCTTTGCGGGAAAGGGAGACTGGGGCTGAGCCCTGAAATCCAGCACATAAACTCTCACCTTTCTCCTTCAGTTTCCTGTGTGGTCCCCCACCTTCCACCTCTCCTGGTGTTTCCTAGTCTTCTCTGGGTGGAGCTGATAATGGGAGTTCTTGGGGTCTATGTGCTTCTTACATAGCCTTCCAGCCAGTCCTTCATTCCTGTGTCCACAGTGCTACGTGGTGCCCCTGGTTACTGAGGCTCTGGTGGGTTCTGCCAGGTAATAGGACCAGGACTTGGGATGCTGCTGTCTCAGCTCTGCCAAGTCAATTACCATTCACTCATTTGCTTTCCAACTTCCAAAATTATGTTGCTGTTTCCTCTTCCATTCTTTGTCCTTGTGGATTTATGTACAGAAAAGATCCTTTATTGCTGTAATGGAGTTTTGGAAAGGAGTAAGGGAAAGTGCATGTGTTCAGTCTGCCGTTGTGAATCTGTATGTCCCTCCGATTGATCTGTTCTTCTGCCGGGGAACATTTAGAGCATCTTCCCTTTTCACTCTTATAAACAAGGCTGCGGTGAGCATTGTGCATCCTCCTTGCGCATGTGTGGGAGTTTCTCTTGGACTGGAATTGCTTGGTGGTAGGGTATACGCATCTTCTGCTCTACAAGATAAGGCCAAATTGTTTCTCCAAATGCTTGTAGCAACTTCCACTGCCCCCAGCAATGCATGAGAGGTCCCGCGGCTCCACAGCCCCAGCAAACACTCAGCACCGTGCCTTTTTAAATTCCCGCCAATTTAATGGTACAGATTTTACCTGGTAGTTTTACTTAGCGTTTCCTGGCCCTCTGCTGAGCTGAGGCAAGTCTCATCATGTTTGTTGGCCCTTCGGGTCTCCTCATCTACCAAGTGCCTGTTCCTGTTCTTTGCCTTTTACAAAAAGTGGGTGATTTGTCTTTTTTTTTTTTTATTGATTTGCCGAGTTCTTTATATAGCCTGGAAACAAATTTTTTTTGTTGGCTGTATGTTCTGCAGGTATATTCTTCTGGTCTGTCTATGGCTTTTCGTTTCCCTTTGTGATGTCTTTTGTTACACAGATGGTTTAAGTTGTAACAGCCAAATTTCTCGCCTTTATGGCTTATGCTTTTTATAGCTTGTTGGGAATGAGCATTTTTTAGGCTCTTGATATATATTGCTACATCATCATTGAGGAAAGTTTTCCTAATTTGCCCTTGGAATGAGCAGAGAGTTGATGGGCACCCCAACTGCACAAGCCGTGGGCAGGACTGCAGTGGGGGTGGGGTCAAGGAGGAAGATAATTAAGGAGCAACTAAAATGCATAAGGCGCTCAAGGCTTCAAAGTCTGTGGACGGAAATGCTTTACTTGATTCTTGACACCATCCTAAAAGGCCCCTTTCTTTTTCTCCTTTGGAGAACTGAGGCCTCCTCAGTGGCCCTGGTGACTCTGATTCCAGCAGTGACGGCTGTCTGGGAGTTGAGGGGGCCCTGGGGAGGGTGGTTAATTAGCGTTCAGGGGAGGTGAGAAGGAGCAGCCGGCCTTTTTCCGTGGCCGGGGCCACGTGTATTGTTGCTGCTGCAGAGGAGTGTTTGTGTCCCCCAAATGTTGCTGTCTGGGCACGTGGGAGGGGCTTTGGGGTCGCAGAGCCTGGGGTTCTGCCCTTACCAGCTCTATGAGCGTGGGCAGGGTCTGGGCCTCTCTGACCTCCCCCCCCCCCCCCCCCCCCATGGAATGGGAATGACACTAACACAGCCCTCAGGGAGCAGGGAGGGCTGAGCAAGATGAAGCAGGTAAAAGTACCAGAAGCTGAGGGGCACGTGGATGGTTCAGTCAGTGAAGCATCTGACTTCAGCTCAGGTCATGATCTCATGGTTTGTGTGTTCAAGCCCTGCACCGGGCTCTGTGCTGACAGCTCAGAGCCTGGAGCCTGCTTTGGATTGTGTCTCCCGCTCTCTGCCCCTCCCCTACTTGTGCAAGCGCTCTTAGTCTCTTTTCCCAGCAGAGCAGGGTGGGCAGCCAGCAGCCTGGAGGAGGAGTGATCTGCACGAGGAGATGCTCAGGGGTTGGTCAGTTGTTCAGTGCGGGCAGGCACAGCCTGGACTGGTGGAGTGGGTGGGATCAGCCACCTTCCTTCAAAAGGGCCTTTTTGAGAAACTCTGATCTTGGCCCAGTGAATGGGCAGAGGCTCCAGGGGAGGAGTGAACCATCCATTCAGGCAGCCAGGGGCTGGGGAGGTGGGGCCTGGAAAGTGCTATCAGGAGGGTGGCCCAGTCCCCCCCACCTCTGCTGACTGGTGTCACCACCCCACCCCTCCGCCTACCCGGCCCTCCTGCCTCCCTGCCCTCCAGGACCTGAGGGGTTAATTTTGCCGCCTGAGCAAGCTTGGTGTGGCGGTATGCAAATCCATACACTTTCATAAACTGCTTAATTAGGCGAATGTTAATGAGACGTTAATTACTGTTGTGCCCGCGGATCCCACGGAAACGGAGATTATGTTTCTCTTCAAACATCCCGTCTTAATTATAACTTGTGCTTAATTCTGCAGCTTTTGCCAACCCAGTGAGGGTGGGGTGGGGCGGGGCACCTCCCTTTCTGGGCGGTTCTTCCAGGCTTCCTCACCTTTGGTCTTCCATTCCTCCCTTAGACATCTGCTAAGCACCTGCTCTGTGCCGGGCACAGTCCCGGAGCTGGTACTGGGGTGACGGAGAGCAGTCAGGCCCAGTGCCTCCCTCAGGGTGCTCCCAGCCCTCTGAGGCAGCTTTGTAAGAGAGGTAGCTGTGAAGACCCCTGAGACCAAGGTAGAAGTCTACAGGGCTGCTGGGCCAGACGGTGGTCCAGTGGAGGAAGTGGTATGTCTCTTGGGGTGATGGGTCACGGAAACCTTTGTGGAGGAGGGGCCCCATGCTAGAAGTAGAAAGGTGTTTGCCAGGTAGATAAGAGACCTGGGTTTGGGTGGGGGTTCCTGCTTGGGCAAAGACCTCGTGGTTGGTGTCTTGACCACTGTGTACCTTCCCCCGAAGTGCTTTCCTGCTCCGGTTTTGCTTTCTGAACCTCCAGTTGAGATGTCTTGGCCTGAAGCATAGGAGGCTTCGAGGCTCCATATCTTGGGAAGGTATTTGGCAGGTATCTGTTCCTCTGTTGGCCTTGCTTCCTCCGTCTTATGTCTCCATCTTACTTACCCTGAGGGCTTGTGGAGAGTGGGGTCCCCACTCAGAGAGGAAGGTGGTCAGGGTAGGCATCCTGGAGGAGGCTTGCCCAAGGCCTGTTCCTCTAGAGCTTTGAGACTGTGTCTTGCCCTTGCACCTGAGTCTTTGAGCAGAAGCTGTGCTTGGTGTATGCCATAGTCCCACGTCCCATCTGGGCTTGACCATCACCACAAGGGTCCTAAGACACTGGCCTGCACTCCCTATCCTCATGTTACTGCTCTCTACCTACCCCTCAGCCCACTCTGCCTGCCTTCACCTAGCAAGGCCACCCAGTGCCTCCTCAGCCCTCTCTTTGTTCTCTTCTGCCCCCAGGTACCAGGAAGCCTCAGGCTGTCGTGGCCACTGCCAAGTATGCCCAGGTGATTTCAGGGCTGGAGCAGCAAGTTCTAGGGCTCAAAAGACCCAAGAGGGTGTAAAGCCTCATTTTACAGCTGGAGGGCACGAAGCCAGAGAGGGTCAGGGCCTGGCCTGGGGTCACACAGCATAGCCTAGAACAGGGTCTCAGGGGGGCCTGTGGGCTTTTTCTTGGGGGGATGAGGGAAACGGAAGCAGAGGCCTACTCCCTCATCACTGCTGCACAGGCAGGCCTCACTCTGTCAATCATGTTCACTTTGCAGATGGGAAAACCTAGGCTCAAAGAGGCCATGTGCCAGGGATGGAAACTCTAGGGGTCGGGCATGTGGCAGGGCCTCAGCGAGCTCCTTCTGCTCATTTCCTCTGATACCACTGTCCTTGGGGGAGTTCTTGGGCAAAGGGCCTGTAGACAGCTAGTAAGGGGACTTGGCTCCATGCCCTGAGGCCGGGTAACTGCCTGGGCTCCCCAGCCCTTGGTGCCCTTCCTTCTGAGAACTCCTGTTGGAATCTCTCTTTCTAGCACTTAATTACAATGGAAGATTATTTGCCTCCAGTGTCTTGTACCTGACCTGGACCAGATTAATGGTATTTCTGGAGTGTAGATATCTGACCTGGAAAGAGCACAATCATAGCAGAAAAAAGCTTTTAGCTCATTACGTATATTTGCACAATTACAATTTCAGCCCTTTAAACTGGTTATTACATCCCCAAATACGAAAGCAGAGAATGTCCATCCTAGTTCCTGCACCGTCAGCAAGACAGCTAGGACCAACTTTGATTGCGTGCAGTCCTGTGTCTGGACTGGGCTGCTGTGGCCTCGTCTCTCACACTTGAGTGGTGGGTCCCAGCACTGTCCCACCCTGTACATGGGAGCAAATGTTTGGTTTAATAGAATGGCATGGATTAAACATGGATACTTGTTAACGACCACAAAATAAAACCTTTTACAATGAATTCTGTGGTTTGTATGTTCCTGGATTGTATTCCCACTTTGGGTCCAGCTGTGAGCCCCGTCACCCCCTCATCCCCCTCCTGGGATGTGATCACTTGCTCTTTCTCCCGTGCCTCATTTTCCCCAGCCCCAGGCTGAGCACAGGAGGCCTGATATAGATTTAGAGATTTGGAACCCCAGAACTAGATGCCTGGGGGCCTCAAACTCCCAGAGGCCAGGCTGGCAATGGAAGCGAGAGAAGCAGGCCGGGTAGGGACTGTGGGCAACCAGAGTCTCCGTTCCTGGCTGGTTTTTGACACGTGGAAATGTAGGCCCTGTGTGGCCAGATCAGATTTTTCCAAGAGAAACCAGAAATCCAGATTTCTGTGTGATTTGTAAAAATTGGCAACTGATTCACATCTTTTTAAAACTGCTGAGCAGGCCAAATAAGCCATTTTGTTGCCGGGTTTGCAGCCCCTGTGTGTGCTCCAGCCTCTGCTCTTACTGATAGGCTCCGCGAGTGGGGTTGCTGGGCGGGGGTTGGGGGACGGGCTTGGGACATCTTCGGTGGCTGGGCTCACACCACCCCCTTGACCCTCTCCATATCCAGCCTGGGTGGTTAAATGTCCCCCTCCTCAACCCCGGTGGGTGCCCTCCACCCACCACAGGGTGAAGGAGTCCTAAGATGCGTGCCTGAGTGACAGCACAGAACAGGCTGCTTCAGGGACACAGGCGTGAGTCACTGCCAAGCTCCCTTTTGAGGAGAAAAATAAACTGCCTCAGAATTGTCACCCAGGCTCGAGGAAAGAAGGGACTTCCAAGACCTGGCAGTCACTTTCTGGGGTGTAGCCTCTCCCTGGGCCCCTTCAGGGATTGGCGCTGGCTGGCACCTGGTGAGCAGTGGTGTCCTGGTGATAGGCTGTGGCTCAGATGCCAGGGTCCCCAAGGGTGTGGCCAGGGAAGAGGGTTCAGCATGTTTGTTCAATTATGACTTTTATAATTTTTTTATGTTTATTTATTTTGAGAGAGAGAGAGAGAGAGAGAGAGAGCACGAGCAGGAGAGGGGCAGAGAGAGCAGGAGAGAGAGAATCCCAAGCAGGCTCTGTGCTGTCAGCGCAGAGCCCGACATGGGGTTTGATCTCACAACTGTGAGATCGTGACCTGAGCCAAAACCAAGAGTCAGATGCTTAACCGACTGAGTCACCCAGGACCCCCTATGACATTTATAAATAACACAGGAACTCTTTTATAAAAATGCCTGTGTTACCAAAATCAACGTGTTTTAATAGGACACTCAATTAAAGCAAGATTTCCAAGAAGCTGACGCCCCCACATAAGCTGGCATCCTTTTCCCCAGTCGCTGGCTCCCATCCGTCACTGTCTGATGGGGTCTCCTGTTCCAGCGGGGCATGAGATGAAAGCTGCTTTCAGCCTTCCCTGCACTTGTGAAATTAGGGGAGGGCATTGGTGGGAAGGGGATGCTTGGTGAGTACCTACTGTGTGCCAGGCACTGGGGCCTTGTGAAGTTGGTGTAATTGGCTCCATTTTTTTTCAGGAGGGGAACTTGAGGCTCTGAGGGTGACTTGGCCTGGGGCCCGGGGCCCCAGGCCCACTTGGGCCAAGTTGGTTCTGGCAGTATGGGGTTAACAGGCCTCCCTCCTTGCTGCCCTCCAGCCTTTGATCTAAGCAGGGCCCTTCCAGTCTGTACCTCTTCTCCATACCTGCCCACTTGGGGGCCTGAGGGTCCTGGGGCAGCCAGGGGCTTTTAAACTCAGGCCAGAGGCCAGCCATGGGAAATGTGGTGTGTGCCAGTGTGTGTATGTGGGTGTGCACACGAGGGTAGTTTATTTCCATAGGCTGAGTGTCCTGCCCTGCCCCCTGCCCTTGTCTGCTACTTGCTCACCTGCCCTGCCGTTATGTGCTTTCCAAGACTTCAGAGAAGGCCCTGATTTTACATCTTACTCATGGAAGGTGGAGTGGTTTGGTCTCAGCCGGTAGCAAAGAGAAATCTTGCTGCCTCCATCAGGGGCTTGGCGGGCTCCTATGAGCTGAGTGGAGCAGATCCCACCCTGGGACACCTTGGACAGGACTGGGCCTGAGCTGAAGTAGGGATAAGCAGTGGGGAGACTCAGGTCAGACTGACTTCACATGTTTCCCTCCACTCCTCCTCGTCCATTCCCGATGACGGTGATGCTGTCATTCCTGCGTTCCTTCTCTGGGTCAAGTGTGATGCCAGTGGCTTTTCGTGAATGGTGGCCCCGTCTGATCCTCTCAAGGACCTTGTGGGGTAGGCACTCTCATCGTCATTTTTCAGATGAGGAAACTGAGGCACAGAGAGGGTAAGCAATCAGCCAAGTCCACAGAGTAGATGGGAAAACAGGGATGTGAGTCCAGGCCCTAGAGGCTGTGCTCTTGAAGAGCACAGAGCCTGGCTGTTCCCTGACTGCCCCAGCCTGCTCTGAACTCCCTCCAGTTCAGCAGTCCCTCCCTTGAAGACTGGCTGTCTTGGCCGTACCTGGGGACTATCTGTGGCAGAGCCCAGCTGGGCTTCTCCGTCTCCCCAGAGGCTACAGATGGACCACAGGGGTGAGGAGATGCCCAGGAGAGGACAGAAGAACCCAACTGCAGCAGCCAGAGAGGACCTGGGTATTGTCTAGTTTGCTTAGCCCTCTGCTCTACGGACAAGGGAATGGAGGCCGGGGAGGGGGCTGGCTTGTCAGGGGTGCATGGTCAGATAGTGGCCAAGAGGGACTTCTGCACCCCCACCCCCACCCCACCCAGTGCTGCTTTCATTGTAGATTCAGGGCCAGGATGGAAGGTGGGGGCGAAGCCAGAAGGAAAGCCAGCCAAGATCCCTTTTCCTCTCAATTGCCTCTACCCCTCAAACTATGCGGGCTTGTGCATTTTCAACTTTCCTCCCCCATCCTTTACCTTCCCACCATTAAAATAAAATTGGGAGGCGAGGGGAGGGGCAAGGCTTTGACATAAATGTTTAAATTAGCCTCACTTTGCTGAAAGCTGGGTGTCAGGATAAATCCATTCCTACAGCGCCATATATCTTTTCCTGAGTGGGAAGTTGGTGAATAAATGAATGTTATTCATATATTATTATGGCCTGACACAGCCAAGGCAGGGAGAGGCAGCCCATGGTGATTAACAGGCAGGTCTTGGCTAACGAGCTGGAGGGGCTCCTGTGCCCCGGAGTCTGTGCCAGGGTGGGGGGCTGAGCCCCGGGTTCTGGGTGGTTCTAACCGGCCCCTGCTTATAGGAGGCCTGTGGCTGTCATTCTTCTCTCTATCCTTCTCTCTGTCTCTAGGGAAGCTCCTCACCCCTTGCTCCTCCTCTTTACCCTGTCTCCATACCCTCTGTCCTTTCCTCTGGGGACTTGATGTGACATCTCTGCCGCTCAGGGTCCACCGAGGACCCTTGTTGTGGGGGAAATAGAAGATTTCCCTGAGGACACCGTGCCGGAAAACATCACGAGACCCTAATACCTATAGGGCGGTTTTAGATCAAAAAGCACCTTGACTCGGTCTGCACAATATCCTCATTGAATGCTGAGGAAACTGAGGCACAAAGCTGGAAAGGGCTCCCAGAGGGGGCCCAGCCGCTGCCTAAGGGGCACTTCCTCCCCCACCTCAGTTTTATCTGGTTGAGTGGACACTCCTTTCCTGTGATGCTTCATGCCTGAGCCGACTCCCAAGTATGGTCAGTGCCTGCTGAGCCCAGCCTGGCCACTCTTGTTCTGGGGGCTCAGACCAGAGTCAGGACCCAGAGACAGACTGCCGAAGAAAATCATCTTGAAGACATAGTGTCAAACATCAAACCAAGATGATTGCTGGGAGCCAGAGAGGCCTCCTGGAGAAGGTGACCCTGAGACAGGTATACTGGTGGGAGGGGGAAAGGGTGGGTGGCTTGACCAAGGAGAGAGGCAGCAGGGCCCTGAGCATCTAACCTTGCCCAGGCTTGGGTTCCCGCCCCACTCCCCCAGACTGTAGCAGCTGTAGGTATAGATGGCAAGACCTGCATAGCAGGGGTGGGGACCGTTTCCCGGGGCTGGGCCCCTAGGTCTCCCTGAGAACTGCGTGCCTGATCACAGATGAGTGTGTATGAGAGGTAGTCCATGTGAATGTGTGTGGGCAGTGAGCGCTGGGCGTGCGTGAACATGCTTGGGGGTATCCATGCCCTGTGGGGAGGATGTCAGTGGGAATGAGGGGTGCAGGGTCATGCCCTGTGCACAGTCCCTAAAGTGGCACCTTTGCAGTCGCCTTTCAAGTTTCAATACTTAAGAATACCTAAGTATTCTTAAGACTTAAAAATGTACCGAGGTAGGTGAAAGCCAGACAGATGCACAGATGGATGGAAATGGGCATGTGTTCACCGCCTCATCAACCAGGGGTGCTATCATCCTGGGTTGGCCTTCCCTTGATGGTGTGTGTATGTGTTCACAGGTGTGTGGTTGTTATTGTGTGTCAGTGTGTGTTTCATGTGAATATGTGTGTAAGAATGTGTGCATGACTGTTGTCGTGTGTTAGTGCCGTGTACGTGACCGTTTGTGAGTGAGGGTGTCTGAGCTCCTTGGGGCCTGTGTTCCTCAGGGACCCCCGTCAGACTGTGTTTTCCATAACTGTAAAGTGCTATCCACCTGCACACAAGGGGGTCATCTGCTATCACCACACGAGGAGATCTCCATGCAGAGATCAGGACCCTTCAGGAAAGAAGGTGGACCCGGCTGGGCAGGGTGTAGCCTGGGGCCTGCTCTGGCCCTGGAGGAGTCCTTGGTCCCACCCAAGACACGGGAGGAGGAACTTGTGAGCAGTTAAATGTTAAACCACACTGGGACAATCCAGAGGGCTCCCTGGAGAGGACAGGGCTGGAGTAGGCCATGGCAGATTGAAAAGGGATTTTGCTGTGCAGAGGGGAGGCAGGAGGGCCATCTAGATGGAAGAAACAGCAAGAGTAAATGCTTGGCTTCGGGAAGGAGGCCAGAGTGTGGAGGAGATAGGGAGGAAGCCAGCCAGCTGGGGACGGGGTACTTACAAAAGAGAAGAGTGAGAGAGGTGGGCAGCAGAATGCCTGGCACGTAGTAGAACCTCAGTAAATATTTGTGCCATGAAACTGAGGGTCTAATTATGGAGTTTTCAATGTGACCTTAGGGAAGGTGTTAAGTAGAAAGTGTAACTATAGCATAATTAATGATAGCAGCTCTGTTCGTTGAGCACCTACAGTGTAGGCAGCACTGTTAGCCAGGGGTAGCACTATTTCGTTTTTCAGATCAGGAAGTGGAGGCTCAGGGAGGCAATGATTTGCTCAAGGTGACAGCACAAATAAATGGTGGTACTAGGATTGATTCGGACCCTGAGTTCCCTTCCGCCCGTGCCTCAGTTTGCCCATCTGCACCATCAGGGCTGGGAGGAGATGACCTTGGATTTGGCTGCTCTGTGGGAGTGCCTTGCTTTGGGGCTAGAGCCTGCAGGCCCCAGTGTTCCCTCTTGGCCCTGATTCTGAGCCTGGCCTGCAGGGATACCTCCTCTGTCCTGGTCAGATTCCTAGGGCATCTGGCACTGAGGCCAGTGTGGGCCCTGGCCTCGGGTGGGCATTAGGGGCAGGACTGAGAGTTGTTTGGAAGGAGGGGCATCTCCACGCTCCTGGAGGGGACTGAGGAGGGTCCTGGCCCCGAAGGGAGAGTTTGTACATTTGTGGCCTTCTGGGCTTCTTTCCCACAGGCCTGGCTGGGAGGGGGGAAGGTACACCCTTCTCGTGCACAGCCTTGCTCAGGTCTAAATCCTTCCTACCCGCACTACCTGCTTCCAGCTTCACACTCATCTTGGGAGCTGGGCCCCACAACCTTTTTAGAGGTGAAGATACTATTTCTTGGAAGCTTGTGAGTTTCCCCAGGTCTCCATTGACTGAGGGCAAAGCTGAGGGTAGGCTGTCTGTGTGCACATGACTGCCTGCAACCTGGCCCTTTAACAGGCCGGGATAGGGAGGCTACACCTTGGGGCACAGAGGGGGCGGCTCTGACCTCTGAGGGGGCAGCCAGAGGCAGAGTCCAGTGCCAGGGGGGCGCTCTTGCTCCTCAGAGCTCCTCACCCCAGGACACCCAACATGCAGCCATGCTGGGACTGCCACCCACTGAGTACTCTGGAGCCAGCTGCGCTCTGGGTGGAGTGTCATGTCGCCCTGTCCCAGGGAGGCGGGTGTGCCTAATGAATTAATTAATGTTGGCAAAGCACTTGGAGATCTCGGGCTGAAAGGTGCTCAATACATGCAAATCAGAGTGATTGTTATTACCCATAATTACGGAGTTTCTGCTGGAGAAATTATTCAGAAGCGGACGGTGGCTGGGCCAGCACAGGGCCCTGCCAAGATCTGCTCCTCAATAGCAGTGGAACCTGTCTTCCTCTCTCCCCTTCCTCCCTCCTTCCCTCTCCTGTCCCTTCCACTTCCCTACCTCCCCCACTCCCTCCTTCCCTCTCCAGTCCCTCCCTCCCCCTTCCCTCCCCCTCCCCCTCCCTTCCCTTCCTCCCATCCTTGTTTCCTCCCTTTCTTGCCTCTTTCCCTTCCTCCTTCCCTTCCCCCATCCCTCCCCACTCCCATTTTTTCTCCTAGCTCTGGGCGTGTTGCCTGCTCTTCCACAGCAAATGCCTTCTTTGTCTCATCTCTCATGAAGACAAGCACCTGGCACAGTTTGGGGAAGAAGGGGATTGGGCAATAGCTTCTCACACTCTGGAAGTGAGAAGGATCCAGGAACCAAGTCTCACTTTCCTCCTCTTTTAAAGGGGTTCCCTGTTCCTCCTTGGGTGTGGGGCAAATCAAGTGTGGCAATGCCTGGGAAGGCACTCTGGGTTGGGAAGCTCGATGCCTGTGACGCTTGGTCACTCATTGTTTACATAAATATTGCTATGTGTGTACTTGTGTGTGCACAAGTGGTATGTGTGTGCTTCCAGCCTCCCCCACCATCAGACTGTGTTCTCAGTGTGTCTAAATGACTAGACTACTGGTTCCCCAGCGGCTAAGGCTGAACCTTCTCCACCAGCCTGAGCATGAGGCCCCATGCGGACAGCCCCTGGCAGTGCCCAGAACCAGCAATCCAAATAAATTGTGTCTCTCAGCTGTACATTCCTTCCCTCCCCCTATCCTCCAGTGCTCTGTCTCCATGGCTTTGTTCGCCTTTTGTGCCCACCAGCCCCAGAGAGAGCCACTCCCAAATTCAGGACCACGAATAGTGTCTGGCTCAGCCTGGGGCCCAGCCGTCTTCTCCCAGTTGAACAGAGAGCCTCAGAGGTCACTGTGACTCAAACCCTGCTTTGACAGATGAGGACACTAAGGCTGAGAGAATGTGAGTGACTTTTCCAAGAGCACACAGAATCTTAGCCTTAGAGCTGACTACAACCCTGGTCTCCGCACTCCCCAGAGTGTTCTTCACTGCAGCACATGGAGGCTTTAGAAGAATTTCCTAGTAGTCAGCAAACACTTACCAAGCACCTACTGTGTGCCTGTCTCTGTATCATCCTCAATGATAGGGAGGGATAGAGGCCAGATCTCTTTTCCCTGCACAACACGACCTACAAATCAACAACCACAACCACAACAATGAGAGCTGGGCATGGCAGGAACCACAGAACTATGTGCTTGATTTTGTCGGGCCTGTGAGAAGTGCTCCAGAGACATGAGGCAGAACAGGATGGAACAGTCAGGAAGGCCCCTTGAAAGAGGTGGCACCAAGTCTCGAGAGCAGAAAGGAGGGGGAAACAACATGGTCACTGAAGAGGAGGCTGGCATGAGGCCACCTGTTGGGGGTGGGGGATGGCGAGAAGCCCGTCCAATAGGCTTAGCGTAGCTGGTAGCGATGAGTGTGGGAAGGTAGGCAGTGCTCCTGCTGAGGGGCTGGTCCCTGTCCTGTGGGCACAGGGGAAGGCTGTCCATCACCATGGACATGCTGGGATTTCTATTTGGCTCTCCAGTGTTGCAGCCTGGCCTGCTACCAGAAGGCCACCCCCACCTCTCCTGCCCTCCCTCCTTTACCTGGAGATGGCCGATTTCATCTAGAAGTGACAATAGGTGTGAGTTGTCTGTGGGGCCTTTGTGCCTTATTGCTCAGCCCATAATCTTTCCCATCCAACACAGTCTTCTTTCTCTTCCCCAGCATTTGTCAGAAAGATGGGAACAGAGCCCCAGGCCCTGTGGGGAGGCCGGGCCAGAGCAGCCCTCTTGCTGCCCATTGATTTGCGCTGCTTTTGCAAGCTGCCGAAGTGTGTTTGCTGGACACCGTGGGGCTGTGTTTGCCTTTGGATAATGAAATAATGTCTTTGCTGAGGAAAGGATGGAGTCTCTGCTAATTAGCTCAGCTGCCTACTTTGAGGACAGGAAGTCTTCACTGCTGTGTTCGCAGGGCTGGTTGAGTGTGGGGCTCTGTGGGGAGCCACTGGGGTGAGCATCCACCTTGAGGGCAGCAGCAAGAAAACAAGAGCGGCTGGGGAAGCAGGGTGCATAGGTAGAGCTTTCCAGGAATGCTGTCTCCTTGGCCCTGTGTCCCATCGCAGGTCCTTCTGGTTTAGGGGCAGCAAGGGGTAAGGAGAAGCCTTGAATCAGACAGATCTTGGTTCTGTCCCAGCTCTGCCACTTGTAGGTCTTGTGACCTTGGGCAAGTCACAGTTGACCTCTCTGGTTTCACTTCGTCTGAGGATGGGGCCATGATAGTACCCACCGTGTGAAAGGGGGTGGCTTGCCTTGAGTAAGGTAATGGAGCAGAGTGCCTGATGCACAGCAGAGACTTAGAAAATGTTGGTGGCCTTATGGTTCACCTCTTGGGGTCATGCGTTTATCTTGGTGTTGTTTCAGACCTTGTTCATCTTGGGCACGTGTCCTGCCTCTTAGTCGCCTGACCCATTAGAAGGATGGAGTTTTCTTCTTATGCCTGTCCGCGGGCTCAGAAGGCAGTGGAGGCCAGTTGAATGCCTGGATTCAAAGGCTAAAGCTCGTGAAGTGTCCCCCACTCTAGTCTAGGCTCTGGGGCTGGGGTCTTCCCATGGCCTGGGAAGGGGCTGAAGTGCAGGCCAGAGAGCAGAGAGCAGAGAAGAGGGGGCTGGGGTGGAGAGGCCTGAGCTTCTCCAGGAAGCTTTCTGGGGACCAGCTGGTGGTATTCCTTCCCTGTGTCGTAGACTTGCACTGTGTTCCTCCTAGGGCATCTCCTCCCCCATCTCTTACGGATCTTATGATCCTTCCCATTTCTACGAGGGCTTTTCTAAGTTCTCTCCTACCCAGGATTCATTGACTCAATAGGTGAGGTAGATAATAGTAATACTCATAGTCGTAGTCATAATGGTAATCATAAAAGCAGCTCACTCTTCTTGAACTTACTGCGTGCCAGGCACAGTTCAGACCTCTCTCCATGTAATCACTGGTTTACTTTAGGGAGATCGGGTTAGGTTTACTCTCATTTTACAGAAAAGGAACATGAGGCCTGAGGGGGTGAAGGGGCCTCTTGGGGGCATAGCGTGAAAAGTGGCAGAGATGGGGCTCACATCTGGCTCAGGTCAGATTAGGCTGATAGTCGCGGATGATGTGTCTACTCTGTGTCTCTACTGCTCCCCCTGGACACAGAGAGAGGATAGGACACTCTTAGGCCCCCAAGGAGCTCACGGTGGGATGAATCCCCACCCCCCTTCCCCCAGGCTTTCCCTGGCCCTCCTGACCTCCTCCTCCTCCAACTCAGGTGGCATCTTTGTCTTTCCCATCACCTGGCCCTGGTCTCTGGCTCTGGGCTTTCTTTGGGGTGGGTTCCACAAGGGCAGAGGCTCAGATCTTGTTGGCTGAAGTATTGCTAGCATTTACCAGGCCCTGGCATGTAGTGGTTTAATGAAGGAATGAGTGCCTGTGTGTGGATTAAATCAGACTGTGCATGTTAAGTACTTGGCGCTCAACAAGTATTTATTGAATGAAAAAATATCTTCGGGTGGAGTGAAGGAGGTGATGGTGTGAAGTGTCTGGCCTGTGGTAGGCTCAGCACGTGGGAACAGCAGTCACAGTGGTTTCCAGTCGTCTGGAAAGGGCTGGGTGGATGGACCGGAAGCAGGGCCGGGGTGGAGGGAAAGAGAAGCCAGGGAAAGGAAGGTACCGGAACTCTGAAGAAGAGACGACAGCAGGGAGGAGGCTGGTTAGCAGCTGGGGCCCTGACACCCACTCTGTGTGGAGCTGAGGATGGGAGCGCGCGTGTGTGTGCACACGTGTAGGCGGGTGTGTGTGTGTAAAACAAATAACTGGAAAATGAATTTAATTATAAGGCACTTTTAATAGCTATTTATATTTAATCCTGCTAATTCTGTGTCTTGTGTAGCCAAACTGTAATTCTATTCTTCTTACTCATTTGCTAGTGAGAATGAAGAGAGAGGCAGAGGGAAACAGCCCCAGAGGAAGGCAGCAGGCATCTTCCCACCCTGGGGTCGTCCAGGCCAGCTGTTGACCCTGGGGGCAGCGGGGGAAGGGGTCATTGGCAAGGTCGTCCCAAGGGGAATCTGGGAAATGGCCCCAAGCTCTGTCTCCAGGGCAATTCCTTCATATACTTGTGTTTACTCAGCACCGGGGTTGGGGTGGGAGAAGCCATAGAGAGAGCCCAGCCTCAGAGTCAGACAGACCCAGGTTCACATCCAAGCTAAGCCATGTGCTTTAACCTCACTTTTCCCCATCTGTAAAGTGGGCATAGTGTAACTCTCCCCAGGGCTGTTGGGAGGATTAAATTAGAGACAGTGGGCCTGCCCATTGGTGGTGCTTACTAAGTGCTTGTTCCTATACCTCCTTATTCCTATCACCAACCCCCAAGCTGGCTACTTCTCTGGGTTTCCACCTCTCTTGACGTTCCCAGACAGCCCTCCGCTCACTGGCAGAGAGAAAGTGATTGGCTAACTTAATGGCGGGAGTCCTGCCCCCTTTTTCAGATGTCCCCTTGGTGAAGGGGGGTGGATAGAGGGTCTGGAGGCATGAGGTGAGTTGAGGGTGGTCTTTTGGCAGGACCCCATATGCGCTGGAGCAGCCTCACTGGGTGGCAGGGAGGAAGCCTGCACAGTGGCTGTGGGAGGGAAGAAGAGACACTCCTAAGGAGGGACCCCAGACCTGGCTGGCCTAGGTGCAGCAGTGGTTGTAAAGGATAGCTTTGGAGAAACAAGGTCAGGAGTTAGAGGTTCCAGCTCCAGGCCTTGCTCTGCTGCAGCGACTCAGGCCAGCAGCCCCGCTAAGCCTCTGTCTCCTCTTCTGGGCTGTGGCGTACAGTGTGGGAGGCCGGAGGGAGAGGACCAAGGAAGAGCTTCAGGGAGACTTTGGCCCAGAGACGGGGTTGGGGAGCTGTGCTCACTGGGGATGGTGCTTGTGTGCTGGCAGTGCTTCCTGTGGTCGAGGTCAAGGCAGAGGTCTCAGAGGAGCCCTGGAGTGGGCCAGGCAGGTGATTCTCCAGGACCTCCCTCTAAGACCCCCAGAGAAAATTGGGCTGGGGCTGGAGCCGGGGCCATGACCTTGTCCTGGGAGGACAGGGTAGGGACCTAGCCTTTCTTCACCCTTTGCTTCTACCTGTGTTCTCCTTGTTCTGCTCACTGTGCCTGAGTCCTCTTCTAGTGGCAGCCACCTTAGGGTTCCAGGACCTCCCAGAGGGCTGGGCTCTTGCAGGAAGTCAAGGTGAGTTGCACCCAGAGGCAGAGTGGGCTCCCTTGAGGGCTGACCTTGAGCCAGGCTGTGTGCTGGGCTCCTTCCAGATCTTCTCTAATGGAATCATTGCACTGAAGTTACAAGGTGGTCGTTGCTCTCTCCATTTCACAGAATGGGAAACTGAGGCCCACAGAAGTTAAGGGACATGATTAGAATTTGGGTCACCTGATTCCAAAGACAGTTCCTTTTCCTGAGTGCTAAACTCTGGTGGCCCTGGGGTGGGGGTGAGGGGTGGCATGTCCAGAGGGGGGCGAGTAATGGGAAAAATGCTGCCTCATTAGGAGAGCTCAGCGTGCGTGTCTGAGGAGGGTTTCATGTTTGCACACACCTGGGGCCCAGTGAATCTCTGCCCTGAGGCCCTGCAGGGCTGACGGTCATGGCCAGCAGCTCATCCTGCAAGAGCGAGGCTCAGGGAGGCAGCCACAGCCCCTGTCCGGATTGTGTGGAAGCAGAGAACTTGGCTCTGGACCTGTCCCCGCCTGGGTTCAAATCCTGGCTCTGCCACTCTCAGGCTGAGTGGCATCTATCCAGGCACTTGACCCCTAAGCCTCAGTGCTGCCACCAGTGCCTGGCACATAGCAGGTGCTGGGTGCTCTCCCCCACCCCCACTTCCTCTGTGACTCGTGGAGATGGGTAACGACTGAGGGTACAATTTCTCTCCAGGATATTTTCACTTTAATAGGAGACGTTAATGCCTCTGAACCCCAACGGAACGATGTTTCCCTTTAATGGTGACATTTCAGGCGTGATGGCGGCTGTAGGGAGACGCTGGGGTGGGGGCTTGCCTGGCTCCTGTGTCATGTGCAGCTTCGTTCTCTGGCCCTTCTCCCACCCCCTCCCACATGGCTCCCATTGCTCTGTTCACAGGCAGGTCAGCGTCTCGTTAATTTGATTGAGGGATTTGTTCTGAGCTGCTTGCTCATCAGCTCTGAGGAAACCTGGCCTAGGAATTGGTGGGCATTCTGATGCAGGCAGGCCAGGCTGACCTCTGCTCTTCTAGGAAGTGAGCGGTCACCGGGCAGAGGATAATTAACCGATGCACAGGGGGAGTGATTAACCCAGGGGAGGGAACCTGGGCGTGTGGTCCTTGGGAAGAGTCTCCAGGGATGGGTCTTATCTGGTCATTAACACAGACCCCCGAGGGCCTGCTTGTGCACCTGCCCTGACTCGTGTCTCCTCATCCGCTCAGTCCCACCAGGAGTGTCCCGCACCCAGGGTGCCCACTGTGATATGGTCGTGTTGTAGGAGTAGTGGAGGGGCACAGAAGGACAGAGTGATCTAGCATTGGTGCTCTGGAGGAGCAGTCCTGGGCCTGGGGATGGGAGTGGTTGGGAACTCTTCTTTGAGGACTCAGCAGAGCTTGAAGGCAGGGTTTGGAGGTGCCCCTGGAGAGTGTGCAGCCTTGATGGAGGGGCCACAGGGTCTGAGATCGGAGGCCTGAGTTCTAGTCCAAGTTTTGAAGTTGGCTCTCTCTGTGACCTTGGATGAGTCTCTGCTCACTCTGGGCCTCAATTTTCCCCATCTCTGAAATGGGAGTTTTGGTCTGGGTGTCTTCTTACCCCATCCCTGATTCTAAAAGAGCTTGGGGCAGGGGCTGCACCTGGGGGTGGAGGTGGGCCCGGAGCATAAGGAGCTGGAGAAGGGTGGGAGGCAGATGTATGTGATGCCGTCTGCTGTGGCCCTCACATCCCTTAGGCATCTCTAACATGGATACACCCCCTCCTCCGACCGAGTTCACCTAGTGCATGAGCCTTAGGATTTGTTTCTTCCTGAATGGTGTCATTCGTCATGTTAGCTTTGCTGTCAGAGGGTGCGGCTGGCTCTTGCTTGAGCTTCCTGTGGGGTGGGGTGCCTTGTTATCCTCCAGGCAGGGCTCCCCTCACGCCCACCATGCTCCTGCACCTGGATGCCCTTTACCAGGTGGCATGGGAACAATTCTGCCCTCCAGTCTGCTCCAGCCCCTGGCTGACTGTAGGTTCAGGGTGCGCTAAGGGCTGCTGGGACAGTCAGGGCTGGCTTCTTGGAGGAGGTTGTAATACTGGCTCTAGACCTTTAAAACTAGCTGGGCAGGAGTTGGACAGGTGGAGAGAAGAGTAGGTGCTTTCAACATGGGGCTGGGAGAGGCCTGGGGGACCATGGGACAAAGTGGAGGAGGTCCCTCACTCATCCCTGTTCCTATGGAGGCCACCCAGGCAGGGCTTGTTGACCAAATGACTGATCCTGTCCCCAGTTCATATAATCTTCCGTGCTTTCAGGCTCGGGTGCTCTCCGTCCTTCCCAGGAAACATTAGGGGACTCCTACATTGGCCTCTGTCCACACAGTACTCCCACGTCCATCACTGCTAGAGGCATGTGGCCTATGGCAAGTTCTGCCCCTAACCAGCTATGTGACCTTAGACAAGCCACTTCATCTTTTTGAACCTTAATCCTCCTCAATCCTGAGAGGAATCATCAGGTTTCATAGCAGAGAGAGCATTTGAGGTGGGCTCCAGAGAGAGAATAGAGGTTCTGTGGGCAAAGACAGGTTGGACTGGCAATGACTCTAGATTGTGTTTTGTTTTTTTTTTTTTGAGAGACAGAGCGTTGGTGGAAGAGGGGCAGAGAGAGAGGGGTACAGAGGATCCGAAGTGGGCTCTGCGCTGACAGCAGAGCCCCATGTGGGGCTTGAACGCACAAACCGTGAGATCATGAGCCAAGGTTGGGCGCTCAACCGGCTGAGCCACCCAGGCTTAGAATACCTGTTCTTAACCAGGGTGTAGTGATTAAGGGTGCAGGCCCTGCAGCCAGGCTGTTGATCCGTGGATACTGCCTGGCTGCACCACTCACTAGCTGTGTGACCTTGGGCAAGGCACCAGCCCTCTCAGTGTCTTGGTTTCCTCCAAGAAAAGGGGGCTACTGATAGTCCATATCTAATGGTGTTGTATTGAATAAATGAGTATACATGTAAAATTCTAGAATAATGCTGGTACATAGTAACCATTTAATAAAAGTTTGCTATTGTTATTCTTACGGAGACTCGGAGAGACTAAGGGACTTGCCCATGGACACATAGCTTGTGATAAAGGTTCACAGCGGGCTAGAGCCCATTTAATTCCAAGCCTCTTCTCTTTCCTCTACTCCTGGCACTCCTGGTGTCTGTCAGAAGGGCCCAGTGCGCAACCAGCGTGCAGGCCTCCCCTGAGGATATGCCCGTAGTGTGTCCTCCAAGGCCCTTTGAGGGCAGGACCTCTTCTGCCTCACTCACTGAGGAACCCCAGCGCGTGGCCTATGTAGTAGGTACTCAACAATTACTTGCTAACAGGCTGGCCGTTTAAGTCCAGGCAGGGTGGACCACCCCGTACTCACTTCACCAGCTCCTCAGACCTCCGTGTTTGGCCCCTGATGGGAAGAGCCCCCCTCTGGCCCCAGCAGCACCCCCTTGGCCCTTGCTATACCCTCTGACTGCCTGCCTTGCTGCTCTTCTCCCTCGGAGCCTGAAGGCTTTGGGTTCCACTCTGCTCCTGCGCCCCCACTTCGCCCCGGCCCTGCACATCTTCAGCTTCTCTCTTGCCTTATTCGATCCTCCCCACTTGCTCGTTAAGATGAGAATAACTCCTGAACTTGATGTCTTTGCCTCTGCTTTTATACTGAACTATAATATGTGTAAAGGTACTTAGAGGAGGGAGAAAAGAAGATCACCCTCCACTCTGTGCCCAGAGGAGATTCTATCTGCAGAGGGGATGGGGCAAACCCCGCCAACCCTCTTCAGACTGGGGCTCCTTAGCCAGAACACAGGGCGCAGACCTGAGGCCAGGGAGCCTCCACTCTGCCCCTGTCTGCAGGAATTTATACCTGCTCAACCTCTCAACTCCACCTTGGGGGATCAGGTCATGCTCCTCCTTATATAGAGGAGGGGAAGGGCTCTCATGCTCCTGTCCCCTCCCTCTGCCCCAGGGCTCCTCACAGCCCCCTGGCACTGTGGGTGGAGGTGTGTTAGGGATGGACAGGACTGATGGAAGGGAGGAGGGAAGGGGCCCAGGGAGGAGAAGGAGGTTGCCCGAATTCTTTTTGGAGACCCTTCCTGACAGGGAGTTTGGGGGGGCCGGCGGAAGGGAGAGGGGCTAGTCAAGAGAGCCAAGGCAGCAGTGAGGCCAGGAGACCTCTATTCCCCCATCGTCCCTGCCTTTCCAGTCGAGCCCCGCAATCCCAACTTCCCCACCAGAGAGGTCAGTGGTGGTCTGGGTGTCCTGCCTGTGCACCACTGAAGGCTCTTTCTCCATTTTCTCACTGTGTCCCACGCTTTCTCGAGAGCATCTGGAGAGCCCACACTCCACTCCTAAGGCTTCTTACACCTGCATCACTCTCTCTTCCAGCACCCTCTCCTGCAGTCTCTGTCAAAGGCGAGACCATGTGTGGTTGTCACCCTGTGCAGTGTGGTTCCCGATTGCCTTGTGACCTCAACTCTGATGGGCTGAATGAAAGTTAGGATTTTGCACGTTCTCTTTGTTATGCTGGAAGCGATGTTCTCTGTGGCTTCTCTGCAGCCTCAGTTTCCCCTTCTGCAAGGGGACATGCTGATGCCCCCCTCAGAGAACTGGGAGGGTAGGTGAGCTGCCATGCCAGCTACCTGGAGGTGGCTCTGCGAGGCTCTCTCTGCCATGACTGCTGTGCAGAGGCTTCGGGGACAGGGTGCAGGGACAGGCTGGGGTGGCCCTGGCTCGCCTGGTGGGGAAGCTGGGTGGGGTTGCTGCCTTCTTCCTGCTCAGAGGCTTAGGAAAGAATGTTCAGCTCAACACATGCACAGGGCAGCTTCTCTGGCTGGGCCTGAGCTGGAGCAGCTCCTCTGTCCAGCCTCCTGTTTTGCCAGTAACTTCCTGAAAGTTCTACGTCTTTGTTCAGATCAGCCTGTGGAGCTCTGGACACAGAGGGTGGTGCCCAGCATTTCCATCTGCCTGACATTCGGGGTCTGCCCACTGGGTATGGCCCAAGTCCCTCTCTGCCCCTCTCCCCTACCAGACTCTCTCCCCCTCCATCTGAACCCCGATTTCCTCTAAGACCCCCTCTTCTCTGGGTACAGCTGAGGTCTTGTGAAGCCTCATGTTGGGATGTTCTGGGCAAGGCTTCCCTGGTCTGCATGCGGACCCTCAGTGCAGGGCGGGATTGGTTACACTGAGCTTCCTGTATCTCCAACCGTCCCTGGTGCCCGCAGAGCCTGAAGCCCCAGTGGGCTGCCTCGGGGAAGGCCAAGGTGGGAAGCCACTTGCTTATAAAACCACAAGATCAGGCTGCATCTCAGCATTTCCATTTCTCGCTGGCAGTGGTAGGCCTTGGGGAGAGTGGCTGGCCATAGTGTGGTCTGTTTCCGGGGCCTGTTTCCCGGGCTTCCCTGGGGGCTGCTGGGGGCTGCTGGGGCCTAAGGGAAGGGTTAGTCAGGGGCCTTCCTAGGCAAGGGACCTTAGCCTCTGCTGTGTCCTCCACCCAAGGGGGATGGGAGGGGGTGGCTCCTCAGGGCCGAAAAGTGGATGATGGAAAACCTGAGACTGGCCAGGGCAGGTTCTGGGAGTTTCCCAGAACAGCCTCTCGGGACAACATAGTGGATGGAGAGGACGTTGTTTCCCTCAGGGCTCAGGCTTGGGTGGGTAGGCCCATGTTCCCAGGAGCCCAGCCAGGCGAGAATCCCTGAGGGGCAAGGAAGCAAATCTTCAGGAGGCTTTCTAGGGCTTTACCCAGGACGTCCACGTGCAATGCGAGTCTAGCAAACATCTTCTTCTTGGAGAGCCATTTCGGGTGTCTCTTGCTTTCCTAGCCCCGTTCGGGCTCCTCCTCCAGGCTCTTGTCCCCCTTGCATTAGCCACATGGTGTCATACCTGCCCAACTTCTGGTCCATGAGCTCTTCTGGGGAGTTTCGGGGAGGGGCTGGTGGGCAAGACTGTGGTCACCTGTGGACAGAATCCACCTGTCACTGTCTCCAGGCTGCATAGCTTGGTGCAGGCAGCTGCTCCCTCTGAGCCTGTTTCTGCCCTCTCTTTTGTGACTCCTTGGGGGCTGCAGGCTGGAGATCAGCCTAAGCAGGCCTCAGCCTTTGGAGACCCACGCCCCTCAGGCCTTACCTGAGCCTCTGTCTCTGCTGCTCTGACTCCATTGTCCAAATTGTTATTTTTTCGAGCCCTGACCTGCCTCTTCAGGAAGCGCTCCATGATGCCTCCAGTCCTCACTGATCTGAGTCTGAATGTCCTGATGGTGTCCCCAGCTGCTTTCTTCTCCTTGGCATGCACTCCTGGCTCTGTGGGGCTCTGAAAACACAGAGACTGCTCAGCATGGCCTATGTGGGTAAGGAGGCCTATAATATCCAGCAGTAGGCCGGTATGGTTGTTCTAGTGTGGGACCCCAGAGTGAGTAACAACTCCTGCACTGGGGCCCATGAGGCAATATTTGAGCTGCACCTTGAAGACAGAGCCTAGGACTGAGGGGTTCTTGGGAACAGAGGTCAGGCTAGGAAGGGCCTTGAATGCCAGGTAAGGAATCTGGGATTTGACCTCCTTCTTCCGGCAGAGAGCACTGGAGGGAGGCTGTAGACTGGGTGGCATGTTCCTTAGAGTAGACCCTTCCCATGATGCCTGGAGCCCTCTACCCACGCCCCCTGCCTGGTGGTCTCTTACTTGTCCTACAGATCTTTGCTCCAAGGATCCTTCCTCAGTGAAGTCCTCCCTGACCATTGTCCATGCTCAGAGTCCCCTGGCCTTTCCTTTAAAGCCTTCATTCCAGTGTGCACCCCCCAATCCAGTGTGTTCGTTGATTGCCCACCAGGCTTTATTTAAGACTACTGAAGGCAGGAATCAGAAGGATTTGGTTGTCCCTTGGGTTCCCAGCTCCCAGCTCAATGCCTGGCACAGAGTACGTGCTCAATAAATGCTGACTGGATATGTGAACGCCTGCAGGGGCACAGAGCCCATGAGCTCCAGACTAGAGGGGCTGCTGGGCTGGGGGACAGTGGGGCTGAGGGGGTGTAGGCATAGGCCTCCAGGGAGGTAGGGGCAATGCCTGGGTCCCAGCAGGAACCATGCTCCATTTGTGTGTCATTAGGTGGCTCTTTAAAGAGCTGTTTGCTGGAACAAAAGCCATCGCTGGCAGCACCTCGGTAGGCGGGCCAGGCCTTGCTTGCTCCCTTTGGAAATGCTTTGAGAACAGGTGGACTGAGCCAACTTGTCACCCCCAGGCTGGCTGGTGACTCTGGGGAGTGGGGGCAGCCATTGGGGCGGGGACTTTGGGAGGCAGCACGATTGGTGGATCCAGCCCTGACCTCAACAAAATTATTTTTACAACCTGCAAGAGAAAGGGGATATTTTTAACCTTTGTTCCATCAAGACATCCCAAGGGAAAAAGAAGGGGGAAGGGGGCAGGTGGAGAGTTTGAAGAGGGGCAGGAGCAGGGGCAGGGGCTTCCATGGGAGAGAGAGCCCTGAGGACAAGCTTTTTTGTCCCCAGCCCTTTTAAATTTTTTAAAAGCTCCAAACAGCAAGAGGGACAGTGGAGTTCATTATATCGAGTTATCTCCTCCGTTTCAGGCGAAGATCAATCTTCCCAGTCTTGCAGCTTCAAGGGAGGGGGGAAGGGAAGAGAAAGAAAACGGGAGGCAGAGGAAAAAAACTCCCTGGACCAGTTTCCGCTGGCTAACACGATTACTTGGCTGCCCAGCAGCAGTGCCAGCTGTTGGCAGGCATCCTGGCCCCCCGCCAGTCGCACTCAGTTGCCGGCTGGCCCCCCAAGGCTCTCTCCTGAGTGGGACAGGTTGGCAGGTGTGAGGGCCCCAGGCCCCTGTGGGACTGGGGCTGCTGAGTCTGGCATCCCAGGGAGACCTGCGGGCCCCCCTGCTGTCCGCTGTGCAGCCGCTGGGCCAGCTGGCCTTGGCTCAGCCTGGTGCCCACCATGCTGCCTTTATTCACAGGGTCCTGCCCAGATGGGTGTGCCCCCCGGCTCCTCCCCATTACTTCATATGAGAGGCAGTTTGTGTAGGGAAATAAGGGCCTTTAAAGCCTATTGGAGCCAGATAGAGCTGGCTCTGCCTAGCCATTCATTCATCCAACAAATATTTTTCTGAGCATCTACTATGTGCCAAGCACTGCACATAGTACAGAGGTGGCTGTAGAGCCAGACAAGATGGACACGGTTTCTCTCCTGCCTTCTAGAGTTTAGGTCATGATGAGGAGGCACCTAAGAAGAGAGAAGACAAATAAGATAATGTCAGGTGGGCATAGATACAGTGAAAAATGGGGAAGATTGGGGTGCATGGGAACATTTGTCCTGGGGTAACCAAGGAAGATAAAAGAGGTCCCATTCAAACCAGAATGAAAGGAAAGACTGGGGGAAGAGCATTCCAGACAGAAGGAGCAGCGAGGACAGACCCTGAGCCTGGCGGCATGGGGGGGGTGCGGGTGGTGGGGGCGTGGGAATGTTAGAAGGTGAGTTTCGAGCGTTGGACAGGCCATGGAGTCTCGATTCTCTCTGCCATGGAAGCCCCTTGCTTATGGCAGGTAGTGACAGGATCCAGTTTGTACCATTATCTGGCTGCTGTGATAGTTTGGTGCCAGGGCGGGAGCAGGGAGCCCATCGAGGCAGGACTGCCGCAGCAATAATCCAAGCAAGGGCTGGAGAGGGCAGGAGAAGATGAGCTGGGGCAGCGGGCAGGTTCTGGATGTGTTGGGGGGTCGCACTGACAGGGTTTGCTGCTGTCTTGGGTGTGGGGTGAGAGAGAAAGAGCAGTCAAGGCTGAGGGAGATGTAATTTGGAGGGTAAGAATGAAGAATTCTGTTTGGACAGGTCTGTCAGATGAGCGAGTGGAGAGGACATGCAGGCCTCTGGACGTGGCAGCTGGCGTTTGGAGAGAGCCGGGGCTGGAGGGAGATCTGGGCCATGGCTGGGATGGAAAACCACACGGCCTGGGGAGACCAGCCAAGGGATGTATAGACAGAGAGAGAATGGAGCCCTGGTGAGCCCCGGGGCCTCAGGTGTTTGGAGGGGAAGAAGGCGTGGGAGGACAACCAGGAAACGCTGAGTCCTGGGAGCCCAGAGATAAAGTGTTTCCCAAAGGAGAAAGCAGTCAGCTGTGTCGGAGAATGACCATTGGGTCTGGCAAAACTGAGGTTTCTGGGAACCTTGATAAGAGCAGTTTTGTGGAGTGGTGGGGATGGAAGCCCAGCTGGCAAGGTAGTGAGGGAAACGGGAGGGGAGGTGCGGAGGCTGGGACGCTCAGCACAGACAGCTCTTGCGTTTTGCTACAAAGCAGAGCGGAAAAATGACGGGTATGTGGGATCAAGGAATCTCCCTCTCTCCTTCCCTCGTCCCTCCCTTCCTTCTCCCGCACCTCCTTCTCTCCCTTCACGATATTGAGGTGCATTGATGTGCTCTTTACTAGCTTTGTGACCTTGGCCAAGTGGCCTCAACTCTCTGAGCCTCGGTTCTACATCCGCAAAAACTGGATCTGATGCATAGTAGGTGCTCGGTAAATGCAGCTTGTTCTTAAGTTTAGTGTTTGCCAGGCATTGGTGTAGACATTTTCGGAGGACTGTTTGGCAGTGAGTACAAAAATTTTAAATGTGTTTAGCCCTTGACCTACCCTTAAGAAATACTTGCATGTGTGCACCAAGAGGCAGGATGACTTTTTCTAGCGGTGTTTGAAATAAAAGTTGGAACCCCCTAAGCACTCATCCTCCGGGGTCTGGTTAAACAGGTGAAGCTATGCTCCCACGTGGAGTTCCTTAATGTAGCACAGCAGAGAATTCAGCAGGTGCTCTGTTGGGAGTGCAGACGCTGGTGGTTCCCTGGCTCGGCCACTCCCAGCTGAGTGTTCTTGGACAAGTTACCAACCCCTGCTCTGCACTTTGCGCTTTGATCTGCTCGTCTACAACACTAAGCTAATGGTAGCACCCATCTTAAGGGGTTGTTACGAAAGTTAGGCAGATTAATACATAAAGTGTTCAATGCAGTATCTGGCACATAGTAGGTACTCAGTGAATACAAACAGTGACTCTTCTTTCTTTTTTTTTTTTTTCTTTTTTTCTTTTTAATGTTTATTTATTTTTGAGACAGAGCATGAACGGGGGAGGGTCAGAGAGAGAGGGAGACACAGAATCTGAAGCAGGCTCCAGGCTCGGAGCTGTCAGCACAGAGCCCGACGTGGGGCTCGAACTCACGGACCGTGAGATATGACCTGAGCTGAAGTCGGATGCTTAACCGACTGAGCCACCCAGGCGCCCTCCCCCTTTTTTTTTTAACAAAGAAGAATAGGAAGTGTCAATTCTTTTTTTATTTTATTTTTTAATGTTTATTTTTGAGAGAGAGCGAGAGCGAGAGAGAGAGAGCATGAGTAGGGGAGGGGCAGAGAGAGAGGGAGACACAGAATCTTAAGCAGACTCCAGGCTCTGAGCCATCACCACAGAGCCCGATGTGGGGCTTGAACTCACAAGCCATGAAATCATGACCTGAACTGAAGTTTGTTGCTCAACCCACTGAGCCACCCAGGTGTCCCCAAACAGTGACTATTCTTATCTTTATTCACGGACAGGGAAAATCTCCAGAATCCATTGTTAAATGAGGAACATAGTTATACACCAGCACATAGGCTCTGCTCCCTGGTGTCCCCCACCCCCGTGGTATCCCTCTCTACCTGTATGTCCATGGTATACCTCTCTGCATGTGTGAGCAAGTGTGTAGTGAAAGATGTACACCAAAGGGGATTGGCAGTCAGGACCTCTGGAGAGGCTACGGGGAGTGAGTGTGTTTACTGATGTCTGTAGTTGAAGCCCTTACCAAGAGAAAGCTTCATGTGTTGCTTGTATAATAAGAAGACTGCAGTATGTAAAAGTGGTCAATTAGGTCTTTACCTCCTGCAGGAAGTCTTCCATGACTACGCCAGCTTGTAGCTCACTCCTTATCAGATCTCTTTAGTGGGTAGAAGCCACATTTCCTGGTGTGGCTGCTTTGAGTCAGTGTGTGTGCATGTGTGTGCCTGTGCGTGTGGTCTCCTCAGTGAGCCTACAAACTCTTGAGGGTGTGTGCTATGCACTTTGCAGTCTGGACATATCTAGACCAGTAATTCTCAAAGTGTGACCCCGAATGGCAGCATCAGCATCACCTGGAAGCTTGTTGGAAATGTGGATTCCCAGGCCCCACCCCAGACCCGCTGAAGCAGAAATTCGGGGGGTTGGGAGCCCAGCACCCAGCACTTGTGCTTTCATAAGCCCTCCAGGTGATGCTGATGTACCTGCTGGTACTGTTGGGGGAAATCAGAGCACAGTGAGAGGAAAGGGCTGGCCCAGGGTGAAGGGTCACGACCACCGAGGTCAGAGTCTCAGTCAGGAGTGAAGGTGAGGGCCTGGAGGCACCCTTCTGGCCAGGAGGGAGGAGTTGAGGCTCAGCGTTGAGGCTCAGTGCTGTGTGTCCAGGGGCCGGAGCACCATCGCCCCTGCCGTGGGCATGTGTGGGTAGCTGAGGGCAGGTGCTCTGTGTGGTGTGCGGGTCTCCTCCGGCTCCGTCTGCTCCAGGGCTTTGGGCAGAGGCTGGGGTGGCGTTGATGGCAGGATGGGCCCTGTGGGCAGGGAGTCTGCAGCCCCCCTGTCCAAATGTCTCGCTCCTTCCCCACTGCCCCTCTGCAGACGTCCCGCTCGTCCCTGAGCCTGCTTGTGCCTGTGAGGTAAGCAGCCCCTGTCTGGGTTGGTGGATGAGGTGGCAGTTGAGGGTATGCGTGCAGGACAGGTTCCAGGGCTGCCTTCTCGTCCCTCTTTCTGTCAAGCCCTCTCCTCTTCCATCTTCTGGAGCTGCCTTTTCCCTCCTCCAGCCATGTTCCTGGGGCCGTTGAGTTGCCGGGTGAAGAAGTGGGTGAGGAGGTTTGGGGATGAGCTCTCAGGAGGAAAGGAAGAGGGTTGCTCCTCCATCTGGTGGGCTTAGGGTTACCGGTGCTGGGGAGCCCCTGGGGGCAGCTGTTAGGATCCTGGGGGTGCTTGGCCCAGGCATCAGCCAGGAATGAGGCTTGGGGACCCTGGAGGCCCCTCATTAAGCAGGGTGCAGAGCTGTGGGCCCCTCAAGTGAGGTGGGCCAGCCTGTGCTGGGGGGGGGGCAGGCCAGGGCATCCGTTGAGGCTGTGGGTGTTCTGGGTGGTCGGGCTCCGGCCGTGGAGGCCTGGTTGGGCTCTGTGATGAGTAAGCATTCTGGGGGATATGCCTCCCGTGCCTGGAGAATGTGGTTTGATGAGGGGCTGTAAGGGCAGGCCCCAGCAGTCTCGGGGAGCAGACAGGGCATCCTCTGCCCCCCACCTCCCACCGACTTCCTGTGTCTCCTTGGACTTCAGTTCCAAGGAGGCTTTGCTGAGTGGATGATTTCTGGGAGGGCTCCTAGCTTTAATTTGGTGTCAGGGGGCCTAAGTGCGTCTGCTGAGTCAGCCTCGCCTCCACAGAGGGAGCAGAGGGGTGTAAAGTGGGGGAGCTGGCACCGTTCCCCTCAAGCCTCCAGCGGCAGCCGCCGCCAGTGGGAAGCAGTGGAGGCTTAACGGTAGGGCTGCCTGGTCCTTCACCTCGTCTGGCCTGGCCCCGCCGCACGGCACAGGGCAGAGGTTGACTGAGATAAAATGGGTTGAAGTTCTGGCTTTGCCCCTGTCTCGGTGACCCAGTCCCCTGCATTGTTTCATCTATTAAAAGGGGCCCCTCCAGGTGCATCCTTCTGGGTTGTTGTGTATAGTGAAGGCCAAGTAGAGAGTCTGGCACTGTTGTGCTCAATAAATGTTAAAACACCCATCAGTTATTTTGCGGCACAGACTGAGTTCTGCGTGTGCAGAGCTTTGAGCTGGGCATCGGGTGGGTCTGGTTATGGGGACGAGTCTGCAGGACTCTGGGGGACGGGGAAGTCCGGCCCTTGACCACTCAGAGGCTGCAAGAAGGCCAGCACAGACTTGTTGCCATTTCGCGAGGAGAAACTGGAGTGGGGGTGGGAGCTAGAGGCTGCATCTGGTCAGTGGGGACACCTGTCAGGACCAGGAAGCCACAGTCAGCAGGGCTGTGAGATGAAGCCTCTGGCCCGGTCTCTCAGGCTCCCTCTCTGGGGCACATCCATCCTTCCTAGATGTGGCCCATCCCCCCTCCTCCATGCCTGCACACTGATTGGCCCTCTGCTCAGAGTTTGTCCCCTTCTAGAAGCTCTCCCACCCCTTCAGCAGAAAGCCTTCTGGGACACCGGGCCATGGGGTGGCTCTCCACCACTTCGTACCGGATTGGCATCTGGGGGCAGCTTTTGCACTGGAGCCTGGTGCCTTGGCCTGGCCTGTTCTCCCTCACATGGCTCCTGTGATTCTGTCCAGCCCTGCAACCAGCCATCCTGTCGGGAAGGAGGGGTGCTCAGGCATAATACAAATAATTAGTAGCTAAGACATTATATGCCAGGCATGGGTAAGTGATAATTCTTCTGTTATCCTCATTCTTCTCCTGAAGAAATTGAGGTCAGAGGGGTGTAGTGACTTGCCCAAGGTCCCACAGGTAGGCAGTTATGGGGCACGATTCTGACCCATGTGGTGGGGAGGGCCTGGGGGGGCCCAGCTCTGGTTTTGCTAAGTGGGCAATCCCAAGAGAGCCCCCCAATGCCCCAAAGGGCCAGGATGTGGGCCAGGCAGGTTCTTATGGTCACTGTGTTACAGATATGGAAGCCGAGGCTCAGAAGGGCTCAGGCCACTCTGCTATCAAAATGTGGCCTTTGTCCTTCTGTCCTGCTTCCCTAGAGTGTCTGGCGGTCCCCTTTGCCTGTTTGTCCCCTCACTGCTACCTGTGGAGTAAATGCATCCTATCCCTTCCCCTAAGCCTGATGCCTACTTATGTAATTGGAGGGAAAGGGGGAGCCTGGGCCAGTCTAGGCATAAAAGGACATGGGGCGCCTGGGTGGCGCAGTCGGTTAAGCGTCCGACTTCAGCCAGGTCACGATCTCGCGGTCCGTGAGTTCGAGCCCCGCGTCAGGCTCTGGGCTGATGGCTCGGAGCCTGGAGCCTGTTTCCGATTCTGTGTCTCCCTCTCTCTCTGCCCCTCCCCCGTTCATGCTCTGTCTCTCTCTGTCCCAAAAATAAATAAAAAACGTTGAAAAAAAAAATTAAAAAAAAAAAAAAAGGACAGAGGGGCAGGGTAGGCCGCTGCTGCACAGGTAGGTATGGGGCAGGAACTGAGCTCTTATTTCAGGCTGGGATGTCATGTTGAGCACCACCCCCTTTAGTGAGAAGTCCTTCCAATGGCCTGAGGCAGTATGAGTCCTTGTTAGGAACCTACACGGCAGCCTCAGCTGGTGTGAATCCCAGCTGTGTGACCTTCAGCATGTTACTTAAGCTCTCTGTACCTCAGTTTTCTCATTTGGAAAAGGGAGAATGACAGTAGAACCCACCTCCCAGGGGGTGGGTTAGAGGATTAGCTGGAGTGCTCCCTGCATTAGCCGGACTGCCTCCTACATCACATGCACTCGATAAATTCCAGTCATAGTTGTCACTGTTGTTATTAACAGGGCCTGCACAATGTTCTAGGATGAGAGCAGGGCCCTCTCACTCAGGTCCTGTGTGCAACTAGAGGCCAGAGCCAGGAGGGACAGGCTGAAGCCTGCCTCAACCACCCCCTAGCCCCATTTCCCCTCTCCAGTCCTCTGGCGATCAGTTCCCTATTACCTGGGGAGCAGCTCTGTGTGTGTAGGGGGGGGAAGGTGCCATTTTACATAGTAAACCATGTATATATTTATACCTGCCTTATTCCATCAAGTATTTGTGAGGGCTTTTAAGCACATGCGTGATACTAAGATAGATGTAATCCAGGGCTGGGAACATAGGACAGAACATTAGGACGTGGATGCACAGGGCCTGGCATTGGGCTGCATATTTAACCCTGTGCTTCCTGGTGATCAGAGTGAAAAGGGAAATGCCAGCTGTGAGAGTCACGCTGTCCAGTCCTGTCCAAAGCAAAGCAGCATGGGGTCCCTGAGAGGGAGTGGGTTTCCAGGGGGAGAGGTTTGAGGGAATGGGAACTGTCAGGCTTCTCCACGCTTGTCAGGCTGGGTCAGGGTAGCCACCGCCCTCCTGACCACAGGAGTCCTGAGACTTGAAGTTCACGTGGAAGCTTGAAGGTGGGACAGAGACCCTGGGGGTGCTCAGTGGGAGCCAGGGGGGAACCCTCCAGGTGGGTGCAGTGTCATCGTGTCATTTGCACTTGGCACCTGGGCCGAGGGAGGCGGAATTTGGTGAGTAGTGAAGCAGGCCTGATCTTGTTACGATCCCCCACCCCCAACGGCAGTGCTGAGCCAGACCCAGAGATGTAGTCTGGTGCAAAAGGGCTCTCACAGATCATCTCTTTCAACGTTCATTTTACAGATGTGGAAACTGAGGCCTGGATGGGAGTTTTGAGTACTTTGCTGTGTGCCAGGTGTTCTGACTCCAGCACTTTCTTCTTAACTGTGTCCTGTGGGTGTGCCTGGAGAAGCCAGGGCTCACTAAGACTGAACAGCTTGCCCAGGGCCACATAGCTGGGAGGAGCCAGCTTTGAACCCAGGCCTGTCTGGCCACATGAGACAGGAGACGTATAGTGCTCTTTCCTCAAGGTCTTGGCTGGCAAGGTGGGGACTGCCTCTCTGCAGGCATCCCTGCATCCCACAGAAGCCCAGGATTTAGGGAATGGGCGTCAGATGCTGGATCTGGGTCAGGGGGGCTGGCCAGCTCCAGGCAGGAAGACCACCCCCCCCTCCCTGCGCAAGGGTGATGCTGGGGCATAGGGCAAGGACCGCGTGGGGTTGGCACTGGGCCATAGCCCCTGATGCTTGTGCCCCAGCCAGGTCCTCAGCTCCCACTCCCCTCAGAGTCTCCTGTCCAGCTGCACCTGTACACCTGCAGGGCAGGGCCTGAGGCCAGCTCTGCTGCTCTGTTCGTCTCCTCAAGAACCCTCAGTGTCTCTCCATTGCCTGGGCCACAGCTCCCTGTGCCTGGCCTCCCAACTCTCAGCCCTGAGCCCAACTCAGCCCTTGGGTCTTTTCTACACAGCCTCCTGTGGTCCAGTTCTGCAGGTGTTCATTGGTCTGGGTGCTTGCTGGAGGTGCCAACCTCCCCTCTTCTCCCCACTGTCCCCTGAGCTACTCAGAGACAGGATGGAGTCTCTCCTGCTCCCTCCAGTGCTGCCTGGATTCCCAGAGGAGTGGGGGCTCCATAAAGCCTTGCAGGGAAGGAGGGTTAAAAAGAATGTACTTTCAGGAACCACAGGGGATGGATTCTTCAGCGTGCAGAATCTGTGCGTATATTTGGCCAAGTCCAGACCTCAGAACAGCCCCATGAAATAGGACACCAACGACATACCAAGAGCAAGCCCAGTTAATGCTTTCATCGTGCCGGCTGCATGCCAGGCGCTGTTCCAGGCATTTTACAAATCTTTATTTATTGAATCCTCACCACAACCCCTGAGTCTATTTCTACAGAAGAAACCGAAACAGAGTGGCTAAGTAACTTGCCCAAGGTAACACAGCCCTTAAGTGGCGTAGCGGAGATTTGAACCCAGACAGCCAGGTTCAAAAGAAAGGGAAGGGGCCCACCTTTTATTATGCTTCCATTACATTCCAAGCATTTGACACATGTTATCTCCTCAGCTTCTTCCAGGACTGGCGAGGGAGAAATGTGACACTCATATTACAGATGAAGGACTAGGGGCTCAGGGAGGATGAGGCCTGCTCGAGGTCGCACAGCTGGGAGGGAGAGGGTGAGGTGGGGTCCCATCTGATCTTGAAGCTGGAGCTTCCCGTCGAGGCCCCTCCCTGGAGGCTGAAGGAACAGACAGGAACGATGTGGTTGGGGCTGCAAAAAGCCTTCTTCCAGGGGGGCCATCACTTGGGCCTCAGCCCTCAGCGAGGCTTTGGTCTCAGTCTGGCTGGGAACTGGGCAGGCTGTGGGGGCCGAGACTTGGACCTTGGTGCCGCCTGCCTGCTCCGGGCTGGTGGGCATGTGGTGCGTCCGTGAGGAATGGGCTCCTGGAAGGCTGACTGTTAACCACATTGCAGGGCAGGGGGAGAGGAGACACCAGAAATATCTGCACTGGGCAGAATCTGCCACCCCCAGGCCTGGCTGGATGGGAGGGTGAGGGACTAGCCAGCCACCATCTCTGTTAGCAGTTGGTCAGGGAGGGGGCCCAGGGAGAAGACACAGCCCTGACCCAGGGGTTCTTTCTGAAGTGATGTAGTTTGAGGGGCCTCCTCCTTTCCCCCCATTCGTATGTCTTCTTTGGAGAAATGTGTACTCAAGTCCTTTGCCCATTTTTGATCAGATTATTCAGTTTTTGGTGTTGAGTCCCGGGATTTCTTTGTATATTCTGGATATTAACCCTTATTCAGTGTGGGGTTTGCAAATACTTTCTCTCCTTCCGCAGGTAGTCTTTTCACTCTGTTGACTGTTTCCTTTGATGTGTGGGATTTTTTTTTTAATTAACAAGCTTTTAAAGTTTATTTATTTATTTTGAGAGAGAGAGTGAGCGAGAGAGAGAGAGAGAAAGAGAGAGAGCGAGTGGGGGAGAGGCAGAGAGAGGGAGGAAGAGAATCCAAAGCAGGCTGCCTGCTGTCAGTGTGGAACCCACTGCGGGGCTCGAACCCATGAACTGTGAGTTCATGACCAAGAGCCGGACACTCAACTGACTGAGCCACCCAGCACCCCAACGTGTGGAAGTTTTTAAGTATGACAATAGTTCCATTTGCCTAATTTTGATTTTGATGCATGTGCTTTTGGTGTTCTATCCAAGAAAGCATTGCCAAATCCAACGTCATGAAGCTTTCCCCCTGTGTTTCTTCTATGAGTTGTATAGTTTTAGATCTTATGTTTAGATCTTTAATCCATTTTGAGTCAATGTTTGTGTATGCTGTAAGAGAAGGGTCCAGCTTCATTTTCTGCATTAGTTATCAGAAACCGAACATAGGTCAGAGCAACTGCAAGGTCGCTTTGTCTCGGGCATATCCGTGTATCTGAGTCTACCGAGATCAGGGTCCACGTACTTTCCTCCTGGGGGATGGCTGTTGCCCTGAACCCGAGCTCTTCCTCCTCCCTTCTTTGGGCACTGCTGCACCTGCGCCAGGTCTGGTCAGGGGCCTGCAGCCCCACTGGAATGGTGTCAGCCACCACGGGGATGCCGGCCTCTGTGCCATCCATCTCCACGGCTGCCGGGGCCTCAGGGTGGGATCAGGAGTCCTGTGATGGGGCAGATGTGGATACCCGATGGCTGTCCACTCAGAAGGACTCCATGCCCAAAGAGTCAACAGCAACACTGGGAGGTGGGAAGAAGGCCACACTCAGGGTACCTTAGGGCCCTGGCCTATCATGTCCCAATCTTCTCATGGCTTAGATGAGGGCACAGAGTCCCACTTTGGGCAGCAAGAGGCGGTTCTCGCCTTGGGTGCTCAGCTGATGGAAGCTCTGGGCTACCACCCACTACACCAAATGCAAGTTTAGAGCTAGAAATAGGAAGTTCTGCACTTGGACACAAAAACTCAATGGCCAGGGAACGGGCACAGGAGTGGGGACCGGGTGGCCGCTCCCACACACGCTCAGCGGCAGAGCTGTCCTGTGGCCGGCTCGCACACCTCTCTCACCGGCCCACTGTCACTTGTTCAGGGATGTTATGAGCCGCTTGTTCAACACAGGCCTCCCAGATGTTCTGGCTTTCCCAGGCCTGGCAGGTGCAGGCTGCCCCTCTGACGGGGGCTGCATGTAGAGCCCGAGGGCTGACAGGCTCTGCCGCTAGCTTCCTGTGCGACCTGGACAGGCCTTTATCCCTTCCTGGGCCTCAGTTTCTTCATCTGTAAAATGACTGTTGTTTCCTTCTCATAGGGAAATTTTGAAGGTTAAAAAAGACGATGGATGTACATCCTTCTGTGGGGAGTCAGTCACGCTCAGAGTCCTGGATTGGGTGCCTGAAAGGTCCCAGAGAACATTGCATCCTATAGGGTGAAACTGAATGGCTGATCTGGGACTCAGACTCCAGGCGCTGCAATTTCCCATCCAGCACTCTTGGTCCTACTTATGTCCTGGGGTAGAAAACCAGCAAATCTCATTTAAACTTTTTTTTTTTTTAATGTTTATTTATTTTTGAGAGAGAGAGACAGAGTGTGAGCGGGGGAGGAGCAGCGAGAGAGGGAGACACAGAATCCGAAGCAGGCTCCAGGCTCCGAGCTGTTGGCAAAGAGCCTGCTGCAGGGCTGGAACCCACGAGCCACAAGATCGTGACCTGAGCCAAAGTTGGACGCTTAACCAACTGAGCCACCCAGGTGCCCCCAGCAAATCTTATTTAGACCTGCCTCCAGACTGGGCATATCCAAACCAGCTTCAGCCCAGGAGGAAGCCCCACCATGTCTGGAGAGGGTGGAGTATGGGGTTAAATACTCCTGCCACACCTTGTGTGACGAGTGGAGGGTAGGACGGAGGCCAGGCCTTATTTATTCTCAGGCTCTCCAGGGTGCGTGGTAACAGGGTCCGCCTGCCACCTGGGGAGCAGCCACTTGCCATGGACTGGGTGTGAGCTTCGTGGAGACATGCCAGGGTGGGATGTTGGGGGAAATGGACGAGCCCCTGGCCATGAGAGCTCTGGCCAAGGGAGCTGGTAGGAGACTCCGGGGGTGCTTCCTGTCCTGGGAGCTCGTGGATCTCTTCCTTGTTATGGAATGAGGACTTCACGTGCTTCATGTTACCTCATCCTCACAATCACCCATGAAGTAGGTGCAGACCTTCTCCCTACTTTACAGATGAGGAAACTGAGCTCAGAGAGGTGGAACTTTGTCTGAGCAGGACTTGTCGGTTGCTCTGGGCCTTCTCCATCACCCCCTGAGACTTGGGTCCATGTAGGCCACCATCGGTGATGCGCGTCTGGCTGTACATGTGTGCACACACGCATGTGCAGGGGTGAGGGGGGTGCCTGGAGGAGGCCGGTGGAGCTGAGCTGACCCTGTGGCAATTGGGCAAGAGGAAGGCCCCCATCCCACTCCCCCCATTCCCTCTCAGCTCCTGCTCCAGGGGGCAGGGAGTGGGAGAAGCCCTGGGTAACAGGGTTTGTGCCCACTATATATAGCTGCTCAGACACGCACACCCAGCTATTTCTGTGTTCTTCCTCCTACTGAGGCAGGGGGAGGGGAGAGAAAGTAGTCCATCTATAAATATAACCCGGGGAAAATATCACAGCGCCTGAGCCCGAGCCTGAGAGATCTGTCTCGTTCTCTCGCCTCCCGCCCCCGCGCCCCAACTTACCTCACAGCCGCCTCGGCTCCATTTGGAACCTTCGGGATGTTGCCTCCTCCGCTACCCGTGCCACCTTTGTCTGGTGCACACCGGGTGGGGCTAGGGGCTTGCTGCCCCCATTTCACAGGTGAAGAAACTGAGGCCTGGAGAGGGCTTGCTTCAGCAGGATTATCAGGCACAGCCCAGCATCTCCACACCCTGCTGGGCCTTGGGCGGGAGGCGGGGGTTGCTGAGTTCAGGACTTGGCTCTGCATTCACTTGCTGCAGCATCTTCTCCCTGAGCCTCAGTTTCCTCAACTATGCAGGGGACAGCAATGCCACTTACCCAGTAGGCAGTGGTGAGGACTGAAGAGAGGTACAGGTAAAGCCTGTGACACATTCTAGGCATGGCAAAAGCAACTCAGTAAGTCAGCCCCCGTAGCCTCGTCATTGTCATTATTATTAGCCTCACCTTCTTCTAGGCCATCAGTCCCTCTTTTCCCAAGGCCCCAAGTTTTCTCAGCCCCATTTCCTGTGGCTTTACTGGGTACAGGGTAGTTTAATAAAGGCCTTTTCCCTGGGATGTTCCCGAGGACAGGGATGAGTCTTATCAGGTCTGCATCCCAGTGTCCAGCACAGAGATCTGCCTGCCCATCACAGTGCTAGTGGATGACTGAGGTTATATTTAAATTTGCCGAGGAAGGGGGGGTGAGTCTAAGGGTGATTAAGCACCTGCCTCAGGCCAGGCTCCCACTGTATGAGCCATGTGGGGGGGGGGCAGAGGAGGGGGGTGTTGCCATTCCCATTTTGACAGGAACGTGGAGCTCAGAGAAGGAAAGCTGTGGTCCAAGGGTCACACAGCTGAAGCCGTGGTTCTGAAACAGAGGCTGCCTGACTCCTCTGGGCTCCCAAGTGTCCAGGTTATAAGGGGCCCCCACCTGCCTGGCCCCCTTCTGTGGACTGTGCGAGCCTGTGGGGGGCTTCTGTGAAGGCTCAGCCCCCTAATATTTCTTACTAGTGCTTTTCAGTGTCTTGCTGAGGCCTGTCTCCGAATCTTACCACCAGAGGCTTCTGTGGCTAGGAGAGTGCACCTCTGGGTTTAATGAATACCCACTGGGGTCTGTGTGGTGGGTCAGTGTGAAAATGTCAACCTACACGAAAGTGGAGACAGGTCTATTGAACCCCCTATTCCCATCAATAAGCATAAACTCATGACCAGACCTGTTTCCTCTATGCCTACCTGCTCCCCACCACCCCTGGGTTATTTTGACATTGTAGAATTTTATCCATCAGTGTTTTAGTGTTGTACAGCTCTAAAAGGAAAGGACCCTTTAAAAAAACGTAACCATAATGCCATTACCACACTTTAAAAATCAAGTGTTACCTAGTACTTGGTACTTGTTACCTGATTCGCTCTTCAAAATAGCCCTGAGGTAGGTAGCATTGCCATTTTATAGATAAGGAAACTTGAGGCACAGGGAGGTTTAGTCACTGGCCCGAGGTCACACAGCTGATGGTTAAGAAGGGATTTGAACTTGGGACACCTGACTACCAAGAAAAGCCAACGCTCATTCTTTTTTCCCTTGCCATCGCCAAAGCATGGCCAAGCCTTGCCCCATGTGGGGCTCTGGGCATATTTTTTGTTAGGGAATGTCTAGTTCCCGGGCCTTCTGGCAATGGAGTCCAGCCAGAGGCTCAGCCTGAGTTTGTGCTCTGAGTGCAGGCTGCAAGGGTGTCCAGGCCGCACGGGGCCAGGAGTGAGCTGTCTCCTCTGGCCAGCACTGAGCTTTACGGGGGCATTAACAAGCCATTTAAAAAGCGCTGACAACACACTTTGTGGCTCCTATTTAAGATGTACTAAAAAATAAGCACCTTTTCAGGGAGGAAACTGCAGCATGTCGGGTTAAAATATGTCCATGGTGTCACCTACGCACATGTCACCCTGCAGGTGCTGGTGGGGGGAGCAGCCAGCACTCAGCTTCACCTCCCTGGGTGGGCTTGGAGGGTGGCAGTTACTTGATGAGCAGGTTCATTTGTCAGCATCTCCAGCTCTGCAGGGGGAGGAGGAGGGAGGTCTGCAGTTTGGGGGGTGTTAGATGTCAGGGCGGGGTACAGTAGGGGGTGTGGGAGGAGGGCAGAGAAAGTTACCTGTTCCAGGCAGCCCACTTTGCAGATGGAAAAGCTGAGGTCTGAGGTGGGGGATGCAAGGTCCAAGGTCACATATCCTGAGAGCTGCCCCCAGCAGCTCTTGGCACCCCCAAACCCAAGGGGGACACTGAACCCACAAAGGGTTCTCCTCCCTTCTCATCCTGCTGCAAAACAGACATTCTCAAGACCTGGGGCAGGCCCAGACTCTGCATAAGTTCACTGTAACCTTAGGCACATCCTGCCTCTCTCAGGGGCCATATCTGTAAAATGGGTAGCCAAATGATGCCCTGGTGGGATGAGGGGAGTGGAGAGTTTCCCACTTTGGTGGGACATCCTCACTTCCTCCAGCCCTTAGCAGACGCGGGGCCAGGACACTCACTCCTATGGGAGTGTCCTGGGCTCCCTCCTCACGCTCTTCTTTCTTTCCATGACTGTTTCTTAAGTGTTTACCACGAACCAAGCACTGTGATGGGCACTGGGGATACAGCAGTGAACAAAAAGTGCAATCAAACGATCAAACACACAAACAAAAATAAGATCTCCGGCTGCTTCCTGGAGCTAGTAATTGAGCGCAGGAGGCTAAAGCTAAATAAAGAACCACGGCAATGTCATAAGGCTGCTGTGTCTACACTACCAAGGGCTGGGTATGTGGTGCCGGAAGAGGATTTAAGAGGAGATCAACCATGTCAGGGAGGTCGAGGAGGGTTTCTCTGAGGAGGTAACCCCTGAGCTGAGTGCTGTGGGGTGAATGGACTGGCCAAGAGAGCAGGAGGCATCAGGCAGAGGGAATAGCATGTACAAAGGTCCTGCGGTAGAAGCTCAAGGGGATGAGGAAAGGCAATGTGGCTGGTGTGGAGCAAGCTCTGGGAGGTGTGGCTGAATGGGGCTGGGCCAGGCCTCTGTGAGGCCTATGAAGGGTTTTAAGCTGGGATGGAGATGGGAATGGTGATACACTTAGATTTATGGTATGCACAGATATCTGCCTGAAGGTGAGTCAAGAGTGGACTGGGGAGGTAGATGGGGGTAAAAACATGTGCATCCTGGTAGGAGGGACTGGTGGTTTGGACCAGTTCTGTTCTGGCTGCCTGTTCTCCCCCATATTCCCCCTAGGCCTGCTGACCCAGGAAAGTCCCCGCAAGTGTTCCGGACAGGGGGGAGGGGTGGGGCATGAGGTGGGTGCTGTTCTGAGAGGGGTTCCCTTCCTTCTCTAGGAGGTTGGGGAGGCCCTGCTGAGGCCGGGCGTGGGAGGGGGTGGTAGCGTGGGGCCCTCCGGCCTGGGCGGAGCTCCCTCTTAGAAATGCAGCTCTAGAGCATTTCTCTAGAAGCAGCTGGGGTGTGAGAGCATGAGCTGGTTCAGGGTATAACATCTGCCTCGTCTCTGTTCTGAGGTCTAACCCAGGGAAGAGCGGGCGCCTGAGAGGGGAAGGGAGCAAGAGAAAAAAAAAATAGCTCGCTTTCCTTAATTATGACTGATTGTGACAGCTTGCATCTTTAGTCTGAAAAGTATCTATGGGGTAAGGACTGCTTTTCTCAATCGGGATAATTATGTTAATTAAAATGCTTTCTTTATAGCAGTTCTGATTAATAAAAACAGTTCCACTGCTCTCTTTAAACACTCTAACCTTCTGTTGCACCGGGAAGGAGGTCCTTTCTCAGCAATTTATGGCTCTTCACGCAGATTCCAAGAGGCGACCTGCTGCCGGGGTGGCCTGGTGGCAGGCACTTGGCTCACACACATGTGGGGATGGATGCAGGGAGAGGGGGCAGGCGGCTGGACTGGCCGTAGCGGGCGGGGATGGGATGGGGCATCGTGCTGCTGAGTCTGCTGGAGAATAAAAATACCACTTATTTCTCTAATTGCTGTTTATTTGCTCTGGAAAACATGGGGATAATTAATGAGCTCCCAATTAAGAAAAATTACATGGGGTAAAGAGGGTGCCCCGGCCGGAAGTGGTTCTAGAGCTGGAGGGACGTTCCCCCCCACCTACTGCCCTGGGCTTGGTGGTTGGAGGGTGGGGACAGGGGGAAGGAGGAGGGGCCGCTGGGGTAAGCAGGAGGGGAGTCCTTAATAAAGTGGGGGTGGCTGTGGATGTGCAGGGCAGGGACATGCAGCAAAGGAGGGGCCGAGGGAGGGAGGGCAGTTAGGAACAGGGAGGATGGGGTGACACCTGTCTCCTACTCCGGAGGGAGCTGAGCTATGGGATGAGAGCCGGGGCCTTGATGGCAGAAATTTGAGTTCTGGGCCTGGCTTGTCCACTGACTCTGAGCCTCCCTGCCTCTCAGCCTTGATTCCTCATCTCTGCCTAGGTCAGAGGTCCCAAATGGTGGCTCCGAGGCAGAACCTGCCCCACAGGCGTATGTGAGTATGTGTATGTGTGGGGGCGTGTGTGTGTGCGCTCAGGTGTGAGCACGTGTGTGTATAAGTACATATACGTGACTGTGTTTGTGCGAGTGTACGTGTACGAGGGTTTATGTGTCTGTGTGTAAGTGTGAGGATATGGGAGTATTTGTGTGTTTAGGTGTTTAAGTGTGTATGTATATGTGAGAATATGAGTGTGTGTATGTACAAGTGTGAGTGGATACATGTACGTGTGTGCGAAAGTGTATATTCCAGCTACAGAGTGTGGCGAAATGCGCAGTCCACAGATTTTTGGAACGTTTGGGCAGTTTCCCATGAAAATGAGGCTTTTGGTGTCTCTTGAAAAGTCGGAAGCCCAGACCCTACGACCCACGAGGAGCTCTGGGTGGCACAGAGCAGTGGCTGCTCCCATGGATCTTACCTGTCCGCCCCCTCCCCATTTTCACTGCAGCCTCACTTGGGGGTGTCTGAGTGTTTAAACTCTGGTCTCAGAGAGGTGCCCTGTGACTCTGTGGTCTGCCAGGCCCATGAGAATTGGTGGGATGGTCTTGTATGGAGAAGGGCGTTTAGGCCCCAGAGAAGTGGGGGACATCTCAGCTGACCACCATCCCCTTCTCCCGAAAGGACTGAGTGCAGATGGGGTCACAGAGGCCCCAAGTGGGAGCGGCCTAAGTGCTGGAAGGAGACTGTGGGCTTCTCCACTACTTCACATCCAACCATCCCGGTTCTGGTTGCTGCTCAGTCTGGAGTCACAGCCCTGAGGGGCTCAGACAAAGCTGGGGGCTGACTCTCTCAAGGAGGCAGTGAGGAGGGGTTATATAGGGACAGCCTGTCCCCGCACCCTGGGGCCCCAGCTCTCTGCCGGATTCCTCTCCCCAGGTCTTTGTCGCTGCCACCCTCTTGGCCATGCTCCTCATTGAGAAGCCTCCTGTTCTCCTGTTCTTGCCCTTCCTGTTCTATTCATGCCAACCCAGGCCCCGTCCCAAACAGGCTGGGGCCTTGTCCATCTCCCTTCTCCCCTCCACACCCAGCTCAGTCCTAGCCTCTCTTGCTGCTAGAAATGAGGAGATAAGCCAAGGGGCTTCTTGAATCTGTGGCCTCGTTGCAGTCAGGTAGGCCCTGTAGCCCACAGAGTATGTGGGCCAGGAGGGGTGGAGGCTTGTCCAAGGTCACACAGCCTGGGGCAAGGGACTGGGGAAGGCCCAGAACCCTCACCTCAGGGGATTATAAAGGTGGCCAAGGCCAAGGGACCAAGGCTGAGGTGTCCCCACTGCCAGAGGAGGTGATGCTGGTGGCTCCCTAGACGCCTGGCCCTTTCTCATGAGAACTCTGCCGACTGGCTCCTGGCTAGCATCTTTGAGACCTGGTATTGGGGTCCAGAGGCTTGCTTGTGCATGTGGGTGTGGGCACTCACACAGGTGTGCACACATGTATGCATGCGTGTGAGTGTTGACAGATGCCTGTGCACGCACACGGGCACACGTGGTTGCGTGTGGACACGCACCCAGGCTCATGAGTGTGTGTCCATGCGGCTATTTAACGCGTGTGTGTCTGGGATGCAGCACCCTTGCAGTTCTGCCCCAACATCTTTATGTGTGTGTGTCTTCCATGTAGGTCTGTATGTGTAGCTGAGGGAGGTAGCCAGCCCTGCCCCCTCCTTAGGCCCTGGAAGAGGGTGGCTCCCTAGGCAGGTGGTGACAAGTTGGAGGTGTGAGCTCTGGTTCGTGCTGGGAGCCAGCCCACTTAGGAAAGATGGTACCATCTCTCTGGGTGCCAGTGAGCGTCCCCTTGAGTGCTGGCTTCTGGGTCCCACTCCCAGTTTGCTGGGCCCTAAACCCTTGTATGGAGAGAGCATGAGCTGTATGACTTATTCCATGACTCTACCGACTGGATGTGCTGAGGACAGAGCACGGACCCTCCTTGTCCACCCCGCTCTGGGCCGTGGCCGGTGGCCGGGGGGCAGGCACTTGCCCACACGGCTGAACCAAACCCAGGTGTGCAGCGGGGACTGAGTAGTTTTGAGAAGGACCTGGGGCCCCCTCCCCTGCAGAGCAGCCTGGGCCCTGGCACAGAAGGGGCTGCCCCCACCCCAGTCTTCCAGGGCTGCCCCTCCCCCTTCCCGCCAACGCACGGGCAAGGTCGAAGTCGGCTCAGCTCTCTGGCCCCCCTGCCTCCCTTGCCCACCTCTCTGCCCCCATTATCTGACCCGCTCGGGGGGCTGAGCTCCTAACCCTCTACCAGGAGGGAAGTGTTTTCAAAGACAGCAATTCTGACCCCTAAGATGTGGTGTGCTAATGGGGGGGTTTCAGGAACTGCGCACGATGCTTCTGGGCCGGGAACACCCCCTTGCCTCAGTAGACACAGTTGGTCCTGCATGCCAACGGAGGCCCCACGGGCTGGCTGGGATCTGGGCCTGCCACTCCCACCTCAGCCTGCCTAGGGGGCTCCCCCCTCTCACCTCCATCGTATTTACGTGTCTGTTTTATGATTTCAATTTTTAATGCCTCTGCTCTTTGAAGACGCTTAATGCTTTCGAGTGGAACATTTCCTTCCAGGACCTGAGCGTAGATTGAGGACAGAGCAATAAATCAACTAATAACTGGAACCTCATTTTCTGCTCCACGGCAGAGAGTTAACCCCCGCCTTGCTGCACTCCTCTTGAGGCAGCTTCCTTGGCAGCAAGGGGGGTCAGCGGGGGGGGGAGGGGGCTGATGAGCAGGAAGCGGGGGTGCTCAGTGCCACTGCACACCCCAGCTGCTTCCCCCTCTGTCACTTCTCCTGGGTCCCTTTCCTCCTCGGCCTTCTCTCCCCTCTTTCTCTTCATCTCTGTTTATTTCCGTCCTGCTCAAAGCAAGTCGGAATAGAGGAGATGTCTGGAGTTGGGGATTATGGGGGGGGGGGGACGTGAGGAGGCATCTGTTGGGAACTTCCCAGGCCTGGACTTGCTACGTGACCCCCAAGGAGTGTCCAGCCATTCCTGAGCCACCAGGTCACCACCTATGCAAAGAGATCCCACCACATGGGCACACCAGCAGTGGTGAGCCACACTTGAGGTGCCTTTTACTCCCCTGCCCGTGGTGGCCTGGGGAGAGGAGAGGTGACAGACTCTCAGGCAGCGGGACCGAGAGAGACGGCTTTTCGCTCCTCTTGTGTGCACGAGTCTGCCTATGTTCGCTAATGCCTGCCTGAGCATGTGTGTGTATGTCTTCATGTGTTTTAATCTCCAGGGTCATGGGGCCACCACTGCTGTTCACCTAGGGTGACTCCTGGCCCCCTGCGGGACTTGCTAAGGGGCATGCAGTGGAGAGCCGTGTCTGAAATGACAGGCTGAGCGCTACAGGTCCAGGTTAGGAGCACTGACTCTGGAACCACACTGCCTGGGTGCAAATCTGGCTTTGCCACTTATTGCCATGTGTCTTTGGATAAGTCACTTAACCTATCTGGGCCTCAGTTCCTCTACCTATAAAACAGAGATAAGAATAGTGCCTCCCTCATAACTTTTTTGGTGTGGAATAAATGAGTTAGTTGCCTGTAAGGTGTTTGGTACAGAGTAAGTGCAATGTGTTTACTGTCGTTATTGTAACACACACACACACACACACACACACACACACTCACACTCACACAGCATGCTCCCCTTCCCAAACCTACTGACCATAAGACACCAGAGGTACAGCAGTCACACATACCCAGACCCACCAGCCTCTAGCACCTGGTGTGTACACAGTCTGCAAGTGAGGAGGCGGCCAGTGTCTGTCAGAGCAGCCAGGGGGGCTTCCTGGAGGAGGTGACACCGGCATTAGGCCTCAGATGGAGAGGAGGGTAGACCTGGGCACCTGTTGGGGAAGGGCAGGAAGGATATTTAAAGAGTGCCAAGGCCCCAATGGAGGTATTTACATTGAGTCAGAGGGAAGCAGGGAGGGGACAGACTAACATTCAGTAGGCACCTACTGTATGCAGACACTTTGTCTATGTTAACTCCGTGGAGATGAAGAAACTGTATCTAAGCACTACTACGTGACTTGCTCAGGGTCACCCAAGGTGTCAGTGGCAGAGATGAGGTTTGAACTCGTGTCTGTGTGGCCCTGAAGCTGTACTCAACTGGTCACCCAAGTCCCAGCCCTGTGAGCCTGGAGAAGGGCAGTCCAAACCCCCTACAATGTCCTGTTCCTGCTGGACTCCTCTGGTGATGGGAGCTTACTTCCAGGGTGGTTCATGCCATCTTCGTATGATTCCACTCCTCCTGACAGTGATATTCAGGCTAAGCCAAAATCTGGTTGCCAAAACACAGCCTTCTTCCGCCCCCACGCCCCTCCTCCACTCCCTGCCTGATCCTGATGCTGCCTGACGGGCCCACGCGGAGTAGGCTGCACCAGTTCCTCCCAGTGCCCCACGGATGTGCGACAGGAATGGAAGATGCCCCATATCGAGCGCCTGCAGCGTGCTGGACACGATGCGTGGCATTGCCGCATCCCACCCGTGACACGGTCACCCTGCAGAGTGGGCTGAGCCAAGCTCCAGTGCCCAGCCCTGGGACTTCGGTGTCTCAGACAGCCAGGCCCACCGGTGGCATCCAGGGCAATCCAGAAAAGAGCTCAGCGCCGAGTATTTGATTTCCAGAGTATTGAAGCAGATGACTCCACTAGGTTATAATTTTAGCACATTACGGCTGATGTCTTCTTGGGTCCATAAAACAGCAAACTTTTATCACTGGAAGCAGCTCCCAGCGAGACGTGGGAAACCATCATGTCGTCGAGTCATCTGGGTATCAGTTACTGTTTGGGGGAGAGTGGAGTGTGTGGGTATTTATAGACATGCACACCCTCCTCCGTGCACAGGCGAGCCAGCCTCGGCGGTGGGGAGAGAGGATGCTGCTGGGGGAGGGGGGGAGACCAGGGAGATCCTGTCCATCCACTCAGCAAGCATTATTGAACACCTACTGTGTGCCGGGCACTGACTGCGCAGGCTCCCTCAGGCTGGTGGGGCAAGGCAGACACCAAGAAATTAAAGGCAAACAGGGAATTCGAAGTTGCTAATGGTGCAGTGATGGGATGAATGGGATGCCTGTGAGATGAGGCCCAGCCCTCTGTCAGGTGAGGGAGCACCTGGGCCAGGATGCTAAGTGGGGAAGAGGAGGTTGTATGGCCGGGGAGGGGCCCCCAATGAGGGCATTTGCGTGGGACTCTGGGGCCATGGGGGAGGAGCGGTGATGTTTCCCAAGGGCCAGTGACCAATGACTGATGGGTTCAGCAGATGGTCAGGCAGGGTGACTGATCTGATTTATGCTCTTAAAAGCTCTCTCTTGGGTGTCTGGCTGGCTCAGTGGCTTAGACTTCTGACTCTGGATCTCAGCCAAGGTCTTGATCTCACGGTGCATGGGATCAAGCCCCGCTTTGGGGACTGTGCTGACAGTGTGGAACCTGCTTGGGATCCTCTCTCTCCCTCTCTCTCTGCCCCTCCCCTGCTTGTGCTTTTTTTTTCCCCTCTCTCAATATAAATAAATAAACATTAAAAAAAATAAAAGCTCCCATCGCTTCTCGGCCTTTTGGCTAAGATCAAGTGTAAAAAAAATAAATAAATAAAACCTCCCTCTGGCTGCTGGAGGGGCCAAGAGGGGAAATGGGGTAAGGTAGAAGTGATGAAGGCTGGGGCCTATATGGTAGCCATGGTGACAGAGGCAGAGGATTCTAGACCCATGATGGAGGCAGAACTGGGGGTAAGGGTAGAGTTGGGAGGGAGGTAGGGAGGCCCCCTTGGTTCCTTACTTAAGCCACTATGGCCATTTTCTGCGAAGGGGAGGACCATTGGACGTTTGGAACTGGGAGTCAGACAGGAGTTTATTTGTGACAACCTCCTGAAGCAGAGATGTCCACTGGCGGTTGGGTTCATAAGCCTGGAGCTCAGGGAGAGGGCTGGGGGGACGGAGATGTGGCGGTGTATATAGACGTAGTGCAGATTGCTTAGGAAGAGGTGCGGATGGTGGCTGGAGAGGGCCAAGGCCTGACCCTGGGCTTGCCAGCGTGGAGAGCCCAGAGGGGAAGGAGGCAGCACAAGAGACTGACAGGGCGTGCCCAGGGAGAGCAAGGACAACCAGGGTGGTGTGGCATCTCTGAAGCCAAAAGGGGTTCCAAAAGGAAAGAGGAAGTCAGCTGTGCTCAATGATGCGGCGAGGCTGAGCAACATGAAGACACCGATGCTGCCACTGCGGCTGATGACATGGAAGCATCTTGTGAATCACGGGGCCAACCTTTCTGCATATAAGGAAGTTGAGGCTCAGAGAGAGGAATTGACTTGTTCAAGCCCCAGTGGTCCCAGCCTCCCTGCCAGGGCCTGTCCCCCTGCCCCAGGGGCACCCCCACCCACCACACTGCCATGCCTCCCCCAGAACACGAGTTTCTGTGCAGCGTCATCCTGGATGCTCCAGCAGCCTCATGGAAGAAGCAGGATGAGGGCCTCATTCCCACTTGGCAGATGGGGAAACCGAGGGCAAGATGGCATCTTCTCACCCCGTGTCTCCCGGAGTGCCGAGGGAGGGTAGCATCTTTATTATCAGCCAGTCTTCACCGTGGGGAACACAGAAAGGACACAGATGCCGTTCCTGTCCCTGTGCCACAGTCTTACAGGGGAGACAGGACAAAATAATGAGCAAAGGTAGGAACATTAAACAAATGGAATACAGGTCAAGAAACAATTGCTCAAGGAGACAAATTTGAGGGCTGGAGGATCTCAGAGAAGGAAAGAAAAGTCTCGTGACTGTAGTGGTGAAGGAGCTGGGTTTCGAAGAAGGGGGTGAAGCTTAGCAAAGTGGAGGCGAGAGAGGTCACTGGGGGTGGGTGGGGGAGGGGAGCCATGTGAGCAAAGGCCCAGAGAGGGGCTTGGGGGGCCAGGGTGTCCCGCTAGAGCAGAAGAGGCAGGAAGACAAGGCTGTGCGTGCTGGCTCCTGAGACATCTCAATCTTCTCCAAAGTCGGGTGAACCAGATGCCCCGGAGGCTCGTGAACAGATGCCAACAGTGGGAAAGTGGCCAGTGGATCCTCCATGGCCCAGCACGGCTGCAGCCGCCAAGAGGTGCGACAGAGGGCCTGCAGGCAGAGGGGCATGGGCCCCAGGGTGCAATTGGCCAGCTGCCGTGTGACCTCGAGCCAGCAAGCTCTGCACTGGGGCTATCGGCACCCCTCGCTCCGCTCCCCGCCCCCCCACCCCCCGCGGGGGGACTGGTGGGGTGTCACAGCCCAGCCCAGTCTTCTTCAGCGTAACAAAAGCTGGGGCTGGGAGCGATGGAATGGAGGTGAAGGCTTTCAGCTCCCTGGCAGGGACGCCCAGTAGAAACCCAAGGTGCGTCAGAAAGCAGAGTTTCAGGAGAACCTTTGATTTAGGGAACAAGGTTTTGGCATCAAACTGCGATGAGAGAACAGAGGCAGCCCGCCATGCAGTGAAACTGAGCGCTGTCAGCCTCATTAATCTGATGCCTCCGTGTTCAAAGCAGCACCTAATTAGAAGGAGCCCTGACTCTCCACCGGCTGGGTGGCCCATTGTTCCCACTGGACAAGTCACACCGGGTGACTTCAAAGCCCGCTTCTCTGCGTCCCTCTGCCGCCTAGCACCAATTAACCAGCATTTAGAGCCGGGCTGCCCTGGCTGGCGAGCTTGGCTGCGTTCATGCTCATTTGGTGCCAGAGCTGGGGGCCTCCACTCAGTTCTCTAGCTCCTGGGGCAGACAGGAGTGCCAGGCACAGGTGGGGGTGAGGGACAGCCCTGCCTCACGGGGCCCAGAGGCCTGGAAGGAGCCAGACAAGGCAGAGGAACCATTGTTCTCTCTTGGCCACACTCTCTCCTCCCTTCCTTCTCTTTCCAGGTTGGGTTCATCCTGAGAAAGCCCTAGGAGGGGGCCTCGGATGCCCAGCCAGAGGTCACACTTGGGCTTGGGATACCCTGTGGGTCTCGCTGGTTGGGCTGATCTGCATGGACCCTGGGTCCCCAAGGAGATACAAGGCCCTGCCTTGCCCTGGTTTTTATCCCCATCCGCTAGCCCTGTGCCCAGGGCTTTGCCCACAGCAGGTGCTAAGAAGGGTCTGTCAGCCAGTGTAGCATCTGCCTCATCTGGTGACTGCACCCCAACACACACATCAGAGGCAGTGGGCCAACAGTCCCTTGGAAGCGTCCAGTTGGAGTTGGGCAAAGCTTTTAGCATTGATGGCGCTTTCAGTCTGGAACAGCTGGGGACAGGGAGACTGGATTTTTCTCTGCCTTCCAGGAGAGTGAACTAACTACAGTTGAGGCTAGAGACGACGGTGCAGAAGGCTCAGGGCAGTGAGCCTGAAAGAGCCCTGGACTGGCAGTCGAGATTCCAGGATTCCTGGCCTGCTGTTACCATTGACTGGCCACCTTGTGCAGGTTATCTGTCTTCTGTGGGCCTCAGTTTCCAAATTGACAGCTTTGTCTTGTCCAGTTTCTTGGATTTCATACAGTGAGGTCAAATGGGGAACTAAGTGTGAACCTGCCCCGGCAGCTGTTCAGAGCATACTGGGGGGACTGCAGACACTTCTGGCTGTGCTTGCACACCCCTGGAGGTGGGGTGATCACCACTTTTGAAGGCCGCCTGTTCCATTGCTGGATAGTCGCACTTGCTGGAATGGTCGTTGTATTAAGTTCCTGGGGCCTGCTGTAACACATTATTGCAAACTTGCTGCCTTAAAACAACAGGAATATACTCTCATGGTTCTGGAGGCTGAACATCTGAAATCAAGGCTTTGGCAGGGTCATGATCCCTCTGAAGGCTCTAGAAGATGAACCTTCTTGTTTCCAGCTTCTGATGGCTGCTGGCAATCTTTGGTGTTCCTTGGCTCATAAATGCATCATGCCAATCTCTGCCTTCACCTTCACGTGACATTCTTCTGTGTGTCGAAATTTACCTCTTTGTATAAAGACACCAGGTGTTGGATTAGAATCCACCCTAGTCCAGGGGCGCCTGGGTGGCTCAGCAAGTTAAGCGTCTGACGTCGGCTCAGATCATGATCTCACCATTTGTGAGTCTGAGCCCTGCATGGGGCTCTGTTCAGACAGTTCGCAGCCTGGAGCCTGCTTCAGATTCTGTGTCTCCTTGTTTCTCTTCCTGTCCCCACCTCATGCTCTGTCTCTGTCTCTCTCTCTCTCTGAAAAATAAATAAACATTAAAAAAAAAAAAAAAAAAGAATCCACCCTAAACCGGTATGACCTCATCTTAACTAATCACCTGTGCAATAGTTACTAATTACCTGGTTTTAAACAAAGTCACATTCTGAAGTCCCAGGTGGACATGAATGTGGGGGGACATCGTTCAACCCAGTATGTTCATTTGCCTTCTCCTGAGCCCAGACTTCCATCCTGTGGCTTCCTCCCCACACCCCCCCCCCCCTGCATCACGGGTTGTCCCCAGCCTCTGCCCAGCCCAGCTCTTCTCAGCCTCCCATGCCCCAGCAGGGTTCCAGTCTTCCCCATGCCCTCATTTGCCTTCCAGGGCACACCGGCTTGCTGGTGTCGCAGATGCTTATCTGGCAGAGGGTCTGTCTTACCTCCCAGGGTTTGGAGTCTCTCCTGTTCGTCTCACCTTTTAGACACAGAACTCCCACGGCGGCATTCCAGGACTCAGCCCCAGTCCCGCCAATTACCAGCTGCCTTGATGTGTAACACTATAAACCCCTTCACCTCATTATGGGAAATTTCTTTTGAATGGCCTTTAAAAACCATCTCATTACACAAGAAGAACTGTAATTACCTTGCTCAAGATGGAGGTTCTGGACGAGCTGGTGCCTGGTGCTGTGAAAACTGCAGGACAGGGTTCGTTACTGGCTGCTTTGGCCACTAGACTGATCTCCTCCTCTCCCCCATTTAATCCTCTCTGGCCCCTTTTCTCCCGGGATCCAGGCACTCTCATCTCTGTTGGTGGCCCCAGGAAGTCAGAGCCTCCCACAGAGAGAGCAGAGCTGCAGAGGGCCCGGGCTGGGGGTGGCAGTCTTGGATTGGTGCTCGTGTTGTGATGGTCAGAGCCTCCCCCCGCTATTGTTAGGGACTGTCCAGCCTCTTCCCAAGCCCACTCTCCTGGAGCCTGGTGGAGCTTGCCTGGTGGTCCCAGAAATCTGCAGCCGGGTGAGACCCCACAGGTCAATAGGTCCAGCCCCTGCCCTCAGCCACTTGCCCAGTCCTCCTCCCCAGTGGCCCCCTGAGAAGGGACCCCAGCCCATCTTCCTGGGATCATCTTCCCGGAATCAAGGTTTCTGTCCAACCTGTTTCGGGGATTTCCTTTGGTTCTGGCTAAAACTCCTGCTGCCCCGTTGCTGACCTCATTTTAGGCCCCTCTCTTCCTGACTGTGTGACTTTGGGCAAGTCCCATGATGTTTCTGAGCTTGTTTCACAATGATCAGGATTGTTTCTGCTTCAAGGGTCGTGGTGAATTGGGGCTGTGGCCGTGAGTGTGGAATGCCTGGTGTTGGGCACATAGTGTGAAGTGAATCCATGCTGCTTTCCTTTCCCCGGGAGAGGCTAAGAATGGCTCAATGGCCCTCAGGGGCCCTGGGTAGGTGTGGCTCTCTTTCCCTGTACCCCGCGCCCCTCCCCTGCCTAGGGTGTTATGTGTGTCTGTTTTGGGGGATGACTACAAGGATGGTTGCTCCCCTTTTTCTTGATCCCCATCCCAGCTGTGCCCAGGCCAGAGCTGTGGGTACAGCTGGGGCCACCTCTCAAGCCTCACCCTCCCCTGAGGTTGCCAGCATGTATCAGGGGAGCTGTTGAGGGAGAAGGGAGGGCCTCAGGTTGCCCGTCACTCGAGACACCCTCCTATGGGGCTTTTTTGCTGTCCTGACCTTTTCAGTTTTTGGCATTCTGATAGGCTGCCGGGACCACTTTGGTCCCCACTGACTAGTTAGGTGGGCCACGGCGAGGGGATGGTGGCATGTGGAAATGTCAGTGACGTCTGCGGAGCCTGGCAAAGTGGCTCCCTTGGGGTGGGGGTGGGGGGCTGCTGTGCATGTGACAGGACAGCTCTGGAGAGAGACCTAGTTCCCCATACCACAGGCCTGGTGGTCGGGAGTTGGGGGGAGGGGCTGTGTGAGAAGGCCCCTGGGAGGGATGACGGGGCACTTGGGGTTTAGTACCAGTCTGTCCCAGACCCTCCCTCTCACTACACCCCTCCCCACCCTCTGTCAGCGCACTGCATGTCAGTGTAGACACCTTCCTGGGGAGACATCTGTCTCCAGGATCCCTGCACCCCCTCCCAGTCTGGACTAGGTGCCCCTGCTCGTGCCTCCTCCGCCCTGGACTGCCACCAGAGTGTACATCCCCTCTCCTAGTCGCCATTCAGGAGCCTGGAGGCCCTGCGTGGGTGGGCTGGAAGGAGTTACATTTGTGTGGTCGTCTTTCCCAGTAGTTACTCAGGGGACCCTGCCAGGCTTATTCACTCTGGTGTCCCCAGTGCCCAAGTGGTGCCTGGTGCCTAGTGCCTGGTATAGATTGATTCAGTGATTGCATTATAGGAGGATTGGACCTCATGGATAAGTCTCCTTGGCCACACCAGTGAAGTCTAGGGGCAGGTCCCTGCCTTGCCTCTGAGACTGAGGCTCATCTGCGGGCAGAAGGTGTCCCCTCCCCCTCCCCCTCCCCCTGAAGTCTGTCCCTCAGGCCTGCCCAGGATGGAGCAGGAGGTGCTGGGCTCTCACAACACACACCTTCCGTGATTTGCTGTAAGTCCCGCTCTGCTCAGTCCCTGGCTGCACCATCTCCTGCAGGGAATCTGCATGGCATCCTGGCACAGCCACAGCCATGGGCACCAGCCAAGGAGGTAAAGCCATGCCTATTTGATGTCTGTGTCTGCCAACATCCTCTTCTGGGACTCCAGATATGGCTTCTGGGACTGGCTGGGGAAACAGGGAGGGCAGACTCTCTGGTCTGCTCCTGAGTGATGAACCTCAGGGGGGATTCCTGTTCATTGAGCACCTACTGTGTTCCAGGCACTGGGAGCAAGGTAGCCATGGCCCCTCTCTCACAAAGTTCACAGATTTTGTTGGGGTGGAGGTGGAGACAGATAATAAACAAATAAAAAAAACCAGATGTGTAGTTGCAAATTGTGACAAGTGGTGCAAGGGAATGATAGAGAATACAGAGGTGGGGTGGCCTGCTGAAACAGCGCACTCTAGGAGGGCTTCTCAGGGGCAGTGTCTCATCCCATAATCAGATGGATGAGGAGGAGGAAGTGGTGTGCAAGGAGGGAGGAAGAAGACTCAACACCTGGAGGAACCTTGGTGTGTTGGAGAGCTGGAAGAAAATTCATGCAGTGGGAGGAAAAGAGCCAGAGGACGTGGTAGCAGGGCAGGTGGCAGGGCTGGGTCAGGCACAATCTGTGGACTGTGGTTAGGAGGGTGGGTGCATTTTGTTCTAAGAGGAGCTTGATGGAGGGTTTTAAGCAGGGAAGGGACCTCGTCTGATTGAGGGCTCAGTGATACTGGGCTGCCATGTGGGGAACAGAGTGGAGAGGCACAGGACAAAGGGTGTATCCAGAGGGTGGGGATGGGACTGCAGAGAGAACGTTGGGTTGGAGGGAGGGAGTTGGGAAGGAGTCCCACGGGGTCCCAGGTTTCTGGCGTGCACAGCTGGGCCAATGGTGGAGACATTTATGGAGATAGGAACGCTGGTGGTTGGGGGGGGGGATGTGAAGAGGGATGAGGTGTTTGTGGGGTATCCTGGAGGAGATGAAAAGGATGTCAGGATTTTCGTGGTGACAACCAGATGACTGACATACTCTTATCACCATTTTACGGATGATGGCTCTGAAGCTCAGAAGGGCCACACAGCTGGTGTTGCTGAGCCAGGATATGAACCCAGAGCCATCACCTTTCGAGGTGACACCCATCCTTGTCTAGCCTTATGTTTGAGATGAGCAGTGGTTTAGCCAGAAGGATGAGCTGTGAGTGTTGGGATTTCAGCAGTGGGTGAAATCTCCAGTGTTGCCACCTTGGTCTTCACCCAGGGCCATATCTGGGTTCAGTTTCAGGCTCTCCCTCTAGTATCACACTATGGTGCCCTTGGTCAGGAGGCCTCAGCTGCCCTGCAGAGGGTGGGGGCAGCTCAGCTCTGTGGCCCCATTATGCCAGGGAGGATCCAGAAAAGTCTTTCAGTTGTTCAGCCTGAGAAGAGGTCTAAAATTAGCCCTGAGATGGGACAGAGGATCCCAGGACAGGATGGCTCCCTGGGGCTCTATCTTCCCACTCCCTTCCTGGACGTGGGAGGGGGCTTAGGGATTGTCAGACCCTCATCTGCTGGGCCCCCCTCACCCACTGGCTGGGTGGGGCGGTCAGAGGGCTAGGCAGAAAAAACATTTGACCAGGATGAGAGTCCTGGGGCTGCCATTCACCCCCAGTGACCTCAGTTTCCCCACCCAACAGTGAGCCCAGTGAATGAGTTGAGGCCTAAGGCTTTTTCCCCCAGGCATTCCAGGATCTCCACCTTCTGAGGTCAGAGAGGAAAAACACATCAAAGGCTTGGACTTTGGAGTTGTGGTCAGGGGACCGAACTGGTCAGGGGACTTAGAAAACATGGCCAGGGTGATGGAAGTGGAGTGGGGTGGAGGTGGGGCACCTTCAAGGCAGAAGCCACTGGTGTGGGGGAGGAATGGAGAGGGTGTGGACGGGAGGGACAAGGGACTGGGGGCACACGGGAATGAACCAGTTCATGTGATGGCAGATTAACACAGCAGGTTTTCTACAAGAAGATGGGAGCCCAGCCGCCCTCCTTAGGGCCAACTATGACATTGACTTCTGGTATGGACTGGCCATAGTAGCTGGTGCCTGGGTCAGGGCTCAGTGTGTGACCAGGGTCAGGGCTCATGTGAGAGCAGGATCAAGAGTCAGTATGTGTGTGTAGAGTCAGGGCTCAGCCTGGCTCTCTATGTGCAGTACCACTGGGGCAGGTCCAGTGCCCTACTCATCCACACTCCTTCTGAATTCTCGGCGCTCATCCCCCCCATGGGGCTTATTATTTAAGTGCCCAAGGCCAACATCACTTACTCTGGGCCTTGATGTGAAAAAGCCATCAGCTATTTCCTGGCCAAGAATCTGGTCACAATGTCTGTAGCTCTTCCAGAACTTGCCATGTACCAGACACTATGTGTGTGTGTTTTATTCTCCCCATTGTATAGATTAGGAAACTGGAACTCAAAGAGGTGAAGTGACTTTCTGAGGTCAGCCAGCTAGTTATGTGCTGGAGCTGGGATAAAGCTCTCTGTCCCTTTCCCCCTTTGCAGGCTCCCTTAGCATCCCTCCCTAGGGCAGAGAGGGGCTCTCAGCAGAGCTCCTCCTGCCCAGGCCCCCCTCCCCTATGGAATCTTACTCCTTTTTCTGTGTATGCTGGGGGCCGTCAGTTCAGCCTTCCTCAGGCTGAGGCTCCCAGGGTAGACCAACTGGGCCTAAGGATGGACTAGGAGACCCTCCTCCAAGGTCCAAGGCATGCCGGCAGGTTCTGTCCTCACAGGAGCTGGGAATGGGTGGGGCTTGTCCGTAGGCCCATAAATCCTAGGAGTTTGGCTTTGCCCTTAGAGGGTAAGGGAAGGTGGCAGTGGAGGCATTTGTCTATCATGGTCCTGGATTTGAGAGCTTTGGAGGCCCTTACCAGCATCCCTGACATCACCCCCTACAGGCATTTCCCTCTTTTGCTTCCAGGAAGTAGTGTGAAGAGGGCCACCTTGCTTCCTGTAGGCCTGGGCACCTCTTACTACAGAGGGGGTGACTGAGGGCGAGAGAGAAGATACTTGTGCCAAGACACACAGTATGTTAGTAGAGAAGAGGGACCAGAACCCCAGGGCCCTCTCCTTTGCTGCCAGTATTCTTAGATATTCCCTTTCTCAGGCCCAAAACCATTGTGGAGGGGCGCCTGAGTGGTTCAGTTGGTTAAGCGTCCAACTTCAGCTCAGGTCATGATCTTCCAGTGCATGGGTTCGAGCCCTGCATTGGGCTCTGTGCTGACAGCATAGAGCCTGGAGCCTGCTTGGATTCTGTCTCCCTCTCTCTCTGCCCCTCCCCCCACTCACGCTCTCTGTCTCTCTCTCTCAAAAATAAACAAACATTAAAAAAAGACCATTGTGGAAACTGAACACTCATGAGCACACAAAGGAACCATATTCTAATAGTGGGATTCTGAGTACTGTACCCACTGTTCTCTTGGGGCTTCGTGACCCTTCTGTTAGCCTCAGACGTTTCTCAGTGGTAAGAGTGACCATTTGTAAGTCATTTGGAAAATTTCATGGGGGGAAGTGGTCCAGAATTTGAGTGAAGTACCAGGAGGGAGGGGGGTACAGTGAAGGTCCACAGCAGCCCCTTGTATGGCTTATCTGCACTCTGTCCTATAAACCCAAGCAGGTCTGTGAGATGGACAGGACTATCTTGTTTCCCAGCTGGGGAATCTGAAGCTCAGTAAGGTAGTGATGGGCCTAGAGTTTTCCAGCCCAGTTCTTACCCACATCGGCATGATCCAAAGCCAGTGGGTTTGCACCAGTGCCCTTTGTGTACGCAGACGGTGGCATAGAAAGGACAGAGGGAGACAGTTTCCTGCCCTCAAGAAGCTGCAGAGAGAGGAGCAAGAGCTACATTAGTGGTGTGTGCCCAGATCACAGCCTGTGCAGCACAGGAGAGATCAGTGTAGCTGGAGCAGTAGGAAAGGCTGGGTGAACTTTAGAAGGAAGAGGGATCCAGAAAGCAGAATCCCTAAGGCTGTGTGTGTGCTTGTGGTGGTGGTGGGGGGGGGGGGGGGGTCCTGTCAGGAAGGCAGCACCCAGGAGCTATCTGTGGTGCTGAACAAAACAGTCCATAGGGCTTGTCTGCTGTTCTTGCTGGTCGCTTTGGAGTGTCCCTTCTTGTGCCTGAGCCTCAGTTTGCTCTCCCAGCAAATTGGGTGCTGATATCTGCATCCTAGCCTTGTTGAGAGGATAAGGAAAGATCACGGAGGATCATGCCGAGCTCGCAGCCTGTTGTCGACACAGGCATAGGGAAGGGTGGCTTGTTTGGGGGCCTTGCCACACCCCTTGGGTGTCCATCAGCCTTTAGGCCTAAACACCTCATGTTGCAGATGGGGTAGCTGGGGACCAGAGAGAGGAAGACACTTGTGCCAAGAAACAGTGTGTTAGTAGAGGAAGGGGCCGTACTCAGGGTCCTATCTCTTAACACCAGTGTTCCTAGATGGTGCCTCTCCCAGGCTTAGAAGCCTTGTGGAAACTGAACACCCTTGAGGACTCACAGGAATAATGCTCTAACAGTGGGAGTCCAGGCACTGTGACATCTGTTCTCTTGGGCCTTCCTGATCCCCTCCCTTCAAGTAGCCTCAGCCCACAGGTGACCATGTCATAGCTCTGGGTTGAGCTTTCATCTCCCTTTAACCACATCCTTACCCACCCCCTTGCCCAGGGCCAAGCAAAGGTTCTTCCCAAGCCCTGTTGGCAGCATAAGGCCTCCTGCCTGGCCCATCTCACCAGGGAGATGGGATGCTTTTGGGCAGAGGTGAGTGGGGCAGAGAGCCACTGAAAGTGAAAGGAGAGACCTCTCTTACCCCTCCTGCCTCATCTTCTCAAATTGCTCCACCAGCCCTGGGTGTGGGACACCTTGCTGTCACCAGGAGGGGTTTCAGGACGAGTGCGTCCCTGAAGACCCCTCCTGCGCCTACTGATTATGCTTGACATGTCCTCCACCTTCAGCCCCATGAGCCCTTTGGGCCTTTGGTGTCTCCTGGTCCATTAGAAACATACAGTCCTAGGTGTGAGTTCCAGCTCAGCCATTCCCATCTGTGACCTTAGGCAAGGGTCATTACCCCCGGAGCCTGTTTCCTCATTCGTTGGGAACAATATACCTACCACCCAGTGTTGTTGTGCGCTTCCAGCACGGACACACAGCGACCACCACTGCTGCTGTTCTCTTTCTCTTCCCTCTTCCTCCACCCCTGCCTGCTTAAAGCCTGAGAACTTCTGGAACCTCGTATGTGGGTGAGGTTGGTCCTGGGAAGATAGGAAGGGGGAAGCTGCAGGTATAGACTACACTCAGCACCAACATTTTAAACGCTGTGAGGGCCAAACTGAGCTGCCACCACAGACACTAGTTAGTCTCTGACCTTGCTGCCTCTGACCTGGCTCTGGAAGTTTCCCTCCTGCGGCCCCCACCCCCATTTCATTTGCCCAGGCTCAGGAGGGCCACATAGAGTGATGCTGAAAACACTAGGCAACTCGCAGACCTCGGCCACCAGCGACACCCACCTTGTCTGCCACCCAATTCCAAGACCACAGTCAACCCTCCACAAGCCAGTCCAGCCAAAGGGAGTCGGGGGTGGGGGGTGGGGTGGGGAGGCTCAGCCTCATCTCTACCTCAATCTCTCTGGGAACCAAGTGCTCACACAGAGCCCAGCACAGAATTAGTGCCCCAAATGCTTTACCTATTATTATTGTTAGTAGTAAGAGGAGGAGGAGGATAGCAGTCCCATTTCACAGAAGAGCAAGGTGAGGCCCAGAACAGTTGAAAAGCCACCACCTCTGTGAAGCCTTCCAGGCTCTGCCCCTTCTCCCAGAAGTGGCTCCTCCTTCTTTTTGACTTATTTCAGTTGCTTTCCACTGCTCTAGCTTGGGCAGGGCCAGGCACACGGTGGGTGGATTCTGAGGTGTGGAAGGGGTAGGTTGGAGGAGCAGCTCACAAGGCTGTGGGTGCTGTCAGGGGGCCTGCAGCCAGGAGGCCCATCTGCCCAGGGAGGTGCACCCCACCCCCAGCTCTAATTCCCCTCCGATGGCTTCCCTGCCCGCTTGCCTAATTGTTGAGGAGTCCTACTGTGTGTGGTGAGACCAGGGCCTCTGCTGCATCTGCATGCTGGCTCCCTAGGGCATCTGCCGGGTCCTCCTGCAATGTCTGTCTTGCTCTCAGCCCCTTCCCCTGTGGGCAGAATTCTGATCACCTCACATCACTGCCAGCTGGTTAGCGGTTAAACTCAGTAAAAGTTAATTGAGCAAAAGTATGTGCAAGGCACTGGGGATGCTGTGAGGACTGGACTCCAAGGGGCCCCGCCACCAGGGAGGGGTGGGGGACAATCGTCTGTGTGCACCTACCGGGCACTGGGCAGTGCTTTCCCTACCTGACCACCTGAGAGGTGGGGGCTGCCCGGGCTCACTGATGAGGAGAGTAGGGCCCCAGGGAAGTGAGGAACCTACTGGCAAATGCTTGGCTTTGAGGCCTGCAGTAGGACTGGGAACCAGGGGGAAGGAGCCACTCCTATGCTGACCCAAGTGGCTCCCAGGCAGTTAGGTTGCTTCTGGCTTTTCCAGACACATGGCTGGGCCCTTGGGAGCCCACACTCTGAGGAGATCTCAGGGCAGCCTGAGGCCACTGCATGGGGCACCTGCTAGGGCAGTCATGGGGCCTGCTCTTCCCTGCTGGGGCTCCCTGCCCTCTTGAAGCTCAACCCTGCCCCTCCCTTCTCCTTGAGGCCACCTCAGAGGGCCCAACCTAGCTCTTGGTCCTCCTGATGTGCCCACCCTGACCCTTCTTACCCTCTGGCCCTGCCTGTGTGCCCCTTCCTCCTTCAGGTGGGCCTGAGGGCCCTGCCATTCCCTATTTGTGCCCCTCCTGCCCTTTCTAGCCTCCTGCCTACAGAGAAGATCAGTCCCCTCCACCATAAACTTGCCTCTCTTCACTTAATACTTTCTCTCTGGCTTCCCACCACGTCTTGGAAGAAGAGATGCTTCCATTCCAGACCAAGGCTCATTCCTGCCCCAGCCCACAACCAGCCTTTCCTCTCCATAGCTCCTATCTGGCTCTGCCCCCGTGTATTCCCCAATTCTGGTGGATATCTGGGTTCCCCAAGCCAGTGGCCATTCCCAGTCGGCCCCGCCATCTCTTGGGCTGCAGCAGAAGCCCTACACCACCTCTCATTCCTGGAGACTAGCAGCAGCCCTGGACTTGCACCCACCCCATGTGGCCGTGGAACTTCCTGGGCAGCACTAGTGGGTCTCAGGTTCCCATTCTCTTGAGTAGGTCAGAGCAATGCCTGGAACATAGTGGGCGCTGAACAATTCTTGTTGAATTAGTGAACTAAGTAACTAATCCCTGGCTCATCCGACTCACCTGAATGTTGTGTGATCAGAGCAACTACCGGATTTAAAAGGGCTTTGCAAAGTTTGACAGTGTTGTTTGGGCATGAGCATCCGTCATGCTCTGTGGGGTATTGCTGCTGTCTTACCAGTGGTATAACCACTGCCTTCACTCTGCAGATTCGTGCCTAATACCTCTTGCATCCTCCCCCTCCTGCCTAATACCTCTTGCATCCTCCCCCTCCTCTCCATTCCTTTGCCTGCCTCAGGACCCACCTTCTCTCCCTTGGTCACTGTCTCAGTTCTAACTTTTCACTGCTTCCTCTCTTCCCCGGTGTAATCCATCCTCTACCCAGGTGGAAGCTGGAGTGATGTTTCTGAAGCACAGATTGGGCCCTGTCACTCCCCACGTAAGACCCTTCAAGCTGCCCATGACTCTTGGGATAAGAGCTAAACCCCTGTGTTGTGCATACAAAGCCCTCCCCGGGGGAGAGGAGCTATCTCCCTCTCCACTCATCATTCATGCCCCTGGCCATTGGCACAGGCTGCTCCTCTGCCTGCAAGACCCTTCCCTGCTGCTTCCAAACCCAGTTCCTTTTCCCTCAAGGCCCTTCTCAAAGACCCTTCCCCTGGAAGCCTTCCTTCCTTGAACCCCAGCTCTGGATTGGAGGCTCCCCTAGCCTGTTCCCCAGCAACTCAGGCTCTTAGTCTCACACAGTCCCTGAGTCACTGTCTCTTATCTCCCTGTGGGCTCCCTCTACCCACTTGTCCCATTAGACTGTGAGCTCCCTGATACAGGATGTTGAGAATTTTTGTACTTGAGTTCACAGAAAGTATTAGCAATTGCTGAATGAATGAATCAATGAATGAATCAGTGAATCAATCAGTCAATGAATAAGTTGCTCCCCCCCTTTGCTGTGGAGACTCTCGGCTGGACCTTTGCGTCTGCGGTGGGAAGTGGGCAGTACAGCAGCCTCTACCTGCCCTAAGGGTGGCCTTCCTTTCTGATGTCTCACTGGGCTGTAGTCTCTTGTCCTGGAATCGCCCTCAAGATGGCCTTCCTGGCCCAGCCATGTGCCTCACAACAGCAGTAGCTGTATCTGCAGTGAGGGGTCCTGAACTGTCCCAGGAGTTTACTATAGACTGATTGGCATTGGGATCCTGAGGAGCTAAGGTCTGCAAGATCTCCCCACCTGGCTCTCAGCCCTATTCCCTGGTCCCCACCCAGCTAGAGCAGTTTGACCCTTGTCTCCCCTCCCTGCCCCTCCCCCATCAGCCCTGCTCCTCTTGACCCCGAAGACTCTTCCTGGCCTGAGCCTCCAGCACGTGAGCACTCTACAGGGAACCCAGCACTGAGTCCTCCTTCTGTGCTGCTCTGAGCTGGTCCCAGCCCTGACAGTCCTGCAGATGGTCTGGCCACCACTTTGCTCTCACAGACTCATGTCCTGGGATTTCTGGTTTGCTGGCTTAGCTTCCCTGGTGCTGACTGCCTTCCCATGAGTGTCACCTTGCTATGGATCCAGCCCTGGCTGCCCAGACTGCAAATCGAGCCAGAGTCCTAGGTGCCCTGTCCTAGAAGGGGGCTTGGGGAAGATGGGAAGGAGGAGATGTTGTCCTGTTTGGAGGGAACCCCTAAGACTGCTGTGTGCATGTGGATACAACCACCAGAAACTGGGAGGGCCCAGGAGGTGGGTTTCTGGCTCTAGGAGATACTCGTGAGTGGGGTTCCTGGAGGGAGTGTTTCCTGGAGGAGGTGCTGGTGCCCAGTGGGGGCCAGTGAGGATGTGGAGGAGGTGACTTGGAGGGGGAGGTCCTCACCAGTGGGTAGAGCAGCGTGAGTGAAATTGTCCTGGGTGCCTACTCTGCTGGGCTCTGTGCCAGCTTTGTACCCTGCCCTGTACAGCCTTCGGGTGACTATTATTAGCTCCATCTACAAGATGGGGAAATAGAAGTTCAAAGAGGCTCAGGGACTCCCCCAGGGTGACCTGCTGTCACCAAGGCATTGTCAGGCCTCTACCCCAGGTCTGGCATCTTTTCAGGCTCCTAAGTGGAGGGAGTGAGGGAGAGTCTGAGGAAGAGGGGGAGGGAGGCTGGCGCCCGCCAGAAGCGTCAAACAGCTGCTGACTGTGACTTTCCGGGGAGGGGGTGTGGATGGGGGGTGGCTTTCTGAGTTGGTCCTGTTCCTCCCTCCCTCCCCCTCCCGTGGGAGAACCCTCACGATGAGAGAGGTTCCCGCCGCGCCCCCTCCCTGGAGAGGCCGGCAGTTTGCCTTTTCAGAGGATAATTCCCCATTATACAGAGATATTTAGCCTAATAGAAGCCGACAGATCATTCAGGGCAGTAATGTACTCCGGCTTCAAGCGTTTAGTTTCCTCGGCCTGAACTCTCAGATTAAAGGCTCCTTGCTCGTGCCCGCCCCACAACGATGCCTGTGACCTTGACTGCAGTGATGGGGTAGGTTTCTCCCTCCCTCTTTCCCTCCTCCTTCTTTGCTGGCTTCCTCCTCCCTCCCTCTCTCTCTCTTTCTTGGGGAAAAAAAAAGGTATTTTCCTTCTTAAATATTCAGTCGAGAGGCTGTTGCTTAAACCCTGCATGCTCTGGGGACAGGCAGATTGTGCTTGACTGCCAGCGGGGCATGGGAACACCTGGCTGGCCCAGAACACTCACTCAGCCACATGGGGCCAGCGGGTGTGCTGAGCCTGGTGGGCAGTCTGGATGCTGGACCCTGTAGCTGGGCGTGGGCCCATGGAAGCCGGGCAGATGGTCTTCCCCGGGCTGCGACTTCTCCCCTTCCCCCTCTGCCCACCCCCTGCCCTTGTCCCGGGGCTGGCTCCCAGGGGCCTGGCCCAGTACCCTCAGTGAATGGGAGATTCCTAGGGCAGGAGGTTTCATCTGATCCTCGGGCCTGGACATCCGGGGAAGGATCTAGGGAACACTAGTGGCTGGATTTGAGGGGCAGATGGCAGCAGAAGTGGCGCCTGACAGCCGTTCATTGATCAAGAGGGTGGCTTCCGGAGCTGTCTCGTTCTGGCCCCCGCAGGATCCACTCGTCAATTCATCCATCCAGGCTGCCCTCTGTCTTTCCTTTGTCTTACCTTCTCACCCCTCTCTCTGCTGCCCCTGCCCCCCTGTCATCTGCTCACCAGGCTGCCTTTTTGAGCTGCCTTGTGCTTCTGTACAGGCAGCAGGGGGCATGTGAAAGCACCAGGTATCTGGATTCAAGCTGGTCCCGGGTTCAAACCCGGACTCCAGGACTTACGAGCTGTTTCTGTTCTATTTAATATTTTGAATTTGGACAAGTTCCTTAATCTCTCTGAAGCTTCATTCTCTCACCTGTAAAGCAAGAGCATCCTGAGGGCTCAGGGCATGATGTGGCGAGGAGTGGCACTAGGTCTGGCAGCCCTCCCGGGCCCCTCCCCCAGATGCTTCGGCCTCTCCTACCCAGATGCCCTCTGTCCCTCTCTCTGTCCCTCTTGGCTAGAAAAAGGGAAGGTGGTCAGGAGGGGTGCCTGGCAAGGCGGCCTCTGGTTCTCCCACTCACAAGCTGCCTGTGTAAGTATGAAGGGAAGAATGAGGCCGAGTTGGAGGGACCTTTCATGAGTTCATTTTCTGGGCAAAGCCTAGTGTATGGGCACAGGTCTGATTTGAAGGAATCAACTTAAGGGGCTGTGGCTGGACTGCCAGGGGAAGACAGGGGAGGATGTAGGAGCAGGGGCCTGTGTAGCCTGGGAGGAGAAGCCATCTGGGCTGGGACTCCCCTCCCAGGTTGCCCAGGGATGGGCAGAAAGAACCTGTAGCCATCAGGGATGAGGAGTGTTGGCAGCTGGATGAAACCCCAGGTGGAGGAGAAATTTCTGCACTTTCTGGAGCAGGGGTGGTGGGATGACCACTGGGGGTGAAGGAGGCGAAGTCCCTCTTAGGTGTTTGACCACAGAGGGAACCTGGGGCTGATGTGCTATGGGAACTTGGGCTGGTCCCGTTTCTTCTCTGGGCCTCAGTTTCCTCCTCCTATAAATGAGGTTGCTCATCCTGTCCTGTGTGCCTCATGGGATGGGCAGAAGATCCAGGTAGAGAATACATGGGCATGTTCAGTGATCTATAATGTAGTACTAATGATAACTATCATTCTGGTCATTACCTTGCTTTCTTTCCACTCTGTGTGACACCCACTTTGATCCACGCAATCTAGCCCCGATTCATATGCTGATAGAATTAAACATGGCTGAAAGCAACCTCTCCATTTAGTGCAAAATCTCCACCCAACATACATGGTCCCCAGACCTCCACTTGCATGCCCCCAGGGACAGGGAGCTCACTGCTCCTCATGATGGGCAAAAGACTGTCTCCCTAGAATCTTTTTTTCACTGGGCTCAGTTCTGCTCTCTGGGCCACATAAATGCTAAGTGTCTTTGTCAGAGGCTTAGAGTCCTGACCAGGCCCTTGAGGCTTCCCCAGGGAACATGGGTTCTAGGCCCACCTCTTCCTGTCAAGGCCCCAGTCAGCAGATTTCACATTATCAGAGACCTTCTATATGGGTACATAGATGCCTGGGCATGGCATTCTGGAAGTAACTGCACTGTGCACTGTCTCCAGAGCTGAAGCAATGGGCTCGCCCAGCCTCTATGTCTCCTGGCCACCAGGCTCCATGGAGTCCACGACTAGAGTCCTTGGCCACTCTCTATAGTAGTGGTTCTTGGAGCTACTCACAGAGTTTACCCCAGGTTCTGGTAACTCTCTCTTATATACTGTTGTCTATTCCTAGGTCACATGGAAGGCTTTGAATAAGAGACCCTGCCTCCCTAATTGATCCCTCTTAGGCTGGACCTACCTTCAAGGCTCCATTCTAGTCTCTGCCAGAAAAGTTGTTCCAGGCAGGGCCAAGGACCAGCCTTGCTAGTGCCAGTGAGAAGCCTCCCCAGGACCCAGTGTGACCTACTTTCCCACACTCCTGGATGTGGTTATTTAGCTAACCACTGAGTGACCCAGCCCATGGCTTTCTGCCTCCTCTGCAAGGATGTCACGAGGGCCTTGCTCATGGCTGGCTGGAATGCATTTCATCCTTTCAAACAGCTAAGAGAGGACATGCAGTTATCCCGCGAGATTCTGTGGATAACTGAAGTCAAACTTGCCATTGTCTTTCCTGTGTTCTGTGTAGCACTTCTAGAATTTCTATTAGAATGGATGTGAAGCCTACTGGTCTGAGCCCAAATTGGCTCTTTTAGCCACCCCCTCTTTTTTATTTATTTTTTTAAGTTTATTTATTTATTTTGAGAGAGAGGGGGGGAGAGAGAGAGAGAGAGAGGGAGGCAGAGAGAGGGAGAGACAAAATCTGAAGCAGGCTCTGTGTTGTCAGCGCAGAGCCCGACATGGGGCTCGAACTCACAAACTGTGAGATCATGACCTGAGCCGAGATCAAGAGTTGGATGCTTAACCGACTGAGCCACCCAGGTGCCCCCAGCCCCCCTTTTAAAACAAAAGGGGAAGGATGCTAATATTTATAAATGCCAGTTCTTGACATATATCATTTCACTGACTCTTCATCACAGCCTTGTGTGGGAGGATTGTGGTTGCCTCTCAGAAGAGGAGGGAGCTGAGCCTTGGGAAGAGGCAGAACTTACTCAGGGTCCTGCAGCTAGCACGAGGCAGAGCTAGGGCTCCAAAGTCTGATTTTCCCCAGCCTCTGTGCTCACAGGCCCAGCCAGCTGAGGGTCTGCTCTGGGCCAGCCACCCGCCTCTCTTGTCCTGCCCGAACCTGTCTTCTTTCTTGGACAGTCTTGTCAGCCTGGGGGTGGGACCCAATCTCTGCTCCTCCCACATACCACACACAGGACCAGGGAACAGAGCAGGGGCTCTGGCAGAAAGATGCAGAAAGATGTGAGGCTCAGTATGGGCGGGGGGGGGGGGGGAGGGCAGTTTTCATGGCCCTTGCTCATCTGCTGTGTCAGTTTCTAATGGTTTAAGTTTTACTGGGGGGGTGGTTGTAAAAGCAGGACGTGTGTGTGGTAGAAGATAGGAGTCATCCTTGATTCCTTTCCTTGCCCACTCCCTCACATCCAGCCATCTGTGGAGGGGCTCTGCTACAGCACGCACTCCGAATCTGTTGAGTCCGCCCTCAGCTGGCCCAGGCGCCACGTGACCGGCAGCTGTGACAGCCAGCCCACTGGGTCCTTGCTCTCCTACCCGCGCCTTTAAACCCAGTCTCCACTCAGCAGCCCCAGGGAACTTTTCACAATGAAGGAAAAGTCACAGCCTTTTCATCACACTGGAGGAGGGGAAGCTGAAAGCCCTTACCTCCGTCCCGAGGGCCCAGCCTCCCTCTGCTTCATTTCTCACAGTTGCCCACACTCTGTCCACCTCATGCCAGGCCCCTGGCCTGCCTGCTGCTCCTCAGAAACACCGGGCTCCTGCCCACCTCTGCTCCCCTCCTCCTCCTGTCCAAGGAGAGACGGATTTCTTATCCTGTAGGATATGAATATGTGAATTCAGGTCTGACGTCTGCAGAAAGACCTTCCCCTGACCCACCAGCTGGAGTAACCCCTAGTCCCACCCCAGGACCTCTGTCACACTACTTGGTTTGATGATCTTATTTGGACTTGTTGCTCTTTGCAATGAACTTGCTCATTTATTTGCTTATCATCTGTACCCCCATCCCCTTGAGAGTATCAGACTTGTCTGTTTTGTACCCCCACTCAATCCTCAGGACCAGCACTCACCCCCCCTCCTGTCCTGCCTATCGTACACCTAGAATATAGTAAGTGCTCAGTAAGTATTTGGAGAAAAAAATGAAAAATAACAGAAACATGACAAGGAGAAATAGATTACACAATTGTGGATATAGGAGCAGTTAATAATGTCATGTGGGTGTGTGTGAGTGAATGTGTGTGTGTGTATGTGTGTGTGTGTGTGTGGCTTGGAATCATCTGCTCTTTTAATGAGAGGGCTGGGCCTGAGCCTGAAGCACTACATGCATGTGCATACTGGTCACACACACACAGACACACACACACACACGCATGTGCACACGTATGTGTTTCCCTGTTGGGTAGCAGCATAATCTCTGGTGAGGTGTTTCACCTTTTAGGCCTCAGTTTCTCCACCTGTGGAATGGGGCTGCTGGGGCTGGAGGTGGAGGCCTGGATGCCATGGCCTCTGGATGTCAGCCCTTGCCTGTGGAGGGACACCGTGGGCAGTGTGCCCGCTGGCCTGCCGGGCTGTACTGAGCAGGCTGGGAGGTGTTTAGATAAGTCTGCTTGTCACAGGGCTGCTTCCCGCTGACCTCTGAGGTGAGGATCTCGCCCAGGCAGGAGAGAGTGGGGCGGGGGGGGGGGGGCGGCAGGAAGTGGGCACAGAGGCCTGAAGACGTGAGCTTTGCTGCTAGAAGGTGGATTGCGTTCACAGTTGAGGTCTCTTGGACGCACCAGTAGCTTGACCTTGATGTGTTTTCATTTTTGTGTGCGTGCTTGCGTTTTAAAAAATATTTCAATACATTAATTTTATTTCTTGAAACTTTTTCTTGCAATTGCCACAGAAAGAATTTTTATGAAATTTAAAAGGGAAAACACACACACACACACACACCTGTATTTTCACCAACCCAAGACAACAACTGTCCCCTGCCTGCCTCCTTGCCCTTTTCCTGTGAAGACAATACTGGAACCTTGCAGAACGTGTTGGGGGGGGGGGATAGAAGGGGCTCTTGACCTTAGACAAGTTACTTCATCTCTCTATATAGGCCTTAGTTTCCTCATCCAAAAAAAGGTAATGCATCATAATTGTGCCCTCTTACAGTTCTTATGCAGATTACATGAGTCAACGTTTATAAAGCACTTAGAAAGGTGCCTGGCGCTTAGTATGTGTTTGTTAAATAAAAGGAGTAAATAAATAGAAAGGAAGGGACACCCATAATGCTGCCATCATGGCACGAAGACGCAGCTGTGGAAGTTTGTCCTTAGGGTCAGAAATCAAGAGCTCAAGCCCTGACTCTGCCCTTAGTCCCCCATGTAACCAGGAGCACATATGGCTTCTTTAAGACTCAGCTCCTCCGTCTGTAAAATGGGTATGTCATCTGCACCCCATGAAGCTGCTACACAGGGTGAGGTGTAACGGATGCACGTGGGCTCAGTGAGCACAGGGCCCCTGCACACCACTGCAACCCAGCCCCCACCTTCATCCGTCTTCTCAGTTTTCTTGCTCAATATTGTTATAGCTCCGTGTTTATCATTTTTAATGGCTGTGTGATATTCCATTGAGCAGAGGTGTCACACCGCACTTTGTCATCTCTATTGTGGGATGTTTAGGCAGCTTCCAGCATCTTGCTGCTATAAATAACCTTTCCGTGAACATCTCTGTGCCTGGAGCACTTCCCCTCTGATGGATGATTTCCCCAGGCAACTTCAGTGACATTCATTGAGGCTGCTTTATCGGGAGGCCTGAGGGGCGGGCAGTGGGACTAGGGGCTGGGGGAACAAGGTTCTGGTTTTTCCTTTGTCTGTCTGGCACTCTCTCACACACTCTCTCTGTATGACCTTGAGCAAATCCCTTCCTTTCCCTGGACCTCAGTTTTCTTCAAGTGTTGTGGCCAGGGACTGAGAGAGGCTTGGTCCAGAGCTGTGCTGTCCCCTGTGGCAGCCACTAGCCATCTGTGGCTGTTTTTATTTAAATATAAATTAATTGAGGGGCACCTGGGTGGCTCAGTCAGTTAGGCGTCCAGCTCTTGATTTTGGCTCAGGTCGTGACCTCACAGTTCATGAGTTCGGGCCCCATGACAGGCTCCATGCTGTCAGCACAGAGCCTGCTGGGAATTCTCTCTCTCTCCCTCTGTTCCTCCCTGGCTCGCGCGTGCTCGTGCTCTCTCCCCCTTTCTCTCTCTCTCTCAAAATAAATAAAAAATAAACTTTAAATAAATAAATAAATAAATAAATATTAAATAAACTTTAAAAACCAGTTTCTTAGTTAGCCACACTGTGCATGTTTCAGAATCCAGTTGTGGCTGCCGGTGGCTACCACATTGGGCAGCACAGGTATAGAACATTCCCATCATTGCGGAAAGCTCTGCAGGACTGTGCCAGTCATCATGCCTTCTTCTGGAACTAAGAAGAGGGCAAACAGCCCTTAGCTCAGAGGACTCATAAAGGACCTAACGAGACTTAGTGGCTTTCCACAGGCCAGGGCCTCTGGTAGTGTCCAGAGTCTGAAATATCCATGTCCTGTGTTTTTCTCCAAGAGAGAAGCTGGGCAAGAATATGGGCCCAAGAGAGGTGGCCCCAGCAGGGGACAGTGCCCAAGGGAGGCCGGCATGAAGACAGAGTAGGTGGTCTCCTGATTTCTCAGCCGGGAGGGCAGCTGGAGGACAGGTGCCGCAGCTCTCTGTCCCTGCCTGAACACCCTTGGTTCCCTTGGGTTAAGCGCTGTCCTCTCTGGATTCTTTTAGAAGTCTGGCCTAGAGAGCAAAGATTGCTGCCTCACTCATCTTGCCCTGCGCTGGCTGCCTGGGGCCCTAAGCCCGGTTCTGGGCACTCGCTGGGAGAGGAGCTGTGAGAAGCGAGCCCACGGCACCAGGAAGAAGCTGCTTCCCCCCCCACCACTGCTTGACATACCCGCTCTGGCCACACCTGCCCCCTCCTCTCCCCTTCCACCTTCTGCAGTTGCTTTTCTGCAGCCTGGAGGTAGCACGGGGGCGGGGGAGAGGTACCCAGGGCAGGGGAATAGAGGAAGTAAGCGAAGAGAAACTTGGCTGGCTTTGGTCTCGCCTTTGCCGAAGCGTGGCTGCCTTCTGCCCTGCCCCCGTGCCCGATGCTCCTCTGTCCCCATATGAACCCTACTGCTCACTCTGGTTTCTCCTATTTTCCAGAGATCCCATGGCCATGTCCTGGCTGCCTTGAGTCTGTGAGGCCACACAGCCTCCCACCTGCATCTCCGGGGCTCTGTCCCTGTCCAGACCCTGGACCAGCTTCCGAGTCTACTCCTCACCCCAGCCCGGGGACGCCTCAAGCTTCAGGACTCAGTGGGGCACAGTAGCAGTCACGGTAGGTGGCGACCCCAATCTGCTCTCTCTTGGCTCCTGGGAATACTTAGCTGAGCCTTCTTGGTCTCTGGAATAGGAAGGATACCTTTCTGAACACCCTATCTGTCACCGTATCCCTTTGGTTGCACATAGCAAAAAAACTTATTTCAATAAAATACAAGTATCAGCTCATGTAACTGAAGTATCCAGAGGTAGATGGGGCTTCTGGCAGGGCTTAATCCAGCGGTTCAAACAGTGTGACCAGGACCTGTTTTCTGTCTGCATTTCTCTGCTCCCTCTTCCTTGGTGGTGGCTCCACCTCTGTGAGCATTTCACATGACATGGTCACAGGATGTCTGCCAACGGTTTCTGGGGCAGTATGCTTCCAGGTTTAAATCTGGGGTCAGGGGTGGAGACAAAACTGCTTTCTTGATAGAACAAATAAAAGCCCTGGGGTTGATCTCTTGGGCCCTATTGGCAGGATTTGGATCATCCTGACCCCTTTAGCTGGGTCCCCAGGTCTTGGAAACTTAAAGGGACTGGGGGTCAGGGTCGGTCCTTCCCCAACCATGTGACCAGGAATGAGGACAGGGTGTTTCCCCAAAGGAAGCTTGGGGCCCTGCTGGTAGAAGGAGTTGCCCCCAACTGAGGGAGGCAAATAACAAATGATCGGTGGAGTCTCCCCAGCTTGGACAGCTTAAAGTCAGTCCCAGATAGACACAGATATGCTGTGGGTCCTTGGGCAGATCCCTGTGCCTCTCTGAGCCTCAGTTTCCTTATCTGACGATGAACCTCACCTGGCAGGGGTGCTATGAGAACTACCTGAAACGATGTGTGGGTGTGGGAAGCACTGGTGTCTACAGCAGGTGCTCAGTAAATCCTTTTCTGTGCCCCTTCCCTTTCTCTCCTGGGGAGTTTGGAACATCCTGTTTCCTTCAAACTTGGAAGGAGCTGCATAGGAAGTATTGTCAGGATCCCTGGAAGCAAAGTCTGAGACAAGGATTTGTGAACATGAGATTCACTGAGGGTGGGCTTTTGGGAAAAAGGAGGAAGAGAAGAAGTTGGGGCAGGTATGAGAGCCCCATGAGTGAGGTCGTGGCCTTGGGCTGGTCCAGGGGGCCCTGGTGTAGAGTTGACACCACAGAATTGTCCCCTAGACAAGGTGGCCAGGCGTTTGTACCCCTGTATCAATCAGTCACTGACTGTGGGCCGTGCCTGCGGTGCCTGTGGGTGGCCCCCATTTGCAGAGGGCAATTCTCTGGAGAAGGGGGTGCAGTGAGCTGAAGAGGGGCTCTGAGAAGGCACCACTTAATACAGGAAGGCAGGATCCGTGTCCCTGGCCTGGCCAGTCCTAGAGGAGCCCTGCTCTGCTGCCTCCTCTGGCTTTTGCTCCTCTGGCCCCAGACAGCAATGCCAGTCCCTTCCACTCACCTTTCAAGAATCTTTTTCCACCCCAGGCCTCCGTGTCCTCCCTGTGCCCCCTGCCTCTTCCCTAATCATTCTTCTTTCCTCCCTTCAACTTTAGTCAGTCATGCAGTTCCCCCACCTACTATGCCCTTCCTTGCTCTCTACCCCATCCTCTTTTTCAGGCCTGTGTGGGTCCCTCCCTCTCTGCTCACTGCTCCAGCCAATGTTTATCTCTTTTAGTCCTTCCTCCAGCTCCACCCTTTTTACATATGGAAAGGCCAAGGCCCAGTGTGTACTTCCTCACGAATACTTTGTGGGTTCCTACAGCAGTGCCAGAGTGTGTTGCTCTCTTTGCCTTGGCCACTAGGAAGCTCATAGCTGGTTTGTGGCCCATTTCTGAGAAGTGCTGAGGATGCTGGCATACATACAGTTGCTCAGTCGTCTTCCCTCTGACTTCTCTCTCATTTTCTCCTTTTTCTGATTTCTTTTCTTATTTTTCAGCTTGTGCTTTCTCGGCAGCCTCAAACTCTTTTAGAAGGTGGTGGGGTATAAAGAACCAAGAGTGGCCTTGGTTAAAACATTCAGCCAAATACTAGGCTTTCCCCTTCCTAAGGGTAGCTGGGGTGGGAGAGTCACCCCCAGGCCTAGGGCTCAGCCTGTCCCCAAGGAGACACCAAAGCCTGACCACGGTAGCCCCGGCATATCACCCATCCTGCCCTCCGTGGGTCGGGAATGACATTGTTCTGCTTCCTACCCTTTTCCCTCCCCCCTTTTCATCTTATCAGAAGCTAATGAAAGAGGCTGGGAAACCCAATCCTCTGGTAATTAAATTTACTTAACGGGTATTCAAGTGGAGTAATGAGAAGTTTAATGCAGTGATTAGATTTTTCTTTAATTAATTAAAATGAGAACCATGTGTCTTGCCAGCAAACCAACTTGACCCTCTGCTTGGAGAGTAGCAGCCAGGGATGGTGGGGGGCTTGGCTGCGTGGCTGGGGGCTGCAGGGTGGATGCAGACCCCTGCCCTGACACCATAGTTCCTGGAAGTGAGCCTAGCTCTGATGTCCACCCAGGGCCGTCTCTGACCCCGCTCCCATTTCTGATCCCTGCGAGTGCCAAGACCAGGTAGGCCCCGAGTCTCCCAGGGCCGAGGGATCCAACAGTCCCCACACTCAGGCAGCTGAAAGTGGACCCAGAATGGAGGTTTCAGAGGGGGGTCGGCAAGCGTGGCTTAAAGCAAAGAGCACAAAGGAGGGATTTGAGGCACTGCGACAGATGGAGGCATTTTGGGATCACATTTCAATGCACGGGCCAGTGGACACCTTCACCTGCGTGTTGTCAGACCTGGGTTTACCTCCGTTGGCTTTATCAGGGCTAATGGAGTGAGGGCAGTGGGGTGGATAATCGAGAAATCTGAGATAACCCACAAAACACTTCTCCTTGACTTGGGAATGCAGTGATGCCAGAAGGCTGACCATCCTTGCTGTGTTTCTGAAGGCCGGTTAGGAATGCAAGGAAGTACTCCCCCCACACCGGCCCCTGAGCTGCCTCTGCGGGGGTCAGGTGGTGGCTCGGGTAATGGGAATATGAGAATCCCGGCATAGCTGTCTGGAATGGAGCACAGAACGGTCCTCGCCAGGGTAGAGGGTGGGCATAATGAGGACTGAGAAGACAGGTTGCAGCTCCCCAGGGGCAGAATATGTTGTTTTCAAGCAGTGGGTAAGGCTAGGGGGAGTCCTGAGCCCTTCATGGTGGAGAGGCAGAGAACTTCCTTTATTGAGCCTTGACCCTACACCCACACTGAACCTTGATCCTGGGCAGACTGAACCTTGATCCCAGTCCTAGACTGAACACTGATCCCAGCCCCACACTTAGCCCAGCATTGTCACGCATATACCAGCTGAGTAACAGGTGCTGGGGTGGGAGGGGTGAGGGGCCCTATTTGTCCATCCTCACTGCCAGCTCTCCTGCCTGTGGGCAGGACTCCTGTGCCAGGCCCCTCACTAGTCCCTGGAATGGCCAAGATGAGTCAGACATGGTCCCTGCCCACAGGGCCGGTGGGGGAGGCGACAAGCAAACAGGCACTGAGTGATCAGAGCTGAGGTGGGGGAGGCCCAGAGGGCTGAGGGCCCAGGATCTGTACTAAGAGCTTCCTCTGAAGGCAGGTGGGAGGGGGAGGTGCTGGAGGCGGGCCAGTGGGGAGGCTGACACTGGTCTGCAAGAGGTGAAGAGGATGGTGCCAGTGGGGGGCAGCAGGGGTGCTAGGGTGAGCGATTCTCCCTCCCCCCCCCCCACCCCCTAAGAACTGGCTGTGACTCCTCCAGGCCATCCTCAGCTCTGGGGGAACCAAGGGACTCATGTGTGGGGAGGGTTGATGGAGTGCCCGGCACTGGGCTGATAACGTTACCTTACAAGGAAAGCATGTTTATCCATTGCATGAGGAGGAAACGAGGTGTGCAGTGACTGGCCTAATGCTACACGGCTGGCCGGGTGGGGCGGGTTCCCAGTGCTCGCCTGCCTGCGGGCCTGCACACTGCTGTTCTGTGGTCTGCAGGGGAATGAACTTACCCTGGGGGGCAGGAGTCAGCTGACTCCTCCACTCCCACCTGGGCGAATACAGCCCCAGCACTGGTGGAGGCTGGGGGTTCGGTGCTTGAGCCCGGGCCAGTCAGACTGGCGTGTGGGGCTTCCTGATGCGGCTGGAGCAGGAGCAGGGAGTGAGGGAAGAGAGGAGGGTCCTGTCTGGGTAGGGGACTAGCCCCAGGAACGAGGGTCTTCTGCTTTCTTCACCCCCCACTCCTCCCCTCTGCTAATCCCTCCCTCTAGATTCCTCTTCAGGCCCATTTCCCTTCTTCTTTCCTTTCTGAAAAACCAGGCCTAGAGAAACCACCCAGCCAGCTGCCCACTTCTCCCATGTGGGGGAGGGATCTGCTCAAGACCGTGGGGCTCTGCCTCTCTTAGGTCTTTAAGGTAGAGTCTGAAATCACGTTATCATGAACGTAAACACAAGGATTGCATTTGCATACTTTTCCTGGCCATGCGCACACACCAGTTCATGCTGCACAGGTAGATGCGCCCAGGAAGCCACCCCTCTGTCCCAGGCACCATGCTGCCCCAGATGTGTTCATCTCTTCTCCCTGGATTCTGGGTGCGGTAAATCACTGCCTCATTTAATTCTCTCAACAGCCTGGGAAGTTATTTATACAGGTGAGGGAACCAGGCAAGGTCAGGAACTAGGCCCCAGTCACACCACCAAGTGCAAAGGTGAAGCTTGCCTGACAAGCTCAGATCCTAGGCCAAGCCACCCCTCCAGACTACCCCCACCTCGCCTCTGGGCAGTTCCCCCTCCCTCTTTCTCTCCCCAAACCTCCCCCCAAACCCCTCCGCATCCACTGCCACTTCGCTCCTTGCTGCATCCTCCAGCCAGATCCAAGGACTCTTTCCCAGGGCTCCCCACACGTTCCCACCTCCAGGCCCTTGTCCAAGCTGTTCCAGGCCCCTGAATTCCCCTCCCCAACTCCATCTGCTCCAGCCCCCTTCGTCTTACTAGGCTGGGCCCAAATGATGCCACTTCTTTCATGGAGACACCCTGTCTGCTCTCACTCCGATCAGAAGTCACCCCCCCACCCCTGCCCAGCACCATCCTCCAGCTCTTTCCTCCCCCCCCCCCCCCCATCTTAGGCTCTTGGCTTTCCTGTGTCTGACCTTGCATCTGTGTGAAAGGCAGGGCCCTGGCTTCCCAGGCCAGTTACCCCCAGAGCCTGGCGCACAGAAGCTGCACAGGAGGTAGCGGGGTCCTTGTCTTGGGAGGGGCTGCACCTCTACAAACTCATCCCTTTCCTCGGCAGTTCTGGCTCAGACGGCCTCTCACAGCAGTGGCCCCAGCCCCCTGAGGAGACCAGCCCCGTGGCCTGCCAGATGCTCACTGTAGCCCTGGCTGGTGAGGACGGGGGGCAGGCTTCTGGCCCCAGCAGACCTCCCTGTGCCCAAGTCCTGGGGGGCGAGAACAAGGCAAACCCCACCTTTGGGGTTCACAGGAAAGTCTTGGGGCCACCAGGTACAGGTACCAGGGTGGTCCAGTGCTGGTGGATGGCTGCACGGGCACTCTGCCTGGCTCTACTCGCTGGCTCTGCTGATGACTGGCTATGTGACTTAGAACAAGTCATGTAGTCTTCCCGTGCCTCAGTTTCCTCATCTGTTAAATGAGGTGATGACAAACCTACCTAGGGTTGCTCTAAGGATTAAGCGAGTCAATACAGTGTACAGCACATAGCACAGCCCTAACACAAACATACTGCGTGTGCGTCCTGGCAGTTGACTGTCACCATCACTATGGGAGGGAGCCTGGAGGCTGCGTAGGGCCCAGCAGGGAGAGTTTCCAGTAGGTGGTGACACATGAGCACCAACTTGAAAGATGAGTCTCAGGGGCAGTGAAGGACATACCCAGACGAGGGAACCACACAGATGAAGACCCAGAGGCAGTTTGGGGGACATACGAGGGATCTGGCTGTGTCTAGACTTAAGGTTGGAATAGACCAGGAGGCGATCCCAGCTGGTGGTACACAAAGGCTGTGTCCTGAGGGACCCTGGGTCCACACTGAGAGGTTTAGTCCTACTGCCTGTGAAGGGCCATGAAAGGGGGTACTTTTTCCCCTTTCTTTCTTTTTTAATATTTGCTCATGCAAAAACATTGAAACAGTACAGAAGTGTGTCCTGTTAAGTATGGAAGTTCCCTCTTTGCCCTTAAATCTTATTCTGCCAAGGTCTGGTGTACCTCTTTCCAGAACTTTTTCTGTGCCTTACAAACCTATTTATTGTATATTACTTTTTTTTTAAAGATTTTATTTTTAAGTTATCCCTACACCCCTTGTGGGGCTCACACTCAACCCCAAGATCAAAAGTTGCACACTCCACCGACTGAGCCAGCCAGGTGCCTCTGTATATTCCTTTTAAAAAAATGGAATAGTATTATGCACATTATTCCATAACTTCCATTTTTCACTTCCCAGTGTGTTGTGGGCATCTGTCAGTGTCCCAGCATACGGGTGTGTGGTATTTTTAATGGTTGCCTAATATTCCCTTGTTTGGACATAGTGTAATTTATGTAACTGTTCCTGGGTTGATGGATCTTTAGGTTGTCTTCAGTTTTTCACTCTTGCAAATAATGCTTCAGTGGCCATCCTTGCGTATCTGTCTTGCTGACATGTGTAAGCATTTGTGTGGGATTGATTTCTAGGCATGGAATTGCCCGGGTGAAGGGTATGTTTATTAAATTTTGCTGGGTAGTGCCACAGTGCTCTTCCAAAGGGCCAGGCCAGGTTATGCTCCCGCTCTCAGTATCTGTGGGTGGCCATTTCCCCATGCCGTCCTCTGCACTGAACATTATCAAGCTTTTTAATTTTTGCTAATCCAGGAAATCGTCTTGCTGTGGTTTCAGCACTCACTTGCCTTCTCCCCAGCGAGGCTGAGCATCTTTTCATGCGGTTATGGACCATTTGTGTTTCCTCCTCTGTGAATTGACTGTTCATATCCTTTGCTCATTTTTCTTTCTTTTTTTCTTTTTCCTTTTTCTTATTGATATAAAGGAGCTTTTAGATTATTAGGAATTTTAAAACTTCTTGTCTGTTGTGCGTGTTGAAAATATTTTCCCTAGTCTGCTGTTTGTCTTTTTAACTTTGTTTATGGTCTCTTTGGCCGTATAGAAGCTTTAGATCTTTATTTAGTCAAATCTGTCAGACTTCTCCTCAGGGCTCGTGAGTTTCACATCCTGCTTGGCCAGCCTTCCTGGAAGGGTTTTAAGTGGAGGTCAGATGGGTGACTGGGTAAGGTCACTCTGATTGCCACTGTGAGGAGCACGGGTGGAAGGGGGACAGCAAGAGGATAGGAAGCAGCTGAGACCTTTGTGCTGGGGTGGGGGTAGGGGGAAAACGGGAAAAAGGTGAGTTTGGGAAATATTCCGGGATCGACTGCCCATGATGATAGGATGCGAGGATGAGAGAGGGAGAGAAAAAGGACTTTGGGGTGATGCCCGGGTGTATGGCTAAATCGGGGACAGGATTAGGGAGGGAAATGCCCGCAGGTGCACATGAGTACTCACCTTGGCAGGAGCACGGCACATATGAATACACATACGCACACGCATGTACGTGCTTCAAGTTCTGGAGATTGGTGTCTAGACTGTGGCTCCATGGAGGGGGTACAGTGTGGGCTCTACTCTGTGGATTATCTGTTCTCTGCCAGGTACTGTAGGCAGCATCACACACGCGCACTCTGTAATCTGAACTACCATATGAAGTATATTTTACAGATGAAGAACCAGACCCAGAGAGGTTAAGTAACTTGCTCAAGGCCACAGAGCTAGTAAGTAACAGAAAGGGGATTTTTCTCAACAACTTAGATCTGACCACCCAGACAGAATACCCACCAACATCATTGAGGAGCCTTTCATTCATTTCTAACCTGACCAACCCAGTTTTATCGGGACTCTTAGGATGAGTGCTGGAACCAGACTGCATGGGTGGGAAATGCAGCCCCATTCCTTACAAGCCAAGTTACTTTGCCTCTCCGTGCCTCGGTTTCCCCATTCTGAAAATGTAGACGATCACAGTACTCACCTTGTGGGGTGTTGTTGGAGATTAAATGTGTTAGCACCTATGAAGTGCTGAGCCCCCTCGGGGCTCATTGGATGCTCTCCACAATGACTCCGATGATGATGATAGCAAGGTGTTCACCTCACCTGCATCTATCCCTCTTTTCAATCTTCTTCCTCCTCCATTTTCCCTCCACCTGTCACCTCTCTCCTATGCCAGATCTTCCCCGTGGGAACTTCTTTCAACATTTGCCTTTGAACCTCTGTACTCTGTTTTCAGCCCCCAAGCCCTCCAAAGACAGTGAATTAAAGTCCAGTCATTCAGCAAAAACCATTCAGAGGAGAACGATTCATTCTGCACTCAGGGAATCCTCCCCCAAGCAGTTCTAGTCAGGCATTTTCTGCAAGCCCATGCATTCATCCCAACATTATCTGGTCTCTGAGAACCAGACCATAACATCCAGATCTAAAACTCCTTCCTCCCTGAGTATAGACACTCAGGTGTCCTTTCGAGGTGGGGGGTCTGAGCTGACCCCAGGCCAGCCAGCTCTCCACTCTAGCCATGAGCCATCACTGGATCCCTGACCCCAGGATGAGTCATTCTCAGAATCGATGGCCAGAAAACTTGCCCATAGGAAACAAAAAGCAGAGAGCACAGCAAATTCTGAGCACATTTTCTTCCCACGAGCATATCTAAGCACATCCTGTGGCTGTGAGGGGTGGGTGCAAGGTGTTCAAACCAGGGTAAAACCTCAGGTCTGCACCCAATTAAAAATTTATCACTGAAATCACCAAACTCACCATTAAGGATTTCTCATCATTGAAATAAACTCCCAGGTAAAGAAATCCTTGTGGTAAAGAATGGAGCAGTTATTGCCTGTTTCTTGTAGGATTTTGTTTTCATATGCATGTTACCAGTCACATCTGTTTATTTTTGACCCAACGGATGGCAGAACTCACTCCAGTCCTTCCCAGGGGACTGTTATACCTGACTATGGACCCGCCCCCCCCCCCCCCCCCACCCCAAGGCCCTGACAGAAGATTCTTTATGACTGCTTTGGGGAAGCCTGGTCACCATGTCCCCAGGTTCCACCAAGCCTGGCTTTGTCCCAAGGGCTTCTTCAACACCTTCCCCCACCTCCAACCCAAGCCCCCTTCCCCAGCATACCATAGTACCTTTATAGGGTGCTGTGCCATGCTGTGATTTCCAACTAGCCTGGCCAAAGTTCAAAGCCAGATGAGCCTTTGGAGACACATTGACACCAGCATCGGTGCTCATACTTAAGAACCTTCTCAAGTTTGCCCTTATGATAGAAGGGTCTTTCTAATGGCGTCAAGGAAGCCGTGTTGTACCCTTTTTGTTTTTCAGGAGGGGTGGAGGGGAGGGAGTATATTCTACTACAGCCAGATCTTACTTCTTGGAAAAATTGAGGAAGTCATAGGGGCATTTGTGGACATTAGGGGATTTCCCCTCAGGTCGCTTGACAGAGCCTGTTGTTTTCTTGAGGGACTGTCTCTTCTGCCTATTCCCTGCGTGGTCCCACAGAAGCACACAACATTTAAGGTGATAATTGCCAAAGTAAAGTGCCGATAAGTTCAAAATATAAGTGTATAATTAAGCTTGAAGCTTGCTGTCATTCGTGGCTCCAGGGCCACGAGTCAGAGTCCCCCACCCCCAGTTGTCAATCCAGGGCAGACTCATAGGGGGCCCCAGGGCCTTTCTAGAGCTGATCCTAGACCTGAGTCAGGGGCAGAGCTCTGAGGATGCCCCAGCCTTTGTTCTAAAGTGCATTTCAAGCCCTTGAATGTAAGCCAAGGCCCCACTGTCATGGAGATGCTACCGCTTGCCTCTGCTCACACCTCCCTTCTCCAGATGGGAATTGCCCCGCTGGTGGATCCTGCTATAGGCCCTGAAACTTCCCCCTTTTCCTTGTGGATAGAGAGCCCTTCAAACTGGGGATTGACATATTTCTGCCCCCCACTGAAATCCTAGTTATTTAGGGGCTCCCAAATGGAGCTTAGTTCTCTCACTCAGAAAGTCATCAAGCATCCCCTCAAACCAAATACAGGTCATGTGCCCCAAGTGGCCAGGGGTGATATGGTAGGAAAGACAAGATTGTGCTAAACCAACAGGTTTTTTAGGAACTCTTGGTGATTTAGTGCAACAAAGGTTCCCTTATTCTTTCTTCCTTTATTTACAGTATATCCTTTGTTTCCGTTATATATCCAGTGTGGGAAGTGGGGAGGGTGGCAGACTCTGGTCCATACGTCATGCAGGGGCCCAGGCCGATAGAAGCTCCACCATCTTGTAGCTGTCCTACCTGGAACACATGGTCTCTTCCAGTCACTGTGGCAAAGAAGAGAAAGTGGTAGAGTCTTAAATGCTTTGGCCCAGCAATGACACACACCACTTTTGTTCATAGCCCACTGACCAAAACTTCTCATATAGCCTCAACTCACTGCAAGGGGGGGCTGAGAAAGTGTAGGGGACACTATGCTGGGATGGAGGAAATGCACCCAGACGTTAGTGAGCAGTAAAATCCTCTGTACAAGGGGTATTATGGGACCACTAAGAGCAAGGGTTTCAGAAGACCCAAGGCCATGACTTTGGCTCATTCTTTCCACTTGGGGCGGCCGAGGCCAGGGAAACCCAGAGTGTCTGGCAGGGCCTGATAAGAAAAGCTTTGGGATACTGAGCAACCAGAACTCTCATATGTTGCTGGTGAGACTGCAATATGGGGCACAGCCACTTCAGAAAACAGTTTGGTAAAAAAAGAAAGAAAGAAAGAAAGAAAGAAAGAAAGAAAAGAAAGAAAGAAAGAAAGAAAGAAAAAGAAAAGAGAAGACAAACCGTTTGGCAGTTTCCTATAAAGTTAAAAATATGTTTACCATATAACCCAGCAATCCTAATGCTAGGGATTTACCCAAGAGAAGTAACAACTTATGTTCACATAAAAACCTGTATGTGAATATTTATAGTGGCTTTATTCATAGTCACCAAAAGCTGGAAACAGCCCAAATGTCCTTCAGCTAGTGAATGGGTAAACAATTGAATACTATTCAGCAATAAAAAAGAATGAAATTTGGAACAACAGAGAAACAACAAAGGTAAATCTCCAATGCATTATATGCTAAATGAATAAAGCCAGGCTCCAAAGGATACATACAGATAAAGCCATTTGTATGCCATTCTGGAAAAGGCAAAACTATAGAGACAGAAAATAGATCAGTGGTTGTTAGGGGCTGGGGTTGGGGAGGAGTTGACTACAAAAAGCACGTGGAGACTTTTCGGGTGGTAGAATTGTTCTAGACCTTGAATGTGGTAGTGGTAACATGGCTGCATGCAGCTGTCAGAACTCACAGAACTGCACTGGAAAGTGTAGATTTTACTCTAGGTAAATTGTAGCTCAATTAACCTGCCTGGAAAAAAAAATGCTTGCTGTGAGGTTGTTGAGACAGGGAAACTGGAGTGACAGATCAGTCAGAGTAGCGTGACTCGGGTTAGGAGGGCCGCCCTCATACAGAGGTCAGGGAGGGCTTTCTGAGGAGGTGTCTGGACCTGAACCTGGACACTTGGATGAGGAGAAGGAGCCAGGCCTGTGAGGATCAGGAGGAGGTGGGGGCCAGCAGAGAGAGGCTGGTGCTGTGCCAGGGAGGAGGCGAAGGCAGGGGCTTCCATTCTCTCTGCGCATGATGGCACCACTGGGGGACATACATAGAGGGTGACCGAAACTCTGATGTGGGTCAGGCAGCCCAGGGAGCAGGGCAGGGCAAGGGGGGCAGGCAGGAAACAGCAGCTTGTGACCACGTGCAGGAGGAGGACCATGTGGTGGAGGGGTGCCCTGACAAGGAGGAGAGGAGTCAGGGAGCCTCCTGCAGGGAGGAGTGGTCAGCCAGCCAGAGACTTGCAGGCTGGGACAGGGGACTGGCACGGAGGGCCCGGGGGTAGGGGGCCTTTGGGACCTTGCTAAGAGTGCTGTGGGTGCTGGTGAGGCAGAGGCCAGACATCCTGGGTTGACTAGCAGAAGCCCATCTTAGTTGCACTAACCTTCCTGCTCTCCCATTGCAGTGCATGCTGGGACCGAGACCAATAGGCTGCTGCTCCCCGGGCCCCCAGAGGCTGATCTGTTTGCCTCCCGGCGCCGTCTGACCCAGGTAAGGGGAAAGCAAGGGGACTCACGTCGCCTCATGCCTCTGCTTTGGGTGGGAGGGCTCTGGGAGTGAGGAGCAGGAAGGCCCTCTGTGGATGAGCCCCTCCCAGGGGCAGTGGTGTGGGCACAGGTGTGGTTTGAAGGCCCTGGCAGTAGCAGGGCCTCCTGGGGGACTTGGGGACACTGAGAGGCCCCAGGACATCTAATTCTGCCAGCCTCGGTTTTTCTGACATGGTTGCTGTCTGCGGTTTGTTCAGTGTCGTTTCACTGCACACACTTGCTAAGTACTTTGGCTGTGGTACTTCTGTCTCTGTGGGGCTCCCTTTGCTGTCACTCTGGCGTTTCTCTGCCAGAGTCGCCATGCTAGCCCTGTGTGTGTGCTTCCATGAGTGACAGCTCTTACTCCATGCAGAACCCCTCCAGGGCAGAGGTGTTCCTCCTGGGCACCAGGAACAGCCCAGCTGACTTTTAAGCCACTTGGCATTTCTCTGCTGCTCCTGGGCACCCCAGATGAAGGCTTTCTGCTCAGGGCCAAGTGCCCCAAAGGTGGGATGGGTTTGGGGCTGGACTTGCCAGCAAACTTTACAGGGTATCCAATTAATTTTGAGCTTGAGACAAACAACAAATCATTTTTTAGCATAAGTATATCCCCAGATTTTTGCTAAATTTGGCAACCTGAGTGGGCCTGAGGGGGCCCCAGTGCCCCTCTTCTCCTGCGGAGTCCTCCCTGCTGGGTCCACCTTGGCCCCTTCGGATCAGCTGTCTCCAGTGCCTGTGGTGGATGTGTTGGACCCAGGGGTGGCCAAGCCTGAATAGGTCACAATCAGTGGGCATCTCCTGATCCCCCAGGTTCCCATAGGCCAATCTGGGGCAGAGCCCTGGGGGTTCCCGCTGGAGGCTGTTGACTGTGCTCTCAGGGTGCCTGTCTTCTCCTCTCTGGCTCTCTGACAGCAGAGTCCAGGCCAAGGAGGCCATGAGGTAGGGCTGGCTGGGCCTCTGTACCCGTGAACAGAGCTGTGAGATGGGCCTGGAGCTGCAAAAAGAACCAAGAATAGAAAATTGTCTCATGTGCTTGGAACCCAGAGTGCATGGGGTGTGGGGCTGGAGGTGGGGGGCAACAGGGAAGAGACAGGGCCAGATAATGGAGGGCTTGGAATGTCCTATTTCTGTGTCTTTCAACACTGGGGTGACAGAAGTGTCTTCTTGGCAATTGGAGTCATTTTTCTGACTAGTAATGTAATATATGTTCTCTATATGTTATCTATCTATCTATCTATCTATCTATCTATCTATCTATCTATGTACCCATCTATCCATCCATGTACCCACCTATCCATCCATCCATCCATCCATCCATCCATCCATCTATCCATCCATTCATCCATCCATCCACCCACTCACCATCTATGCATGCATGTATCTATCCATCCACCCATCTATTCATCCATCCATCCATCCATCCATCCATCCATCTATGTATCTATCTATGTATCCATCTAACAATCCAGCAGTATGTAGAGCATGCAGTTCGAGGCCTGTCCGTAATCTCTTCCTCCCCACGACTAAACACTGCTAATTAGTTCAATATTTATTCCTCCAAAATATTTGTCTGTGCACTTATAAACATATTTTAAAAGCAAAACCATGGGATCATCCTAATTATACTGCTGTGTCATTTGAGTTTTCATCTAAGAACATACTGTGTAGGTCATTCCAGAGTTCTTTCAAATCCTTTTATGTCCAGTTGTTTGGCTGGTCTTTAAGCCTTATATCAATTGTTAATCCTGTCGGTGGCCATTTAGATTGTTTCCAGTGTTTGGCTGTTTATAGATCTCCTTCAGGGAACCTCCCAGTTCGTACATGGCCATGCACTGGGGTTATGAGTCCTTAAGGAGTGTCTCTGAAAGGGAACCGCCTGGGTCAGAGGGCATGCACATTACAGGAGTTAATCTGTACAGCCAGGTCAACCTCCAGAAGGTTGTGCCGACTTACTATGTGCAAGAGGCTTCATCCCCTCATCCTTGCCAACCATGAGCATTAGCAATCCCTTAAATCTCTGCTGATCTGTTAGGTAAAACTGCTTTTATTTTACATTTCTTTGATTACTGATGAGGTTGAACATGTTCGTATATGTTTGTTGGCCATTTTAATTTCTTCGTTTGTGGATTGCCTGTTCATGTTATGTCCTCAGCTCATTTTTCTATGTATCTGTTCATTCATTCAGTAGGTGTTTGTTGAGCACCTACTATGTGTTGGGCACTGTTTGCATTGGGGACCTAGCAGTAAACAAAACTGATGAAACAGACCTGCTCCATGGAACTTATAACAGATAAATGAGTGAAATATAGTGTGTGTGTGTGTGTGTGTGTGTGTGTGTGTGTGTGGTAGTGTTAAGTGCAAAAGAGGAAAAAATAAAGCAGGGCAGGGGTGGGGAATGTTGGGGAACCTGGATCTGGTAGTCAGACTTTGCTGGGAGGTGGCACTTCAGGACACGGGCAGGAAGTGAGAGACTGAATCAGGTGGACAGCTTGGGATCCTCAGTGCCAGGCAGGCCTGGTCCGTGCAGGGCTCAGTGAGAAGGCCAGAGTGGCTGGAACATGGGGAGTGAGAGAGAGTGGGAGGTATGGCCAGAGAGGGATCAAGAGCACATGACACAGGGCCACATGGGCCACCCTGAGGACTTGGCTTTTACTCAGGATGAAGAAGGGAGTCATGGAAGGTTCTGAATAGTGACATGACGTGATCTGAATTTCATTTTAACCAGATCCTTCTGGCTACTGTGAAGGCCAGGGAAGCAGGGAGATCAGTCAATAGGCTATGGTAGTGATCCAAGGAAGAAACAGTGGGGGCTTAGAGCAAGGGGGCTTGGCAGAGGTGGGGAGAAGTGAAGAGGTTCTTGGTGCGTGTTAATGGTAGAGCCAAGAGGATTTGCTGACACATTGGATGAGGTGGTGTGTGAGACAGAGAGAGCCAGGGATTACTGTCTTAGTCATCTTGGGCTGCCATATCCAAATACCATAGGCTTGGGTGGCTTGAACAACAACATTTACTTCTCACACTTCTGGAGACTTGGAAGTCCAAGATCAAGGTGCTGGAAAACTCAGTTCTTGGTGTGGACCCTCTGTTTGACTTATAGACAGCTTCCATCTGTGTGCTCATAGGACCTCTTCTTTGTGCACCACAGAGAGATAGAGAGCCCTGGTGGACTCTTCCTCTTCTTATAAAGACACTAATCCCATCACCAGGGCCGCACCATCTGACCTCATCTAATCCTAATTACCTCCCAATGGTTCCACCTCCAAGTACCATCACATTAGGGGTTTGGGATTCAGCATATGACTTTTGAGAGGCACATTTAGTCCATAGCAATGACTCCAAGCATTTGGGCCCAAGTATCTGGAAGGGCAGCGACAGACTGGACATCAACAGACTGGACAGCGAGGAGAAGGAATGAGTTTGATGTAGGGAAGGAGAAGAGCTCACCTGTGGACAGGACTGGATATGTAATGTGTGGGGCCTGGAGCAAAATGAAAATGGAATGGTGGCCCTTTATTTTAAAAAAATGATTAAGAATCGCCAAGTGGTAACAGTAGAGCATTAAACCACACTCAGGGACAATGTGTGACTGCCTAGGTAGCACGCCTGTGAGCAGACCCTGGCTGGAGACATGTGAAGTAGACATTCAAGAAGTGTGGAGTTGACAGTTGGATGTGTGAGGCTGGAGTTCAGGTGACAGTTTGGGGCTGGAGACACAATCTGGGGTTATCAGCATAAAGGTAGTATTTTAAGCCTTGAGATTGGTTGAGAGCATCAAAGGAGTGAATATAAATAGAAAAGAGAAGAAAGACCAAAGACCTGGCCTTGGGGCTTCCTTCAGTTAAAAGTTGGGGAGCTGAGGAGGAACCAAAAAAGGTGAGTCAGAAAGAGCAACCAGTGACGTGGAGGGGAACCAAGCAGGTATGAGGTCCTGGAAGCCAAGGGGTCAAGCATAAGTTTGAGTAAGGTGCAGAGGGAGCATTGATCATGCATTAGCTGTGGGAGATCACAGATGACCTTGGCTTCAGTGATTGGGGGTGGGTGGGCGGTGGTTGTGTGAAATACATTTTATTGACTTGCAAGAGCAAATTGATTTATAAGAGGTTAAGGGATTTAACCCTTTATCTGTAGTATGTTGCAGATGTTTTTTACAGTTTTGTGTGTGTGTGTGTCATTTAAGTTTATAGAGTTTTTCTTAACCCTGAAATGTTGAAAACTGTCCTGTAGTCAGGGTCTGCCACTCTTTTCCGTTAGAGTTTCTGGCCTTGGCCACTGCAAAGCTTTGAAAATGTTGTCTTACGTTGTTTCTAGTCGTTTATGATATTTGAAAATATTTAAATCTGTAGTTCACCTGGACTGTTTTTAGGTGTGTGGTTTGAGGTAGGGATCGAAGTGTTTTTCCCTAAAAGACCAGCCAGTTGGCTTTGACACTTCATCGAGTAAGCTTTCCTCCCTGCTCTGCAGCTCCATTGCCGTCATTGGATTGCACTGATCTTTGTGAGAAAGTCGAGGCTTGGTGATGGATGAGGGTGGAGTGTGCAGGGACAGGAATGCAAGCTGACACAGTCGCCTTCAGTGAGGGAAGAAGCGAAGGGAAGTTAGGGAGGATGGGAGCTGTCCAGTATTGAGGGCCTCCTGTGTGCCCGCACAGTTCTGCGGGGTTGGTATGTATGTCGTATACCCGTTTGCAGACAAGGAAACTGAGGCTCGGCAGGTTTTCATCACACATGTCCAATGGCATCAACTCTTAGGAAGTGGGGCTGAGACTGGGAGACAGCTTTCTGCTCCCATGCCTGTGTTCTATCCACCCAGGTGAAGGGAGAGGGGAAGGGGAGTGGTTTCCAGGAAGGTTAGAAGGGCTTCTGGCCCAAAATATACCACCCCGCCCAACTCTGCTTCCCTGCCTGCTATTTGCCTAGGTCTTGAAGGTTTTCCCATTTTGAAGAGGAACCTGTTAAAACCAGAATACTCCTGGCAGGGAATCACACTTTAAGTTTACAGCTCACATCTTAATTATCGGTTAACACCTCTGCAGGGATTAGCTGACAGCCAGCTGAGGACACTGAATGGGGGCCGGTGTGATGTGTATCTGGGCTGGGAAAGGCCAGGAAGGGGGAGGGGTGATGGGGGGGAGGCCAGTACCCAGCAATTCACAGCTTTCTTCTGGGCCCTGGGCAAGAGAGGGAGGTGGAGCTGGATCCATGTGGGAGGGGAGGGGGGCAGGGGAGTGGCAGCTACTGTGTGGAAACCCGGGACTGGGGCTGACATCTATTAGATACTTGCTAGGTCCTGGTATCAGAGGAGGCTTGTCACATTCTCAGTCTTGGTCTTGAGAAGGTCAGGAAATCAGACACCCATTAGCTACCTTGGGCACCAGCTGCCAGCAGTCACTCAGGGCTGGAACTTGTCTGTGACACCCGTAGACCAGATCTGTCACCAAGCCTTGAGGAATAGTAATAGGAGAGAGGCTGAGGTGTCTAGAACCTCTTCTAGGTTTTTGAGGGCCAGTCTACTGTGCCAGGGTCAGGGCTTGGTGTGTGACCAGGGTCAGGGCTCAGTGTGTGAGCAGCATTGGGGCTCCATGTGAGACCAGGGTCAGGACTCAGTATGTGACCAGGATTAGGGCTTGGTGTGAGCAGGGTCAGGACTTAGTGCGAGGCCCCAGATAGGTACCCGACAGCCTCCCAGCCCACTGGTGCATGAGGGCAGGAGGTAAAGAAAGATGTGACCGTGTAAAGCTGGCCTTTCTCTCCCGTAAGGGCCTCCTTCCCCTCCTTTAACCTCACTCTGCGCATGGGCAGTGATCTGTGTCTTTGGGGGATATCATGTATCTGAAGGTGACTGGCCACCCAACCACTTTAATCACCGTGTGGACTCTGACAGCCTTCTTGGGATCCTACATCTCCCCTCTTCCTCTCTGTCTTTTCCCTCCCCTCCTCTCCTCTGTAAGCCTCCCCTGGCCTTACGCCAGTTGCTGGCACTCAGACCCTGAGACTCCCAGACACCCTTCCAGCGGGAAGCCAGCCCAGGTCCCAGGTAACCTGTGTCAGGCACACACCTAGCTCTTCCCTCATTCTCTCCTGTACCCGGGGCTGCTGCAAGGGCTCAGCTGGGCAGGGAGCCCCTTGGGAGGGGTGCAAATAGTGATGAAGGAAGACTTCCAGGAGGGGAGGAGCTGAGCTCAGTATCTGTGAGCAGGTTCGAGAGCACCTCCAGGTAGGGCACCTGCTGGGGTCTCTGCGGGTGCTGGGCTGGGGCCTGTCGTGAATTGGGGGGTGGCTGAGAGGTGTGAGGGGTCAGATGGAGGAGGCCTCCATGGCCACTTGAAGACTTCAGAATTTATTCCCAAGGCCAGGAGTTTCCCCTCTTTTATTCTTTAGCACTTCAAAGAAGTGGGGGAAGCTTGGAGCGGAAAATAGACTCAGTCGTTCATTCCGCAAATGTTTACTGGGCACCTGGTCTTCTGGAGACACAGCTGTGAACCAAGTAGAAAACAGTTCCCTGCCTCAGGGAGCTGATGGCTCCAGGGTGGCTGCAGACGAAGGAGGGATGAAGGGCCTTACTCTATTGGCCCCTCCCCACCGCATCCCCACAAACACATGGGATCTCAGGGCTGGTTCTGGAAACCTGCTGTCCTTAAGGGACCTAAAGGAGATGCTGCCGGGGAGGATTTCTTTCTGCTGATGGAAGGTTCTGGGAGTCAGGATGGCAGAGTAAAAGAAGGTGAGCAGGAGAGGAAGAGAGAGAAGGACCTTTCAGGAGAAGAAACCCCTCTCCCTGTGGCTCACCCACCAGGGCAGAGAAAGGGGATGAGGCTCTTCCAGGTATGGTGGCCAGTTGTCCTGTTTTGCCCAGGACTGTCCCACTTTAGCATATATGTCAATCCCAGGATGGCTGGTCACCCCACTGGTGCCACTCTGCACCTGAAGCTCGGCCTCTGCCCATGGCCAACCCTGAGCGTCCAGTCACGTCATGCTGGGCCTCTAAGAAACTGGGTGTCTAGGTCACGGTGCGGGCTGTGCCTAGGGATTATGGGAAGCAATTGTGGGCTGGCTGGGGGTGCTGACGAAGGAGTGAGGGAAGGGGCCTCACTGCTGTGGCTGAGCTGCTTTCAGGGCCCCAGTGGAGACTGGGGACAGATCAAGCAAGTGGACTCAATTCTGAGGCTTGGGGAGCCTGGGGGGCTGTGAGGTGGGAAGCAGCAACAGAACTGCCTGCACGGTTGTGCCCACTCGGGGCTGGCCACCTGCTGCCCTGTGGAGGCCTGGCTCCTCTGCCCATTTCTGCCTGCAGCTTGTTGTATGACTTTAGGACGTCAACTCTGACACTGGGCCTTAGTGGCCTTGCCTGAGACCCAGCTGTGACTCTGGGCCAGAGCCACCTGAGGGACGTTTTGCAAAGCACAAGTTGTGGCCTGGGTTAATGTGCTGCTTTGGCCACTGTTGTGGATCAGTGCCTGCTCTTGGGTGCCCGCTCTGGGGACCACAGAGGGGCCTCAGGTAGGGCCAACTCTCTATTCTTGTGGGAGAGACAGATGTGTAAACTAGGGGACAGAAATTGGAGGCCCCAACCAGGGATGTGGCTTGTGGATTTGTTTTGTTCCATTTCAAACAATTTTGTTTTTTAAAATTGAGATACAGTTCACATACCATAAAACTCACCATTTTATTTTATTATTTTATTTTATTTTATTTTTATAACTTGTTTTCTTTTTTATTTTTTTAAATTTACATCCAAATTAGTTAGCATATAGTGAAACAATGATTTCAGGAGTAGATTCCTTAGTGCCCCTTACTCATTTAGCCCATCCCCCCTCCCACCACCCCTCCAGCAACCCTCAGTTTGTTCTCCATATTTATGAGTCTCTTTTGTTTTGTCCCCCTCCCTGTTTTTATATTATTTTTGTTTCCCTTCCCTTATGTTCATCTGTTTTGTCTCTTAAAGTCCTCATATGAGTGAAGTCATAGGATTTTTGTCTTTCTCTGACTGACTAATTTCACTTAGCATAATAGGCTCCAGTTCCATCCACGTAGCTGCAAATGGCAAGATTTCATTCTTTTTGATGGCCGAGTAATACTCCATTGTGTATATATACACCACATCTTCTTTGTCCATTCATCCATCAATGGATATTTGGGCTCTTTCCATACATTGGCTATTGTCAATAATGCTGCTATAAACATGGGGGTGCTTGTGTCCCTTCGGAACAGCACACCTGTATCCCTTGGATAAATGCCTAGTAGTGCAATTTCTGGGTCGTAGGGTAATTCTATGTTTAGTTTCTTGAGGAACCTCCATACTGTTTTCCAGGGTGGCTACACCAGTTTGCATTCCCAAAAACTCACCGTTTTAAAGTGTACAATTCAGTCTTCTACAGTGTATTCACAAGAGTGACAAAAGTCATTGCCCTTGTTTCAGAGCACTTCCATTACCCTAAAAGAAAACCCTGTACCCATTAGTGGTTACTCCTCCTCTCTCTATGCCTAAAGCCCTGGCGACCACTAATCTACTTTCCTCTCTTTGGATTTGCCTAGTCTGGACATTTCAAATAAAATGGAATCATACACCAGGTAGCCTGTCAGGTCTGGCTTCTTTCACTAAAGATAATGTTTTCAAAGTTCTTCCATGTTATAACACGTATCAGTATTCCTTTTTATGGCCCAATAATATTCCATTTTATGGATATACCACATTTTGTTTATGCATTCATTCATGGACATTTGGATCATTTCCTCTTTTTGGCAGTTATGAATAATGCCGCTGTGAACATTTGTGTAACTGTCTTTGTGGGGACATGTTTTCTGTTCTCTTGTGTCTACCCCGGGAGGTGGATCGCTGGGCCATGACGTCACTTGGCGTTGCTGCCTCCGTCAGGGCATGTGCTCTCCATTTTTCTCAGGTCCTGCCATTCCCGGTAGCATTACGGTGCCCATTCACGCTCTGTCACCTCCTCTCTGGCCCCTGTGGGCATCTACGTTTTGAGCCCTTGATTACAGAACAGTGATGGAGGGAAATACAGGGGAGATGGGGGCTGTAGGAGCCAGAGAAGGCTTCTGACCTGGAGAGGGGTCCTGGAGGGCTTCCAGGAGGAGATACCACCTGAGGTTACCTAGGCCCAGTGGACATCTTTCTTCTAGGGCAAAAAGGGTAAGGGAGAGTCCTCCTACAGGGAGGTGTGAAGCTCCCCCTCTATCCCCACCCTGGTGGGCAAACGCTGGGAGACGAGGGGGCTCCAGGGATCAGCCAAGATGCCCTCTCTCCCTTCTCTCCATCTTCTGTCTTGCTCTTCTCTGCCATTTGTTCAGGAAACTGCCAGAAGTTGAGAGAAGAGGAAGATAAGGGAGTGAGAAAAGCCAGCCGCCCCTGCAGAGAGGTCCTGAGGAGGGCGGGCAAGAGGATGGGAGGCTTTGGCACTTCCTTAGGTGGGGACAGAGTCTGAGGACCTAGGGCAGAGGTGACCCTGGGCCAGGACACCTCGTGTCCCAAAATGCCATCTGTTTGTCCCTCCCTCAGAGGCAGGTGAGAGGTGGGATGGGCCCCGCTGGGCCAGACCAGGCGTACGGCAGAGGCAGAGCGAGGGGCCCAGACCTGGAGCTGCACGCACGTCCTCCCAGGTTTCTGCTCTGCTACCTAATGGGTAATTATACCCTGACATGCACGGAGGCGAGGAAGGGATTTTCTGTGAAGCAAAATCTCCCGTGAAATATTCAGGCCACGCTGGGCTGCACTTCCCAGCCACCTAATCGCTGCTGCTTGGCTTGGCCACAGCGTGAGAGGCCACATGTGCCTGGAAGGCCGCATGGGGCTTTTGATTTCCTTCTCGACAGGGAGAGGTTTCCACAGGCTAGGAAGAGCGTTGGCTCTGGGCCTGAGACCCTGCGTGCATACACGTGTGTGTACCTGTGTGTGCTTCCTGTTTCTGGCCTGTGCACATTGATTTATGAACTTGGCCACACGTGTGTGTTCTGAGTGTGCGCGCTTATATGCGCCAGCGACTGACGACACTCCGCATATACAGGGCAGTTCACACAGCTGCCTGGGTTGCCCCTGAAGGTGCTTCTCCGCGACGCCGTGTTCCTCTGATTCTCGGGACGATACCTGCGTACGACACCCTCTTGGTGGGGGAAGGGCTGCCCTGTGTGTGAGTGCTGCCTGTGACTGGCATGGTACGCACGCAGGGTTTTGGGTGTGGGTTGAAAGCCCCGAAGTCCTCACAGGCTCAGGGGTGAGGGACACCAGACGGCAGCTGGCCTGCTTTGTGTACATTGGAGTCAGGCTTTGCCTCTCTTCTGACTTTAGTGTTTGGTTTCTACCAAGTTTTGAGTGCTGGATGTGGGGCTGGGAGGGTGGGAAGGATAAGTGCTTCTGAGAGTTCATTGAGCTGGGACCTGTCTGTCCCTTTGTCAGCACCCCCCAGCCCCTCAGCTACCCCACCTGTCTCCTCCAGCCAATAAAAGTCTTGCATTTGCAGTTCACTCTCTCCTCCATGTTGCACGAGGTAGGCAGGACTGGAATTATCATACCCATTTGGCAGAGGAGGAAACTGAGGTCCAGAGAGGCAAAGAGGGATGCTTGAAGTCACTTGGCGAGCCAGGGCTTTGAGCGGGAGGACTAGCCCCTCCTCCCTGCACACAGACCCTTTGCCCTGAGCCCCAGCCCTGGGCCGTTGGTGGAGGGGACCTTGCCCAGAGGAAACAGGCCCCACTTTCATGAATGAATCCAGCTGGAGGGTGCTCCCTTCTCCACAGGGAGAGATGGCCCCGGGGCTCTGTTCATCTCTAAATCAACAGGTGGGGACAGGGAGGTAATAATATTGATGTCCATCATTGATATTTCCTTATTGTGGTTGGAATTAGCAATTCCTCCACGGCTGAGGACCGATCTGGCAGACAAGTGGAGGAGCTCTGGCTTAGTAATGTCAACCTGGTAATGTCACACTGACAAGGCTGATGGGGGACTGGCCTTTAGTAGGGAGAAGGAGAAGCAGGGGGCTGAGCAGAAGGTCGGCAGCTGTCCCCTTCTCCCCCCTGGGAGCTTGCTATCCTTGAGCACAGCCCTCAAGAGCACCCTTCACCCCGTTCATCCCCCTGGGACCTCACTTCCCAGGTTGTCTCCTTCGCTCCATGGCCTCTCACCCCTCCATGTTCTGCTAGGATGGCTTCCTTTAAAGAGTGGCCTCCGCACCCCTGGGGAAAGCCCATAGGCATCAGCCACAACCCAGGAAGGCTCTGTGCAAGCCCTCCCAGGTGGCCAGAGGCAGGAGAGCAGCTCCTCTGCCCTCCTCCATCTGGGAGAACCTCCCAGCTCTGCCACATTCAGCTCTGCATATCTCCCCAGGTGCCAGTCTCCACAGCAAGGCAAGCATAGCCCCTTCCTGCAGGCCACTGCACATGCCCCCTCATCCGTGCGCTGTTTCAGACAGAAGGGCTAAGATGAGCACTCAGATCCCTGGGAGATTCCTTGCCCACTGTTTCAGGCTTCCCTCCCCCCTTCAGGGAGTTCTCCCCTCAGTGTCCCTCCACCCAGATCTCTTTAGATCCTTTGGTTCTTAAGCAGAGGAAGCCAAGCCTGCCATTATCGAGGGAGAAGTTACTCAGTCCTTGACATCTCTCAGCTCCCTTGCTGCCAACCTGCCTGTTTGCTGCACGCCTAGTGGAGGGCTGCTCTGAACTAATGATAAAATAAGGAATAGTGGCCACTCTTGCTTCTTGAGTGTTTATTCTATGGTAGGTTCTGTTAAAAGCCTCTTACAAGAGGGGTGCCTGGGTGGCTCAGTCGGTTAAGCATCTGACTTTGGCTCAGGTCGTGATCTCAGCAGTTTGTGAGTTTGAACCCCATGTCAGGCTCTCTGCTGTCAGCATGGAACCTGCTTCAGATCTTCTGTCTCCTTCTCTCTCTGCTCCTCCCCTGCTCATGCTCTCTCTCTCTCTTTCAATAAATAAACATAAAAAACACCTTACAAGAATTTGATCCTCATAACAACCCTCTGGGTTAATAAGTACACTTCTTATCCCCATTTTACAGATGAAGAAAACTGAGATTCAAGGAAACTGAGCCTGCCCAAGCCCTTCTGCTGAGCCACCCCTCCTCTGCCTCTTCTGTCCATCAAGTCATTTCCTCCAGTTGTATCTCTCTTCCATGAGAGTCCCAGAACAGGCAGGGGTCATCATCATGTCTTCCTTGCCCCCCCCAGTCCCCAGCCCAGTACTGGCCCCACAGCAGGTGGCATAATCGGCAAGTGGTTCCCCTTCCTTGGCTCCCTGGAGTGTGCGTGCTGCCCTGGGAGTATTGTGTGCTCTCTGGACAGGGGTCTCACACATTGACTGCCCAGCCGGTGGTATTTGCTGAATGAGGGCCCAGGGTCTGACTGCAAGGCTCCCTGAGGCAGAGAGGCAGCCCCGCCTGCTAAGCTGCCCACCCTCGAAAGAGACGTTCAAAGCTGTGTCTCAGCTCATTCCGGGACTTGGCAAGGATGTCCCTGTGTTCACATCATTTATTCATTTGTTCAACAAGCACTTGTTGGCTACTGTGTGCCTGGTGCTGGGCCCTATGGAGGGTCTTAAGCACGCTGAGATGATCTGGTCCTGGCCCTGCCCTGAGGGCTCAGGGCCTTCTTAGGACTAAAGCAAAACCTCACGTGACCAGTGCAGGATAAAGCTTGCACAGTGGAGGCAGTAGCAGAGCACCGTGTGGGGATGGGCAAGATGGGGGAGGAAGGTGGCACAGAGAAGGAGCTATTTCAGGCTGGTGGAGAGGAAAGGGCACCGCAGGCAAAGGGAACAGCCTATGCAAAGGTCGGCCTCAGGAAGAGGCAAGTTCAATTATAAAATACCCAGGTGGGTGGGCCTGCTCATAGAGAGGGGATGGGGGTGGCTGTGGTAGCCATTGGAAATATAGGTGCACCCCCACCTCCTGCAGATGCTTGGGACCCCTGGAGGGGCCTGTGAGGACACTCCCTAGTGTTGAGGGTTTGTTGTGGAGGAGCTCAGTGCTTCTCCTTTTGGGCCCAGTGTAGGGTGATGTGTGATAGACCAGTGTCTGTGGGTGGGTGGTGTTGCCCAGCATGGTGACTGAGCCAGCCAGGGAGAGGGTGAGGACCAAGGGTGCCCTGACCACATATGCTGGCAGGCTGCCTTGGGCTCAGGAACCAGATACACCTGGACCATGACGGCATTCACCTGTGCCACACATCCCAGTGATCAGAGCTCCCAGCCCTCCGAGCAACCCCCTCAACAGGGTCAGCCTTGGTGGGAGGAGGGAGACTGAGGCCCCATGGTGCCAGAATCCCACACGGGGTCACGCATAAGCAGTGGGTGAGATAGGGTACCTCCTGTCCTTCAGTGGGATATCGGGGTCCTCGGCAGGCACAAGACCCTCAGCTCTCAGGGTCCATGGCAGAGCCAGGGTGCTACCGTGCCTGGTGCACAGAAGGCCTGGCTGGCGAGGAGGTGGTGTAGGGCCCACTGAGGGTAGCGGGCAGGCAAGGAGCTGGGAATGCTGGCAGAGAAGGAGGCTTCCCTCTGGAGACTTATCGCTAGAAGGTTCTCTGGGATTTGACTTAAGCACCCAGTGGCCAGTCTCAGGGGAAAATTTCTCTCACATGCCTCCTGGGCCCAGAGTAGACTGGGAGGGAACCAAGCACTGCCTAGCCCGGGCTTACATGTGCACAGGCATGAACACACATGTGTCCACCTGTGTGTAGACCTCACACTTACGGGTGGGTGTACAGGCATGCTTCTGTTTGTACATGCAGGTCTCTGTGTGTATGTCATGAGTGTGTCCTTGTATATACATATGTAGCTGTGTGTCCACATGTCTGAAGGAGGGTGTCCCAGGGAGTACAATCCTGCATCTGTACGTGTGCATGAGAGCCTCTGGCCGAAGTTTGCAGCCCCACGGGACACACCCTTTTCTTCCCACTGGGGCTGGAAAGCTCCCAAACCCACTCTTGCCAGGCCTGGGCCCACCTCTGCCCTGCCTCTTACTCATAAGTCCTGCCCCTGGGTCCTGAGGTCTGGCCTCCTGGCGACAGGCACTGTGGGTGGAGGTGGGCATTAAAGGGATAGCTCAGGCTGAGAGGGGCTATCCATCCTCTTTTGTACCTGCCATGAGATCCTGACAGGTAGGTTCCCCACCTCCACCACTTGCATAGCCCCTTGGATGGGGGGCTCACTGCCATAGGACCAGAGGAACCTATGGGATATAACCCAGAAAGGAGAGGTCAGGAGGGCCAGAGGGTGGGGTCATGGCTCAGCCCTGACTACTAAGGGCCTGGGGCTCTCCTCCAACAGCCAGGCCTGGGGCTGCAGCTCCTGGCGGCAAGGTCAGGCCCCAGGATTCAGGGCCTTTCACCTTGTTGTCAAGAGCGAATTCCAGCTATTAGTGACAGAAGCAAGGGATTTGGGGAGGATTTCTCTCTCATTTCCCAGAGCTTTCAGCAAGCCTCCTCCCTTCCCACCCTTCAGCCTGCCAGAGCTGAGAATACACACACACACACACACACACACGCACACACACGCTCAGGGTTCTTGTGTGGCTGAGAGAGGGAGAGAAATCTGGGTCAGTCTCCCAGGGAAGGCTCCATGGCATCTCCCCACCTTCCCCAGCAAATGCTCAGGGTTGCAAACTTGGGCTGTGATCTGACGGCCAAGGCCTGCCCTAGTCCTGCCCCAGCTTGCCAGAGATGCCCCGCAGAAGGACCCCGGGCCTGCCCCTCCTGGGCCCTCCCTGGGCTTTCCCGTCTAGGCAACCTCGCACTCCAGGGTCTCAGTGTCTTCCTCCTCCAGATACCAGGACTCACAGGGCATTTTTGCCATATGCTCCACTGATTGCATAGAGGGTGACAGAGGCTTTCTACTGGACCTACTGGACCCTCAGCCCCTGAGGTTTGGGGGATGGGGGCAAGGACTGGTCTTAAGAAGCCTGTCTCTGATAGCAACACTATGCACAGAATGCCTGAGCTGGAGGGGAGACCCCCAATGGTGGAATTGCAAGTAGATGGCAAGGGCCCGGGTCTGGGTAGGATGCCTCAGGGAAGCAGTTTCTGAGAGAAGGTGGACTGAGAAACAGCTAAAGATATCACTGCCATTTCAGGATGGAGCTTGGAGTGGAGACTAAGTGAGAGCCCGAGGGGTTAAGTCAGTGCCTGAGACAGGCCTGAGGTCCAGAGTGGGCCCCACCACACCCAGTGACTTCAGAGAGACATTCACCTGACTGGATGGCAGAGAGAGGTGGTGGAGTGTCCCATTTCTCTGGGAAAACTGGATCATGGGGAATTGCCATGCTTTAAGTCACCCAGGGACACAGGCAGCCCCCCCCACCCCCACCCCTGGGAGACACCGAAGCTACTTCCTTCTTCCTGCCCCTGGTTCTCAGGTGACCTAGCAGATCTCTCCATCCTTCTACAGGGTGACTGTGGGGTCCTCAGTGCCTGCCTGTGAATGTCTGTTGAGTGAAGGGATAGAGAATTGATTTGATTTAAGCTAAATACAAGGAAGGACTTCTTGATGCCCCTGGGGCAGCCTGGGCCTCCAGCTTGATGCTAAATGGAGGTGAGACAGATCCTCAGAAGGGCTGACGGGTGGAGGGAGAGGACCCCAGGCCTCCCAGCTTCCTCCAGAGGCCAATTCCTGCCAGTGTGTCCCAGAACCCCCAGATCCAGCGCATCCCAGCTGGGATGCCCATTTTATTTTCAAGTATAGGAGGTGTGTACCCATGTGAGGGTTGGCTGTTGAAATGTTGGAGTCACTTGCATGTGTGTATATGCCTGTGATAGGCGAGGGCACACGTGCACAGGATGGCTCAGGAGTCACTTCATGGACTTAAGAACTCTATTTTAGAGTATGGAACCAGAGACCATTCAGCTTTAGAAGGGGCTAAAGGGATTGCTTTTTAGGCCATGGAGAGGGCAGCTCACTTCCCCTTCCTCACCAGCCACTTGTGGAGTGGCACCTGGACTCCCAGGCCAAGGCGTTCAAGGAAACGCTGGAAAGGGGAGCTAGTCCCTGACCTTGAGGCCTGGAAGTGAGGAGCTGAGGGTCAGGGGAGGCCTGGAGGAGAGGGTGGAGAGTGTTGGAGTTTGAGAGGCAGAGCTGGCGGCAGGGTCGTGGCCTCCTCAGATGGGGCACCGGGGCAGACCTGGGTCTCCCGCCTCAAACTGGGGTCCCTGTGGCACTAGCTAGGCTCCTGGACAGTCTGCCCACCCCCTTGAGAACCTGTGGAAAGGAGTTCCCTGCTCCCTTGCCCCAACCAGGCCAGGCTGCAGCCCTGTGCTCAGGGGTCCCAGGCCAGCCCAGCTCCTCCCAGGGGCATCCGAGCTGCCAGCATGGCATCCCTCTGCTAACCTGACTGACCCAGTCCATGTGTGGAGACCCCGGACCCCGGACCAGGGGCACACACACATTCACATATGTGCGTCCTCCCTGATCAATAGGGTAAGAAACTGGAAAAGGTATAATTCAAACTGTCAGCCTGGTTATTATTATTGTGCTTGAGGTGACTCCCGCCTCAGCCCTCACCTCCTCTTGGCTCCATCTGGAGGGCCATGCAGGGTCCCGAACTGGAAAGAGAGCAGGGCAGGATGTGGTGTGGGCAGTGTCCCTGGCAGGAATGGCCCATGAAGATTAAGGCAGAATCTGAGATCATCTCTCCCCAACATTGGCCCTTGGTTCAGCTAAGCTGGTTCAGCTAAGCTATTGTGCAGACAGGGAAGCCGAGGCCCAGTGAATGTATAGGCCCTCTACCTCTTTGTGTCCCAGCTTGTTCAGCCCCTCTAGGAAGGGCAGAAGGGAAGAGAACAGAGGTGGGGAGGTCAGGAAAGTGGGATGCAAGCTCTAGGGCATGTGACCCAACTGTTTACCCAGCAAACGTTATCTAAGCCATTGGCCAGAGAAGGGCTTGTGTCAGCCCTGCCCTCAGCAATGGTGGCCTAGCTGAGAATGGACAGTGACCTGCACTGTGTCTCATTTGGATCCTCACATGGCCTGGCAAGATAGGTGCTATTATCCCCATTTCATAGATACGCAAACTGAGGCCCAAAGGGAGGCCTTCCCAGGAATATGGATAGGTAGGGAGAGTGCCTGCCCGAAGGGGACACAGACCTGCTCCTGGTGAGGGGATCTCCCACAACTGACCACTCTCAACAAGGCTTTGCTCACTGCCTTAAGGCAGAGCTGAGACCAGCCCCTGTGAGAGGGCTAGTCACTTGTCTTTCGGACTTCAGACTTCCTGGTTTGTTCCCTGTGCTAGCCAAGAATGTCTTCTGTAAGTCTGACCACAGTCCTTCATGCTTTTTGACCCTGTCACTCTTGTGGGATCTTGTCAGTCCAAAGGCCCCACTGGCCTCTCCTCTGTTCCTCTCTCTTCTTGGTTCTGGGGAGGTCTGGGGGTTTGGGCACTGGGCCCTACAGCCCAGCCTCCCCACCAGGCCTGTTTGCGAGTGCCCACCTGTGCCCAGCATAGCCGTTCTCATCACAGCCCCTGCCCGTCTCATTTCTACTAAGCTTATTTGCCACCCGAAGGGCTTCCTTTTCCACTCTGTTTGCCCATAATCACCCCCTAAATCCGTCACTGTCTCCCCAGTCTCTCCCTGCAGTGCCCAGCACAGTAGTGAACAGGCAGCCAGGCTCAGGTACAGCTCAGGGTCCTTCCTTCCTCCCTCCTACCTGTCCTGGGAAGGGGTGGGTGTTGCATCCCTGTCTCTGTGGATTTCCCTGCTCCGAAACCAGACATGTGGTTTGGTTGAGAACCAGGGGCAGACTCTCAAGCCCCTGAAAGCTTTTCCCTCCTGTCTCTCCACCTTATCCACCTGGACTGGGAAAACCTAGGTTCACCCTGAAATCTGATGCTCAGAGGCCCAGATCTTGCTTCTTATGCACCCCCACATACACACACACACCCACATCCCAAGAGAAGCTGACCTTTGGTTAGGGTGAGCAGGAAGCAAGGTGGCTTTTTAATTTTTTTAGATGTTTATTTATTTTTGAGAGAGGAACACACACAGAGCACAGATGGCCGAGGGGCAGAGAGAGAGAGGAGACACAGAATCCAAAGCAGGCTCCAGGCTCTGAGCCGTCAGCACCAAGCCCAAACCAGAGCTCGAACCCACGAACCACAAGATCATGACCTGAGCCGAAGTTGGATGCTTAACCGACTGAGGCACCCAGGTGCCCCATCAAGGTGGCTTTTTAAACTAATTCATACTAACGTGGGAGTGACTGATAGCAATTTATCCTACCTATGGTATTTGGATTTGAATAGGGGAGCATTACGGCAGTAATGTTGATAATAACAAAAATAACCACTAACACTCAGTTTTTACTTTGTGTCAGGCACTGTTAACACTGTACACGTATTAAGTCATTTAACTGATCCAGTAACCTAGATGAATTTCTAAATTGGTTAGAAGATAAGGAAAGAATATTGAGGGGCAGGAGGAGAATGAGGAAGCAGGAGGCAGACCTCTCCCTCCTCTCATCCTCCATCCTGGCTCCCACTTGGTATAGAGAAGATTCTAGTTGTTTGCATGGCAAACCATGTCAGGCATTTGCTTGAGGTCACCTTGGCAGGGCAGGGGAGGCTCTGCTTCTCCCTGGAGCTCACAGTTCTCCCATGAGATGGCTAGACAGCCTGTCCCCCCTCCCACCGATCCCCAAGCACCCTTTAGAAAGTCCCTTGGTGCTAAGAGTCATCACACAGGCCCCCTGAGGAGTCAAAGGCAATGTCCTCTCTGGTCTCTGAACCCCTCCAACTCTCTTATGGCTTAGCAGCTGCCTGGCCTTCTGACCGTACTCTTGACCCTGCTCCAGCTAGATGTGCCCCGGAGCCCGGCTATAAATTTGATTGAATGTGAGCCTCAAATAAACCCTACAGGGTGAGTGGAGCTGGGATGAGGGTCCCCATTTTGCACGTGGGGAGACCGAGGCTGAGAGAAGAGAAATAACTGTGCTGAATCTTCCTATCCAGAAGGATGGCCTAATGAACTGCTTCTGAGGTGAGGGGTGAGGAGGGTCTATCGCACTCTAAGAGGGACGCTCACCACTTCAAACAAATGAATGTGAGGTAATGGTGGCATTTTAGGCCCTGCCCGTTTGCATCTTCACCACGCCGTTCCCTGGGTCCTCTGGGCACCTCTGGGCATCCCTGAGGCTGAGTAGCTGCTCCTAGACTGCCCCTCCTCACCCCTGCCAGCTTTCAAGGTCACGCTGTCTGGAAATTCAGCAACTGATCTGGGAGACTTCCATTGTAAATCTCCCAGCATGGCCCGCTTCTACAATACAGCCAGCTGCCACACCCCACGGCCCATTCAGCCTACCCTGATGGTGACCAGTCATCTATCCTCTGTGGGAGGGTAGCTGGCCATTCTCTGCTTCTCCCCACCCCAAACTCCTGAGGACAGGGCCCCAGGGACTCTGAACTCAGACAGATGTAACATAATTCTGAGCTGAACTCAACCATCAACTGCTGTGTGGTCTCAAGCAAACCACTTCCCTTCTCTGAACCTCCGTGTCCACACTCAGAATGTGGATCAAGGTCACATGACCTTGACAATCCAGTGTGACAAAGTGTGGGAGCTGACAGGGTGGCCACTATGATGAGGGTTCCCATGGGACCCATCCTTGGGAATCCTCAGGTGGAGGAGCCCAGAATAGGGCATGATTATACCTGCCTCTCATCAAGTCAGGGAAGACTTCTCAGAGGAAGTGGCATTTGGTTTGGCCCTGGAAGGATGACCAGACTTCACACATCTGGGGATGAGGACACTGGTGGATGGTGTTCTGGGGGTGGCAAGAAGGGGCCCTCCATGAAGGCATGACCAGCCTGGGGCCTTAGAGTCTCTAAGTTGCATTTCTTACTTGCTTGAGCATATCAGGCCCTGGCTTATACCCTTCAGTGGCTCCCTGATGCCCTTGGGCTAAAGCCCCTACTCCCTCAGGAAGCTTCAGGTACCTGGCAATATCTGGTCCCTGCCAGCTTCAGGACCCAGGGCACTGCCCTTGCCCCAGGCCTCCAGCCTTGGTGAATTTCTTTTTCTCTATAGAATGTGCAAGCCGATCCCTGATTTGACTCTTTGATCAAATAACCCCCCCACCAGGCATTATGTGATCTGCCTTCTCCCACCCCCCACCCCCGAGCCTACCCCCTCCCTCAGGGTCCCAGCCCCTCAAGTTGAGTCTGCCTGTTTGGGATTCAGCTCAAATGTGCCCAACTTAAAGCACCACTGTAAAGTAGTACAACTGAAGTACTACCAGGTGACAAAAATCCCGTTTTGCCCAGGCCTGGGGCTTGCTATTGAAACCTGGACAGTGCCAGGCGCCTCAGGGTGGTTGGTCACGCCAACTGACCTCCAGCCCCTGCCGCCTGGCCTGCCTGTGTTTGAATTTCCTTACCACTTTCCCTTTGGAAGACCCGTCTGTCCCTGCGCTTTTCCTCATTGGTCAGCCTTCATGCCCACCCCTGGCCTTGAGCTACTGGAGAGCAGAACAGGGCCTACGTGTCTGTCCAGCGCTAAAGCCCTTGTACCCAGAAGTATGCTGGTGCCAGACCCTGCTCAGCTAGTTTATTTCGGTGAACGAGTGAGGGGTGTGGACTCGGACGCAGGCAAGTGTCGTTTCCTCTCTGGCCTGAGTTTCCTTACCAGGAAGGTGGGCTCTGGGCCCCGTGCCCCCACACACAGCAAGTAGGAGAAGAGGGGCAGAACGCGGCTTGGCGAGGGGTCCTGAGTGGGCAGGGCTGGTGTGGACAGGTGGCGGGGTGGGGTGGTGTGGCTGGGAGTGTCCCAGCGCTCACCTTCCTAGATGTGCCACCATCACCTGAGGGCCATTTCTGGGCCAGGCTGTTGGGCCAGCCCCGGGGTTGGGGGTGTCCGAAGTGATGGCGCCGACTGCCAAGCCCCACTCCCCTCCCACCCCCGGGAACAGATGGCCCAGGCTTGGGCGGGCGGCAAAGACGGGGACTGGCATTTGTGTATGTGTGTGGTTTTTTAAAAATCTGACACATTTTTGTCACGTCTTGGTGCATCAGAACAGTAAAGGAGGCGGGAGTGTGAGAATGTTTTAACTTGCAACTTTGTATCAGCTCCAGTTTCTCCGGGCCTCCTCCCCCTCCCCCGGGCCCCCGCGGCGGAGCCTCAGAGCCCATCTGTTCCTGAATCCCTGCTCCCCCCACATCTATCCTTCCTTCCTTCCTTCCTTCCTTTCTTCCTTCCTTCCTTCCTGTCAGCTGAGGGGAAGAGAGAATCAGAGGAAGCAGCTTGATACTCCCAAGAAGACCCTGGGCAGGAAGGCAGGGAACCTGTTTTAGGGCCTTAAGCTTGACCCCAGACTTGCTTTGTGATCTTGTGCAGTTCCTGACCCTCACTGGGCCGCATCTAGCCCTCTTTGGGCTCCTAAGGAGTCAGGCCCATCCCCTTTGGGGCTCCATGACTCTGACACTCAAAGAAATGTCTGGGGAGAGGGATTAGAATTGGGGAGAATACTGGAAGAATCAAGACAGGGAAGTTAGGGGTTCGGAGCATCCAGGGATAATGGGCCCAATGGGCCCAAGGTAGCAGAGGGAACCACATTCATGAAGCCAGACTAAGTGGGTCCCAACCTTCACTCCCCTCAGGTTTGGGGCTTGGGTTCCTCACGACCTCAGTCCCTCCTCCACCTAGCCCACTCAGGGTGGTTTTTTGACCGTGACTCAAGGCTGGCCAGGTCTGGAGCAGCTGCTTCAGGGAAGAGCTGGGTAGAGGGAGGAGGAGCCAGGTAGTAATCCCAGGGACCTAGACGCCTCTCTGCTGCCCTGCTGTGCTTGTCTGTCCTGCAGGGCCCTGGGAAAGGAAGCAGGGTGAGTGCCAGGTCCTAGAAGATTTGCTTCTCAGCCGCCAGCCCTGCTGTCCCCAAGCCTGCCTGGCACTAGCTTCCATTTCATTAGTCACAGACATGCCAACTGGCCTGGAAAACCAGGAGTCCACACGGCAGGCTGGTGGGAGCTGCCCTGGGCATTGGGAACTGTTAGGAGCATGAAGGAGCGGTGCCCGGGGCAGCTCAGTCATGGCAAGGGCCCAAGCCTCGCTTCCTCATTCTGCCGCTCAGAGACCGGGGCTGCTGGACGCCTGTGCTGTGGCTTGGGATGGCACGGCTCAGGTAGCTGGTGTGCCACCACCTGGGGCACAGAAACCAGCCCAGCGCCATCCCGTAACCTGCTCCCTCCACACCTAACACAGAGCTCGCGAAGTCCATGGCATATATCAGGGAACAAGGGCAGAAGGAATGGGAGACAGAGGGGGTTGTCATCATCTGTCCCATGGCCCCTGTTCCCCCTCCCCCCATCAAAGACTGCACTAGATCACTGCTGACCACAGAGGTCCCCCCAGTCAGGGTTGAAGCAGCTCCTGAATATTGCCCTCACCTCTCTGCTCCTTGGGTAGGGCCTGGGACAGCTGGACAGCCAGCCCCCTGTGCACCGCCCCCCATGAGAGTCCCTGTAGGAGATGGACTCAGCTACTCAGGAGCCCTGGCTCTGGCCAGGGCTAACAGCAGCCAAGTAAACCAGCATCACCCCTTTGCGGCCCGGGCCCCGGACCCCAGGGCCCAGCTGAGTCAGTGCCATTTGAATCTCACCATATGGGCGCGGGGTGGGTGCAGGGGGAGGAGCTGGGGTTGCCATGAGAACCCGCACGCTGGCATTTCCTCTTTTGGGGAAGCTGAACCATACTTTGCAGGCGGTGTAGGCTTATGAATCCCATTTCTCTGTGTTTTTTAGGAAGGGAAAAAGGGCAGGGGAAGGGGGTGGAAAAGACAAGGAGGGAGGGAGATGGAGTGAGGCAGAGGGAACAATGGGGGCTCTCTGGAGCTCTTGGGGGTTGATCAGGGGCCTGTGTTCCCCAGGACTGAGCCCAAGGCCAAAGTGGGGCCTGGTGTCCCCTCTGGCCCCTTGTCCAGGCCTTTGGTAAACCTTTTCCTTTCAACCCACATCCCCGCACGCTGCCTCGTTTCAAGCCAACTCTTTGACCCCTTTCCGGGTTCCCTATCTTCATCCCTGTCATCTGAGTGCCCACTCTATGGACAGTGACACTGGGGCAGACGAGGTCAGGAGGCTCGGGGCCTGCTCTTGGGGCGGGGCCTCAGTCAAGGGCAGGCGTCTGTTCTAACCCAAGTATGTCACAGGCTCCTTGGGCTGTAGTAGCTCAGCAAGTGGGATTCCACATGTCTGGGTGGGTAGACGTGGAAGGCTGTGTGGAGAGCAAGGAATCGTGCAGGGGTGGGGCTGGGGGGGTGGTGCAGGGAGCTGAAAGGAGAGGGCTGTTTCCACCCATCCATCTGGTAAGGGATTGGGGGGTGGATATGCTAAGAATACAGGCTTTGGGGGCAGACAGATCTGGGTGTGAATCTGGCCCCGTCTCTTCATACCTGTGGCGTCTCTGGCAAATGAGCCTCCTCGAGCCTGTTTCCTTCTTCTGTGAAATGGGGATGCTAGCACCTGCCTTGCAGGTTTCCCGAGGTGCCCACCACAGTGGAGGGACTGGAGTAGACCTCGTTAGATGGCAGCTGCCACTGGCATTATCACTCAGGACATGGTCCCTGGCGTTGGCTTGGGGCACAGGGAGGGATGAGTTAATGTGGTCCTGGGCCTGGAGGGGTGCCCACCCTGAGCAAAGGTGTGGTGGGGCCCCATGGCCATGTTCTGGGGAGGCGGCCTTGTAGAGAGGAGCTTTCCTGACGGGGAAGAAGAGTGAGATGGCAGGAAGAGGGCTGTGGGTGACAACTAGGGGGCTTGGGGTCTAGGGGCAGAACCAGGCTCCAGGCGGGCCCAGGCCACGGGGGCAGCTCTACAGCAGAACTACCGCATCTGCTGAGTCTCTGGCTCTCCCCCAGCTCCTTCTCCTGGAAGCCTTGCCTGTCACGTCTGGGGCACCAGCCTTCCTTCTGGGGAGGTCCCTTCCAGATCCTTGGAAAATGAGGCTGCCAAGTAAGGGGACCAGCATTGTGACACCAGCTCTACCAGAACCTCCTGAAGCGTGACCCCGGGAAAGCCCCTGCTCTCTGGACCACCCTTTCCTGACTGTAAATGGGGTTATAGACTGCTATCCTTCCCTCCCCCAGGGGCTGAGTAGGGCTCCAGGAGACGAGGGGGCGAGCTTCCTTTAGGATGTGTCTCGAGAAAACAGAGGACGAGAGTCTGGCTTCATCCCCATTGAGCAGGGGGTGGGGGAGGGGCAGGCGGGGGAAGCGGGGACCTCCTCAGCTCTGGGCGCTGCCCCTGCCTATCGTGAAGCCCAAGCATCAAGTCCTCCTAGGTGCCAAGTGTTTACATCTTGTTTCAGTCTTCCAATGACTAGGGGAGTAGTTGACACCCGAGAAGACCCAGGCTCAGAGAAGGAGGGATCAGAGCCCAGGCCTGCCTAGCTCTGGAACCCTATCCATGACCCCTCCAGACCTCTCTTCTTCAACCCTTTCCACCCCTCCCAGACCCAGGCCCTAGTCTGGCCGCTCCGATGGGCCATCGTGAGGGGTTGCAGGGACACTGCACACAGCAAAGACAGGAAAATGAAGACGAATGGATGCTGAGCGCCAGGCCCGAGTCCCCCCTGGCTGGAGTCTGACCATACCTAGCCAGCCTGGAGCCGTCCCAGGACCCCGGCTTAGGAAGAGCACAGTCTTGGCATCGAGGGTCTTGAGAGTGATTCTGAACTTTGCTATGAATTCACTCTGGCTCCTCAGCAAGTTGATTAAACCTCTCTGAGCCTCCTTTTCCTCATCTAGGAAACGGGCAATAGCGCGGCACTGTATCAGTCTTAAAAATCTCAGATTTAAAACAACTTAGGTGCATTTTTTTTTGCCCTGATTGCAACAGGAGAGGGGCATCTATTCTTCATTGTTGCTTGGGACCCCAGGCTGAAGGAGCTGCCCCCATCCCAGCATGAATACCAGGCAGCAGGAAGAGGCCTGGCCGAGGCTACGGTGGCTCTTACATCTCCCTCTTCTAAGTGATGCAGGTAGCTTTCGCCACATTGGCCAAAGTGAGTCATGTGGCCATGCCCAGCCTCAGAGGGGATAGGGAAGCACCGTTCCTTACCACCTACCTAAAAGGGGAAGACTGGGATCTTAGCAGACATCCCAACCTGATGACCACAGGCTCCTGCCCCACAGGATTGCCACGAGCATACCGTGTGCCAAGGGGAATGGGGACCCTGGCACGCAGAAGGCACCAAATCAATGTTCAGCTCTCTTCCCCTTCACCTCCAGCTCCTAGGAGCTCTACACCCTGTTTCCTTTCCTGGCTGTCTCCCCAAATGGGTCATCAGAGTTGATGGACAGCCCCTACCTTGCGGGTGAAGACCTTTGCTTCTGTGACAGAGGGGGTGGTGTCTTTCCCAGGGGTACTTGGCTTAGTGGCAGCAGAGCCAGGAATGGGAAGACAGACTCCCTCACTCCCAGCTGAGCTCCGCCCCCCTCCCAGGGCATTTGTTTTTGTTAAAAAACAAATGAAAAAAAGCAGCAGATACCAGTAATACCTTGACTTTATTAAGGGCTTCATAAGACCCAGATCAAATTACATCTCCTGCAATCGAACGGTAAATTCAATTCTGTTCAACAAATGTTCTGTTCTACACTGAGAGGGCCCGGGGTGGTCTGGGTGGCCCGCCAGGCTTTGACCCCGCCTCTCCCTCAGCACCTTCCCTCATCCTTCAGGAAGATGCCATCCTCTCTGGCTGGAACTTCGAGTCAGTCCTAGAGCCCAAGATGAACCCAAGATGAGTGACTGAGGCCTGGGGAGGTGGGTGGCGAGGGGAAGGGGACACCGGGCAGGGACAGTGACTTAGGCCTTGGGCCACTTGAACTACATAAGGCTGTGTGTCCTTGGGCAAGTCCCTTTCTTTCTTTGGGTTTCAGTCTCCCCCAGATAAGAGAGCGGCCTAGGTCCTCATCCCTATGCCTAGCGTAGGGTTCTGAGAGCTTCTTTACCAACCAGCATTTTCCCCTCCCCAAAGTGAGGGGGCTGGTGTGAGGGAGAGGGCCTTACCCATTCATCCCATCCTTTGCTCTACACTCAGTGGGCCTGTCAGACCCCACCATCCCCTGCAGTAGCTCATATTCAGAGGAGACAGACAGGTAACTAGGTAAATACTAGGTGGTGTGACAGAGGCACACTCCCTCCAGGGAGGCTCACTGGTTACCAGCCACTGGCACAAACCAGACAGGCTGTAGGGTGAGCCCAATTTCCTACCTTCTCCCTTTTGGTCCCACCACTGACCAGCAGGCACTGAGCTGGAGAAATCCAGGAAGACTCCCTGGGGAAGAAGGGACTGGAGCTAGACCCTAAACCACTTAACTGGGCAAGGAAGGGGAGCAGGTTCCAGGGGGAGAACAGAAGCAATGGCTTGGAGGAGGGGTGTGTCTGGAGTGTGTATGAGTGATAGACACTATCGGGGACATATATTGACATGGGGAAATGAGATTTCTGTGTTCTAGCAACACACACACACACACACACACACACTTACACACACGCGTGCGCACTCTTTGTACAGCTGCAGCCACAGGCAAGAGATGTTGGGGTTGTTCAGGAGGACAGAAGAGCTGTCAGCCAGGATTTCATAGTGCAGAGAAGGGATGCTGCTGGAAGGCCCAGAGAGGCTTCTGAGGCCCTCAGGGACTGTGGGAAGGGACCCCTGTCCCCGGTGAGTCAGTAAGAGCAACAAGAACAGTAGTAACTCTTCTTGGCACTTTACCATTAATGAAGCACTTTGGTCTCTGTCGTCTTATTCGATCCTCACAATGGCCTGTGAGGGCTTCTCTGGGCCACTGATGCCCTGATTCACAGAGAAGGCAAGATTTGCCCAAAGCCCTTGGGCCCGTAACATGCGCTCACACCGTTTGACTCCATGGTGTCTTTGTGCTGCTTTTCAGGAATCACATGGGCCTTTATCAAAGGGACATCTCCTTGGCGGATAGATGGACCAGGGTTCTGGCATGAATGGGAAGCGGGTTCTAAATTTCCCGCTCTGTGGCTTCCCTTGACTTCTCAAGTTTGAGAGGCTTCCCGAGGCCACTCTTGCTCAGCCTTCTGTGCGGACTCCCCAGGGGCCTGGCCAAACCCAGAGACCCAAAAACCTTAAGCCCCAAATGATGGCGGGGCGTCTTTTCCCCTGAAGTAAGAGTGGGGCAGTTCCCGGGGTCAAGGGGTCAGCCCTGGCCCTGCCCCACAATCTATAGGTCGCTTGCTGGAGTTTCTCATCCATCAGGGGCTCTCTTTGTCTGTGCTTGTTCTTCATCTGAAGGTGTTTAGAAAGCGTGGCTTCAAGCTGGGAGGCTAGTGCTGCTTCAGAATCCTGGCTTATTAAGTCAGAGCACAACTTAAAGAAATCTGAACACCTAGGTGCAATGTGGTACTTCCTTAGTAGAAATTGACTGTCATCAGTTACTACTTGATACAAATTTGGGCTTTTGTCATTTGGCCCTAAGAAGGAACCATTAGCACATTTTCCAGATTTGGGTTGCTGGAAACTCTGCGTGTGCTTTGGCTTCCTGGGCCTGCCTCTTCCTCATCTGCGTTTTTAGGTTAGTTTGTTTCTTTCTCTTTTTTTGTTTTTGGTTTTTTGGGTTTTTTTATAGTAATCTGTATACCCAACATGGGGCTTGAACCCACGACCCCGAGATCAAGAGTTACACGCTCTTCTGACTGGCGCTCATTCGGCTTGGTTTCTTTAGCTGCCTGGCTGTTTCAACACCAGCCTGCAAATTATCAGAGAGGTGTCTCCTGAGAGCTTCCGTGTCGGTTTCTAAACACTCTTCATTCAGTCTTCTGTCATTCATTCATTTATTCAAAAAGTCTGTCTTGAGTGTCAGGTACCAGGGTTACACAGTGAAAGAGGCGGTGAGCGCCCAACTATCTTGCCGCAAATGGAGGACTCTCTCTTCCCCCCAGCTCAGCTTTCCATCAAAAGAGGCCTCTGAGCATGTACCCAGATGCATGAGTCTGCCGTAGGTATTTTTTTCCAGTTGGTATTTTCCTTTTCCACATTCCTCTCCTGCCTGACCCCTGCCTTTGAAGCTCACCAGTGAGGCCAAATTCACTCTAGATTCAGACTCTAAAATGTCTACCTGCCCTCCATTAACATGGACTCAGGGCGGCTTGAGAGAGCCCCTAGCTTCTGTACCGTGCTTTGTCCGCTCCAGCACCTGGACTCCCCCCCCTCCCCCCCCCCACTGCTTACTTAAACATCTCCCAACCCTCACCCTGCCATCTGCATGAGCATGCATGGCTTCTCCCCTCTGTGCCCAGGCCGTGTGCCCACCCTGCGGGACTCCCTTGCTGCCTCCAACAACCCTTCAACCCTTCACTTCACCCCATCCCTGTCCTGAGACGTCAGTCTTCAGATGTGGCTCCCAGGCTAAACCTGGCCTGCCCCGCCCGCTAGGCAACTCCAATCTGTCCTCTCCCTGTTGTGATGGCTTCTAGGGCAGGAGGAAATGATTGTCCAGGACAAGACCCTCTGGAGTCTGCTGGGCTAACTTGCCCTGCTGGAACCAGACAGAGTTACAGGACCCCGGGGCAGTCCCCTGCCAGATGCCCCTGGTTGCTATGGCGACCCTCTGCCCAGTTTCCCTGCATGGAGACCACTAGAAAATAACAGAAATAATGGCGAAGACTGTTTTATTCTGTGTCCCACCTGGGAGCCATTTAAGTCTCCCAATTCCTTTTGACACGTAATAATTTTTTTTCACTTTAAGATTATCTTGAAATCTCACTTCCTCCTCTTCCACCTTACTTCTGCCCTCCGTGGCAGAGTCTCCGAGAGCCTCAGGTTTTATGTCACATACATGCACGTGCTGTGCCCATGCTTACACACCGTGTAGCCAAATTGGCCTCTTGGTTGTTGCCACTTGACAGCAAGGCCCCAGAGGCCAGGAGCTCTGCACCCGTTGGCCTCAGGAATCAATGTCAGGGTCAGGATCGGGCCAGGTCCTCCTGTGATTAGAATTGTTATCTAACGTTCCTCGGCAGTAGCAATCAACATGGGAGTAGAACCCAGCCTTGGAATGACCGTGTCGACAAATGTGGGTTCAAGTCTCGGTTCTCCCACTTTCCTGCAGTGGGGGGAGGGGTGCAGTTGGCAGAATGGCCACATACATGGTTGTGTGGGTGGGATTCCAGCTCTACTGGCCCAGGTGTGTGGCCTTGGGCTAGTGACTTCCCTTCTGTGAGCCTCAGTTTTCCCCCCTATAAAACAGGGCCGTAATGTACCTGCCTCATAAGGGTCATTGTATCTGAAGTGTCCAGCACAGTGCCTGGTGCACAACAAGTGCTCCTTAAATGCTAGCTCTACGGCTGATGTTAATATTGTAATTATTTTTGTGTCTGGGTGATGTTGGTGCTCAGTCTTCTCATCTGCAAAATGGGGTTAATGATGCTACTGGGGGCCCAGCTGCCATCTGATTCCAAAGTCCTCCCAACTTACCATCCCCTCTCCCCCTCTGCTGTCCATTGGCCCTGTCTTTCCTAGACATCCTAGAACAGAGAGAGGGAGGGAAGAAGGAAGCAAGGAAATAAATCTCTTGCTGTCCGTCCATCAGTTAGCAATGGTGGTGTCAGTTTTCATGGAGAAGGGGATTCTGCAAAGTAGTCAAAAAACTATTTCCTCCATGACTCCAGCAGCCCAGCTGTTCCCTTTCAGAAAAAGTGCTGAGGGCTGAAAATCAAATAAAGGAACAATGATAGAAAGACACAAAGAAAGAAGGGTGGGGTGCAGGGAGGGAAGGGCAAAGCAGACAGGAAAGAGAAGGGCATGGGGCGTGGCAACAGAGGACTGCCAGGTTTTACCAGGGCGTTTCCTGGGCTGCTTGGAACAAGATTCAGCAAGACCGCCATTGACCCAGCACCTGCTCGGAGCCACCAGCCACTGCCTGTCCACCAGAACCTAGGTTCAAAGGCAGTGCTAATGAAAGAAGCCATCTGAGGTCTTAACAATGGGTGTATTTATAAGTCTTCCTGGCTCAACCTGAGGGGGCCCTTAGGCCCCTGGGCCTTTTAGAAAGTGATGCATCTCAGCAATGAGTTAAACACTGGCCTCAGTGCTGGGGAGGGAGACCCTGGAGAGGAATTTCCAGGCTCCCACTCGGCCTCTGGCATATACTGACTCTGACCCCGTGCTGGGCAAGGGTAGGCACTCTGTGGGTCAACGTTGTACATACCCCACTCTGTCCAGCCTCTGTATCTTACACCTTCTTGTTTCTTCCTCCCAGAATGTCTGTTCCCCTCTCTACATGTCAGGACTTTACCAGTCCTGCAAGACTGCCTGCTCCAGGGAGACCCCTGGGATTCCCACTTCCCAGGGTTCATCTCTCCTCCCTTCCTGTTCTGATCACTACCCACCTTGTGTCAGCCCTTCTTGTGAGCTGGACCTCCCTCTCCTCTGGCCTGTGCTCTGGCAGATGGACCAGAACCCTTTCAGCTCTGGCTTCCTAGTACCTCCTACCAGGGGGCAAGACAGCCTGGAGACCATAGCAAGGCCTGGTCTGAGAGCCTCCACCTGGCCATTTGCCCATCGCTGCACTCCCACTAGGGAGACCACCAGGGAAACTGGCCCCTGGCTTCAGCATCAGTGCCTGGAAAATAGGCAGTAAGACTATATGGGTTCTAAGTCCCCTGCCATAGACCCAACCAGCCAGGGGCCCTGCCCACAGCTCCACACTCTTCAGCTAGAGTGTACTCAGAGTGCCAGTCCCAGCTTTGCCACCTCCTCCTCTATGACCTTGGGTGAGTTACTGTGCCTGTCTGTGCCTCTGTTTCCTCACCTGTAAAATGGGGACACTCCCAGAGCTTTCCTCATTTTGCTCTTGAGAGTATGAAACAAGTTAATGCCTAGAATATAGAAGGGTCCTGGTGCCTGGTGCAGAGTAAATGCTTAGAAAGTGTGAGGCATTTTAATTTTCCCCCAGGGTCTGTGGCTCCCTTCAGGGCCCACGTTAGAGGAACACACCCTCCCTGGCTGGTCAGCTAATCCCAGGCCAGGCACTTAAGGCCATCAAAGTCCCCACCCTTCCTGGGGTGATCCTGGAGACAGAGCTGCCTCAGAGGCCCAGTGGAGGAAATCTTTCCTGCTGGAACTTCAGGTCATGTGGAAGATGGGTGAATAATCATGGGAGGCTCAGCATGGGGTGATGTCTGCGCCAGGGGCTGGCCTCAAATCTTCCCTGAATGTGGGTTTATACTCGGCCGCATCTGCTCCCAGGAGAGAGGGCTGGTTGGCCTCTGCTCTGACTCTCCTGAAAGTGGTTCATGCTCCGCTCTACCTGCTCATAGATTTGTGACCTAAATTGGGGGCACGAGAGGAGGGAAGGAGAGCTTGCCCTCTTCATGAATTGTGAGCCACAGCCCATTCCCCTCACCCCTCTCCTCCTTCCCCGTCCCCGCCCCCGACTCAGCTCTCTTGGTTGCCATGACAGCAGGGCACTAGGGACAGGCTCCTTATGGGGACAGAACCAGAGTATGCCAGCATGTGTGCCCAGGGTGGGTGGTGCCTCTGTGTGCATTCCCAGGCCCTCCTGCAAGCTGGTGTATGGTGGGGTGGGCTGGGGGCTGTGCATATGGGTGGGGTCCCTTCAGGGCCGCAGGCCTGGTCCACACACACTTCCCAGACATGCAGCTTAGAGTGCGGGCAGGAGCAATCGGCGCCTTTACTGACCCTGGGGCCATACTGCCTCTGCGGGTGTGTTCGCCCCCTCTGCCGCTGGGGGTCTGCCCTTTCACACCGCCACCGAGCTCTTGCAGAAGACCCTACACCATCCTCATGTCGCTGGCCCCTGCATGAAGCAGGCAGGCTAGACCATGCTGTCCCAATGTACAGATGGGGAAATGGAGGCCTGCTCATGCACTAGCTCATTCACTGGCTCCCCTAGGCCGTAGAGGTATCAGAGGGGCATTTGGGATCTTATCTTCCTGGCTGTCTCTTCTTCCACACCTGAGTAAGGCTGGCCAACGTCCACCACAAGGGGAGAGCTATCAGCAAGGTGTTAAACTTTGCTTCTCTTTATTCTTTAGTTCTGAGAACTAACTTCTTGCTTAAGGAACGGCCATCAGCCTCTCTAAAGTGGGTCTGGAGCCAGCTCTCTAGTGCGACCAGTGAGGCATGTGCAGGTAGAGAGTGAGTGCAGGCATACAGACTTGTGAAGACAGCAGCTCTGCAAGTGTGAGGGGCCAGTTGAAGCCGCCTGGGGATGGGAGGGCCACCAGGAGGGCCGAATTTGTTCATGATGCTTCCTGCGCTTCAGACATTAGCTGGCATTTATCCTTAACCATGACATGTGCAGGGACACACCCACCCCACCCCCTAGCCTCCAGCACGTTAACTAAATGTGACAATGTTCCTGCCAAGTTTGAGTGGAGAGAGAGCTGGGCACCAGTGGTCGTGAGGTCCACCCTTCCGCCTACTGCTTGGGCAGACTACAGAATGACACAGCGAGAAGGAACCAGCCTCAGGGTCAGCCCTCCATCCCACCCCATCCTACCCACCCCATTGTGCGCCCTGGGGACCCTCCCTGGTCCCTGCTTCCTGGGCTGTGATACAGGAAGTCTTTGCAAGCTGGCTGGCCAGGGCTTCTTCCTTCCAGCCCCCTTAGCCCCCCTGATTTGGGGAGTGGGTGGGTGGTCTTCTTCGCCCTCTTCTCTTTGGGAGGAGGACAGAGGCTCCCAAACAAGTGAGTTCCAGGGGTGTGTGCATGGGGGAGGAATGTCTGGGTGTGCACAGAGAGGTCCACAAGTCTGTGAGTCACTGGGAAATTTCCTGAGGGCACACCAGGCCTCTCTCCCCACTTGTCTGATGAGCCACCACGACAGTGCAGGTATTTATGGCTGGTTTTCACGCCCTAGCAGGTGGTGTGAACACACTGCCTGAATGTATGTGTTTTGGTTTGAGAGTGTGGGGGCTCTCCCATTGTCTGCCTTCCAGATCTATCCACCTAGGGCTGCCAGCCTGAGCCTCACGTCACTTACCCCATGGAGAGGATTCCACCCGAGGGCCCCCCCATCTGACCCCAAACCTCTATGACTGTCACGAGCATCAGGCCTGGCTGCTGGTTTTGGCGTCAACAAGGCGAGTCACCTCACCTGTCTGAGCCTTAGTTTTCTCATCTGTGAGATGGGCACAACAGCCCCTTCTGCATGTGTTGCTGAGAGATTGAGGGAGCCAGCGTTGTGTCCATCAGCTTCAGGAATGGCCAGTGAGAAGTCGGCCAGGGCTCAGTCTGTCCCCTGCTTAGCCCTGCTCTGGGGCTGTCATCTCAGGGGCGCATGTGCTGGGCTCTGTCTTACCCTCTTGGTGTCACTCACACTGCCACCAATGTCAGCCTCATTTCCCAAGTAACAGAAATGCCACAAACAGGTGGGCCCAGAAGGAGCAGATAGATGCTCAGGTGTGCCCTTGGGACCCCGGGAACCAGGGTGCCCCCTCACCAACCTGGCCTCCTGGGCCCCTAGGACAACATGGACAGAGAAGGGACAGAGAGGGAGGGCACTGCCTCCATACAGACCCCGGATACTGCTCCAGCACGGCTGGGAAGCCCTAAATGAGGCCCTGCGTTTTCCGTCTGGGCTGCGGAGCCTTGGCGAATGGAGGGAAATGCAGAAGAGTCCCACTCAGGACACACACAGCTGAGTGACACGTCTTGTTTAACAGTGGCACACCCAGCACAGATCTACAACACAACACAGTGACACACAACAACAAAAACGATCCACACACAAAGCACCACTGCACCTACTAGACTCACAGTCATAATGGCTTGCCCTCTCGAGGGCTGAGTGTATATGCTGGGCCCAGTTCCCAGGGCTCGGAATGGATTATCTATCTCAGTAATTTCACCACCCTTTGGAGCAGGTGAAGGCACTTGCCCGAGTGCTCTGCCCAGAGGGGTCCATATTCCAGAAGATTCTCCGCTTATCACCGTCACCCATTTCCCTGTTCGCAGATATCATCCGCCCCCCCCCCCCACCTAGCCCCATACTAGAGAGAGATGAAGTGGGGGGGGGGGGCGCAAAACCCAGGTATCCTGCCGGTGGGGGGTGGCACCAGCCTCTCAGGAAGGACACCCCTTGTCTCCCAAGTCCCCGCCTGAGATTTTCCCTTGGCTTGCTGCCTCTGGTCCAGTGTGGTGGCTCCACCCAGGGTACAAACCCTCAACCATGGCCTTGGGGTGGGCCACCTGCCGTGCTTCCCTCCCTGCACCCCATGCTATGACTGGCAGGGTGGCACACACCCAAGAATGGCAGGGAAGGCAGTGCAGGCTCACATAGCCAGAAGTGGCCTTGCAGAAGCCCCGGGACCTGAGGCTCCCGGGCTTTCCTCCCTGGGTGCCCACCTTCCGCGTGCCTGTGGGCCTCTCACCCTTCAGGGTAACCTGACCACTGCGGGTAGTTCCAGCAGTCCTTATCAAGGTCTGACCCAGATACGGGAGGACGGAGGGCCCTTCCTGACTTTGAGGTTGTCCTACCCTCGGGGTCTCGGTTCTCCCCTGAAGCCCTGGATAGCCTTGCCTTCCCACCTGGTCCAGTACACGAGCCTTCTTGCTCCCCATTCCTTCTCAGCTTCCAGCACCATCCAGGGGGCCTGAGTCGGGCCCCTGTTCCCTGTCCTGGGGTCTAGCCTGCCTTCTCTCCCCTTGGCCCTCTGCATGAAGGAAAGTGACCCAGAGAGGTGGAGGGAGAGAGAGAGACCGAAAAAGATGGATCCTTGACAGGTCAGAGAAGGGCTGATGCTGAATTCTGGGGGCCCTGAGGGGCTGTGGCCTGACCTGACCAGCCCATCCCCAAAAGCGCACCCCCTGCTCAGTGGTTTGTAACAGTCAGTGGCCTCATCCCTGCTCTTGTTGTGTGCTCCCCCCTCCCCACCCATTCAGTGCAGGCTTTGAAGCCAGACACACATGTTCCAGCTCCCCCACACGTGACCTGTGTAATCCTGGGCACAAGACGTCCCCTCTCAGAGGAGACTCAGAGCGAGCACCCAGTCCCAAGAGCTGTCACTACAGGCACCTGTCCCATCTGTCCGTATCCCACTGGTCAGGTGATAGGTGGGCAGGTGCCAAGGACCGGGAATTCTTGGGCAGGAGGAGAGCTCCTGAGAATGCCATGCCACGGTGGCTGTCAGAGCGCTTGTCCCAGTTGTCACAACATGACACTGAGCGTGGAGAATGAGCATGAGTTTGAGCATCTCCCCACCTCCTCCCGGGACTGAGTCCAATATGGGAAGAGGCAGGAGGCCGAGGCGCCAGCCTCCGGCGGTGACCTGCTGTGTGCCCTTTGGCAGCCATGGTGCCTCTCTGTCCATGTGCAAAACAGGCTGCTGTGGGACAGACCACGGCTGCATAAAATAAGGCAAGGGGTGCAGAAAGCACCCCCAGAGGAGAGGCCCAGCCCAAAGTATAGCTGATAAGAACTTTCGGGATTCCCTTCTTTCCTCTGGGAGAAGGAACCCACTCACAGAACTGATGTACTCCTGGGGGATGGTTCAGGACTGGGGAGAGGAGCCTGTCTGCTGCCCAAAGCCAGGTGACACACCCAGCCCTGCTCCCTGTGTGGCCTCCAACAGGTTGTGGGTGACCTGGCTGCCTCATTTAGGGCCAGGCTGGGGAGAGGGAGCCTTCCTGGGCCTGGACTGCCTCCTCTTGCCCTGTGTGGCCCTCAGCAGAGCTGAGCACAACACGGGCACCCGAGGCCCCGAATTGGGCTGCGTGGTTCCACTTCCCTAAAGGAAGTATCCCAGAGACTGAAGACCCCCCAGCCAGAGAGACAGTGGGGTGCCAAGCCTGTCATCCCTGAAGAGCCAAAGTGCCAGCATTCCCATCCATCCCTCCTTTCCCTCCCCGTCCCGGGTGAGGCCTCTCTGTTGGCAGCTGTGCCTCCAGAGCCTCGCCTCCACCTTCCTCCTCTGCTCCCTGGGGGTGTGGATGCCCCATGTGTGGCAGAGCCTAGGGCGGGCCAAGCGCCGGTGGCTGGACACCTTCCCCCTCCTCAGCTATCTTCCCCGTTCTCCTAATGTCCTGGATGCAGGCCTTCATGGAGCAGAAGGAGAGTCTAGCACAGGGAAGCCTCGTTAGGAGCTCCCGCAAGATTGGGGTGACGAGGCAGCGCCCTCTGCACCCAGAGTGTCACATACAAATTCTCCTAGGACCCTGCTCCTAGTCCTCCAGGGTAGGCTTGACTGTCCCAGGATGGTGTGAACGCAAAGTGGCTCAGAGAGGGTAGGTGACTTGCCTAAGGTCACAAGCCAGCAAGTGACTTCCCTGGGCTGTGTGCCATGTGGATCTGGCCCTGGCATCCAGTTCTTGCCAGCACTGGCCTCAGCCCATCAGGCTGGGCGGGCCCTCAGGGCTCTTCAGCCTCCCATAACGTCCTCCACGGCAGGTCCGGCCAGCCTCCGCTTGCACGCTGCAGTGATGGAGCGCTCCTGGTCCGTTTCTGGCTCTTCGTGGCTGTGGACCTCCTCAGTACCGCCTGACTCCCCAGTGGGTCAGGATGAGGGAGGGGGTGGGGAGCGGGGCCAGCCGGTCTCTCAGGCTCTCTCCATACCCACCCTCATCCATCTCCCTCTACAATCAGAAGGGGTGTTGGGGAGCCCATGCAATGCCTGGCGGCCAGCCGCCTCTTTGTTAGTCTTAGCTAACAAGCTGTTTATGGGTGCGACATGACACCTGCTTTCTCTTTTATAACTTCAATAATTTATGGGCATATTAGTGGCCAGGCGGCCGCCCTGGGTCCCAGCCAGACGGGACGGGGCGATGCAGCCGGGTGCCTCTGCCGATATTTACTCTCTCCCACCATCAATTATTAAGGAGCTCACCTTCATTTTTGCACATAATTACATGCACCGTGATGGTTCGAACTCCCCTGCTCTTAGTCCCTCTGGAGAGGGGCCCAGCCTGCCCGACAGGGCTGAGCTGGCAGAGGGACCCAGCTGGTTGGAGAATGCAGCAGAAAGACACCATACCTGGGAGACAGATTGTGGTAGCCTCAGCTCCGCACCCCCTCTCAGCTGAACTAGAACTGCCTTGGCCGGTGCTGGCCTTCTTAAGAGCCAGCTGTCTGTCCCCACCATCCCAGGGTCAGGGTTTTGCACCTGCCATTCTCTTGGCTCAGACACTGTCCCCGACTCTCCATAGAGCTGGTCGACTCCTACTTAGCCTTTGGATTTCAGCTCAGCCATCACCACCTGCTGGTTATCTGTTCTGCCTCCTCTGTGCATCTCCTCACACTCTCCTCATCTCCACCTGGATCACACTACATTAAGTCTTGCACACTAGACCATGGGCTCTTTGGGGCACAGAGAATGCTGTATCAAATGTTTACTGTGTGTAGGAGTGAATGGATGGGTAAAGGGATGGATGGATCCCCCACCTCCCTCACCACCAGTGGGCCCACTGAAACGCCCATGCCCTCCCCTCCAGGAAACCTGTCTTGGTTGCACCCACCACACATCTCTCTGTCCTTGAATCTCCTCCAGGTCCTCATGGACTGGGTTGGAATCCCCCAAAGGACAGAAAAGCCTGGGCCCTCCATCTAGCCCCCAGCACCAAACAGAAGGCAGGTGAAGATGGAGGGAGGGCAAATTCTGACCATCTCAGCTCTGTTGCTGACCTGGGGAAGTTACTGGTCCTGTTTCCTCACTGGCCATATTGGATGTGGAAGGGGGCATATGGAGATAATAACGGTTCCTACTTTGCTGGGTTGTGGTTGAGGCTTAACGTGAGATAATTTATAAAAGCACCTAATACAAGGCCAACCATGTCATAGGTGCTCAAGCAATATTCCTTAATGTCAGCCATTGTCTGTGAATCGAACTGAAATGTGTTGAATCGAATCTTCTTAGTCACACCTTCTCTTGTCCACACCTGCTTGTTTTTAGTCTCCTCTGCCATGTAGCGGGCCCCAAGCTTGGCTCACGGGAGCCCTGAAAATATTCCAGATTGATCAGTCAAGACTCCCAGCACCTCAGTCTGTACCTACGAATCTCTCCCATGCTACAGAAGAATAGACCGAGGCCAGGGAGGTGATGTGGCCTCCCCCAAGTTGATGGCAGAGTGAGGAACCGAGCCCTGGCCTCCCATTGGACTTGAAAGCCCAAGAATGTCTCCCCAGAGACCCTCCACTGTAAGAAGGAGTAATAGTGGAATAGACCCATGGGACTGTTAAGGGGATTAAATGTGTTGCTTAGAACCACCGTGTCCACTCAAGTTGAGTGCCTCAGAGTGTGGGGTTCGGGATAGGCAAGTCTCTACCTCTTCCCTTCTTCTCTCTCCAGAGGGGGCACTCCCCTGGAGTTGGTATTGAACATATGCATGTTTTTAGACTTTGCCTATATATGTAGTGTCCACACACAGTTTATAAGGTTTGGGGCTTGTTTTAAAACCTGTATGAACAGTACCATCTTGTACATATCTTTGGGGTTTTTTTTCTCGGCATTGTGTTTGCGAGATCCCCACGCCGGCGCGTGTAGCTCCAGCCGTCTCGGTGCTGTGTAGTAGTCCAGTGTGGGGTTACGTGGCATTTTGTTCATGTTTTCTCCTAGTGGTGGGCATTTAGGGTGCTTCTAGTTTCTCACTAGTACATTCTGCACATTTGTGAAAATCCCTGTACTTGTCTTGTGAATGTTTCTCCAGGGTATATACCATACAGTGGGCATCTTTTCAACTTCTCTTGATAACCACTAAGTTGCGTGCCGCTTCTCAACTTGACTGGCAGGACGCACTTTGCCTGAATTATCTCAATGCCCCCAGCCACGTTGGGAGAAAGAAATTTTTTGCCCATCTCACGCATGGAGTATGTATTAGTTATCTATTGCCTCATAACAAATCACCCCAAAACTTAATGGCTTTAAACAACAAATCTGTATTATTTTACAGTTTCTGTGGGTCAGGGATCCGGGTGAGGCTTAGCTGGGGGCCTCTGGCTCAAGGGCTGTCACAAGGCTGCATGTCAGTCATCTCAGGACTTGACTTGGGCAGGGTCTGCTTCCAAGCCTGCCCATGTGGGTATTGGCGGTTCTCAGGGCATCATGGGGTGCTGGTTAGAGACACCAGTTCCCTTCCATGTGGGCTTCTCAACAGGGCAGCTAACAATACTTGGCACCTGGGATCTGTCATCACGAACAAGCAAGTGATGGAGAGAGGGTACCCAAGACGAAAGCCAGTCTTTTTGTAACCTAATCTCAGAAGTGATATGCCATCCTATTCTCTTCATTAGAAGTAACTCAGTTAGTCCAGGAGCACCTGGGTGCTCAGTCGGTTAAGCGTCCGACTTCTGCTTAGTTCATGATCTCACAGTTCGTGAGTTCGAGCCCCATGTCGGGCTCTGTGCTGACACCTCAGAGCCTGGAGCCTGCTTCGGATTCTGTGTCTCCCTCTCTCTGTGCCCCTCTCCCGCTCGCACACTCTCTGTCTCTCAAAAATAAACATTAAAAAATTTTTTTTTTAAAGAAGTAACTCAATTAGTCCAGCCCACACTCAAGGGGAGGGGATTGCATAAGGTGGGGGAAATGCCAGAAGGTAGGGACCATTGGGAGTCATCTTAGGGGCTGCCTATTACAGGGCGACTGAGGCTCAGAGAGGTACAGTGACTTTCCCAGGGTCACACAGCAGTTAGAGCCAGAACTGGAACTCAAGGCTCTAAGGCTAGACACCCGAGCCACCACCGCTGCCTTTGACTTAAGTTAATAACAGGTTCCGACTTAATAAACAAGTCTGCTGCACAACAGAACTCAAGACAGGCGCTTAATGAATGGATTTGCTAATAGTGCTGCCTGTTTGCACACATTAGCTCAAGTGCCCCCCTGACATGATCCGTGGGGACAGCCGAGCCCAGGCTCTCAGGAGAGGCTGCTCTGCCAAGCCCAAGGAGCCAGGGGGTGGTCCCTTTTTATAAACTGCTTTTTGTGTTTTTTGTTTGTTGGTTTTGTTTTTGCTCTCAATTTCATCATTTGGGTGTCTTCATGGTTTGGGTTTTTTTTGTTTTAGTTTTCTAGTGGAGTGCACATTTCCCTGGGTTTTAAGGAGAGCGAACTGCAAGGTCAGGAACACCAGGTATTCCCCTGGAGGGACTTCGGGTCAGCAGGGCTGATGAGCCCCTTCACGGCCCCAGACGAATTTCTTGCTTCTCAGCTATTATGGGTGCAGCAAGCGGGCACCCAGCCCAGCAGGGCCCCGTGGCCAGGCTGAGTGAGGGCCAGTCCCCAGACCTTAGCTCCTTACAGGGCTTCTGCCTTGGGTCTCCCAGGAGCCTTTTGGTTTCCCCCAGTTCTCAGGGCGATTCCAAGCAGTGGGGGCTAGTGCCTATATTGCTGCTAGATAAGTGAATGTCACGGGTGCTAGAACATTTCCAGTGGAGGCATGGGTGACCAAGGCCCCGAGATGAGGGGAAGTGAGAATTGAGGACTCGTGTGCCCCTGCTCCCATGCCCTGGCCTCCTTCTGCAGGAGAACCATTGGTCCTTCCTGATTAGTGGATTTTAGTGGAGTTTAATTTGCACACATCAGCCCCTCTGGAATCAGGGCTCTGGGCTCTCTGCAGAAATTGGAGGAGACACAAGATCAATCCCTGCCTTCAGGGTGTTCCTGATTCTCAGAGGACGAACTTGGTTGAGGCCTCTCCTAGTGAGAATGCTGAAAGGAACCTTAGGGTGGACCCCTGTCTTTACAGAGGAGGGGCTGCAGGGTCAAGGAGCAGAGAGCAGCCATGACAGTGTAGTAACCATTTATCAAGCACCTACTGCGTGCCTACATTTATCAAGCACCTACTGTGTGCCAGGCCCAGCATCAAGTACTGGATATATATGAGATCCTCACACCATCCCCCATGAGATGAGTTCTACTGATACTCCATTTTCCAAAGGAGGAAACTGAGACCCAGAGAGGTACTCAAGGATACAGAGCAGGAGACTGAGGTGCTCAGAGCAGGCTTCTGGAAGGAAGGGGCCACACAGAGCCCTGAATGGAAAGGGAAGAGGGGAAAGGTTGGAGGAAACGGGTTGGGAGCCTGAGGAAGCTGTCAGTGGTAAGACGTGCCTGAGTTGGGGGCTGCCATGGAAGAGGGTACCCTAAGGAAGTGATGGAGGGCTTTCTACACCTCTGCCCTTGGAGTCTTGGCCTCAGCCTTGGCCACAGTGGGTATCCCTCCATGTCGATTAGCACATGTCCACATCCAATGGAGCCAGCCACTGTGCAGAGTCCCCTCCAGCTGGGCCCCAGTGCCCTTCCCTGTAGTCGGCTACCCCATGCAGGACCCAGAAGACAGGAGCTGGGATGCACCGGGACGAGCGTCCTTTTACTTGGAGGTTCCTGGGCCTGACCCTCTATAACATGCCTAAGTGCGACCCTGGCATCCCTGAGTCCCTTCTGGCTTGGGGAGGGGCTTAAGAGGGGGCAAGGAGGTCCTAACCCTGGCCACAGCTCCAGGCCCGCCTCCTAGGGGGACTTTCCTGCCAGCCCCCCCACAGGCCCCCCGTCTCCCACCCGCTTCCGCAGCTGCACCAGCGCAGGGCTCTGACCTATGGATTTTCTGCCACTTCCTGATCCACTTCACTCCAGCCTGAGTCTTTAGGACTTCATTATACCTGCGGCCTCAGCAACCCCAGCATAGAGGGCTGCCATTGCCAGAGGGGAGTATGGGGCTCCCGCTATGGCTCCCAGACGGCTACAGTGCCCCAGCTCCTGGGATTCAGCCTTCTAGGAACTCAGGGTCCTTCAAGGAGCTCCCTCTCAAGGCCACATCCCATTCACCCCACTGTCTAGGTGGGGCCACAGAGCCCTGAGCCCAGAGACACCACCACCCCACCCCTGCCAACCCCTCATTACCCAGCTGGGAAAGCTTTCACCCAGGAAGGGGCAGTGGCCCCTCAAGGTCACACAGCAAGTTATTAAGAGTGCTTAGCATCAGATCTGTGGCATTAAGTGGGACATGGGGTCCAGCGCCTCCACAGGGACCTCCTGCTGGCTCCTGGCTCTATCCTGCTCCCAACCCTGCTCCATGCCCTGTGCTGCCTGCCCAGCCCCCACCCGCCTCCCTGGCTCCTGGTCTCCGTTTTTCTTGCTAATTAGAGGTCTCAGCAATGACTCCACTGTCCCAGCCATTTTAGAGCTGTCATTAATTTCAAGTGGCTTCAGAAATAATCATCATCGTAAAACCCCGCGAGCTGCTGGGATACAAGCAGGCAGCACCAGCACAGAGCAGGCATACAGGCAGGCCTGTGTGTGCCACCCGTTCCTTCCTGGGCCCTGGGGAACTGGCCCTTCCTCCTGCATCCTCAGCCTCCCAGAGTGGGGGAGAGCAGAGCTTGCGCTGTGACATCAGACACATGCTGAGCTTCGAGGCCCAGCTCTACCTCTTACGAAGTGAACTGGGGCAAGATACCAGCCCTCCCAGAGCCTCGGTTTTTCATCTGTACAATAGGGATGGCAGTACCCATCTTGAAGTGAGAAGTATATAAAGTATAGCTCAGAGCCTGGCTTACAATAGGAGCTGAGTAAATGTTAGAGGGTGCTGTCCCCTCCTCCAGAGTCCCCTGGCAAACCCATTCTAGTTTCTCTGCTTTGCTCTTACCACTCAGGCTACTGCAGGCTGGCTGCTTCTCCCAGCCAGCAGCTCCTGCTTTATTGGGACCTGCTGAGTTTTCACCCTGAAGCCGGGATCTGCTCTGTGCCCACCCAGGTAGTTGTGAGACAGGTAGTTTCAGGCCTGCTCTTGGGAGCTCCGATTGTGAGGACAGAGAGGAAGGACACTAGGGCCTCGCTTCTAAGGCCATTTCAGTTTGGGGAGGGGAGACAGAACAGAAGAGAATGGTCTTAGTCTGGTCTTGAAGCACAGGTGGAATCCAGGCAGAGGGCTCACCAAGCAGGTGAACCAGCAAGGACTAGAGCCTGAAAGTGTGGGTGAACATTCTTCAGCTGAAGCTCCAGGGTATAATCCCCTGGTTGTGTCAGTTAAGCCTTGGACCAGGCCGCTGCAGTGTGTCACGTTCTCCATGGCCCTGAGATCCCTAAGAGGGATCTCACTAGGAGCTATTCCGACAGCTCACGCAGAGACCTCTGACTGGGTGAGGACCCAGTGACAGACCTCCTCGCCCTTTTATGGGGTCTTTGAGTGACAAGGGCAGGGGCCAGCACCCTCACCAGGCCCATGCTGGACCCTCAAAAAGGCCTTTTCTCCAAGTTCTTCCCCTAAATCCTCCCCCACCCCATTGTTTCCATTGATGAAATAAAACGAGTGCTGCGAGGGGTCACTTCTCTTGGAGAGACCGGAAGGGGGAATGGCCTGGATACTGTGTATCGTGGAGAACTAAGGCTGCGGGGCAGTTCCTTCCAGACGCAGCTCTCTGGTCACTCCTGCTGCCTCAAGGCTCAAAGGGATAATTGTGGGCCCCAGAAGACCCCGTCCCCGGACGCTGACTTCCTTAGCCAGTATCTGGGGTTTGGGGGTGGGGGCAGTGGGCTCTCCCCCATTCCTCCTCCGAGATCACTGAGGCGGGGAGCAGGTGAGTCGGGGGCGGAGATGCCGTGGCCGCGCTGGGCCTGCGTCAGTCGCCGCACCAGGAATAGCCCCCGCCCCCGCCCCCGCCCCCCAGCGGGTCTGCGCGCCCGCCGGGCGCCTGGCGGAGCCTTTACGCAGGAGCTAGAGAGCGTCTATTCCTGTCGGGCTGGTGGGAGGAGGCGGCGCGGGAGGGCGGGAGCTCACGGGTAACTCACCAGCAGCCGGGGTGGGGGAGCCAAGGAGCCTGGGAAGGGGGTCCAGGCAGCTGAGAGTTGAGGGGCAGGGAGCCGCCTGCGCTGGGCTCTTGAAGGGACAGGACACCTGTGCCGCCTCCCCTCTTCCCCGCCCACCTGTAAGTCCTTCTGCCAAGCCTGCCCCCTACTGGTTTACTTAGTTCTGGAAGGCGACTCGAATTCCCATTCTAGGCTTTACTAGCTGTGTGACCGCGGGCAGGTCCTGTAATCTCTCTGAGCCTGGGGTTCCTTCTCTCTGTCACCGGGGAACAACAGCGCCTCCTTGGAGGGTTGTTGGAGGATGAATGTGGAGTCCGCGCCACAGCATTGGCACCTGCTAGGAGGGGCTCCAGCTAGGCCTAGGATGAGGATGGACATAGTACGGAAGACAGGGGATGGTTTTTCAGGCAGGACTGTCCAGACACTGGTGTGGCAGTGGGACTGAGAAGTACCCAGAATCTGTTTAGCTGGGACAGAAGGTTTGTGCAACTCTTTGGGCTGTGTGTGTGAGGCTGAACAGTGGAGATACAAGATGGTGTTGGGAGTAAGGGGAGACTCCTAGCCCCTCCGTGCCAGCCAGTATCTGTTGAATGTCGGGCAGGCTCTGCTGGGGGCGGGGGCACTGGGAGCAGGGTCCTGTTGTTTGTCTGAGAGACTGAGAGGCCTTGGGTCAGCCTCTGCCTCCCCAGACTCAACTTTCTTCTTGACGTGCCAGAACCCCTACCCCTGTGGGGTACACAGCGTCAGGGGCACTAATGCGCTAATGGGCTGTGAAGAAACAGTGAAGAAGGGTCGAATGTGCCTGGTGGTGTCAGCATGGATGCTTATTCTAATCAAACTAGCTTAGTGCGAAAGGACAAATGGCTTTCAAGGAGGTGGAAGGGACGTGGAAGCTGGTGAGTTCCTAAGGGTGGTAGTTAACTCTGCAGACTGTTAAGACACCACCTCCAGTTGATTCTCTTTGCATATGCTGATCAAGAAGGATCTGGATCTCTGAGGAGAGGTCCCATTCTCTGGGCCCATCTAAGTCTGTGGCCCCAGCCCAGAATCCCCTGGATCTTTGGGATCGGAGGGACAGCGGGCCCAGACTGAGGCTCTGCGCTGCCCTCTGCTGGTCTCTGGATGCAGTGCGGGTGGCCAGAGCCGGCCATAGCAGCCTGCTGCCCTCTGCTGGACAAGAAGCCAGGTTGGGCGGGGACCCGGGCTGCAAAGGGCGGGGCAAGACCCCTCTAGGGGTAAAGCAGCGGAGCTGGCGCGCCTTCCTCGCGTTCCAGCGGAGCTTCCCTCTCTACCTGCCCGGCCCCCAGGCCGCCAGGATGTGGACCCTATAGAGATTCGCGAACATTTGGAGAAGAGGGGCAGGACAGAGGCTCCGGGCCTGACCCTTCCCACGCCGTCCTCCAAACAACCCTGGCTGGGTGGGGAGCCTTGCCCGTTCACGTGCATGTGTCCGTCCACACGGCAGTGTGCAGTGACCCTGGGTAACACGTGTGAACACACTCACGTGCTCACATGCACACGTATGTGGCCACACAAGAGGGTGCGTGCACATACTCAGGGAGGACCGTAGCCCGGACTCCCCTGGGTCGGGCTGGCCCGGGACTCGGAGGGGCGCGGCCGGTGCGGGGCTCGTGCTCCGGGGCGCGGGCTGAGGCGCGAGCCTGGCGCGCCCCTCGCCTGCGTCCCCACTGCCAGTTTCGTTGCCCCATCCGTGCAGGGCAGTGGTTGGGGCGCTCCTCGCTCTCCGCCCCCTCTGCTGAAAGAACACTGGCCCCCCACCCCACCTCCCCCCTCCTTGGTTTTGCGGCCGCGCCTTCTCCTCCCCCGCCCGGCTCCCGCCGCTCGCTTGCTCCCTCCCTCCCTCGGTCCCTCCTCCCTCCCCGGCTCGCTCCTCGCTCCTCACGCTCCCTCCCCGCGCCGCGGCAGAGCGCGGAGCCCGGGCGGGAGCCGGTGCGGGAGCCGGAGCGGGCGGCCGGCGACAGCGCAGGCGGCAGCGGCGGCGGGTCCCGGCCCCGGCCCCGGAGCGCGCGGAGTCCCCACCCGCGCGGCTCCGGCCCGTCTCCCGGCGCGGGGCTCCGAGCAGCATGCGCGGCCGCTGCCTGCCGGCCTCAGCCCTGGCCCCGGCCCCGCTGCGGAGCGCGCCTGGCCTCGACCCCGGCCCCAGCGGCAGAGGCGGCGGCGGCGGCTCCAGGCCGGCCCGGGGCGCAGAACCAGGCTCTCCGAATCCGCGTCGCGCGTCCTGAGCGCGCCCGCCCCTCCGCCCGCCGGGGCCGCGGCCTCCCGCCTCCCCACTCCCGCGCCCTTGCCCCGGCCCCGGCTCCGGCTCGGCTCCCGCCCGCTTGGGGCAGACAGACGGACAGACAGCCCTGCGAGGGCGCGTGGACGGCCGGGCGGAGGTGTCGGACGAGGAGGAGGAGACGGAGGAGGGGGCTGGGCAGGGGCTGAAGCCCGGCGGGGGAGACATGCGATTGGTGACCGAGCCGAGCGGACGGACGGTGCGCCCGACATGCAGGTGAGCCCGGCAGCCGCGGCCCAGCCCCGAGCGGCAGCCCCGCGGCACGCTCCCGTGCGGGCCGCCGTTGGCCCGGTTGCGCCCTCCTGGGGCCGCGGGGCACCCCAGCGCCACCCAGATTCCTCTTTGGGGTCACAGATCTGACCCTCCTCAAGCCCCAGAAATGGAGACTCTTCCTTTCCCTTTTCTCCCACCCCAACAAATTCCTTGTTGGCTAGCTGGCATCCCAGAGCTGTGGAGGGGCCCTGCCGGGTTCCTAGTCCGGCTTGTCCACCGTCCCCCTTCCCCTTCTGAGCACCATTCATCCTGGAGGGTAAGCCCCTTGTTCAGCGGGGTGGCTGCCCCTCTCCTTAGATCGCAGGTACCCCCCCCCCCCCGCCCCCTGTACCCCTAGCCAGCGCTGGGCACTGGCTAGCTGGGGGATGCAGGCGAGGGACCAGTTTTCTCTACAGGCTCCAGCCTGGGCACCAGCTCCGTCCCCTGATCAGGAGCAACCCCCTTCCAGCTCGTGCCCAAGGAGGGGGGGAAAGGTGAAATGAGGGGTAGGAAGAGTGCAGGAGAGGGAGTTGGGATTGTGGAGGACCCAGGAACCCTTTAGGGGCCTCCCTTTGTCTGTCTTCAGCCCCGGTTTCTCACCTCCTCCTGCCCCACTTTTCATTCTGAGGCAGCCGGTGGGAGGTGGGAACCAGCTGAGAAAAGGGAGGTGAGGAGGGAGTGTCCTGTTCTGCCTCCCCACTCTCTGTGAGGTGGCCAAGGCACCCACAGAAGATGTGTCCCTCCAGGTGGCTTCCACTTTGAGGAGGGGTGGGGCCAGGCCCAGTGGACAGTCCCCTTCCTGTTCCTGCCTGGGATCCCAGCCCAGAGCCATCGGTCCCTGGTTGTGCTGGAGGCATCCCCCTTTGTTCTCCTGGTCCTGAATCTGGTGGGGGAGAAGGGGCGGGTGGGAGTGCTGTGGGAGTGCAGGAGGCCCTGAGGTGGGGGGCAGTGCCATCTGGGCCAGCCCCTTCCCTGCCAGCCCAGACCACCATCCGGCCCTCCCCTGCGTGGCCTGGGCGGCCAGAGGGTGCTCAGCCCAGCCTGGCCCGTGGCTCTGGGCTCAGCCCTGCTGGCCATTATGGCAACAGCTCCGGCATCGGTGCCTCCCATGCCCAGGGAGCAATGAGCTGGGGCACCCAGGCGGCATAGCGCCTGGGGCTTCCCCACATCCAGGGAGGAATGCCGGTGAGGGAAGAGAGGGTCAGCAGTTTCCAGACCCTTTGTCCTTATGTGGGACCTGGTCTGCCAGGACAGCTTGCCTGCTTTCTCCCCACTGCCTGAGGCAGGAGAGAGGGAATGAGGTTCCAGAAGGGGGAGACCAGGAACTCCCCAGAACCCAGATAGGGACTCCGGGCAGCACCCCTATGCCCCTATTGGAGGGGGGCTTAGCAAAGGTGAGGGTAGCCCCCCCTGTGATGCGCTCTTTGTCTCTGTCTCCTCCCCTACCCCCTGCCAATGAAGTATGAGATGGGCCTTGGTCAAGGCTGCAGTGCCTCCAGGGCCTTGAGTTAGAGTAGGTCTTCAATCCCTGGGGCCAGATTTGGGGGGATGGGTGTGTGCTCAAGGCCCAGGAATCTTGGCTTGTGGGCTGAGGGCCCCTGTGTTGACCAGGGAGAGACTGCTCTGCCCCTGGCAGTAGTCCTCTTTGATCCTAGTAGTCAGATGCTCTATCCCCTGCCTCTGAGCACCCGTTTTTTTCCTTTACTAGATATTGTTTCCTAAAACTCAGCATTCCGGAGGGACACCAACAAAACCCAAATCCCAAATGACCTGAAACCTCCTGTGGCGGGGCGGGGGGGGGGGGGGGGGGGTCATTGTTCTCATAAAGCCAGATGGGATCCCTGGTACCGGTGACGGCTCATCTGGTGCTGCTCTCCAGGTGCCCACCAAAGCAAATGGCTGGCGGATCACGACTGGGGCTGAGGGTACGTTCCTGGGGAGAAGTGAAGCAGTGCAGTGATTTACACCGGGTCCCATGGAGGCGTGAGGCGGCGTGTCATATAGTCCTGTGGGGCTAGTGAAAGGCCAGGGAGGGGAGGCAGTAGATGATGGTGACTTCAGTCAGAGCCTCGCCTTGCTAGCCAGGGTCTCCTGGTCTAGCTGTCCTCTGTGCGGCACTCTATGGAAAGATGGCACCTCCCGGCCACTGGGTTCCTCCCCACCCACCCGCCTTCCCAGTGGTTACCCATTGATGGCTCTCTGTTCCCTGCCCACCAGTGCCTCTATACACCCCCCTATGACCTGTCTTGCTGTCTTGGTCAGGCATCCCTACCCAGAGGCTCTCCTCTCTTCTTCTCCTGGCCCCTCCTCGAGGGAGCCTCCTTGTACCTCAGCATCTCTAAGTTACTGATCCCCCTCCTCCAGGCACCCACAGTGAAGAACCATTAGGTGCATTGGTTTGCACCTAATACTATACCAGCCAAATTAATTCATGTGTTTATTTTACACATCCTGGCTGAGCTGTTTAGCTCTGGACTAGGCCCTCTTATGGCTCCCTTGGATTGCCTTGAACACCCTGGGCCATCTTGTCCCCATCCCCTGGGCTCCCCTGATTGCCCCTGGGATAGGGAAAACACTGGGAGGCACCAGGGAGCAGCTATTGACTGGTGGCAAGGACTGCCTGGAGGGGACACAGTGTCTTCAGCCTGTATGGATGGACAGAGCTAGGTGACATCAAGCGTGCCCCAGGTGGGGCACTTAGCACACACAGGCACTCAGAGAAGGATGGGATTTGTTTGTGGGGGCTGAGGTAGTCAGGGGTCCACCAGAAGGAGAGAGACTGAGTAGGTCCTGAGGTGGTAGCAGACTTTGCAGAGACACAGAAAACAGAGGATTCCAGAACTGGGGACGGTTCTTTGTAGAAAGAGTGTGGTAAGGCAGGTTCATTTCCAAAAGCATTTGAGGCATTCTTGATACTGACCTCTGTTTATGCATTGGATGGATGGATGGATGGATGGATGGATGGATGGATGGATGAACGTCCTTGGGTGCTGTGGGCCCAGTAGAGCTCTGCTGCCCAACAATCTCATCTTCATGTTTGCTCGGTTCCTTTGATGTTACTTTATAGTGAACTTGTTGAGTGTGGACCCTGGGGCCAGATCCCTGGGTTCAGATCTCAGCTCCACCTCTGCCTAGTTACTTAATCTCACTGGGCTTCAGTCTCCTTAGCCACAAAGTGAGGATAGCAAGGGTATTTACCTTTAGGACCGGCAGGAGGATTAAGTATGCTAACATGCCAAGTGGTTAGAACAATGCCCAGTATACAGTAAACTCTCCAGAAATGCTCACTACTCATAGTTTAGATCAGTGATTTGTTCACAATCTTTTCCCTGTAACTGGTGCAAAGACTTGATTTTATAGCTGAGAAAACTGAGAGCCAGAGAGGTGGCATGACTTTCCCAAAGCCCCCAGCCCACAAAGCTGTCTAGAATGCCTTCCTTCCGACCCCTGGGGCTCAGGGCTCGCTGGTCTGGGCATGGCCTGGTGACTAGTTAACGTGCGTAGCGTTAGTGATAATGATAATAGAACAAACGTGGCAGCCCTATTCCCCAACCTGAACACCAGCACTTTAATAATGATGTACATCTTCCATGTGCTTCTCCTCACTTTATTCCTGGCCTCTTTCTCTGAGGCAGCCACTATCCTAACGGTCTGTTTAGCATCGCCTTGCCTTTTTAAAAATCATGCATTTTAATAGATAGACATTGTTCCGTTTGTATTACTTTTGAACTTTGTGAAAAGAACCTGAAACTGTTTGCAGCCCTCTAGAATTTGCTTTTTTTCTTCAACATCGTATTTGTAAAGCTTCCTCTATATTGTTGCGGATAATGGTAATGTAGTTCATTTATTTCCACTGATGCATAATGTTATGTGGTTTGAACATAACACAGTGTATTTATCATTCTTTTATTGATGGGCCTGTGGGTTGTTTCCCTTTTTGTTCTTACAGACAATACTGCCGTGAACCTTCTTGTCCTGTCTCCTGAGGCAGCGTGCAGAGTGTCTTGGGGCACACAGCTAGGAGCAGAATTGCTGGGCCATAGGGCATGTTCATATTCAGCTTTACTAGAAAATGTGCCAAAGTGTTTTCCAAGTTGGTTGTACCATTTATGCTTCCCCCCAGCAGGAGAGGAGTGTCGCCACTGCTCCCCACCCCTGCCAGTACTCAGTATGGTCAGCCCTCTCGGTTTTTACCAATTGATTGAGTGTAAAATGGTGTTACATTGTGGCCTTGGTTTGCATTTCTGGAATTCAAGGTTTCTGGTGTATGAAATGGGGGTTGAGAGGGCAGCAGCCAGCTTGTAACAGATGCTTAGGAAGCGATTGTCCTTTTTGTACGTCAGCATCTCCAGTTGTGGGGTGCTGTCTGTACAAGCCCTGAGCTCAGGGAGGGGCAGGAGCAGTCAGGAGGATTCCCCAGGGAAGTGGCGATGAAGGAGGAGGGAGCAAGGAGAGATTAAGTTCTGCACAGTTAAGCCAAAGGAACCCCCGTGGTTCTGTGTTCACCCCCAGGATGGGCATGAGGTGATCCTAGCTTTGGAGAGGGGGAGAGCCCGTGCTTCATTATTTTAATAATGCACAGCCCATTTTAATAATGGCATTGGTGAGTGCTTAATAAGAGATTGGTGACCTGGAGAATGAATACTGGATGGAACAAACGTATATTTGTTCTTCTTCATTCTCACCTCCTCGGGGAGTCCTCCCTGATTGCTCTTGCCCATTGCATGAATGAAGGGTGGCTGAGCAAGGTCGTTCCTGGATGTTAGCAAGGTCCCCCCCAGGAGGCCCTCTGTGTACCCACAGAGGCTGAGAAGCTTGGTGCTGGCAAGGTAATTTGAGGCTGCTCCCTCTGCCAGCCTGGTGCACCAACGATTGATTCCAGGCCGCTTTCCCCGCCCAGACCTGGGCCCCTGGAGCTGGTTAGAAACGAGCAATGGGGCTGGCGGAATAATTATGCCTATTTCATGTGACACCCAAATTGATTGCCGCCAGGGTGACATTACCAGGCCATTGTTCCTTGTCTCCAACCTCTTATTACATGTTATTAGGGTGTGTGGTGTGTGTGTGTTTTTCTATTTTTTCCCATTTCAGGGAATTAATCTCTCTCTGCCACCTCCTCTGCTTCCCCCTCCAGAGAACCTGCTCATGTCTCTGCGAGGGAGTGGGGCCCTGGCCAGCATGCTTCCTCTGCCCGGCCCAGCACAGGGCTGGAGATGCAGTTGGGAGGGACTGGCCATCTCACGTCCCTTTACTTAGGTGCGAGATGGGGGTATCTCAGAGCTAAGAGGGGCTGCTGAGGTGTGGATCCTAGCTGGCAGAGGGGTTTTCCTGCAGTGTCCCTGGTCCATAATGCTCTGCTTGCATACCTTTGATGGCAGGCTACTCACTCCCTACTCCCAAGGCAGATCTTCTATCCTGAGCCATCTGGTCTTCCGTTCGATACCTCACACGGAGCTGAATGGGCCTCCCCTAGGATTCTGCCTGTGGGTTTTGACTCCACCCTCTTGGCTTGCACTGGACTCTTTGCACCCTCTGCCTTCCCCTTAGAGATTTGCGGAGATGCCTCTCCCCACGCGTGGGCTTCTCACGAGCAGGCAGCTGCGTGATGGCAGCAGTCGTGCCTGAGCAGAACGTGGAACCTGTGTGTGTCTGACCAGAGGGGCGCCCCACCCCTTGATTCTGACTTCCGTGTACCAGGTTGGGAAAATGGGTTTTGGCAAGGGGTTGGACAAGACTCACTTGAGCAGAGAGGGCTTTGAGTAGTCAGTGGTGATAGAATGGCAAGAGGTTTTATTTATAAAACTGTCCATGTTATAAAAAAAAATTCACTGGGCCTCAGTTTGGATGTATTGGGGGTTGTTTTTAAATCTTTTCCCCTTCTTGAGGCAGAAATAACTCAAACCTTCACTTATCCCTGATCTAGCCCCATTGTGGTATCCTGTCTGGCATTATGTTGGGGAGAGATGCTGTAGTCAGGAGGCTGGGATTCTTCATAGGCCTTAGCCCTGAGATGCTGTGGGACCTAGGACAAATCCCTCAAGTTCTTGGGCCAAATTCCCCTCACCTGTGTGGTGGTCTCTGGGGTTACCATGCCTATAGAGGCAGACAAGTTCAGTAACCTTGGGCAGGTGAACTAGTGGCTTGGAGGCTCAGTTTCCTCATCAGTGAAGTGGGGTTAATGCTTCCTCCCTCACAGGGTATGTGGTGAGGGTTGGTGGGGTCATTCCGCAAAGCACTCAGTATATGGGTTCGATATAAATGTCTCTTTCCTTCCCTCTCTTTGAATTCTCTGCCTCCAGCCTTGAGAGGGCAGTGTGAAGTCTGCTGTCCCCTTTTCTGAATAAGGAGTTTGGAGCCCTGAGATATAAAGCCATTTGCCCACAATCATACCGCTCAGTAGGCCCTTGAACCTGAATCTGGGAAAGGCAGTATGCAAGCCTGCTCAGGACAGCCTTGGGTCCAACTGCCTCAGTCCTAATCCCAGCTCTGCCATCTGTTGCTGTGTAATTGGTGGCAAACTGCATCACCTCTCTGTGTCTCAGTTTTCTGATCTGTAAAATGGGGATAATAATGTCAGCCTAATAAGATTGCTGTGAAAATTGAACCAAGTTCACATTTGAGTTCATATTATGCTAGCTGTTTGACCTTGAGCAAGTTATAGAACCTGTTTTTGCTTCTGGTTTTCCCATCTGCAAAATGGGGATAATAACATGGCCTACTTCAACAAGTTGTGGTGGCAGAAATGAATTATTTTTTTTTAGTTTATTTGAGAGAGAGAGAGAATATGAGAGAGGGAGGGAGAGAGAGAATCCCAAGCAGGCTTCACACTGCCAGCACAGAGCCCGACACAGGGCTTGATCTCACGAACTGCAAGATCATGACCTGAGATGAAACCAAGAGTTAGACACTCAACCAACTGAGCCATCCAGGCACCCTAAGAAATGAATTTTTATACGGCAAGTGCTTAGAATAATGCCTGGCACACAAGAGGCCCTCATTATCATTATATTTATTAGGTCTCTGGCCTTCCAATGCCATACTGTTGCCCTCAGCAAGCTGCTCTCTGCCCTGGGTGGGCCTCTGAGGCTGTGAGCTCCTCCTCATTCAAGCTCAAGGCTGATGGCCCTCCCAGGGCTGGTTTCCAGGCTTCCAAAGCCTGAGACGGGCCAATCTGAGTTGTTCCCAAGGTAGAGGAGCCCTGAGGACTGGGGCAACCAGTATGCATGAGGGGATCTGCTAGGCACCTCCCAAGATGGCCTGGGTGGGGGATGGAGCCAGAGGCTTTCCGGGGCACCTCCTTGCCCCTTTGAGCCTATGTTGGTATCTTAGACTCAGAGAGGAGGTGTGAAGGGAGATGTAGGGGTACGGGACCTGGGTTTTCCTTGAGCCCCATCAGGTCACCACATGGGTGCTTGTCTACCCCTCCTCGATCCTGGGACAGCTCCAATCCAAGTAGGGGTGCTGTCCACTCAGGTGACCTCAGTACAGACAACTAAGAAGCTTCCTAGAACCAGTGGCTTTCTCCCACTTCCCCCAGGACAGCTCCTAGCTTCCCGGCTGGACTTTCACCTCAGAAGAAGTCTGTGAAGAGACAGGCAGCACCCAGAGTGGTCCAGGGTCACCCAAGGTCATATGGCAGGGCAGGTGCACAGTGGGCCCTGATTGGAGCCCAGGCCTGGGACCCGTGAGCCCCATGCCCTTTGCTTACCCAGAAGAGGGCTTTTCTAGGCCTTGCCCCTCCCTTGCTCCTCCCCACCAAGCCGGCCACTCCTGGCGGGCAGAGCCTATACATAGAAAGCTTTAAACACTAAGATGCTTTGACAATTAAAATTCATAATTTATCCTAAAAATGGCCTGGAGCTGTGGGCTGGCCGGAAGGCTAGCAGCTCCTGAGATCAGCTGTGCTCCGGGGGGGTGGGCTGTGGGGTGGGCAGAGGCATCCCTCCCTCACATGCAGGGGGCAGGTGCTTGCCTAGGGCCACACACAGAGGCAGCTGGCCTAGCCAACGGGCAGGCAGTCACCCCGTGCCCAGTCAGCACCCTCCAGCTCGGCTGCGGCTGAGAGGCCGGGTGAGCACCTTTGGGAGAGGCTTGAGTTTCCAAATTCGTCTAAGAGATGGGGCTGGCGGCACTGGGCAAGGGAGGGTGTGGAGTGGTGGGAGGAGGGACAGCAGGCACACACACCCACACAGGCCACCCCCCTAAACACATACACACACACACACACACACACACACACACACACACACACACGCCCCAGGAGCCCAGCAACTCTGCCAAAACCAAGAGCAAGAGGAAAATAAAGAATTATACACGACAAAGGACATGACCTCAATTTTCTTCCAGGTTGATTTTTCTCTCCCTGTGGGGGGCAGCTGCAGGAGGAGGAGAAGGGAGAGGGAGAGGACAGGCCAAGGCGGGCAGACCAGCCCAGGAGGAGACAGACAGAGGCTGCCATGCTGCCTGCCCGCTGACCGCACAGACAGGATTTCTCCTGCCGGAGGCCAGCCTGGGCACCGGAACCTTCCTCTCTTAGGGTTCCCCGTCCACTCAAACTCCCTGTGCCAGGGGGCAGCCCTTGCCCAATTAGGCTGGCCAGGGACTGGGTTTCCCCCATTAGCTGCTCACACCTTAAACTATTATCAGTCATTCACACCTCAGCAGGGATTAGCCCTAGAAAGCTAGAATGGAGTGGCTTTAGAAGGAGCCGGGGAGGAACCATCTGGATTTGGGGTAGGAGAGAAGCAATTAGGAGTCCCTGGGTGCTTTCCACCCCTGCACACCTTTGCTAGCATATTCCCTCCCTCGAAAGTGCCTTCCCCCTGCTCCCTTCTTGGCCTGTGGAAATGTATTTGTGTTCAGCCTGAGCTCTCATGACACCTCCTCCTCCAGGAAAGCCCTAGGAGGGGCTGTTCTCAGGAGTTGCTTGACTGGCTCTCTCTGCCCCTTTGAGGATGGGTGAGGTTCTGTCAGCCCTGGCCCTGCCCTGGGGGTTCTCAATCTGGGGGACACAGAGGAGGCTGCAGAAGCTCCAACAGGGAGGAAGGGAGAGAGCGAACACAGCAGTGGCGGGCGCTCCTCGGACACCGGACACGGCAGAGATCAGAGGGGTTCCCAGAAGGGTGACCCCTTCTTGAGCTGGATTCTGAAAGCTGAATGTGAGAGCTCTGGGCACGTGGTGGACAGCCAGCCATTGCTAGGGGAGAAAGACCCCGACCTAGGGTGACTGTTGAGGGCTTTGTAGCCAAGCCTCATGCCACCCCCACCTCCACCCCTCCCCCGGCCACACGGCCACGGCTGCCTCTGAGCCGATACTACCGTTCCCACTAACACACTTCATCCTTTCACGAAATGGGTCCAGTGGCTCCATGTCCTGGAGCTGAAGGCAAAGAAGGGACCCCAGGCAGGCGGGGACTTGGGGACAGGGCAGGCCACGAGGAATCTGCCACTGTTCTTTGGTCACCCTGCATGGGTGCCTTCACTTTTCTGAGTAATCCAACCTACCTCATGGGGTGGTGGTCAGGACAGGAGATGTAACGGGCCCAGGGCTTGGGACATGCAGCGTGTGCACAGGAGCTCAGGAAATGGGAGTCGAACCTGTGGGGCAAGCTCTCGCTCCGCGTTCCCCTGACCCGGGCCAACCTTCCCTGCCCACTGTCCCAGGTGCCCGTCTTTCTCCTCCGTGTTCTCTGACTCTCTCTTCTCCTCCCTGTCTTTCCTGCATGGCCCTCTGTGTGTCTTTTCTTCTCTATTGCTGTCACCTTTCTTCTTCTGCTCTTCCACGCATTTCTTGGTGGCAGAGCTGGATAGGGCCGTAGGCAGACGTTCTGATGCCCTCAGCCCCCTCCCCAGGTCCGCCAAGTCCCTCGTCCCTCCTCACTCGCTCCTGCTGCAGACCCAGTCGTAGTAGGATGTCAGGACAGGAGGTGAGGGGGCATATGCCCACCTCATTTGCACGAGGGGCAACAGCCCACCGCGATTGCTCAGGTCACAAAGCCAGGCTGACACCCAGAGGCCCCGAGCCCCCAGCAATGGCCGCGGGCACCTCCATGCCAGGGACCTTGTGCCTGTGTGTTCTGGGGAGCCCTGCACTCCCTGAAGAGTGCTGAGTGGAAGCACCATGAAATATTGATACCATAAACCTAAAATGACAAAACCTTCCATTCTGTGCTGCAGCCCACCCCAAATTAGGTGAGATTCTAGCACGGACAATGGCAGCAGGCACAGGAGAAGAAACTCAGAGTGTTCAAAGTGCACAGTCGAGGAACAGGTCGGGTCTGGGGGGCAGGGCGCCTACCTGAGCTCTCTAAGGGCATGCCCCCCCTCCCAACCCTGGGGTCTTCCCCAGCACTGCCCTGACAGGCCTGCCCCTCCCTGCTCTGCCTGTGTGTCCAGAATTCCCGCTTCACACCAGGCAGCTCTCAGGCAGGCAAGCTGACCAGGGGGAACAGAGCTCTGCTGCCCCCTAACTTTGTGCCTAGGCCTGAGGGTGAATGAATTCCCTTCAGGAAGGCTGAGTTCTTATCTGTCAAATGGCTACAAAATAATCTCTTTTGAATGCTGCCTTAGGAGATGGAATGACCCTCACCCTCTCCCCAAGTCTACTCACGGGTGATCTGATGCCCCTTCTGTCCCCACCAGTCCCCTTCCCCATCCTGAGCCCCACAGGGGACAGGCCCACTGGGGAGCCTTTCAGATAGATCCTTCTGGGCCCGGTGGAACTGCAGTTTGGGGCCTGAGCCCCCACTCCTCCTCTAACCAGGTTTGAGAATGTTGACTTTCTAGCTGGTGAAAGTCATTTTCTGTTGTGGGCTCCCTCAGAGAGCCTGGAATCCAGCCCCTCACTGTACTGGGAGGAAATAGACCAGAGAGGGCAGGCCTTGCCCAAGGTCACACAGCAGAGCAGGGGTGGCCGAAGAACCATTTGGGGCCAGAGTGGGGAGCAACTGAGCCAGGCATATATGCCCCAGGATAGGAGTGAGAGTGTGATGGTGGAGGCAGCCCTTTGCAGATCAGGTCTGACAGCTCAGCTTCTCTCACGACTCTGGGATCGGGAGGGCTCAGGCTGCTGTGGGGTCTGAACATTGTGCCCTGGGCACAGCTCTCCCTTTGCCTGCCCACCTGCCTGCTTTCGATGTTTATTCCCTTTGTATTTATTGGTCCAATTTTTAAACTCTTGCCCTTGTGGGAAGCCCTTCAGGGGGCAAGGATCCAAAATAAAACGCTGATTAAAATGCATAAAACACTTCTCTGCAATTGCAGGAGTAACCAGCGGGATTCGCCCTGCCAGGAAGGCAGGAGCACACTGCCCACTCAGAAGTTCTGGTGACCCCCTCAGACACAGCCCTGTCAGCACCCCTCAATGACAGGGGCCCCCTGGGAGTGCCAGGCCAGGAGACTAGGCCCCGTGTGCTGTGCTCCTGCCGTGCCAGCTCAGGCAGGCTTCTTAACCTCTCCAGGCCTCAGTTTCCCCACCTTTCAGGACAGCCACATGTAAAAGGTGAGGGATGCGGCAATTAGGAGGATGTACCCTTCTGAAGCTATCTTGGTCCCGGGGAGCATGGCCTGTCGTCTGCGGGTCTAACTGCCAGGCTGGAGTGTGGCAGCCACACCAAGCAATGCTTTTCCATCGACGTATGTGAACTCTCCGGTCTGTCATTGCTCAGCGGGCCTGCTCACTCACAGGGCCTCAACCCCTGCACAAACTCTTGCATACATTCTTTCAGAGGACACCCCTGGGCGCTGCTCTGTGAGACAGAAGCACCCGTGACTGTTTGATCCAGGATTAAGCATACATCATGGGCGCGGCGCCAGGCGCTGAGGAGCTGAGTGTATTTGCCTCTTTGTTCAGGTTCCCAGGAAGCTCTCACCTTTAGTCGCTATGCATGACTTCGTGGGATTCTTTCCTCACTGGCTGGCTTTACCTTTTTATCTTGTTGCATAATGTTTTCTGTCAGTTGTCTCAAGTTATTTTTAGAACAAGGTGTGCTCTACAGCAGTTACGTAACGTCACTACTAATAAGTGTAAGGTGCTTCAGTGTCGTGGGAAAGAGATGATTTCTGACTGCATAGGTTCCGGACGGCTTCGTGGAGGAGGCGACATTTGGAAAGGGAGGTCACAAAGGCTGCTAGGGCAGGAGGCTGGGAGAGTCCTCCAAAAGCAGATGGTTTAGAGCCAGGACAAGGTGGGGACACCTGGGTGGTTTCACGGAGCAGACTGGTGGCAGAGGAGTACGTGGGTAGGTTGAGGCAGGGTGGTGGTGGCTTTGAATGCTTTATTCTCGTGTATGTGAGGGACTTACCAGCGTCTCAGGTGCCCTGTGCCATTTCTGTCCCCCCGTCAGTCCTCAGCCCCCTCTCCAGCAGCCCCCACTTCGCCCACCAGCCCAGCCCTGAGCTGGGCGCTAAAAGTCCTATTTACCTCTCCGGGTCCCCAGCCTCATACCCGTGCCGGCCCCAGCTGCCGGCGCAATTACTTATTGATCGCCTGTCAGGATGTTTGCTTTTCTGGTGGGTGACTGGAGCATGTGTGACTGTGGAAAATGGCCTGGTGGGGGTGGGGTGGGGGAAGCTGAACCACAAGAGTCTGGAGAGAGGATGAGAGGGGCTGAGGGGAGGGGGGTGGGCAAAGCCGTTGGGGATGACAAAACCTTGCAGATTCCATAACATGTCAGTAACACCCAGAGCCCTCTCAGGTTAATCAGTCACTTAGTCGATCAACAACCAGGGAGCACTGTCAGCCCTGGGAGACTGCGGGAGCACCGGAAGTTGTGTGGCATGTCTCGCAGACTAGAGCTCTGGTCCCAGATCCACCCCCTTCTACAGGCTGGGTTTCCTTGGGCAGTCACAGGCTCTTTGAGCCCCCCTTGCCTGAAGAGTTGAAGTGTGGGTGACAAGACCTGTGGCCTTGAAAGCAGAGGCTCTGTACAGGTGTGTGTCGGGGTGAGGGTGTGCTGGGAGAGGTGGGAGAAGGGCCTGATCAGGGGCAGAGATGTGGGGCCCTCCCAGCCTGGGCGTCCCCTTCCTGTGGTGAGCCCCCCTTGGCACCATGTGTGTGGGGTGTGTGAACAGGGCAGAGGCCCAAGGGTGGCATGTGAGCAGTTGGGCTATTGTTTGGCCCCCAGAGACCACCTGGCCCAACCCCTGGGGTTTCAAGAAGTCCAGACTAGCCCTCCTAGCTCCCTGCTGACCTTGCTGTTCCATGGGGTGGAACAGAGGAGGGAAGGAGGAGGTGGCAGAGGCAGTCTGGGCACAGGTGGGAGCAAGTAGCCTCTCAACACAGCTGGGGGAGAGTCACGGGGGTGGAGGGGGTGGGGAGGCTCACTCCCGCACACCCCTTGCTTACTCCACCTGCAGCCTGTACTCAAGCTGGGCCCCCTCCTGGCGCCACTACCCCTGTCACGGCCACCCAAGCCCGTCGTGTTCCTCAGGGCCCAGCTGTAACGAGCCTTGCGTCCTCAGTGCCACAGTGTGGACGGGCGCCTCCAGCTGCCGCTGCCGTCCTGGGCTATGGGAATCTGAATGCTCCCACCTCAGACTAGCAGCCTCACAGAACCCCGGCTCCAGGAGGAGTGTGATCGGAACCCCCAGAGAAAGATGGGAGGCATCAGGGTAGAGTCCTGGGTTCTGGCGGTTGTGCCCTCCACTGATCCAGAAACCCCATTGGGAAGCAAATTAATGCACACTGACAGGTGCCACTGGGTTTGCTGATATCCTAGGACTCTTGGGCTGGGGACTCAGCTGCAGTGCTGGTGAGGAGGACGCCGTGGTGTCTGTGCCTGAGGAAGTTCAGGCTAAAGGCTGAGAGGGTGGCCCCCAGCAGCCTCAGAAGCCCTGGCCTGACAGCCTGGGGACCAGACATGCTCCTCTGCAGGCTGTTTCCAGAGGCTTCAGCCTTTGGGCCCCTTTGATTCCCTCGGTGAGCCCCGAGGCCACTCAGCAGGTCCGGCTTTCTCCCTGATGAGCACCAGGGGAAGCTGAGGCTCGGGGCGTGGGGTGGGGTACTGGGTGTGTGCCTGGATCACATTGCCTGTAAAATGTAAACTGTAAAGGAGGTGGATGCCACCTGGGGTGCCGATGTCAGGCTCTTCTGAGGTGACCCTGTCCTTTCAGGGAACCCCCTCAATCCCAGGGGTGCTGGGAAATTCCTTGGGAGTGCTCTGGGCAGGATAGGGAGCAGGGAGGAAGCAGCACGGGGTGGCAGGAGGCTCTCCGGCTTGGGCATCGGGACCTCACTGTGGGGTTCCAGGAGCGACCTATACCACTGTGGACCCCCAGCTCTCCGTGTCGGGGACATTCTAACAGGGGCAGGAGGGCACAGACTGGGGTCCAGACAGACCCTTTCCTCTAACCGCCCCCTCTGTCCTGTGCTTGCTCTTGGCTGCAGGTGAGCGAGAGGATGCTGGCGGGGGGCGCGAGGAGCATGCCCAGCCCCCTCCTGGCCTGCTGGCAGCCCATCCTCCTGCTGGTGCTGGGCTCGGTGCTGTCAGGCTCCGCCACGGGCTGCCCGCCCCGCTGCGAGTGCTCGGCCCAGGACCGCGCCGTGCTCTGCCACCGCAAGCGCTTCGTGGCGGTTCCGGAGGGCATCCCCACCGAGACCCGCCTGCTGGACCTGGGCAAGAATCGCATCAAAACGCTCAACCAGGACGAGTTCGCCAGCTTCCCACACCTGGAAGAGCTAGAGCTCAACGAGAACATCGTGAGTGCCGTGGAGCCCGGCGCCTTCAACAACCTCTTCAGCCTCCGGACGCTGGGGCTGCGCAGCAACCGCCTGAAGCTCATCCCCCTGGGCGTCTTCACCGGCCTCAGTAACCTGACCAAACTGGACATCAGCGAGAACAAGATCGTCATCCTGCTGGACTACATGTTCCAGGACCTGTACAACCTCAAGTCGCTGGAGGTCGGCGACAACGACCTCGTCTACATCTCCCACCGAGCCTTCAGCGGCCTCAACAGCCTGGAGCAGCTGACACTGGAGAAATGCAACCTGACCTCCATCCCCACCGAGGCGCTGTCCCACCTGCACAGTCTCATCGTCCTGAGGCTCCGGCACCTCAACATCAACGCCATCCGGGACTATTCCTTCAAGAGGTTGTACCGGCTCAAGGTCTTGGAGATCTCCCACTGGCCCTACTTGGACACCATGACACCCAACTGCCTCTATGGCCTCAACCTGACATCCCTGTCCATCACACACTGCAATCTGACCGCCGTGCCCTACCTGGCTGTGCGCCACCTGGTCTATCTCCGCTTCCTCAACCTCTCCTACAATCCCATCGGCACCATTGAGGGCTCCATGCTGCATGAGCTGCTACGGCTGCAGGAGATCCAGCTGGTGGGCGGGCAGCTGGCTGTGGTGGAGCCCTATGCCTTCCGCGGCCTCAACTACCTGCGTGTGCTAAACGTCTCGGGCAACCAGCTGACCACACTGGAGGAGTCAGCCTTCCACTCGGTGGGCAACCTGGAGACGCTCATCCTGGACTCCAACCCGCTGGCCTGCGACTGCCGGCTCCTGTGGGTGTTCCGGCGCCGCTGGCGGCTCAACTTCAACCGGCAGCAGCCCACCTGTGCCACGCCCGAATTCGTCCAGGGCAAGGAGTTCAAGGACTTCCCGGACGTGCTCCTGCCCAACTACTTCACCTGCCGCCGCGCCCGCATCCGGGACCGCAAAGCCCAGCAGGTGTTTGTGGACGAGGGCCACACGGTGCAGTTTGTGTGCCGGGCAGATGGCGACCCGCCGCCCGCCATCCTCTGGCTCTCACCCCGCAAGCACCTGGTCTCGGCCAAGAGCAACGGGCGGCTCACAGTCTTCCCCGACGGCACGCTGGAGGTGCGCTACGCCCAGGTACAGGACAATGGCACGTACCTGTGCATCGCGGCCAACGCGGGCGGCAACGACTCCATGCCGGCCCACCTGCATGTGCGCAGCTACTCGCCCGACTGGCCCCATCAGCCCAACAAGACCTTCGCTTTCATCTCCAACCAGCCGGGCGAGGGAGAGGCCAACAGCACCCGAGCCACCGTGCCTTTCCCCTTCGACATCAAGACCCTCATCATTGCCACCACCATGGGCTTCATCTCTTTCCTGGGCGTCGTCCTCTTCTGCCTGGTGCTGCTCTTTCTCTGGAGCCGGGGCAAAGGCAACACGAAGCACAACATCGAGATCGAGTACGTGCCCCGCAAGTCGGACGCAGGCATCAGCTCTGCCGACGCGCCCCGCAAGTTCAACATGAAGATGATATGAGGACGGGGCGGGGGAGGGGCAGGGACCCCCCGGGCTAGCCGGGCAGGGGAAGGGGCCTGGCCGCCATACGCTCGCTCCTCGATCCTTCCCGCCTCTCCCTGCCCCTCCACACACACTCTTTCTTCCTCCCAGCCCCGTTCCCTGCTGCCCGCCCGCCCCCCCCCCCCCCCCCCCCGCCGGCCCTCACCGCCTGCCCTCTTCCTAGCAGGACCTCAGCAGTCCAGGCCTGGGGACCCACCTGCACAGGGGCACTCCTTGACAGACTGGAGTCGGAAGCTGACAGACCGACATGCAGCACAGTCAATAATTCAATAAAAAAAGTTACGAACTTCCTCTGTAACTTGGGTTTCAATAATTATGGATTTTTATGAAAACTTGAAATAATAAAAAGAGAAAAAAAAACACTATTTCCTATAGCTAGTCGGAATGCAAACTTATGACGTCCTGATTGCTCCAGGGCCCTCTTCCAACTCAGTTTCTTGTTTTTCTCTTCCTCCTCCTCCTCCTCCTTCTCTTCCTCCTTTCTCTTCTCTTCCCCTATGGGGAGGGATCACTCAGGAAAACAGGAAAGGAGGTTCGAGCCCCACCTGCCCGGGCGACCGACACGAGCAGGCAGCGGGGCAGGTGCGGGCCCAGCTCTGAGCTGGCTGTTTGCAGGGAGCAGGTGGAGGAGACAGGGCTGCCTGAAGGGGGTGGGGGCTGTCTGCCAAGCTGCCAGGAAGCACTACTGCCAGGGGTTGGGGGGCCTGGCTCGGGTGTGGCCGAGACTCTGGACAGAGGCTGGGGTCCTCCCGGAGGACAGCACAGTCAGTGGAGAGAGCCAGGGGCTGGAGGCGGGACCGAGGCCTAACTTCTGGTCCCAGCTCTGCTGCTGACTTACTGTGTGGCTTCAAACAGGTCATTGACCCTCTCTGGGCCTCAGTCTCCACATCTGTACAAATGGAAACGTTACTCCCCGCCCTGCCTACCTCACAGGGCTGTTGTGAGGAATTGATGAGATGATGTATGTGAAACACTTTGTAACCTGTAAAGCGCTGTGCACATGTGTGGGTGACTGTTCTCATTATGGTCATTATTATCTCACTGTCGGGGATGGGGCTCCCGAAGGGATCTCCACGGGGTCAGGGTTGGGGGCACACCAGGGGAGGGCCGCTCCAGGGACTTTCAGAGGCTCCTCCCAGGACAGCGGTCCAGGCCACCACCAACCATACTCTGAGCCTAGTCTGGGCTCTGAAGAGTCATGGGTTTGGGGGTAGGATCCAGGCACTCAAACTGACCTAGAGGGTCAGAAGCAGCCCCGCCCATTCACACCAAACCCAGCCACTCCAGACTCGGCCCTGGAAAGGCATGTCCCGGATGACAGAAGTACAAAGAGCCAGCCAGGTCACCTTGTAACTTGCCCTGACACCGTGGGCCCTGGCTCGAGAAGCTGGGCCAACGACCCATGTGCTCACCCCCATCCCCGTCAGGCAGGGGGTGCCCACCAGGGTAGGGAGGCCTGGCTTCTCCCCTCCGAGTTTCCTCTTTCTCCTCAGGGACTACTCGGATTCAGCCCCACGGTGGGCCCAGGATGACCCTGCTCCCTGTTAGTCCTCAGGCTGGAGGAGAATCCGGTGATGCAGACTTAGCTGAACGTGAAGGGGAAGCAGTGGGGAGGTCAGCACTTGACGACAAGACTTCAGAATGTAGCTCCTCCATCCGGGGCTCTTCCTGGAGCTCACACCCCCAACCCAAGCTGGCACGGACTAGGTAGCTGCATGCCTAGCACCTTCTAAACCAAACCTCTGGTGGGGTGGCCTGGTGAGCAGAGTCTGGCAGGGAGTTGGCACTCATTCATTCATTCATTCATGCATTCATTCATTCACTCACTCATTCATTCATTTGATCCACAGATGTACCCGAAAGCCTGCTCTGCTCTTGGTTCCCAGCTGATGCAGCTTACAGCCAACAGCTGGGACAGACTGCCCCGATCCACCTCTCTCAGCAACAACCCCAGGACTGTCCCTGATTCTGGGTAAACCTCAAGCCCTTGGAACTATGGTTTTATCCCTTGGAAGAAACAGGAACATCTCTCCATAGGCTTTTGGAATGTTGGTGTGGAAAGGTTGATGGTCCCTGCAGAGCAGCCTAGACTAGTGATTATAGGCTCTGAGGTTTGAGGTCAGATCTGGGTTTGAGGTCCTGTTCTAGCACTTACTAGCTGTTTGGGATTGTTACTTAACTCCTCCGAACCTCAGTCTGCTTATCTGTAACATAAAGATGATCTTACTACTTTTGGTCGTTAGGACGTTAAATGAAGGAGCATAGGTGTATTTGTTGATTGATGTGGTGCCGGGCACTCAGTGAGCCCTCTACCAGTGGTGGTGGTGATTACTATCAAGGCCAACTCCGGTACAGATGCAGAGACTGAGGACCAGAGAGGGTGGTAGCTTATTGAAAGCCACACAGCTTCTAGGTGACAGGACCAGGGCCTGGGAGTTCCAGAGTCCCAGAGCGATAGCCTTCTAAGCCTGGCTTGGGACTTCTTAGAGCCAGGCCCAGGGACTCCCATCGGCAGGAGACCACAGGGGCGCAGGAGCATGGAGGGGAGTCCTTGAGCAAGGGGGTGGCTTGTACACCTACAAGAGGCCAGTGGTATCACTTGAGGCCCCACGACCCTGAGAGGGCTGCTCACCTCCAGGGAGAGACCAGAGCACAGACTCTCCATAACCCCAGCTCTAGATACCTTGGTGGGCACTGTTCTCCCTCAGGAGCCAATGGGAGCCAGTGGCTGACAGTGGGATTGTTACTTAACTCCTCTGGGATGCCTGGGGCTTCACAAGGTCTGGGAAAAGGGCCAATTTATTCTCGGCTACCATGAGGCAGCCAGACCTCTGAGGAAACTCAAGGACACAAGAAAATTGTGAGGTTGTTTTCGGATCGGGGAGAGAGTCATTTTGGGGGAATGTGAACGCCCAGGGCGGGCGGCTGGGTTGGCCCGAGCAAAGGCAGCCTGGGCTTTAGTACTACCCCTTCTTAGCTGTGGGACCTCCTTCTGTAGAAAAGAGGAATGGACTCGACTGCTAAGAGCCCTGGCCAGATTTAACGGGGGAATAGGCTGAAAAGTCAGGCTGAAGAGGTTACTTTCTCTATGGCCTGAGAGCCTCTGATGGGGAAAGAGGAGGAGCAGGTATCCTCAGCCCCAACTGTGTGTGAGGCACACCCACCGCTGGGAGCCTGAACCCAGAGGTGGTCTGGGCGGCCCATGTTGCACACAGTCCTAGTTAGGTCTTCCTCAGACCCAATGGGGTTGTGGGGTCCAGATGTCCTGCCTGATAGGAGGCTGGCTGCTCTGCTCACCCCTCAGCCTGGGTCCAAGCTATTGGGGAAAAGGCAAGATAATCCTGAGAGTCCAGCCTGATTTCCAGGGGACCGAGACCAGAGGCAGCCTCCAGGCTTGCTCCTCCAGGAGACAGGGGTGCCTTGAAGAGAAGGGTGGTAGGACTGGGAGCCTACCTTGGGCAAGCGAGTGAATGTGGACAAAGACGGCACCCAGCTGGGTGAGTATTAGCAGCCAGCACCCGGATCACCACCACCTCTGCCCCACCTCTGCTTTACCCTTCACAAGCCCCTCTCTGGGGCTCAGAGAGGGGAAGTAACCCCCTCAGAGTCACACAGCAGAGTGATGGCTGGGGCGTGGGCTTTGGAGTCAGGCAGACCTCAGTTTAAATTCCATCTCAGGTGTGACAACTGTTTGGTGTGCAGTAATCACCACCATTATTAGCATGGCATCCTTATGGACAAGCAGGGGAGTGGTAGTTGAACTCAGGAACCGAGAAAGGAAGGGACTGTATGGGGGACAGTGAGGGAGCTGAAACTTCAAATGAGATCGGGGTAGAAGCCAAGCCTGGTGATGCCCTCCGAATTGCCCCTGAAGGCTCAGGGCTGTGTGGAAGAATAGAGACAGACCTCAGGCCATCAGGGCGGTGTGCCCAGGACAGAGAGAGTGGCCATGCCCTGGGGCCCTGGAGGACAAGGCCCCCACCTGCGTGCATGTGCGGGGATGGAGGTCACAGGGAGCAGGGGAGAAGGGGTCAGAGAAGCAGTGTAGACCCTAGCGGGTATTAGGAGTCCTGGGGGGGCCTTGAACTTTGGGGGGCCTAAAGACAAAGCTCATGAGGTACAAGGATCAGGGGCAGCACAAACCATCTGGAGTTAAGTGATTTATTGGGGACCTCACAGAACTTGGTTCCATGTCTATCAGCTTTCCTGCTTCTCTCCCAATTTGATGTCCTCTGATAACACAGGGTTAAAAGTCACCTCCGCTCCCATTCCAAACCCCAACTCCAGCCTCCTTCAGAGTCTGACTTGCTAGGATCTCTGATCTCCTCATTCATATTCTCCAGAGAAAAAGTCTGATTAGCCACCTGCCAACCAATGGATTGACTGCCTCTAAATCAGGTGCTCGTCTCCTTGTCCAATCAGCTCAACCTGATCTAAGCCAAGTTTGGGTAAAGATGGTGCAGAAAGAGCTAAGAGACATATCAATTATTTATTCCTGCATGTCAATCACCCCAAAACTTAGTGGTTCAAAACGACAACCATTTATTTGCTCCAATTTGCAACCTGGGCAGGGCTTGGTAAGGACAGCTCATGTCAGTTCTGCATGGTGTTGATTAGGGAGACTTGCCTGGGGCCAAAAGATCCAAGGTGGCTTCTGGCCATGTCTGTCTCAGCTGGGGAGGTTGGAAGGGTTAGAGGCCAGCTTCTTTATTTCCACGTGGTCTCTCCAGCAGCCTGGCTGGACTTTTTTATGGTGGCTCAGCACTCCCAAGATGGCAAAATGGAAACCGCCAGGTCTCTTGAGGCCTACGCCAGGAATCAAGGCAAGTCACAGGTCTGCCTAGATTCAAGGGGAGGGAGGACAGACCCCAGCTCTTGGTGGGAAGAGCTGCAGAGTCACGTAACACTAAGGGCATGCAGGATGCAAGGGTTGTTGCAGCCACCCCTGGGGACCTCCATAGGGACCTCAGAGGTGCCTTTGTCCTCTTAGGAACCACTCATTGGCGCACAGGCCTCTACAGTGTACCCAGGAGTAAGGAATTAGCGATGGTGACTGGCCTACAAATGGATCTCCAGCTGGTAAGTAAAGAGTCGGGACCTGAAGCAAGTTTGCCACCCCTGGTCCAGTGTCCTTTTGAGCAGAAGCAAGAGGCAGGGTCTCCCGGGGGTGATATATTGATGGTAATAATAATAGCTATTGTTTATCTGGCCAGACACCAGGCCAGACACTTTGCCCACATTGTCTTATTTAGTCCTACCATGAGGAGGTTCTAATATGCTCCCTTTCAGATGAGAACACAGGCTTGGGGAGGAGAAGGGACTTCCAGGGGCCCACCACCAGATAGGTGGTGAAGCCAGGATTCATACACAGGGTGCCAAGTACTTCACAGCAGAAAAAGCACCAGACCGGTCCCCTCATGTTAAACCACCCCAGACTCGGGCTTCTCATCTGTGGAGCTAGGCACAACCATGTCTCTTCCTGTGGCCTCCTTCCTTTGTAGGCTGGGATGAGTCCGTAGTGGACAATCTGCTGTGGCACAGGTGGGTGAGTGCAAGGGTGGGGTAATGATCAAGGCTGCTACCAGTCAGTTCCCCCTCCCAGCCCCAAGTCCACCTGGCATCTCTACGGGGCCCTGAGATCAGAGCACAACACGAGGCTGGGCGACCTGTTCTGAAAACCTAGAGTCTGGCCCTGGTACCTAGCAGATGACCAGATACTACTAGACAGGGGTCTGAGAGTAGCAGCCTTGCAGCACAGCCCTGGGATCAGGGCCTTCCCCTGGGTGCTCCAGCTCTGCCTGAGGGAGTTGATTGCTCAGACTGTAAAGGGATTTACAACCTCCCCATAAACCTATTATGGCTCATCCTGTGTCCCCAGCCCTGGCCCTGTCATCATGCCAGCGGACTGCTGGTGTCTGGGAAGGCGAGGGTGGTCCTTTGTGGGCTGTGGAGACTAAGCATGCCCCAGTGCTTCAGCCCCAGTACCCATTCTCCCAATTCCGTCATGCCCCAGCCCCCATGCCAACCCCTGCCCTTGATGGGACCTCAGCAGGGACCAGGGTCTGGCTCTTGCTCTGCCTCTCCAGCTAGATCCCCCCCCATCCCTTCACTCTTGGCTGGGCTGCGACACACTGCCCTGGAGAAGGCTAACCCTGGGGATGGAACAGCAGGATGTTCCAGGGGGAACAGAGGAGGAGGAAGCTGAAGGCAGAACAAAGAAAAAGCCAGTCAGGAGAGAGGGGGGGTGGGATGGCCACCATACCCAGTTCCCAGGATCCAGAGCTCAGCCCAAAGGCAGTGACTAGCATGCCTGTCTCCCTGTTTCAATGATGAGAAACATGAGTCTCAGAGAGGCTGAGCCACTGCCCTATGTTGCACAGCTAAGCAGTAGCAATGGTGGAAAACGTGCACACACACGCGCGCACACACACACACACACAGATGTTTGTTGTGCTCCCATCTTTTTTTAATTTTTTTAACGTTTATTTATTTTTGAGACAGAGAGAGAGTATGAACAGGGGAGGGGCAGAGAGAGAGGGAGACACAGAATGTGAAGCAGGCTCCAGGCTCTGAGCTGTCAGCACAGAGCCCGACGCATGGCTCGAACTCACAGATCGTGAGATCATGACCTGAGCCGAAGTCGGACGCTTAACCAACTGAGCCACCCAGGCGCCCCTGTTGTGCTCCCATTTTGCAGATGAGGAAACAGATTCAGAGAGAATTGACAGGTCCAAGGTCACAAAATGAATGAGTCAGTAGTAGCACCAGCTCTGACTCAGCTGAAAGGGGGGTGGAGACAGGGAGGCAATTGCTGTGGCATCCAGAAAGCTCTCCCATGGGAAACACAAGGTTAGGCTGGCCCCAGGGTGGCACCCAGTCCCGGAAGAGGTGAGCAGCTGGAGGCCCTGACTTTGCTCTCTGACTAGCAGGCATTTACATACCTCGTTAAAAAATATGTCGTCATAAAGAGGAGAGACATACGCACCGTGAAGCCTCATCTCCAGTCTCCTGCCAGCCCCAGAGCCTCTTACAGGACACTCCAAGGGCACAGGCAGCAGACCTGGGTGGGAGGGGGGTGCGGCTGCCCCTTGGCAGCACCCAGAGCTGGGACGGGGTGTCTGTCTCTCCTGGGCTCTGTCCTGAGCTCAGTGTTGTGAGGCGAGATACTTCACTGTGTGACCTTGCTCCAATCCCTGAGCACTTCTAGGCTGACCCTTCCCAAGGGCCTGAGAGAAGGTTGTACCAACTGGGACTCCCCACTCCCTTCTGGTTTCATGGTTCACCCCAGACCTCAGTGGTGTCCCTCATCCCACTTCCTTGCCCCCACACTGCTGCTGAAGTGAAACAGGAGTTATAGCCTCTCTAGTAAAACGACATTTACTGCCTGGCCCTGTGCTTGAGCCCATAAATCACCCTCGCCATGCTGGCTACCGACCACGCAGTCACCTGGAACAGAGGCCCAAGGGGCCTGCCAGCCCCTCCACCTGGCCTTGGCCCCCGCAGGTTGTCTTTCACTCGTTCCCTGTAGCCTTCCTCAGGTGCTTCTCAGTCCGGAGCCAGGATGCAAGCACACCCTGGATATCACCTTTCTGGAGTCTTCCTGTAACCTTAGGGAGCTGCCTATCTTCTGCCACTTGGGGTGAGCCCCTGCCCCCTCTGCCTTACTTTCCCTCTCTTACAGCCGAAGCTGGAGCGGATGGGCCGCAAGAGCTCGGCTAGGGAAGATGACCATGGAGAGTGGGAAAAAATCCTCTGCTCCAGGGTGAGTCCAGGTGGAGCCACCAGCGGGGAAGTAAGACTGGCGGACGGCCTGCAGCCAGATGTACCAAGCAGGACTGCCTGACCCCTGGCTGGCAGCTGGCCGGCTGGGAGCCAGGAGGCCAGCTGTTTCCTTTCTCCTGTGGGGCACCTGGAGGGGAAAGGGACACGGCAAGGTTGATGGCCCCTGCAGTGGCCCATAGGCAGAAGGGACTGCTGGAAGTGTGGGTCGATGGGAGGATTGTTTCGTGAGAAGGCAAAGAGCTGGAGAGGCCTATGATGGTTTCCCAGGTCCCAGCCGGCCTCCAGCCCTTCCCCACAAAAGAAGGCTTTCCAGACACAGGTGTAGGAATGGGAGGATGGGGTGGGGAGGTAGATAAGGGAGTAACATCTGGTAAACACCCCGTAGCGGTGGAGTACTGTGTCCCACAAGCAGTGGGGGGCTACGGAAAGGTCACCATTCATGTCGAGAGCGCAGACAGGGGAGAACAAAGGCAGGTACGAGCTTTTCAACGATCCACAGGCCTTCAGTTCCAATTCCCCTGGCTTAGGATGAAGGAAAATGCTTTGAACGCTTCATTTCTGCCCTTGAAGCCTCCTCTCTCTTTTTTTTTTTCAAAGCCTATTTACTTATTTTGAGAGAAAGCACATGCATGCAAGCAGAGGAGGAGCAGAGAGAGGGAGAAAGAGAATCCCATGTAGGTCCCACACTAACAGTGCTGAGCCCGATGTGTGGCTCCAACCCACAAACCTGTGAGATGATGACCTTAGCTGAAATCAAGACTCAGACGCTTAACTGACTGAGCCATCCAAGCGCTCCGAATCCTTTTTCTGAGCTCTCAGTGCTCCTGTGAAAGGGAGGCAGATGTGTGGGGGGTGCGGGGGACTGCGGAAGCTGAGGCTGGTGTTCTATAGAGCACCATCTTGACCATGGGGAGCTATGGTGGGCACTTGAGCATGAGAGGGACCCATCTCAGAGTCTAAGGAGGAAAGATTTGAGGTGTGGGAGCAGAGGAAGCAGAGGCAGAGAATGCACACATGAGTTTGCACACCTCTATGCTCACACACACTCAGGCACGCACACACCTACTGCAGCAGGCACACGTGCAAACGGATTTATACAGCCTCACACATTCTCCCACACACATAGCAATTCATGTGCTCATACACAAACCTTTCACACACCCATGCAAACACTGTCAGTATACACACTGGTACAGATAATACCTGCGCACACCGGTACATCACACTGGACATTCACCGGATGCATTCACATTAAAGCACAGATCCACAACGCAGAGCCCGCTTTGCGCAGCACGCAGCAGCACGGCCCACATGCCTCCAGGGGCCCCCTCGCAGAGGTCCACGCTCTGCCACCCAGCCCGCCGCCTCCCTGCTTCCTGGGATCACAGAGCGGCCAGGCCGGCCCGTGCTCGGTGCTCACATACCCTGCACCGCACACGTGAGCCTGCGCACACACGAGCACACGCCTCCGGCTGCCCCGAGCCTCACTCCACCCTCAGAGCTGCGGCTGGCCAATGAGAGCTCGCTGGATGTTGTCTCCTAGGCGACCAGCGCAGCTCTCCCGCTGGGGGGGGGGGCGTGGCCATGGGGACCCCCACCCCTCACTCCCAACCCCTGTGCCTGCCTCCTTCGGCCCCTTGGTCCCTCGAAAGGTTAGAAGGTGGAGCTAGGCTGAGGGCAGGGGTGGCAGGGGCGCTTCAGAAGCTCCCAGATGTAGAGCCCAAAGTGAATCCCAGCGCCGCTGGTCCCCCTAGATAGGCCCCCGCAAGTGAGAGCACAGGTTCCAGATCACCCTGGCCAAAGATGCCTTGTGTGGTCAACCCCATGAGCTCTGTGAGAGGGCCTGGCTCAAAGGCTCCAGGGGGACTCAATGACCCATCCCCTTCTCCCCTCTCCAGAGGAATCTGAACAGCTTGCACCAGCATCCTTTCTTTTCCTCAAATACCCAAGCTCTTTCCCCTCGGGACCTCCCCACATGTTCTTCCCTCTGCTTGGGATGTCCCTTACTCACCTCTCCCCGCACCACACCCACTCATGCGCTCACTTCTTTCATTCTGGCAACCTTCAGCTCATGGCATAGGTCCCTTGCCTAAATAGCCCTTTCCTGGCCACCACTGTCTGTGCCCCCCATTCTAAATCAGTCCCCTAGGTTAGGGTCTGCCATCACCGGGACTAGGCAACAGCACACCCTGAGCGTTTGAATCACATCAAAACACAAGGGACACCAAGAGGTGGAGGCTGGTCAAAGGGACCAAGTGTGGAATCTGGAGCCAGACAACCTGGGTCTAAATGCTGGCTCTACCATGTACCAGCTGTGTGACTTTGGGCAAGTTGCCCATGGGACTTGTGAGGATTCAATTAGATCATGCCTGCAAAGCACTTAGAACAGTGTCTGGTACAGAGCAACTGACCAGTAAATGTTTGCTTCTACTATTCTTCTTCTTATGGACTCCCCATTATGAATAATGTCACCTTCCCCACACAGCTTCCAGACCCTGGCCTCATTCAGAACATGCCGAACAATCATGCGATGCTGGACCTCACTCAACGGTGAGCAATGAGGGAGGGTTTGCCCCTCATATGCAGCCACACTTGTTCCGACACCAGGTCCAAGAGGAAGACTGCGTCCCATTGGGGCAGAAATTCAGAGTCCATGGTGACGAGCAATTTTAATTGTCTTTTATCCTATTGAATGGACAAGTCTATCCCTAATCCTCTCTCTCCCTCCTGTCCCCCAACATTAAAAGCAAACATGATTTTGAACAGGTCCCAAGGAGATTCTGTGGGCTTTTCACGTTCTTCAGCTCATGGGAGACTACTGCTCACTCAGGGTCGGCCTGTGGTTCTCAGCCTTGGAGAGAGCCACCGCTGTTCATTCCACCTGCTCCTGTTGGAAGGGAGGCTGTTCCCCACCAGAGAGAGAGGGCTCAGTCACCGGAAGGGGCTTTGCACACTCAATTTGTAGTTATGTATTTCCCCAGGATTACTTATGCCTGAAATCTCACTTCTGCATTGTCTTCTTGGGCCTCCCTCCTTACTCTGCGTCAGGTCCCAGCTCAGCTCATCTGTTATCATGTCTGATCCTGGCCAGTTGGTTTCTCCTCCCTGAGTTTCACTTCCCCCTTCTATTAGATGGAGTAATCTTTCTTGCTTTTGAGCATCCCTTTTGCCCCTCTCTCCTTCCTTCCCATGTATTCAATTGAGCATCTTGGCTCACCAGACACTGGGCTCACACTGGGATATAATGAGGAGCAAGACTGGAGAAGCTTCTGCCCTTGGAGAGCTTAGAGTCTGGTGGGGAAGATGGATTCCAACCAGTCAATCCCTCATAGAATACAAATTTTTAAAAATTGTAATCAGATAACTATACTGGAATTAAAATAAAATAAAAATTATAATCAGAGATGTAAGTAGCATGCATTGTGGGAAATCACACAGATGGGGGTAGCTGAGGAGTTGTTCACAAAGCCCTCCTGCATAACAGCCATAGTAATTGAGAGAGTAATCGCAGTGCCCCACTTGTGAGCATGCCCTGTGTGCGGCCCTGGTCTCCTGTTCTCCTACAGTCTCTCTCAGAGCCTGGGCCAAGTGGGGTTGTTTTCAAATGGACAGCCCCCAACCTTTCATAACCTGTCCCCACTCTGGGGGGGGGGGAGTTGGTAAGCAGCAGCCCCCCACTCTCCTATTGCAGCAGGACCTCCACTCTGCCCTGCTTTGCATAATTGGCTTCCTGTGAGATCCACTGGAAGCGATTTGGCACACCCTGGTTTATGTCTCTGCTCCACACTAATCAGCCAGGCGCCCTGGGGCATAATACTGCACTTCTCCCTAAAAACAGGGATAATCATTCCCACCTTACAGTTTGTTGGGAAGCTTGGCCACAATGCCCATGGAAAGTACCTGGCTTGTGGGATGTAGCCAGTAGGTGCCAGCCGCAGTCTTTTGCTGGGCCCTCCAGGGCTGTGGGGCTCCGGTCTAGAGTGCATTTTAGATTTCAGTGCTGTCTGTATCCAAAATGATTTGACTACAAGGAACAGAAACCCACTTAAAGATGTACTCTAACAAGGGATTTTCTATAAGCAGGTAGTTTCAGGGAAGCCCATCACAACCAGCTCCCCTCTTTCTTGGTGGCTTAGGTTCTGGCTGCACAGAAGCTCAGGTTACCTGTCTGTCTCTGAAGAGACAATCAAGGGGTGTCTGACTGAGCACAGCTACCCTAGGAAGGCAGCCCCAGATCCCCATGGCCTCTTTGTTCAATTCTAAATTCCCAAGAGAAACCGTGGTGGGCCAGGATTAGGTCAGGTGTCCACCCTTTGTCCAGTCAGCTGAGACAGGACAGAGACAGAGAAGGCTACCTCTTCTAGGTTTGGGGAGGAGCGGGGTCTTTAAGTAGGAGTGTGAGTGGAGTGAAATGGTGGCTTTCCCTGGATCAGCTCGCTGCACATCAGAATCACCAGGGGAGCTTTAAAAAATACTGCTACCTAACTCCCACTTCCAGAGATTCTGATTTCATTGGCCTGGGGTGATGCCCAGGTAATAAAATTTTCAAGACTTCCCCAGGTGATTCTAAAGTGCAGCCAAGGTACAGACCACCGCTTTAAAAGCGTCCTGCTGGCAGAGTCCACGCTGCTGGTGTCACCCAACCCACTGGTTCAGTCTCACTTCAGGCCAGATGAGAGTTTCACCCTCTGTGGTTTAAGTCAGTGATTCCCAAGACATACCCCAGATAAGATAAAGTCGGAATCCTGATTCCCTGGTCTGGTCCAGCCCTACTGAATCCAAATGTCTGGAGAGGAGCTCTGCTGATTCTTATCACCAAGCAAGTTGGGAATACTGGCCTAAATGATAATTTACCCACTGACATGCAGTCATAGGGGGAAATCAGCCCAAGTGCAACGAACACTTCCCTGCGGCAAGGTAAGGAGTATAAAAAAGCTTTCAGGCCAACACTGCACAGTTGCCATCATTAGGGGCCATCCTGTCAGTGATGGGAGCAGGGCTGACACCCCCAGATCTTCCTGCACAAAGAACAGGGTGGACATCCGTTGTTCTGTCTGCCTTGTGTGAAGTGCCTGTCCTCCAACCATGTGGTGACACTAAAAACTGCTGTCTTCTTATGGAACCTCCGTCCCTGGGCATGGCTCCATCTAGGACAGAGTAGCCAACCCCAGTAGGGCCAATCCATACCCATATCTCCTTGTTGGTGTGAGAGTAGACAAGAAAAAATGGCACCTATCCCAAGTGTAGCTAATCAGAAACCTTCCCTAGGATATTTGAACTTGGAACCAGAGAATACCAGTATTGGTTTTTCTCTGAAGTTCAGTCTAGGAAAGGTGAACCTGGGCACTACCAAGAGCCAAGTTTCCAGTTCACAGAGGATGTAGGCAGAAGCAGAGGCAAGCTGTGGGGAGTGTCCCTGATTCTGCTCTTGGACCCCAGGTCTGATCCCAACAACTATGGGCACAGCATAATAAGCCACTTTGCTACCACATACTGACTGCCACTGACTGCCCCCTTCCCAGCAAATTCCACATTTTATCTGAGGGTCTATTCCTTGTCACCTGTGTTGTGGGTCAGTCTCTTATCTTAGGGCCAGTTTCAGTGGACCTTTTTTCTTTTCCAGAAAAATGCCCTTTAAATGTAAGGTTATAGAGGAATTGAAATAAACATAGTGTATAATGAACTGCCAGGTTTTCCTGCCCAAAACTGAAAACCATCTATCTGTGTCTCTATCAAGAACTAGATGTCCTCTCATCTCTGCTCATCTCTGCATCACTGCTCCATTCTCCTCATCTTTGACAACCAAGCTTTTCTTTTACTTACCAATGAGAACTTAGCTGAGCTTGACCACCTCAAGATAGCAGCCCCCGCTAGGAGCCAGCACAACCTGAAATCTCAGTTCCCTGCTGCTAACCTAATAGTTGTACCCTAATTTTAAATTCCCATGAGACACACTCTGATTGGCCGAATTTTAGTCAGGTGATCTCAATCTGGTCCAGTCAGCTGGGCCTAGGGGAGAACAAAGACTCACCGTTGTTCACCAGTTCCTGGACACCATCCTTGGAACTACTGGAACATGAGGGAGATTACTTTCAGAGAAACTGAAATGAAGCCACACTTTCTCCATGAGAGCTTCTTCCTCAGCAAGTCAAGAAGAGAGTGGAAATCTTAACAAGGGGGTCGGCCGATTCTGCTAGCAGGGCCTAGTAGCTGCCAAGGAGGTACGGGCAGGGGTGACCCTCACCCTCACCCCTGAGGCAGCAGCTGCAGGCCTGTTTTGCATCCTGTCCAGATATTTCCAGTAAATAAACATTGACGCTTTCGATATCATGTTAATTTCACAGGCGGCTGCTCTGCTGACAGTTTCCACACTCCGCCAGCGCCTCTTGTCAGTTTTATACTCACAGGCGGACGCCAGCCCTGCTCGCGGGCTACCCGACATACAGACATAAAAACAAATGGATCAGAAAGCCCTGGTGAAATGACAGTGAACAGCATGGGTGCCTAGATTGGGGAGAAGCGGCCCTGTCCACGGTCCTGAAGATGACCAGGGCAAGGATGAAGCCTCAGGGCTTAGAATCCACTAGTGTAGCCTTGGGCAAGTCTCTCTATCTTTCTGGATGGAATTAATTTTGTAGCATTGCTTCTTTGGGACCTTGACTGAGAGTCCTGGACAACCCCTGACTCTAAAACTCTTCTTGAACTTCCCAGGGGAATCTAATCCAAATGATGGCTATTGTCTAGCTTTGACCTTCAACACAATCCCCGGAGGTATTTGAGCAGAAATTTATCCCAGTTTTGCAGATGGGGCAGCTGAGGCCTAATGCAGGGCAGTAATTTTCTCTGTGTCACAGTGGGAGACAGGAGCAGAACCAAGGCAGGAACTGGGGCTCTGGCTCCAGCTCCAGCGGCTTTGATGGTTGTCAGGCACATAAGCCAGAGTCCTAGGGCCACAGGGATGGTGGGACCAGAGACCCCTGCCTTGTCCCAAGCCCAGCTGAACCCGCCCCTTGGAGCATTTAGGCTTCTTCCTGACATGCATAGTCATGAAGCCTCATGCATTATGTATAATTCATTCTTATTATAAGCTAAGCTAAGGCGTTACTTTCCGGCTAGGGTCCTCCTGTGCTTTAGAACCCTCTCTGTCACCCAATGTTTCTAGGTCTCTTTCAGGGACCCCACCGATAGACCCATCTTACTCCACACCAATACACGCTGGGAGCTGAAGAGGGGAAGCCGGGCAGAGAGCTCCTTCTAGTTGCTGGGATGCCTCCCTTTTTCCTCCAGCTGCTGCTATGGTTGTTTCTGCACCCTTCTACCTGGTGGGAAGGAGCACTTACATCAGCTGGGCCGATTCTGCCACACATCCTACCACTTCCCCAAGACCTAAGTTGGACCCCAAGAGGGACCAGGCTGAGGCTAGGTCACAAGCAACTACAGTGACAGCCCACCTCCTTGTCTGCCATCCACTTCCCAAATAAAGTCTTCACTAGCCTGGAGGGACATGTGGGGGCACTGCAGCCCAGGGGTGGTGACAGGGAACAGGAGAAGATATCTTGGCCTCTCAGAATGCTGTCCAGGGTGACTCAGATGGCCAACTTCTCTGGGGGCAGGGCTCTGGAGCACCCACATGGCAACTCACACCCACTCACTACTGGCGCCTGCTTCTGCTCAATAAAGACTCATTAATGCACTTAAGTGAATTAGAGTCATTAATACTGTAATCAGAGGCAGGCAGAGGTTGGCGCCTGCCCTCTAGACCCAGCCCACAGTCTGGGGAACTTGGGCAAGGCCTTCACATCTCAGGGCCCTCTCCTATAAATTGGGGCATGAATGTTCCCCTCCCCCCAACACACACAAACACCATAGCACCATAGCTTCCATCACCTGTAGGCCAAGATTCCTAAGCTCCTAAGGCTGGCATTCAAGGCCTCCTAGCCTAGCTCTTTTTACCTCTTTAGTTACTCCTCCACCTCCGTTTGTGCTTTGCACACACTATTTCCTCAGTCTAGAAACTCAACTCTACTTTAACCCTATCCTTGCCTCAGCCTGCAAAACTCCTGAGCAGCCTTCAAAACCCTGTGCCAATGTTACCTCCTCTAGGAAGGCTTCCCTAACCACCCCCACCCAAGCTGGGTTGTATGGTCTCTCTCTCTGGGGCCACCTAAGGGAACCACCCATAAGGAAGGTTATGTGTTGAACAAATTTAAAAGAACCCCCACTCTCCCAATGAAGAATTGCTCTGAAAGGCTTGTTTTTAAGGAAGCCAAGAAGAAAGCAGAGGTCTGGACAAGGGCCCAGCTTCTCTCTGTCATCTGCAGTGTGGCTATCCATTTAAGGTTTTGTTTCCCCTACCAACTACATCTACTTGAGAGACCGGAGTCCAGGTATGTCTCATGCAGGGCTTGGCACATAGTAGGCGTGCTCCTAGTTGGATTTCCAGAACAGGCAAGAAGGGAATAGTTCTAGGAGCTTCCTCCAGCACATTTCTCCAAAGGGCCCTTGGCAAGAAGGAAGGACATAGCCTCCCTCCCATTCCTTCCCCTCACCCTCCCCGGTCCCTGCTCAGCACCTTCAGAATCACTTAATTTTTACAGATTTTTCCTCCTTAATTACAGCCCATGTAACAAATAACAAATAAACGAGAGAGAGAGAGGGGGAGAGGAAAGGAAAGCAAGGAAGCTGCCAATCTCTTACTGCCACATCCTGGAGCTCTGAGCCAGGACAAAGGTGGTGGGAGGGAGGCTTTCCCACTGCAGAATAGTTCTCGCACTGGTACTCAGTGACCTCCTCATCATCTCTGGCTCCAAGACGAGCTATACTGGGGTCTCTCCTGGCCAGAGATCTTCTTGGCTACACCAAGCAGGTAGGAGCTATCTAGACCCCTCCTTCTCTGGCCCCTGGTGAGGGAACTGTCTCTTAAGTGAAGATAATCAATTACAACTGCCGTTTATTGAGGGCCTTCAGTGTGCCAGGCACTTGGCTCAACCACTGCTCTGATCATAACAACACTTACCATAGCCATTCTAGAGAGGGGGAAACTGAGGTCCAGAAAGATAAAGTGACTCCCCACTAGGAAGTGGATCTGATTTCAAAGCCTGCACTTTCCATGAAACCATGCTGCCTCCCACACGAGCAAGCCTACCCCCTCTGAAGGGTGCTTTGAGCATCCCCTGGGGCTGTCACACCATTATCTCTGTGGCCCCAGCAGGGGCCACAGCTCTGTCTCATCTTTTCTCTCTGGGTTCAGTATGGACAAGGAAAGCCACCAAAATCCATTCTGCTTTCTCACTGCACATACTGGATCGGTAGAGATGGTCAGAAGCAATTTCATTGCAAGGAATGTAAAAACTAAGCCCAAAGGAGCCAGAAACAAACCACCAAGACACATTTTTTTGTTTAAGCATGAAAACATGATAGCTAAGCCCTGCTTTCTAATCTGTCAAGGCCACAGCTTCTTGTGCTAGGCAGACAGAGCCTCTTGTCTGCCGGGCCTGGTTCTGTGCCTCTGGGCCAACTTGCTTTCCACCAACAGACTCCTCAGAGAAGAATTAACCCTGAGGAGTAAATAATCCAGACCCAGGTTCCCAGGCCAAGGCTGATTCCCTCTTTCTGTCAAGACATTTGTCCCTTATAGGGACCTGGATTTCTCTGATCTAAGGGGTCAGTGAATTCTGTCCACTTCCCCTGCCCCCAGGGTTTTTGGCAGCAGGAATGACGGTGACTTTGGCCTCTGAAAGGGTGGGAGGAAGCAGCACACTGCCCTGCATGTATTGTTCCTGCACCACCCCCACCCCAACCCATGGGCCTTCTATTTAGCTGTGCCAGGCGGTGCTCCTACTGTTGCAGGCACTGGGGACACAGTGAAGAACACAACTGAGAAAAGTCCCTGCCTTTGTCAATCTTATAGTCTAGTGTAAACATTTTCTGTAAAGGCTGGAAGTAAATATTTTATGCTTCATGGGCCACCTACAGCTTTTGTTGCATATTCGTCTTTATTTGTTTTCTTACAACCCTTTAAGAATGCACCAGTGATTCTTAGTTCATGGGCTGCACAAAAAACAGATTGCTGGCTGAATTTGGCCCATGGGCCATAGTTTGTCAATCCCTGGTCTAGTGCAACCTATCCAATAGAAAAATAATGTAAGTCACATGGGTTATTTGAAATTTGTAGTAGCTTCATTAAAAAAGTATAACAAAACATGTGAAATTAATTTTAATAATATAGTTTATTTAAGCCAATATATCCTTAATATTTTCATGTTAAGATCCTTCAGTGGCTCCCCATTGCTCTTAAAGTGAAGTCCAAAGTCCTTATTGTGGTCTACATGGATGTATGTCAAGATGCTTTTTGCTGCAAATAACAAAATGTCAAACTGGGACTGGCTTTAACCATAAAGAATTGTGCTGGCTCACAAAACATGAACTCAAAGTAGGTGGTCCTCCTCTTTCTTCCCATTGACCAGAACTGGGTCATATGCCCATCCCTGAGCCAATCGTGTACTGGCAAAGTTATAGTATGGTCACTCCATTACCTTGAGCTGAGGTCAATTTCTCTACTGCATTGGGGAAGGGTGGGGAGGATGTTGTAATGCCTCGCTGTCCACCACAGCCCACTTGTGATGGGTTCAGCTCATACCTCCAGCTTATCCCTACCACACCCTGCCTCACACTCTATGATCCAGCCTCCTCTGGCCCACCAAGGTGCCCTCCTTTGCCTCTAAGACTTCATACATTCAGTTCCTTCTCCTTGGAATGCTTTTCCCAGTCTCTGCCTCTATGGTCACCTTTGCCTACTTCCTCTTGTCCTCTAAGCTTCAGGCCAGATGTCATCTCCATAGGAAGACCACTCCTTGTCCCCCAGATCAAATTGAAGGCTTCATGAAGAACAGAGACCACAGCAGACTCACTTCTGTGTGCCTAGCACAGAACTTACACACAGTAGGTGCTCAATAAATACTTGTTGAATAGGAACAACTTTGGGCAGAGTTGTGGTGAGCCTGGCAGACAGAGCAGGTCCCCATGCCACCCAGGCCTTCTAGAGAGCAGTACCCCGCACAGGGAGAGGTCAGGTCAGGTGAGCCAGGTTCAAGTGCCAGTTCTCCCTCTGACCTTGGGTGTAACCTTGGACAGGACGTCCCTGGGCCTGACCAGGCTTTGGGGATGGTGGGTAGATGAGAAGGCTGGGAGCTGGGGCAGGGATGTGAGCCCAGTGCTGTGTGGCCAAGGACCATGTGCTGCCGCTCTGTTCAAGGCAGGGTCTGTGATGCCTGCAGAGCTCATGTAAGGCCAGGCCTCCTCAGCGGGGAGAGCCCCAAGCCTCTAAGAGAGTAGGAGGCAGGAAGAAAGCAGGATTGAAATTCCATCAGGCACTCACTAAGCCTGCTCCCTGGAGCCCCTGTGCCTTTGTTCCATTTAATCAATATGTAATTAAACTGAAATCCCAGCTTAAGAATTTCCAGCGGTGTTAAGACCAGGCTTTCCAAAGGGCTGGCAGAGGCGAGGCTCCTGGGTCCTCCAGCTATTAGCCCTTCACCAGCCTGGCCTGCCCCCACCCTTCCAGGCCTCAAGGTCACCTTTCCCAGCCAGCCAGGCCAAAGTGGGACTCTAATTTTCCACACAGGCTTTCTGGGGGAGGTGGTGGGACATTGGAGGGGCAAGAGGATCAGGAGAAAGGTGCATGCTCCCTGGGCCACCATTACCACCATCACCACCACCTTGGGCCATCAGGGTTCTGGTTGCCCTCACATGACAGGGAGGAAACTGAGGAGAGTGAGGCCATGGCAGAAATGAGACTCAAGCTGGACTTCCCCATCAGCCCACCTCCCATCTCCTCTCTCCTCTGACCCAGACCAGGGCTCTGACACCACTGGCTGCTGCTGCTTGCTGAGCACTTACCCTGCTCCATACACTATTCTGACTCCTCTACATACCCACTGAATCTTCAGAACAGCCCAGGAGGGAGGTATTAATATTACCTCCAATTTAAGATGAAGAAACAGAGGCACAGACCTCCCAGTGTCACCAGATAGGTGATGGTGGAACTAGAATTTAAACCCAGTGGTTCTTGTTCCAGAGCCTTTAAGCACTAAGAGCCCTGGCATTGGGACCTTGGCTGCCTTGGAGGACAAAGACTCTGTGACCTCCATCACCAGGAGCCAGCGGAGACCTCAGTCCCAATCCTGGTAGGCCCCACACCTGCCACAACAGCTCCTCACAGGCCTCCTCACAAACCTAGAACTGGCTTTCAGGTGAGAGGCTAAAACTCCTCCAGGGCTCACACCGTCAACACCTCCAAGTCCCGAGGTTTCCTGCATGGACAGCTCTGTGTTCAGGGATTTCTGAAACCCTGCCCTTAAACCAACATTGGCCAGATGAACTATAACATGAACCCCAAGTGCAAGGCACACGTGCAAATTAAAATTTCTAGTAACCACATTCAAAAAAAAAAGAAACAGGTGTAATGAATTTAAATATATATTTAACACAATAAAAATATGATCATTTCTACATATAGTCAGTATTAAAAATTATTGAGCTGCTTTACATTCTACAGTCTCTGAAATCTGGTTTGTATTTTCCACTTACAGCACATCTCATTCCAGATAAGCCACATCTCAAGTGCTCAGTGACCACATGTGGCAGGTGGCTCCATGTTGGATGGTGCAGTCTTGGACAGCCGCACCCTGTGTCCTGTTAAAATGTCATGAGAAAGGAGATGAGGTTTCTGATTCAAGGTCACTCTGACCCCACGCAAGCAAGGGGACCTGCAGGGGAAAACCACAGGCAGGAATATAAAGTAACAGGTGCGTTCCCCACTTTAAGTGTTCTCTGGGGAGTGGGGAGGAGAGGAGCCAGACTCTGGGAAATTGGACCTTGGGGTCTAGGCAGGTAAGAGGAGTGGAGGAGCATTACTAGACAACAGAAGCCAGACTCCAGCTCCAAACCCATCCTTTGCTAAGTCCTCTCCCCCCACCCCTAGTGGCTGCTGCTCTGAACTTGGGGTCCTCCTAGGGGATGGAAAAGAAAGAGTCAAACCAGAGGCCACCCTGTCTCCCTAGAGGGATGGAGAGCCCCAGGCCCAGGTGAGCAGAGAGTAAGTGTTCTCCAGAGGCAGCCCCTTTCCTTTCCCTAGATTGATGAGCGGAGCTTTTCCCCATTCCTCCTGGCAAGCATGCTGCTGCCATATGCCATAATCTCCCTTGGAGACAACTACCCACGGCTGATTCTCTAACAGGCCTGGCCCAGCCAGTGAAGAAGGAAAATGCCCTCCCTGTCCCTTGAAAAAGCAGAGGCTGTATTTTCCAAACAAATCAGTGCTTGGCCTTTAGAAACATTGGAAGCTCAAAACCAATACCATAGACATCTTATGGTAACTCCCCATCCTCTCTCTCAAGCCCAGGAAGCATGGGTCCCCACACATGCCAGCAAGGTAGGTATACTGGGGCCTCAAGAGTTAGGAAGGTTCATGCCCACCTCATGGACTCTTGGAACCTTTCACTCCTTAGAACTATTGTCACTTAGAACTATTGTCACCTTAGAACTATTGTGTGGATGTTGCAAAGATGCTTGGAACAGAAGTGTAAAAGAACGTCAGTCTCTTAGAAGTGTCTCATATGAAGACTTTTTAACTGCCTTGCCTACCCTTCTCCCCACTGCTCCTGCTATGGGTAGAACATAGTATGAACTGATTTGCCTTGATCCAAGGCCATCCCAGGAGTTTCCTCCCAGGTGCACTGTAGTTGAGACCTATTTCCTTTGCATGTCCTTGACATACACTTCTGTGAATGTCTAAACACTTGACCCTGGTAATTTAGAGTGTTCTGGTAAAACTCTGCTGTTGCTCATACCCTATCTCCCATGCTTTCTTCTTCTCAGGCTTGCTGTGATGTCTCCCCACCACTATCCCCTAACCCTACTGCCTATCCTCTTGACCTTTGCTCTTGGATCCTTGGTGCACTCTAATTCTTTAGGGCAGGAAGGCTCCAGGGAATTCTCCTTGTCATTCCTGATATCTAGGCAGGGATGCTCCAGAACACCTTAGAAATGTGACAGACTATCTCCTAGCTTTCCCAGAGAAGGAGGGCTTGAGAACAATGGGGCTCTTCAGCCAGACCCCAGAAGAAACTGGCAACCCAGGCACCCAGCTCTCCAGAAGAGAAGGGGCACAGCTGTCAGGACAGCCTGTCTGCCTCTTTGCTCCTCACTAACCCATGCTGCTAGGTCAAGTTCCAGGTCCATGAAGGGCCAGTGCCCTGCTCCCACCTATCTGACAAAATCTGGATAAGAAGCCCTCCAGGGAAACATCTGGCCTCAATAAGCAACGGAGATGGCCTCAACCCCTGAGTAACAGGTGGTAAAGATCCCATGAGGCATCAGAGGAGGGTTTGGAGAGGCTGGGGCTACTGAGGCCGGGGGAGAGTCCAGACAAGGCCATGCCAGCCAATCCTGGGTTTAAAGTTGGCCTGTCTATTCAGTGCCCATCCGATGCACTCCCTACATCCCCAATTAATGTAGCAGTAAGTCAATGGCAGAGCCGGGCTAGAATGGGTCCTGGCTGGAGAGAAAGGTTGAAGAAGAGCCAAAGGGGATGCATCTGGGCATCCGGGCTGGATGTCCTCGTGGTCATTCTTGGATGCGGGCAACCCAGGTGGGAACAGTCAGGGAATTCATGACCAGAACCTGAACTCTGCACTCTGACCATGAGGGAGGCTAGGGGCTGGGCCCAGGGACAATAGCCAGAATAACAAGGGTAGGCAGACAGCAGAGGTCTGGCCAGGACATTTCGATCTCTAGCCCAAACTCCAGTGGAGATGCCAAAACAGCTTAGAATCCTGGCAGTTTTTCAAAAGGGGTGATATCTATGGAAGCACCCAGATTCTTGCTTGGAGAGTAGCATCTAAGTCTGTAGGTCATTGGGAGCCAATGCATGAGCAGGAGAGTGGCCAGAACGGGAGCCCAGCAACACTGTGTGCAGAATGGATGGGTGGAACAATGGGGTCAGAAGTTATCACAATGACACTGCTCAAAATGACCAGTGCCAAGGCTGGGTGGGTGGCTGTTCAGGCCCATCCTTCTCGAATGGAGCTTCAAGACAGCTACACCGGGGCCAAAACAAACGTCTTTCCTGGGAACATCCCCACAGGCCACTCCCCTCCTTGCCTCCCTCCCTTCTGGTTTGTGCCAACCTTCAAGGATAATGTACAGGCCGCATGTGGAGAAAGGGTTAGTTGAGATTGAAGAGAAGGCTAAGAAAATGTGACGGTGGTTCAGCTCCCAAGAGACAGGTGAGAGTGGGAAGCTGGCTCAGGGTCGTGACAGTCATAGTGATTAAAGTCGTCCCCAGCTTCTGCCCCTGGCCCAGGGAGCCTCACACCAATGCCTTCTCTCCCTACTCTCAGGACACTCCCTTGAGGGGGTGGCAAAGGCTATTGTCTTCTGTTGCCAAGGGCAGCCAGAGGCATCGGTCTCTGTTTCCCGTGCCAGCCCTACCCTGTGTGGCATCCCATCTTCCAGCTCTTAACCATGTGGCCTCGGCCCACCTTCCCTTTCCAGAGCAGGATAAGAGAGGGCTAGAGACAGCAGGGTTGGTCAGGGGAGGCGCTGTCCAGATTTGGGGGCCAGCAGGGTCGGGGAGACACCAGGAAGCGCAAAGCATTGCTCAGGGCCACCGGGCCTTGCCACAGGGCCTTGGCACATCCGTATCTGTTCTCTGTCTGGGAGTACAGGGGTAGTGCACACCCAAAAACAGGTTCCACCTCAGCTCAGAGACTCCCAAGCTGCAGCTTTCAGGTTTCACCACACAACCTTCACTAAACCTTGATATCACTTGCTCTTTTCCTAATTCTCTTTAAGCCAACTTACCTTTCTACTTAAATAAATTTATTTTACTTTATTTTATTTCATTTATGTTTGTTTATTTATTTTTGAGAGAGATCATGAGAGAGGGAGGGGCGGGGGGGGGGGGACAGAGAATCCGAAGCAGGCTCTGTGCTGACAGCAGCGAGCCCAACGCGGGGCTCCAACTCACAAGCCCTGAGCCAAAGTCAGATACTCAACTGACTGAGCCACCCAGGCGCCCCTAAATTTATTTTAAAAGAAGCCCTTCAGGGCGCCTGGGTGGCTCAGTCGGTTAAGCGTCCGACTTCGGCTCAGGTCATGATCTCACGGTCTGTGAGTTTGAGCCCCTGCTTCAGATTCTGTGTCTCCCTCTCTCTCTGACCCTCCCTCGCTCATGCTCTGTCTCTCTCTGTCTCAAAAATAAATAAACATTAAAAATTTTTTTTAAAAAATAAATAAAAGAAGCCCTTCTACTAGTAACTTCAGAAAAAAAATCTAGTTTCAATTTTCATAAATAGAAGGTACGCGTAAAACCAAATACAGTGACAGTGATAGGAACAAAAGCCCATTCTAAAATATTAACTAGTCGTGGAAGCCGGCAGCCCTTGAGTCTGAGGCCTATCATTTTGGTCATCATTTTGGTCATCAGCGGAGGAGATTTGCATGAGTTAGAGTTGCTAAAGGGAAACCAGCACCAACTGAGACTTTCTCAGTGTTTCCAGAAGGCTTTTGAAACTGAGAGCAGGGTAGATTTCCCATCAACTGACAGTTCAGTGACACGATGACGTGTCCACGTCTGACGTAACATCACCTCCCTTCCGCCAGTCACCAGGGGTTCCCCCCGGATTAGTCCATCAGGTCAGGACCGCTGAAACGTCATCCCTCACCAAGACCGTCTCAGCAGCCTCCTAATGGGCTCCCTGCTTCCACCCTGCCTCGTTTCCCCTCAGTGGCCAGGGTGGCATGCCAAAGCTCATGTCAGGTCCTGCCACTCCTCTCCCTGGAGCCCGAGTGGCTTCCACCTTCTGAGAGCAAGAGCCAAAGTCCTGCCCATGACCGCCGGATCCCGTTACTCCTCCAGCCCCTTCCCTTAACATCTCCCAGCTCCCTCAGCCACAGGACCCACCTCAGGGCTGGCTGCTCCTTTGCCCGGTCTGCTTTCTCCCAGGGTCTACACGACCTCCTCCCTCCTACACTGAGGAGGGGACATTTGAACAAGAGGGATAACCTGGCAGAGCCCAAGACCAGGTCTCTTCCTTCTGGCAGAAGTTTCCCTAAAATTGCGAAGAGGGAACATTTGAACCCTTGTTCAATGCAGTGTGACCCCCGAAAACTGCAGGTCTTCCACCACTGCCACCACCACTGACACTTTCATGGTTTTTTTTATTTTGTTAATGTTTATTTATTTTTGAGAGAGAGACAGAGTGTGATTGGGGGAGGGGTAGGAGAGAGGTAGACACAGAACCCGAAGCAGGCTCCAGGCTCCAAACTGTCCGCACAGAGCCCAGCGCGGGCCTCGAACTCGCGAACTGCGAGACTGTGGCCTGAGCCGAAGTCAGACGCTTAACCGACTGAGCCACCCAGGAGCCCCTTCCACTTCTTATGTTCTTCTGACTTATTTTTCTCCTCGTTATTTGTCAACATTTAACCATTATATGGTCTGGCAGATATGGCTTATTTATCTAGTTTACTGGCTGGTGTCCCTCCGCTAGAACACAAACTTCACGGGGGGCAGGAGGGATTTGTGTCTGTCTTGATCACTCTTGTGCCCTCAGTTCTAGAAAGTGTTCAGGAAGTGTTTTTGTTGAATGAAACGAAGAATCTCACCCCCTCACCAGCCATGAAAAGCAGATGTCCGTATCACTATCTTCTCCATTTCACAGATGAGAAAACTGAGGTCACAAGTCAGCAAGTAGCAGAGTCAGGGTTTGAAGACAGACTTCTAACTGCTGTTTCTAAAATGGCATTTTGTTCAGGCCCCTTCTATGGTACTGAGAGTGACCAAGACCCCCTCCCAGAGTCACACCAGACTTAACCATAGGACAGGCTTGGAGGAAGGACCTGAACTTCCAGTTCTCCACCTGGAAGAAATCACAAACTCCATGTGGAGCTGCCTCATGAGGGACGGGCCCGAGTCCCCCACTGCTCAGCACTCACAGGGGCTGCTCTTATCACTCTTCCCCACTCCCCTCAGCGGCTTCTCCAGGCAGGCCCTGCTTTCTCTCCCAGCCTGCTCCCGACATCCTGCACACCTGGCTGGACCCACCTCCCCAAGGCCCCTGCCACTTGGAGAGGGATAACCTGGCAGAGCCCAAGACCAGGTCTCTTCCTTCTGGCAGAAGTTTCCCTGAAATTGCGAAGGGCAGTGGTGCCAATGCTCAGTAGTCCCAGTAAGGGAGAAACTCTTGTCTCCGTGATTCACAGTCTTCTCATCAGAGCCTACAGGGAGCAGCCTTCTTGGGCTGGTCCTGGGGAAGGCACCCCCTCCCCAGCCCTGGCCAAATCCTCCTGGAAGTGGCCAAGCCCTTATCCTGAGTTCCCAGAGCAAGGCCAGCGTCCTCGTTCATTCAAAGAGCCTGCCATCTTCTGGGTGCCACACTGGCACCTGTCCCAGCCCCACCCTCCCAGGACTCGTAGCCACAGGGGACAGAGGAAGGAACCAGCAGCCGGGGAGGATGTGGGACCCCAAAGAGCCCCCACCCAGGAATGCAGACTGTGTCCTGAGGGAAATGGGGAGCCCTTCGGGAAGGGATAAGATCAGAACTCAAGCTCTGCTTTTGTGGGATTGCAAGTGTTTGCTACCCCGCAGGGATCCGGTCCCAGCTGGTGCTCACCATGCATGACTGTCTTAGGCTGGATTCCCCAGAAGCAGACACTGAAACAAGGATTTGAGTGCAATAGTTTAATTGGGAAGTGAGCCCAGGAAGCACTGCCAGGGGAGAAGGGAATTGAGGGGAAAGGAAGGAAGCCAATACAGGGCACTGCTACGGGCAACCAGGGTCCAGTCTGCCCGGGACCTTGGAGGAACTGCAGCCTCAGGACTGTTTTATTGTGGGGTGAGGAGCTGGAGTAATTATCTACCTCCCACCCCACCCAGTCCCTTGGTTGAGGCACTCCCAGGAGAGAGAGCCCCTGATCTTGCTGGAGTCCCCACCCATGGGCTGGGCTAGCTCCTGGGCCAGAGAAAGCTCTTGGCAAAGACTTGTGTTTGCAGGGGAAGCTATAGGGTCCTCAGAATCCATGGGATGAAGGGCCACCGGCAGGGCCCAATGGCATCCGCCACACAGTGCATTTTGGACAGTCATGTCACTTCTGAGCCTTAATCTGCTTACCTATAAAATGGGGATAGTACCAACTCCCCTAGAGGGGTTCTTTGAGCTTTAAATGAGATAATAGTAGCTCAGTGCCTATCATATAGGAGACACTCAATAAAGATTTGCTTCCTTCTTGGGCAACATTGTTGAGTATCCTAAGGCCATTTTTTTGAGCTGTGGAGTCATTCGTGACTGCCCAGGGCATAGTGCCTTAGTAGAGCCCCAGGCCCATAAACAGAAGCATGAGTAATTGACTATTTTTCAGGTGGTCAAAGCCACTAGGGCTGACAGCCTTGGGAGGCGTGGCCCCACCTATGCCTCTGTGCACCAAGGGTGCCATTAGCCTGGTGCCACTGGACACACAGGGGCAGGAAGGCCTGCAGGACACTGCACAAGGGCCTGGGGACCCACAGAGAGCAAGCTTCTTCATCCCAGACCCTGATTGTCAGGGAGGCTGCCGGGCCAGGTCCAGGAAGGCCAAGGAGGGAGGAGATGGGCTGTGTAGGACACTGAGCAATCTCAGGTCCCAATTATAGAATGAATATCTGGTGTCCTGAGGACATTCCCTTGGGGTCAAGACTTTTTCATTCTGGGGGCGATGGAGGAGTCCTGGGAGAAGGTGACAAGTGAAAAGAGAGGTCCTGTGTCTGCAGTAGCGTCCTCCCCCTAGTCCTTCTGCCTCTATTTTACTTCCCCCCACCCTTCCCTCCACTCCCCTCAGCCTGGGGTAGGGCAGGGACTCTAGATGCTTGCCCCTGCCCTCCCCACCCCAGGACAGGGTCAAGCCAAGCAGCTTCCCATCCCTGCCTTCAGGACTGCCCTGCTGGCCAGATGGAGCCTCACATGTTATCTGGAAGGAGAGGAGAGACAGGCTCCTGTAAATGTCAGAAGGAGAAGTGGAGGCAGGAGTGGAGAAGGGAGGGAAAGGGGGGGGGTCTCCTCCATCTCTACCCTATTCACATCAGAGATGCAGCCCCCTGTAACTGTCCCAGGAACCCCAGAGTGGCCACTGGCACTGCTCCCTGCTATGAATAGGGAAATGAGTCAGAGGGAAGCTGTGTCTTCCCTTCGTTACATTTGGGACTCTCCTCCTTGCAGTGGGGCAGTGGGCACCAATGGGTTAATGGATTTGTCTTCCAGAATCACAGACACTGAGGGTTTCTGGCAGCCTAGTGTATCCTTGGAGCAGGGCTCTTAAAGTACCCACAAAACACCCGCCAGGGCAGTAACAGCTCCTCCCACATGCACATCTGCTTAGCCTCTTAGAAAACCCAACCTCTCCTGACATGAGCGCCCAGCTGGGGGTCCCTCTCCATGTGGATCCCCATGGCCAGCTTCCACCCACATCCTTGAGTGAAGATGCAGGGCAGATGCAGAAAAGCTTCCTCCCCACTTTGGGGCATGTCCGTGTGCCCAGAGTATCCCTGGCATGCACCCCTTAAATGCTGTGGAGGCATGGAGGGAGCCTCTGGAGAGAAGTGTGGAAAAAGAGGGGCTTAAGGGCAGACTGCTGAGCCAACACCATAGGTCTTGTCAGGGCCTGGGAGTGACCCCTGCTTCTCCTTCCATTCTTCCCCATGGTGGGGAGAGTGGTCAGCATCACCCTAAACCCTTGTGAGAGGGGCTCCTGCCCTGAGCCATGGACTTCAGACACCCTGCTCTGGCCCTGGAACTCTGCCATGAGGGACATTCTCCCTGGGCCCCCCTTCTAAGAGGGCGCCATGCCTCTGACGTCCCCACTCAAGGCCTGAGGAGCATCCAAGGGGCTGAGTGCATGGGGTGGGGACAGAGCTTGGCCTTGCAGGCTAGGGTGTCTGTCCCCATGTATGTGAGCAAGGCCCTTTTCAGGGTTGGACGGAGCCTGGGGTAGAGGAAAAGGAGAAGGGGCTGGCCAGGGCCCAGGGCTGGAGTCTGGGGGCCGGCTCTTCCCAAGAACTCCATATTCGAACCTGGCCTTTCAGGTTGTTATGAAGGTACATTTATCAAAGTAGGAGCCTATAACATGTTTAACAGTTTGTTAACTTGATTTGTAATTTAAATACCTGGGCATATGATATATAGACCTCCATTTGTACCACTGCCCCGACACCACAATGTTAGGAGTAAGCCTGAAGAGGGGGTTTGGGGCATTAGCTCAATCATCTATGCTCTAAGGTGGTAACTGTCAGCAGTGTGGGACAAGGAAGTCACCTCCACCAGGTAAGGCGACTACAGGTACCTGTGAGCAAGCAAGCACCTGTGAGTCTCCCAGCCGGTAGGGATTTGAATTCAGCAATTAACTCCCCATCATACGGATAGCAAAACTGAGGCCTAGAGGGTTCCAGGGACTTGCCACTGATGTAGACAAACCCTGTGAGCATGCACACGTATGTGCAGATGCAGGGTACCATGTGCACCAGTGGGCATACAGGCACACATGGGTGCAAGGGTACGTAACCGCAGGCACCAGTGGGCTTGTTTTCCTTCACATTTTTTTCTGCACCAGGAAGATCCATCATTTCCTTTTCTTGTAATGATGTCGACCTGATTAAAATTTTTATTGGATTTCACAAAATAATTTCATATACAACATTCCCTGGGGGCCCTGCTGGAGGAGGCGATGGCAGAGGATGGCGGGGAATGGGGACTGGGCAGTGGTGGTGGGGGGGGTGCTGATATGAGAAGAGGGAGCGACAAGTAGATTTAGAAAGGTTGAGTGGGAAAATATTTCATGTGCTACTGAAATGACCGGCGGGGGCAGGCTGGGCAGAAGGGAGATTAAAAGCTGCACCTTTTAAGTCATGCTCTCGGGAAGCTGCAAGTGGAACACTGACGTAGGCCAGCCATGGGAGGGTGTCAGAGACCTGGGACCATGGAAGGACCTGGCAGGGGACAGAGAGGAGGGTTCCACACGCACAGGAACAGAGGACAGATGCCTGCATATCCCCTCTGAGCTTCCTACCAGCCCAAGGCTCTGGCCCATTGTTGGGCACAGGAATCTGCAGATCCAATGGGATGCCAAGGCCAAAGCCAAGTGAGCCTCCAGATGGCAATAGCCAAGGGCAGGTCTAGCCTCCTTCTGCTGTCGTGGTCACACTGGAGTACATGCAGGGACCTGGGTTCTAACTAACCTGGCTCAGTCACCCACTGGCTGAGTGGCCTTGAGGAAGTCACGTAACCACTTGAATCTCAGTTTTCTCATTATATGAGGCAGAGGGGTGTTGGGAGGATTCGAGGAGACAAGGGGTACAAAGGGCTGGCACGGCTGGGTGCTCATATGTGGCAGCTGCTATTTTTTTTTAATCACTATGGTAATTTATCCATTCATTCTACAAACTCTCATTCATTCTGTCTACCCTCTGCCAGGCACTGGGGATAGAACAGTGAAAAGTGCCTGACCTCCTGGGGCTTGCATTCTAGGGAGGAGACCAACACGAAAGAAAATAAGAAAGTAAAATAAATTTTATTTTTGATGGTGATCGGTGTTATGGAAAAAAATCAGCAGGAACTTGGGGATTCTGGGAGGCCCTCAATTTATTTATTTTACTTTTTAATTGTCTATTACATCTTTATTCTTTTTTTTTCTTCTTCTTTTAATTTAATTTTTTATTTTTTAAAATTTACATCCAAATTAGTTAGCACATAGTGCAACACTGATTTCAGGAGTAGATTCCTTAGTGCCCCTTACTCATTTAGCCCATCCCCCCCTCCCACAACCCCTCCAGCAACCCTCAGTTTGTTCCCCATATTTATGAGTCTCTTCTGTTTTGTCCCCCTCCTTGTTTTTATATTATTTTTGTTTCCCTTTCCTTATGTTCATCTGTTTTGTCTCTTAAAGTCCTCATATGAGTGAAGTCATATGATTTTTGTCTTTCTCTGACTAATTTCACTTAGCATAATACCCTCTAGTTCCATCCACGTAGTTGCAATGGCAAGATTTCATTCTTTTTGATTGCCGAGTAATACTCCATTGTATATATATACCACATCTTCTTTATCCATTCATCCATTGATAGACATTCATCTTTCCATACTTTGGCTATTGTTGAGAGTGCTGCTATAAACATGGGGTGCATGTGTCCCTTCGAAACAGCACACCTGTATCCTGTGGGTAAATGCCTAGTAGTGCAATTGCTGGGTCATAGGGAAGTTCTATTTTTAGTTTTTTGAGGAACCTCCATACTGTTTTCCAGAGTGGCTGCACCAGCTTGCATTCCCACCAACAATGCAAAAGAGATCCTCTTTCTTCGCATCCTTGCCAACATCTATTGTTGAGGAGGCCCCCAATTTAAACAAATGATCAGGGAAAGCTTCATTGAGGAGGTGGCCTTTGAAAATAGGTGCAAAGAGGGTGAGCCAGTGATTCCTGTGGGTCTGAGCTAACAGAATCTGAGATCGAAGGAACAGTAAGTACAAAGGCCCTGAGGTGGGAGTGTGTCTGCTGTGTAGGAGGAACATCAAAGAGGTCAGCAGAGTGGAAGCAGAGTAGGGAGGAGGAGAGTGGAAAACACAAGACCAGAGAGCAGATGGGGCTAAATCAATAAGACCATGTAGGCCACTGTGATGGCCTTGGTTTTATTCTCTGAGTGTGACAGGAGCCATTGCAGGGTTATCCTCCCCATCAGATGCTTGATGAGTGAGCAAGAGGCTTGTCATCCCTTTCTGTGCCCCAGTGAGCCAGGTGCCTGCTCCCCAAAAGCAGGATAGATGGACCAAAGTCCTTGACTCTTCTCAGAAAATCTCTCGAGGTAGCTGCAGCCTGTGACAGGAAAGGATGGGGGTGGGGGAGGCTGAGCAGACCCTGGCCCCCAGTGCCTCTGCAGGCCCCTCTGCCTTGGGACCACCCCTGTGCCACAGTGGCTGGGTCCTAGGCTCTGACTCTCCCTATCGTGGGTTCCAGCCACCCCTCCTGCCTCATGTTCTGAGTGTCCTCCACATCCTGGACACCCAGACTGTCAATTCCAACCATGGTTTTTGTTTGTACAACCTCAACAAGAACAGGAATGAAATCAATTCAGTTTATGAGAACAAACATCTACAAAGATGGACAGAGTGCCAGACAGATGCTGAATGAATACTCAAGTGTGGAGCCCCCTGCCCCCCCCCACACACACACAGGTGCAGCAGACACAGCAGAAAGCCCCCACAGCCAAGAAGAAAACTTGAACCCCCTGCAGGAGACATAACCAGTTCAGGACAGAAGGCTGGAGACATAAGGCCCCTGTGAGGGACACACAGACTTCCTCTGAGTCCCCACGCTGTGAAGGTGCAGCACAAGCCCTGGGGGAGGCAGCCAAGACAAGCCAAGTTCAGGGTCGCAATGCTTGACTGCGAGAGGAAGAGGGGCTGGAATCCAGCCTGTGCACAGCTCATCAAGCCCTGCACACTGGGCTGGTATGGAGCTGGATCCACCCTGACGGGGGAAGGACGTCTCTTTCTAATTTGCACAAAGGCACCTTGTGGGTTAGCAGTGGCCCTAACTTAGTCCCCACCTCATGGTGCTCCAAATGCGGCAGAGATAGACCAGGGGAGAGCAGGAGGGGCAGGGCGATAGTGTCAGATTAGTAAAGAAAAACTCACTGCTTGAAGTGCACTGACAGGCATCAGGCTGGGAATGCCCAATCTGAACATCCTCAGGGAGGTGCTGGGAGTAGCCAGGTGGACGCTGGGGAGGTGCGGGAGGTATGGATGGATGGTACCTGGGGAACAGCCCCCACGAGGGTCTGGAGGAAGCATGGTTTCGATAATAGCGAATGGCAGAGCAGAGGGGTTTGCAGAGGAGTGGTGGAGAGGAGGCAGAGAGGCTGGGCAGGACAAGGTACGAGATAAGGGGCTTTCAGGGGAGGTTCTAAGCAGGGTCTAATGTGAGAATCTGATGTGCATTATCAGTGCAGCCTCTCTGGCTCCCCTCTGGTGGTTGAATTGGAGGACCCGGGAGGACCAATGATCCAGGAAATAGAGGGGGGGTCTGAGTGGTGTGGGAATGGCACGACAGGGCGAGAGTCACTGGGAGGAGCCACATTTTGGGGGGGAGGGTGTGGAGCAGGTGTGTATGATGCAGGCCAAAGACTGAGAGGGGTAGCTCTGGGGGCCGAGCAGATCTGAAGGGGAGGGGCCCACTCCTTCCCACCTGCCAAAGGTTGGGGAGCCAGGTTTAAACCCCAAAGCCCTCCCTTCCCCTTTCCACAGTCTCACCCCATTCCCTCCTTATCTCTGCCGGTCCCCCCAGTTATCTAGCCAAGTCCCTAAATAGAAAGCCCTGGAGAAGGGGTCAGCAGGAAGGTTTTTGCCAAGTGGAGTTATTTTTGCTTAGTGCCCAGATATTTTAAAATATAGGCAGAGCCACAGGGTTGTATACCTTCTAGGGTCTCACTAAACCCAGGATGGGGGCACAGACCAGACTGGCTGGCCCAAATATTTGCTGCGTTGCCGGGTAACCACCAGTTGGCCCTGAGAGCTGGCATCTGTGGAACTGAGTACTTGGAAGGAAATTTACACAGCCGCTCAGGGCTTGGAATCAGAAACAGTCGGTCTCCTGCGTGGGGTGTGCTGATCCTCCGGAAGCTGCCCCCCAACCCCCAGGAGACTGGAGGCGTGAGATGGGATTCGTGGCTTCCCAGGGAGGACCACGCAGCCTGAGGCAGCTCACAAACGAGCTCTTGTGGCTCCGGCCTGCTCACTGCTCTGGGCCCACAGGCCCTGTCCTCTCTCTGCCCTCTTGTTCCGGACAGCTGCCACAGGCACGCACAAAGGTGTACTGCTATTTCTATGAGGATCTGCCTGGCCTATGTCCAGGGACAACCTGGGACAGGGACAGGCATACACAGAAGTAGAGAAGGCAGCCCCTATATATAAGTGAGCCTGGAAGGGCTCCTGGAGGGCCCTCCCTAACTCCTGGGAACTCGCCTGCCAGGAATTCCACCGAGTATGAAGCTTCCCTAAGAATCAGAAGGGACATTGGAGGCAGGCCAGGTTGACCTACATGCAAGGCGGTGGCCCAGACCAGAGAGCATCCAGCCTCTGCCTGCACATCCTGAGGAATGGGAAGCTCCCCACCTCAAGAAGCAGTTTGTCATCTTGGCGAGAGCAGTGACTGGTAAGAAGTTCCTGACCCTGAGCCTCTTCCTCTGAACCTTCCTGAGCCTTCCTCTGGGGAAAGGCAGGGGCTAAGGGAGACGCCGTTGGTCACATGTAAGGTTGTGAAGATCCCAAGTGAGCTTCCCTCTGGCCCTGGGAATCCTGAGACCTCCCAAGCAGGGCTCGATGCTCGAGCAGCGGAACACAGTATGGCGGTGTACAGAAATAAGGCGTCTCTCGGTGTATCCCAAACCACAGACAGCCAGTGGGCAGGCAGGGGGGCAGGGGAGTCCAGCTCTGCCCTGTGCGAACTCCAGCCCCTGCACACCCCAGCTGGGAGACCCATCAGTGACTTTGCTTCTCTGAGCCTCTATTTCCACCCCTGTAAAATGGGTGTAACACCAGTATTGCAGGGGACTGTGCTGAGGAGGCAATGGGTGATGGCCATAGAGCCCCTGGCAGGGGCTCCGAAACCAGGAGATGGAGTGTTTGTGTCCTTCCCCCTGCAGACAGCCCTTGCTCTGACCCAAGCATGCCCCATTTCCTCAGCATCAGAAAGCTCTCTCTTGGGTCTATTCCCCCCCACCCTTCTTCCCTCCTCCCCTTCCAGCTAAAATCCTCTACCCTCAGTCCTGAGCAGATGCCCTCCACCCACCTTTATTGCTCAGCTAAGGCCCCAGTCTCTACTCCTCCTCCTCCTCCTATTTGCTGTGGGAAACATAGCTGACCATCTTCCTCCACACATCCTGTCCACCCAAGTCTTCTGGGGCTGTGGCCTCCTGCCTCCCCTTGCTCCTCCCCGGCAGTGAGGACAAAGGCTCTGGCTTACAGGATGCTTTCTCAAGCTCGGTCTTTCACAGTCCTGACAGCATGGCACACAAGCATATTCTGCCCATTGTGCAGATGGTAAGACTGAGGCACAGAAAGAGAAAGGGACACAGTCCAATATATAGAACCCAGGTCTTCAAGGTTCCAACCTCACTGCTCATTGCTGGTTGTGCCACCTTGAACAAGTTGCTTAATTTCTCTGGGTCTCATGGCTCCTCATTCGTAAAACAGGGAGAAAGCTGATAGTGATAACTGTATCTTTCTCGTGGGTTGTTGAGGATTAGATGAGTAACAGCACTTAGCCCAGTGCCTGGCTCATCAGGAGTGCTGGCAAGTGCTGACCTTTCCCGGGGGCAGAGTCTGCAGAAGGGAGAGCCTGAGCTCTGCCAGCCCCCAGGCAGCGCTGGCAGGGTCCGCCCCACCGCACTGGCAGGGGCTGTGCGGGACTGGGAGCCCCAGGCCCGAGCTCCAGCCTCCATTCTGGACGGGGCAGCACGGGGACCTGAGTGTGCAGGCAAAGTGCTGAGCTCGTCTGAGGCAGGAGGGCAGACTCAGCAATTCTGGCCTCTGATGGGAAGGAGGGCCTGCAATTGATAAAGGATTGTGTGAAAATGGAGGCTTCTTGTGTCTGTAATTACTCCTTCTCTCTGCCTCCCTAGCTTTAAAGGGCCAGGGCTCGGTCAGCATTTGTTGGAAAGAAATCCAGGGTCTTCCCTGCCTCCCCTCCATCAGAGCTAAATGACAGTGCCTCCTGTCCCTTATCCAGATGGCCGCTGCAGCTCCTCCTGCTCTACAATGCTATTGTCTTTGTTTCGCAGAGGCCAGGTGGCACAGGGCTTTGCAGTCAGTGGGTATCATGGTTTCCCTGCCAAGTGCCCAGGTACCGGTGGGACTGGGTTCAAATCCTGTCCAGGTCCTGTCTTAGCTTATGAAAGAAGGGGAATTCACATCACCAACCACTCACCATGCACTCTCCCTCCAGACCTCCCCTTTCCCTCCAGCTCCCTGCACTTCAGTTTGGCATCCACATATTCACAGAAAGCACTGTGTGCCCAGCTGGACTCAGCCTGCTCAGCACCTCATCTCCCTGTCTATAGGAAAGGGTCCTCGATTTTCCCTAGAGGAACCTTCCCCTTCCCACTCTCAGTCCTTGAGGTAAGGCTAACTCTTCCTCACCCCCAGGTGGCCGCGTGACCTGTGCCTGGCCAAAGAGAGGGCCACACGCTTCTGATCACCATGATGGGTTCAGCTTGGGGTATGCAACCCAAGCTAACCCAGTCATACTGTGTTCTAGACTTTAACTGGAACTGGTGGGAAGAAGCTCTGATTCTGCTGGGCTTGGAGCTGGTAGGGTATAACCCTGGAGCTTCCGGGGGCAATGACAGCGAGAGAGCCCGTTTTAGTCAACACCAAGGAAAGCAGAGCACAGACACAATGTTCTCATGATAGCAACTGAGGCTCTAGATCCAGCTGTGCCTGAAGTCCATATATCCCTGGGTTTCTCAGTTACATCAGCCAATAAGTAACCCCCTCTCTTTTTTTTTTTTCTTTTGCTTAAGCCAATTGGAGTTGAGTTGGTATCACTTGTGCCCAAAGGAGTCTTGACTAATCCAAGAATAAAAATGTTGAAAAGGCAGGGACAGAGCCCCGTGGCATAGCTGTAGGGACATCCATCTGGAGTGACAGTAATCCACAAATCAGTTCCCTCGGGGACAGCTGTTTAAGCAGTCAGTCATAGTCCTTGCCCTGTCATTGAGCCTCGGGGCACCATCCTGGCTTCACCAACATCAGGTGCAAAGCCCCGAAGGAACCCACACTCTGCACTTTTGTGCCCTGTCAGAAAAAAGGATTTGGTCACTTTGACCTGACTCATTCTTGGGGAACCACCTAGAGTTTTCTCAGGGTCTCCAAACCTCCTTTGTGAAGGCCTCTTGGAGGGTCGGACCGGGACCTAGGTCAAGCTCATAGGCAACTACACTCAGCAGCTTCAGAGAGCTCTCTTTGGGGACCTAAGCAAGCCCTGGAGGGCCAGCCTCCAGCCTGCGAAAGGTATCTGACAGGCCAGACTCAGGGAAAAGGGAAGCAGGAGAGGGAGTGGGCGGGAAAAGAAAGGGCTACTTCAAAGCTCATAAAATCACAGTGAATTGGACTGCCCAAGATGAGCGCTGGCTGCTTCCTAAATTATGCAGATTTGTGCAAATGTTATGCAAATTAGCCACACAAAGGTGGCAGGGGGCACTTGCTGACAGCCTGGCTCTGGAGCCTTCTTGTCAGTCAGCCTCAGCCTCATTCGGGGAGTGGAGGAGCTGTCACCCGTGGGGCAGGAAGAAGGGAGAGACAGGGTCTGCCCTATCCCAGCTTCCTGCCACCCTTTCCCCTGGGATCCTCTCCAAGGTCAGACCTTCTACTCCACCTTCCACATGTGTCTTCTGCCCTGGGCTGCTAGCTCGGAGACAGCCACTGACAGCTGGGCCTTTCTGGTCACCTGGTCTAGCCACCACCTTCCCATTGTACAGAAGAGGAAATAGAGGCCCAGACCAGGAAAGACATCTGCTCCATCTCTTGAGAGCTGTTGATTGACTGTCTGATCCACCTGCTCGTCCTCAGAGGTGGAGCCTCTGAGATTATTCCAGCCGTGAGCTCTTGGCCCCTGTCGGCAGCCACCTGGACTGCACGTTGTTCCTTCATTTTTTCATATTCTTTCCATCCTCTCATCACATTGATGAAAAGAATCACAGAAAGGACTCATCTTTGTTGAGCAGTTGCTTTATGCCAGGCCCCATTATAAACAATTGGGATCCTCACAACAGCCCTCTGGGCTAGGATCTATTATTATTCCTGTTTCATAGAGAGGGGGCTGTGGCACAGAGAGGCAAAGCCAGCTGTTCCTGGCTGCACATCCAATAAAGATGAAGTGGGAGGATTACCAGGCATGTCTGGCACCAGGGCACATGTGTAGGAGATCTGCTCAGTGCAATCTCCCTCCTCCTCCTCCAGGAAGCCTGCCTTGCCTGTGGTTAAAGCCATCTGCCAATGTCAGGGCCTCATTTATTGATGGATCCAGGCCTTGGGCTGCTCCCTTCCCTGAACTCCTGTAGCCCCAGGGTCCAAATGCTGTGGCTTGGTTTAGAATTTGTCTGCCAGCCCTGGCAAGGACTCTCTGGCCGGGGGGAGGGGGGAGGCTTCCTTCATTTGTCCCTCACTTAAATATATCTCCACGGCAACCAGCACAGAGCTGGGCACCGTATCACCTGGGTGGTAGAGGAGTCTGGAGCACCAGAGCCCGAACAATTTATCCAGCACCCAAAACATGGAGACCCAGCTTTCCATGCTGGATCTTCCCTCCTGGCCAAGTTCCACTGGAGGAGAGAAAAAGAGAGAGACTAATCCTCGTACCACCCTCTATTTCTCTCAGCCCCTCATGCTCCCCAAGGCAAGGGCTGGTTCTCTGTTCTTTGTCTCCTGGAGCCCAGGGACCCTCAGAGAGCATCCCTACCTGGGCCTCCCAGGATGCTTTGCTTTCCCCCAGGATGCGAAGGGGAGTCCAGCTGAGGTGCTGGCAAACCCTTAGGGATGCTCAGGTCCAGCCCCTGATAGTGCAGATGGGATACTGAGTCTGGATAGAGGTGGGGTTCCAACTGGGACCCCTGCCTTTCTTCCCCTGTATCAGGACCCCTCTGGAGATTGTGCTTTAGCCCAGAGTTGGAACTTCTTTGGGGATCACAGGTGCTTTTGAGAATCTGAAGATACCCCCAAATCCCGTCCTAACACAAAGGGATGAAGGGACAAGTAAGGAAAGCCTTTGCTCTTCACATCCACCCCACAGGGCCCTAGCCAATCTGCTTGCTGCCCTGTGATCCTAAACCTGGCCTCAGACCCACAGCCACCCCACGGCCTGAAGTGCCACCATATGTGTACCTGCCCTCGGGCTCAGCATTTGGCTTGTTCCACAGAAGGCAGCAGGCCCTCTGCCCTTCCTACCCAGGGGGCTGTGGATAAGACACTTCCTTTCAGCAGGGGGGTCCTGTACACCTAGAGCTAAGGGGAGGTCTGGGTGAGGCCAAGAGAACAGGATCATAAAGGGTGTTCCCAGCACCACTGTTTGTGATAGGAAAAAAACAGAAATAACCTGGATGTCCATCAGAAGAGGAATTGTTAAGAGAACTAAGGCCCATCCTTTGTAAGAAAAACCTGGAAGCTGCTAAAAGGAGGCAGGCAGATCAACATATAATAACATGGAAAGATCCCCAAAGCTTATGGGGGAAAAAGTCAATTCCAGAACAAGGTGTATCTAGTAGGATCCTATTTATGTTATCAAACAACATTGTATCAGTGAATATGTAGATATTTTGTCTATAAATGTAATATGTGAGGAAAAGTCTATAAGCTACATATCAACCTGTTAAGGACGGTAAACAGTGGGGAGAGGAAGCCTCCTGTGGGATATGCTAGTATATTGTGGTGAAAATGTATTCATGTATTCGTATTACTGAAAATATATTTAAATATTTTTAAGATCATAAGACCATAAAATTAAATATACACACACAGACACACACTTCAAAAGGCTGGACAGGGGTGAGGAGGCCTGCCGCAGCCCTCCCACACACCAGGAGGGCCCCTGCCCCCCTCTCCCCCAGCACCCCACTCTCCCCATCCACCCCATCACAGACAAGCTCATTAGCTCTCTCTGCTTCCCCTGGTTCTGACCTCAGGGTCGTGAACTGTCAGCTCTGCTTTCACAACTTTCCATCAGCCATGCTGTGACCATCCCTCACCCCATCAGACTGTGATCCCATCAGCTCTGGAAGGTGGCTGTCCCTGGCCAAGTGTGAAGAAGCCATGATGCAGGCACAAGCCCAGGGTTTCCTGGCCCCTCCTCCCGGAATACCGGAGCCTTGATTGTGCTGTCCTAAGGGGAAGAAGAAGAGTCCAAACCTGAGCTTTGCCCCATGTCTGGGGATGCAGGGAGGAGATAAAGCTGGAAGAGGAGACAGAGGCCTGCACTGAGGGAGTCCCCCAGTCTGGGAGAGGCCCCCTTTCGAGCAGCAAGCAGCAAACAGCAACCAGCAATGCAACTCAATGGTCCGCCTGGATTCTCTTTTTCTAGATTGGGTAGCCGAGGCTCAGGGAGGAAGACAGACTTGCCCACACCACAGAGTCTTCACACAACTTCTGCCCAGCCCAGAGCTCCCACCCCAGCCCTGAGGCTTGGCCTCTCTGTGTCCTTCCCTACCAGCAACCATCGGCAGAGAAGTCGAGAGCTGCCGGCAAGAAGCTGACAGAGCAGAAGCAGCCAGGCCCACAGGACCTGGGGCATGATAGGAACGCAGGCATCTCGGCGGTGGTCCAGGGAAAATATTGACTTTCTGGCTAATAAAGCCAAATTCCATGAAAGGTACAACCCCGGCCTGAGAAAAATCCATCAGTGTTTCATAAATGTTTGATAGTGTCCAATGAATTCCCATCCTGTGATGGTTGCAGCCCTGGGTTGTAGGGTGGCAGTGACAGAGGCCTGGCCCCCGCCACACCGCGAAAGCCCCCAACTCACTTAGTCATCCACTCGGAAGCTGTTTGCATTTGCGTTGGTTTCGGAAAGTCAGCAAAACCTCAGGACACTCAAGAAACCAAAAGCAGGACTTACAAGGTAAGGATTAGAAGGAAAGTTTTTTCTTCCATTCCTTATTATTATTATTATTATTATTATTATTAACGTATGTAAATGGGGACATCTGGGTGGCTCAGTCGGTTAAGCAGCCAACTTCGGCTAAGGTCATGATCTCGTGGTTTATGAGTTCCAGTGCTGCATCAGGCTCTGTGCTGACAGCTCAGAGCCTGGAGCCTGCTTCAGATTCTGTGTCTCCCTCTCTCTCTGCCCCCACCACTTGCATTCTGTCTCTGTCTCTCTAAAAAAAAAAAAAAAAAAAAAAAATTAAAAAGCATGTGAATGTATTCCCTTTCCAGATTAAGAAATGAAAAATTTTAGCTGTTCCTGGAGCCACTATCTCCCTCGTTTTGTCTAGATGCAGTAGAGAAGATGGGAAAGTATAAATGTGGACCTCCCTGAGGGCCCTGGGCTGGGGGTGGGGAAGAGCCAGATGGCCACACAACCTTCTCCAAGTGCTCATGGCTTGAGATGGCATAGTGTCTGTCTCCCCATGGGCCTGTGAGCTCCCAAAGGCACAGAGCTCAGACGAGGATAAAGAGGACCCAGTGGTTAAGCGGGTGAAGTGATCCTGAATGTTTTAGAGACAGGCTCTCCATCCTGCAGGCATCCAGCAATGCAAGGCCGTGCAAGTGCATCCGTGGCCAGTAGGGTCCTCCGACCCCTTCCAGTCCCTATGTTCTCTGGATTTCCTGCCCATGCCCCCAGCTCAGGCCGCTGGGTTGGCCTTCAGGGGCCGAGGGTTGTTTGCCTTGACCTCAATTATGTGATAAAGCATTGGAACCCAACAGGCCCTCAGGGGACATCCAGTCCACCCCACCCTACACCCTAGCTGACTTTATGGATATGAAGATTGAAGCCCTGCAAAGAGGAAGTTGTCTAGCATCACAAGGCTCATCAGTGGCAGGGGTGGACCTGGAAGAACCCCGACAACTTATGGCGAATAAGCCGAACTTCATTTAACGGTGTGTGGCCAGACCTCCATTCTCCATGTGCCCTTGCTTATGAGGAGCTCATGCAACCTGCAGCCTGGGCTTCCCAGGGCTCTGCCAAGAGGCAAGGAGGCTGGAGCCAGACCCTGGCCGGGGTCCCCAGGGTCCAGTTAGGCATTGCTGGTACACATGGGTCTCCCAGCAGCCCCAGGCCAGTCGTCCCAAAGCAGTCTGCCCTCAGCGGGTCCTGGGACCCTGGGGCTTCTGCCCCCAGCAAAGTCCACCAGCCTGACAAAGAGGAAGCCCCCGCCTCTTCCAGGGAAGCTCCCAGTCATTCTGAGTCCCCGCAGAAGGGCCTGTGGCCCAACCTCAGGATAGTGGGTGCAATTCCAGCTGTAAGGGCATGAGGACGGAGGAGCCCTGCAACAGTGGGGGGAAGGCTGGGAAAACGGACGGGAATTCCCTGGGAAGGGAGGCTGAGCTAGGCCTTAGGAGGCTGCTCCTCACCACTTGGGCTGCGGGTCTTGCACTTGCACTTGTACATGTACCTCCATGCTCAAGCCAATGCAACACACATGAGCGCAGGCAAGCACGTTTATGCGTATGTTGTAAGTACTCAAGTGCACACAGGACTATGGAAAATACATGCACGTGAGCAAATATGTCACCTCCCCCCCCACACAGATGGACAAGCAGTGAGGCACAGGGGCGCTTGGAGCTAGGGGGGCCTGAAGTTAGGCCGAGGGACTGCCGGCGCCCAAATGGTCAGGCAGGACCTCCATGAGCTCCCTCACAAAGAGCCTGGGGACCAGGGGGAACTCAGGCACTCTGGCGGACCAGCGCCTCCTGCCTCCCAGCTCAGGGTTCCCCCAACCTGCCCCCAGTTTTCTCAAGAGGACAGGGGAGAGTAAAGCGAGGAGCCTAGCATCCTTGCCTCCAGCACAGCTTACAGGCTTATGCTCCCTTACATACCCAGTATGGGCAGGGTGGCAGCCGGAGTCAGAGGGCCCGGTTAGGACACTGCTCTGTGCTAATTAGTTTCTGCAGCCTGCCTGGCAGAGATAGAGGCCCCTTGCTGCCTGAGCCCAGCTTCTCTGTCTGCTTCCTCTTTGCCCTCCTGTCCCTGGGGTGGACTCCACAGGTGGAGCACCACCCCCGCCCCTCCCCCCCCCCACCCCCTACAAACCTCCCAGGCCACAGACACGTGAATTAGAGCAGATCCCAAGAGCTCTGCCAGATAGGTGGGGCTGCCCCTGATGCAATCGGGTTGACAAATTGTGGCTGAGACTTTTATTCTTATGTTATTTGTGATGGGGAAGGGTATTTGAACACCGGGAGTCTGAGCTTCAAGGCACATATGTCCACATGCCTTGTGTTCTCACTTCTTTCCCTTTCCCTAGCAACTTTGTCTGTCCCTATGGCCTCAAGTGCCATCTCTAGGTACCTCAGACACATGTCCCAAACCTGCCCCTCTCGGTCTCCCCATCTCAGGAAAGGCACCTCCAGCCTCCAGCCCCCTTAACTCCTTCTCCCTCACCCAGGAAACCCAAGTCCTGTCTCCTTTTGGGATCTCTCTTGCCCCCTCCCTTTCTTCCTGTCCGCATTGCCACAGTCCTTTCCGGAGCCACTGTCATCCCTCACCAGGATGACTGCAACAGTCCCCTCCCCCCCTCCCTCCAGCTGCTGGTATTCCTTTTCACTCTCTGCAAGTCTGTCCCAGCCAGGCAGGGAGATGTTGCAAAACCATAAATCACGTTTCCTTCCCCCTTTCCTTAGAATCTTATAACCCTTCCAAGATCACTAAAGCAGCCTACAGCACCTATGTGGTCCCTCCACGCTGGTCACATTGGCTTTCCTGCCTCAGGGCCTTTGCCTATGCTGTTCCCCCTCCATCTGGAATACTGTATTCCCCACTCTATACACAGAAAACTCTCACTTCCAGGCCTCAGCTCAAATAGGCCTTTCCTTTCCTCTAAAAGAAGTTTTTCCTGAACCCCTAATCTGAAGCATTTCCTACATTTTTCTCTCCCATTCCACTCGACTCTTTTCCTTTAGGGCACTTACCCTCACTTGTTAGTATACATTTATTCATTCACTTAACTGTCTAATATCCGTCTCATGCACCAGACAAGAAAGTACCCAGATGTTCACTTTTTTACCACCATAGCACAATGCATGGCACAAAGTATGTGCTCAAGAAACACACATTCAGTGAATGGATGAATGGTGAGCTGGTAGTTAGAGCCTCTGAGGCTGGAGGAGAAAGGAAGGTGGGCACCCAGAGAGGAGGGGAATCAGGACAGGAGAGTAACCCAGGTCCCCAGCCCTGGATTCAGGCCTGAGGGGACAGGGCGGGGGCGGACTGGACAACACAAGACAGTTCAAGTGGCCCTGTAGGGAATGGGAAAGGCTGGCCCACGGGCCCCTGTGCCTGGGTGTACTTGTGCGCATGTATGGAGAGAGCGAGGTCCGTGCTGCCTGCCGCGCTGGGAACGGGGGAGTCGGCCTCGTTGCTGCAGATTTGTATTCCTGCCGACTTTTATTTCAGGCCTTGTTTATTTCTCCTTAAAACGCGGCTGCTATGCCAAGAGTCGTCCCCGAATTAGCTGCGAGTGTGTAATTTTACAGCTATTACCCGGGCGTTTCTGTGACTTGGGTAATAACGAGGGAAATATAAACAAACAGCCCCAAAGACAGTTAAGCAAGGAGGCCTCAGAGCTCATGTCTCAGTTCTGAGGTGGAACAAGTCCCATGTCTTCCCTGTCCCCACTGCCACCCCACCCCCTGCCAGTCATATCAGGCCCAGGGCCTGTGGAGTGGTGGCCCAAGGGTCCTGGAACCCCAGCCCTGAAGTCCCTGCCTCATTGCCTCCCCCGCTGCCCCCAGAAGCACAGCCCCCCATCCAGGCCCCCTCATGCTCCCCCTCCACAAAAGCAAACAAAAGCCTGGCCTAATTATGTGATATTTCCCTTCTCTGGTGGCTAATGGCACCAGAGCGTGTGTGACATTTCACTCTCTTTCCTCTATTATTCTTGCTTATTATCTGGCTGCTGCCGGAGGCTCTAGGCTGAGGCTGGCACTGATGCCCACCCCCACCCTGTCCCTTCTCCTCTTTGGCTCTGTCCCTTTTCTTCTCCTTCACAGCCCCTCCCCCATCTCCTGAGAAGGACCAAGCTTGTCCCTCATCCTTTGCCCCCCTCCAGGGAACTGGGAGCTGGAGAGTCAGGGCTGGGGATCGGTTTGCTCCGGGCTGCTTGAAGTGAATGACTCCTCAGGACATCTGCGTCCTGCCTCAGCTCACCTGCAGCCTCTCAAAGAGGTCTCCAACATGTCCCTGACCCGTTTGTGCCTCAGTTTCCCTATATCTGTACCACCAAGGTGGGACTTGATCCCCAAAGTATCTTTATCATCTAATATTTGAAGACAAATACTTACAGGGATGAGGGATGTGCAGTGAACACCAGAGTGGTCAAGGGGTATATGGGAGTGTGGGGGGTTTGGGATGTGGGTTTTGCTGCAGGAGGGGGTGCGCTTGGGCCAGGACAGAAGAGAAAAAGCTGGAGAATCTATGTGAGGACAGCTGGGCTTCAATTTCAACAAAACCAGTCATTGAAAACACCAACTTTGTTTTTCTTCCAAATAATCTTCACTTTTAAAAAAACAAAGAGGGGCACCTGGGTGGCTCAGTCGGTTGAGCGTACGACTTCGGTTCAGGTCACGATCTCACGGTTTGTGGGTTCAGCCCCGCGTCGGGCTCTGTGCTGAACGCTTGCTCAGAGCCTGGAGCCTGCTTCGGATTCTGTGTCTCCTTCTCTCTCTGCCCCTCACCCACTTGTGCTCTATCTCTCTCCGTCTCTCAAAAATAAATAAATGTAAAAAAAAATTAAAAAAACAAGAAAGAAAGCAAAAAATATAAAACTTCTCGTCTCCTCTAGAGGCAACCCTTATGAATAGTGTGCTGTATATCATTGCTAGCTGTGTCCTAAGTGTATCTACTCTATATTTTTATATACAGACTTTTTAAAAAGCAGAAATGGGGTCATGGCATATATATTGATCAGTCACTTGCTTTTTTCCCTCACCAATCTTCCCTCACGGACATCTTCCAGGCCAGGACGTATGGATTGACCTCATTTCTTAATGGCTGCAGGCTGTTCCAATTATCTAACTGTACCACTGTTTATACCTCAACCCTGCATCAATGGACATCTGCGTTACCCCCAGTTTGGGAGTATATCAGTTTTTTAGCACTGTCAAAATAAAGGCTACCTGACAAGCCCAAAGCTTAGTGGTTTTAAAAAACCATTTATGATGCTCATGAGTCCAGAAGTCAGCAGGCAGCCCCGGTCTGGGCCAGGCGAGGCTGACTCCTAGGTGGGGCCATGTGGGCATCTGCAGTGAGCTGGAGGATCCGTTAGGAGCTGGCTGGGCTAGGATGGCCTTGCCTGAGATGATTCTGTTCTGTTTCTGGTCCCTCATCCTAAGGCAGACTGGCCTGGGCTTGTCCTTATGCTTAGCAGGTTTCCAAGAGAGCAAATGGGAGCCTACAAGGGCTCTTGCGGCCAACACTCGCAACTGGCACCTGATCTCTTCCACCACATTCCATTGGCCAAAGCTAGTCCGGAGCCAGTCCAGGTTCAAGGGGTGGGGAAGCCGACTCCACCTCTCTGCTGCAGAGGGAGACTATAAAGGGATAAAGCGTGGGGAATTGGGACGCTCTTTGTAAGCGATCTAACAAAGAGGCTGTCACAAACAGTTCTGTGACGAACACCTTTGTACCTACTTCTCTCTGCTCCATCGGGCTGATATTTCTGCAGGTGCCAAAGGAGATCGGATTATGGGCTGGGAAGGCTCTCACATTCTTGGGGGAGGGTGTTATTAACTACAAAGTTATCCTCTGAAAGTTTGTCCAATGACCACTCCCACCAACTTTCAAAGCAGATAAATTGAAGGAGATGGAAAACTTTTACAGACCCTTTCCATCTCTACCGATTCACCCCAGGATCTGACACTTGTCAGCCTCTAAATTCCAGGGGGAAACATAATGATTATTCTGGAAGACTCAGAGGGCCTGACTAGGTGGCAATCTAATTCTCCTGCCTCCAGTCCAGCATCCTGGGCTTTCCCAGTTTCAGACCTTACAGCTAGGTCTTCATGGTGAGTTAATTTTTATGTATGGTGTGAGGTAGGAAGAAGGGGTCCAGCTGTGTGTGTGTGTGTGTGTGTGTGTGTGTGTGGCTATTCAGTGGTCCCATTATTATTTGTTGAAAAGACTATTCTTTCCCCCATGAATTGTCTTAGTTTCCTTGCTAAAAATCAATTGGCCATAAACGTGAGGGTTTATTTCTGGACTCTCATTTCTATTCCATTGATCTATATGTCTGTTCTTATGCCAGTACCACATTGTCTTGATTACTATAACTTTGTAGTGAATTTTGAAATTAGGAAGTGTGAGTCTGCCAACTTTGTTCTTTTTCAAGATTACTTTGGCTATTCTGGGTCTCTTGCATTTATTAATAGACTTATTTTTAAATAGACTTTATTTTTGTAGAGCAGTTTTAGGTTCACAGCAAAATTGAGCAGAAGTTACCGAGATTTCTCAGATAATCCCTGCTCTCACACATGCATAGCCTCCCCCGTTCAACATCTTGTACCAGAGAAATGCCTTTGTTGCAACTGATGAACCTATATCGAAACATCACCACTCAAAGACCATGGTTTACATGAGGGTTCTCTCTTTATGTTTTACATTCATTGGGTTTAGACAAATGCATAATGACTTGTGTCTATCATTATAGTATTGTACAGAGTATTTTAACTACCTAATAATTCTGTGTTCCCCCTAGTCATCCCTCCTTTTCCCCAGCCCCTGACACCCACTGATCTTTTTATTGTCTCCATGCCTTTTCCAGAATGTCATATAGTTGAAATCATACAGTATTCAGCCTTTTTAGATTTTTTTTCATTAGTAATATGCATTTAAGATTTCTCCATGTCGTTTCATGGCTGGATAATGAATTTATTTTTTTTAATTTTTTTTAATTAAAAAAATTTTTTTAAATATTTTATTTATTTTTGAGAGAGAGAGCGAGAGAGCACGGGAGGGACAGAGAGAGAGAGGGTGACACAGAATCCCAAGACAGGATCCAGACTCGGAGCTAGCTGTCAGCACAGAGCCCGACGCGGGGCTCGAACCCACGAACTGCAAGATCATGACCTGAGCCAAAGTCAGGCGCTTAACCGACTGGGCCACCTAGGCACCCCTGAATTTCCTTTTAGCACTGACTTATATTGCACTATCTGGATGTACCACAGTTTGTTCATCCATTTACCTACTGATGGACATCTTGATTGCTTTAAACTTTCTGCAAATATGAATAAAGCTGGTATGTGCAAGTTCTTGGGTGGACATAGCTTTCCATTTCTTTGGGTAAATATCAAGGCACATGATTTCTGGGTCACATGGTACGAGTGTGTTTAGTTTTGTAAAAAACTGCCAAAATGCCTTTCAAAGTGGCTGTGCCATTTGACATTCCCACCAGTGGTCCCTTGGGCTTTCATATAAATTTTAGGATCAGTTTGTCAATTCCTGCAATAAAGCCATGAGACTTGATAGGGATTGCATTGAATGTGTACATCAATTTAAGGAGTATTACACCTTAACAATATTAAGTCTTGCAATCCATGAACATGGAATGTCTTTCCATTTATTTCTCTTCTTTAAATTTTTTTAGAAATATTTTGTCATTTTCAGAGTACAAATCTTGCACTTCCTTTAAGATTAATTTATTCCTAAGTGTATATATTTTTCATACTATTGTAAATGGAATTATTGTCTTAATTTCATTTTGCATTATTATATAATATAGAAATACAATTGATTTTTGTATATTGATCTTGTGCCTTGTGCTCTTCATTGTTTAATGCTTCCCAAATGTATCTGACCAGGGGAACTCTTGTGTCAAGTTGATCAACATCCCCGAGGACTAATGTTCCTCAAGAAACCGGTGGGGAACACGAATCCAGCCCTGCATAACTGCCTAGTGCTTTCCCCAGTGATCTGTGTGCTTTTAGGCTTTGGTTTAGGCTACACCCTCTCAAAGAAGTATCTCCCCACCTAGTCTGCTTGGAACACTCTCGTGTCTACTTCTGAAGCCCACGCAAGTCTCTTCTGCTCTGTCCCTCCTTCCCTGAGACCACTGTAGACCACCACTTTGTGTGCTGGTTTGTCCCTGTCTATTTACACACCTGTCTCCTTCCTGGGCTGTGAACACCCTGACAGCCAGGCTCAAAGCAGGCAGCAGTGTGTTTGTGGCATGAAAGACTGACCGAAGTAAAGACAAGAGATGCGAGGCAGGTGAACAGTTCCTATCTACTCCTTCTTCCTCTTACTCCTCTCTTTCCCTCTCTTCCTCGCTTCATGGTTTTCTCAGCCCACGGAACCCATGTAGGGCTTAGTACAGTCCTGGGTCTGGTCCCGCTCAGCTCAGCGCCCTTGTTCAAATCTGTACTTTGGGCCAAACACCCATTTTCCCTTTGATCTGATGTCGCCCATCCTCTCAGAAGAAAGAATTTTCTCCAGAAGTTGCTCTCCTGTGACCAGCAGCGGCAGATGTGGGAATTTGATTCCGCCCTCCTTTGCTCCTCTGAGCCTGCCCATGCCCACTGTCTGCTAGTGTCAGCCTTGCCTAGTCCCAGGAGTCTAGGCATGGAAGGCATGGAAGATGTGTCCCACATCCATCAGACAAAAGTGCCATTCAGTGGGCATCAGAACTAGAAGACCTGAGACACAGGACAGACAATGCGCTGGCCACATACCTGGCATGCAACTCTCGTGGGGTATTAGTACCAAATCCCCTCTCTGAGCTGGTCTGGGAACCAGCCTGGGGGCAGGCATTAGGCAATTTTGACATTGACCACCTCTTCCTCTCCCGCCGGGCTAGTCTTCTCCCTGCTTCCTCACCATTCTACCACTGCTTCGGGGACCCTTCTTCCAGACCCTGCTCTGATGAGCCTGCCCCACACACAACCCCTCTGTCTAGCCTGGCCCATGAGCTTCCAGAAGACAGCACTCAGTAACTTACAAGCTACCCTTGATCTTGGCTTCTGCACTGGGCACGCTGGAACATTTAGGGGTTACTGGTGGGATTTCATATGCCCAGCTAAGCACGAGACATTATGTAGTGTGTGCTCCCTGTGTGTCAGACAGAAAAGTCTTATACTCACCATCTCATTTGAATCCGCACAACCAGAGGAGGCTAGTACCACTATTCTCCCCATTTTACAGAAACAGAAATTAAGGTGCAGTCTTTGGGAACCATTTGCCCGAAGTTGCACGTTATGCTCCATTGTGGAGTGTGCGTGCCAACTACTGTACCACACTCCCTTAGGACAGTCCATTTCAAGCCCAGCATGCAATCAACCAGCACTAGCAGTCATGAAGGACTGTTCTCGGGAGACACTCGAGGAGGAGGGATCAAAGAACCAGTTAGGTGAGATGATCTCAGTTCCCCGGTCCTTGGACCTTTATGATCCTGGCACACCATAGGTGCTCAATAAATGTTGGCCAGTGAATGATAGCATGAATGAAACTGAGGGGCTGAGACGACATGGTCTTAAGCCCAGAATGTGATGTGGTGTCCAGGGGCACAAGGGGGTGGGGTGCTGACCCAGGGTGACCTGTGCCCTTGCTGGCCTTATCAGGAAGGACACTGGGCACCTGGGCTGCCTTCCCAGATCCTGCCCTGTTAGATTAGCTCCAGCCACCAGCCAGCCAGGGAGTTTGGCAGCCACGGAAGCTGGTCTCACTATCTCTCCTTGCTCCTCGGGAAGAAAGCCTTTATCAGCAAAGACTGCCTTTGAAAGCCCTAATTGTCAAGCATGGTCCCATCAAAGGGGCCGAAAGGCAAGCCGCCCCTTCCCCGCTTCTCCCCAGCAGGCGCTGCTGGCTCCCCACAACGGCTGGCTGGCGGGTGTATATTTTAAAATATCTAAATGCAGCTGAAAATAAAAATTATTTACACTCCCCAACCGAGCTGGCAGGCTACTTTAAAGTGTGCACTGACGGTGTCTCTCCCCCTCCCCGTCTCTCCCTCGCTGATAAAGGGCCATAAACAAGGCTGACACATTTATAATAACCTTTTTCTTCCTCTCCTTCCTCCCTCTCCTGGGCTCCCGTCTTGGCCTCTCACTCACACGCTATGAGGGATAATTTTTTATTATTCTGCCATTAGCAGAGAATAGAGAGTTTGATGGGGGGGAATAAAACGTCAAATCATTTAGAAAAAGAGGGCGAAAAAACAAGCCGACAACTTTTATGTTTCCACGTCAGCAGCGGCTGTTGGGATGTCACCATCATATACAAGGCTTGGAAATTTATTTTTCCATATCTTCCTGCCACCATTTTATTTCTTACTTTCCTGCTCAAGAGGTCAGACCCAAGTCCACCAGGGCTGGCTGGGTTTTCCCACCAGATTGCTGATGGAGACTGAGCCCAAGTGCAAGGTAGTGGGGAACTTCCCAGACAGGGGCTCTGCTGAGTTTCTGCTCCAGGGTCCAGGCCCCTGCATCCTGTCTGGTAAGTGCGTGCAAGCATCTGTTTCTAGGAGGAGGAAGGAGGGAAGCCAGGGGTCTTTGGAGCAGTTGGCCTCGTGAACACCTGGGGGAGAGGCTGATGGCACAAAGGCTGGAGTCCCTGGGGCATGACAGAGTGGGGGTGAGGAGCCTATAGATCCCCATAGACCTGCCCGGCAGCAACTGGCACCTAGAAGGGGGGACAAGGACAGCTGGGGGGGCAAGAGGAGACCAGGATGCGGGCATAGGATCTGTCTTCCCAGGGGATGTGGGCAGTAGGGTGCGGTCTGGCCTTGCAGGCTGTGGGCTCAGAGAACGTAAGAGAAGTCTGAGGGCAGGAGAGGCACCAAGGGAACTCTCAGAAACCACCCAAAGAGTGTGTTGTGCCTGGGCAGAGGAGGGGTTACTCCCTTTATGGTGACCTGCCATCACCCACAGTCTGGCTGGATGGGGTGTGCTGGGGGGGCTTGTGTTCTATGTGAAAAAGTCTTTACCAAAGAGCCTGGACTAAGAAGGCCATAAAGGCCCTGTGGCTTTCCGAGCCATATAGCTATACCATGGACCTTTCTCAGACATGAACCAAGCCCTTTTCTTCAGCTAGATGGCCAGCCAGGAGGATGCTCTTCCCACAGGAACAGAAATCTGCCTTGGACCCACCTCTGACCCAGCTGCTGTCTGTACCCTGGGCCCCTCACACATCAGTGGAGATGGGTGTGCCCTCTCTGGGGTGTGATGGAGTGCAGAAGCTGGCCTCGCCATGGCAGGAAGGTGAGCCCTTGATAGGAGGCACACTTCCACCTTGAACCCATGGCCTGCGATTGCTCTCACTCAAAGCTGGTCGCAGGCTTCACACCAAGGGCTGTGGAGGCCACAGGACTGGGGTGATCAAAGGGCTTCGTGGAGAAACGTGGTGCAAAAATGCCCCACCAAGAGCAGGGGTGGGGGGAGTGGTTAAGGCCCTCTCTTGATGGCCCCAGTTCATCACAGGTGTGTGTATTTAGTGCGATGATTTTCCAACAGGTGACAGAGAAGCATCTGGAAGAAGAGTCACCTGTGGCTAATTCTTACAAAAGCACCCTATGACCTAAAGGTAGTTGAGAAGGTATGGCAGGCAGGGAAGACTTGTGAGCCAAGAGAAGCCCAGGGACTGTACGGGGAGCCTGCCTCACCCCTGCTGGAGGGCAAAGGCCAGTTGGGGCTGAAGGGGCAGGTCCTGTGTGCAGCACATTCGCTCCTCTAGCTAGCAAACGTGTGCGTGCACACCTTGGCAGTGAGACACTTAACCGAGGTGGCTTCTGCGGGGTGTGAAGTGGATGGTGGGCATTGAGACTGCTCCTCTCTAGCTGCCACAGGATGTGGCTGTGCCCCCACTGAAAGACTGGCCCACCCCCACTTAGCCAGCAGGACAGTGGTCCCACTGGGCATCAGGGGCCAGTAAGTGGCCTGATTGGACCCCCGACTCCACTCCCCTAGCAGGTGAAGACTCCATGATGCATCTGGACTCACAGTCCATTGGAAATGAGGGTGTGACATTGGTGCTGGTGCCGCCCACTCCCCTGGTGGCCACAGGGAGGAGACTCCAAGGCCCCTGCCTCCTTCCCCACCCTCCATGTATAACATACTTTCTTCTTTCTCACCATCAAAGGGACATCTGTGTCTTTGGGCAGGGAGGCACACACATCTCACACACGCCTTGCACAGTATGCATGCAAGCCACACACACTTGTCGCACATATACACACACATCATACATGCATACTCATTAGACACACAAACACACCACATGCGTAGACATAGTCACACATACATGCTCACACAGGTACATACACATGCACACGAGCACGCGTGCATGCCCGCATTTGCATGCCATACATCTCACAGCAGCTCAACACACTATGCACACACACATGTGCACACACACACACACACACAGAACACCCGGGTGCTCCCCCAGGCTCAGGCTGCAGGGCTCACACCTCCTTGCCTACAACCCCCTCACCACTCACAGGCCCTAAAGCAGAGAGCCCCTCTTCTCTGCTCACTTTGCTCACCTGGTGGGTCCTGACTCAGCAGCCCCTCCCCTCTGAATTCCATGCTTACCCACCCGCCCTGGCTCTTCTCTGGGCTGTCCCTCCTCCCGTGCTGACTCCTCTTTTATAGTTCTGTGGACCACAGAGGACAGGGCCGACCATGGGAGGGCAGGGGCATACAGACGCTCAGGACAGTTCTCCTCATTTACTGACGAGGACGTTGAGAGTCCAGCAAGGCACGTGGACTTTTTGTCTATTCTCATCCCAGATCAACCTTCTTTCAGCTGAAGGGAAAGCCCAGGACCCCAAATCCAGTAGCATGAGGCCCATGACCCCGTCCAGGGAGAAACAACAGGATGCAGCCACGTCTGATCTGGGCCTTGGTGGATGGAGAGGATCAGAAAAAGTGGAGATGGAGAAGGTAACAGCTTGAGAAAGGCTAGGAGGCAGGACAGCGCATCCCTGAAGTTGTATAGAAGAGGAGCAGAAAGGGGTTTGGAAAAGCTGACTGGGGCTTGAGCCCACAGGGACCAGAAGCTAGGCTGAAGGCCCTGATAGCTTTGACCTCTAGGACAGAATCCAGCTGAGAGCCTGCACCCTCAAGGCCTCAGAGAGCCAGGACAGGAAGAGCCGGCCCAGAGCCAGGCACTGCCTGCAGCCCAGAGGCTGTCCTGCAGAGGAGGCCCACACAGATATTCCGGGATAGGAGCCTGGCGGAGCCACCCTCCTCAGAGTCACCACAGACTTCTATTCAAGGACACCTTTGAGCTGGGTATGATTTTAGTATTTGAGGATTGGTCACCGGTCACCCATAGTTCACTTTTTCCATGAACTAATGTGACTTAGGAGGGTCCCAGGAATGAGCACCAGGAAGGGGGCGGGTCCTCTCTCTGGCTTGGTCACAGACCTGTTGAGAATCGGGGTGTGCGTGTTGGGAGATGCTGATGGGGAGTGTCGGCCCTTCTAGACCCTCACTGGCTGAGATCTATTATGGGCCTGGGGGTCCAAGACCAGACCATTCCAAGGAACCTTTTGGTCAGAGGATACTTTTGGGGACTCCAGTTCCCACATGTTTTACGTTTTGTGTATTGCTTCTTTATTCTTATCATTAATGTTCTATTTGTGTCAGGTAACTATCTGACGATGGTCAGTGGATTCTGCAGATGAAGTGTTCCAAGCACTGTGTCTCACCCTAAAATGACCTGAAATGTTGGCCCAACACGTATGTGTGTGTATGTGTGTGTGTGTGTGTGTGTGTGTGTGTGTGTAAGCACATGTATGCAGGAATGAGGCAAGCCAGGGCCAGTGCCCTGATTCCTGCTCCATTACCACTACTAGGCCCCAGGAAAGAAGAGAGGCCCAGTGGGCAGCTGCTTAGGAGAAGACCAGGAAATAGGGTAGGTGGTGGGAACACTTAGGGCCTGGGCCTGAGCTTGCAGGGCCTCAGAAGCAGCAGGACTGAGCAGAATCCTGAGGGAGAGTGTGGGTGTGTTGCCTGGAAGCCAGAGACTAGACCAAGCTTCACGTGACCTCGTGCCTCTCTGGGCCTTGGGCTCCTGAGAGGCCCCCCAATTACTGGACGCCAAGGCATGGCAGTACCAGCTGGTTCCCCTGTGTGGCAGGAGCTCTGGGCTCCAAGAATGAGGCTTCTTCAGAAGGGCCCAGGCGGACTGGGTGGTAAATGAAGCAGGGAGGCCATAAATCCTCTTTCAGGAAACCAGCCCCGCCTGGCTCTGTGACGGCCACTTAATTTAACCGCTGCTGTCACAACACCTTTGTGGGCCTGCTCACTTGGCCCCATGGGATTTATGGCCCCAGAGATCATACTTCAGGCATTGGCTGAATGCCCGGCCCCTCACAGCCCTGGACAGACCCAGGGGCAGAGCAAAGAGCCCTGCCAGTGAGGGTGCTCCAGGCAAGAGCAGGCCGTCCAGCCTTTCCCTGGGATCCCCCCAGCCTCCTACCCCACTTACACATGTCCCTTCTTCTGGCGGGGCGAGACAGCCTCTCCAGGACAGAGGCAGGAGGGTGGGCTCTACCAGCTTCCTATCCTGGAATGCAGAGCGGATCCTCCCTCACCTGCTCTCAGGATCCTGAATGGACCCATCCTCCCACCTGCCCGCCTGCCTCTCCAATTCGGTGTGGATTTCCTCAGAGGTGGGCAGCCCCACTCGCGTCAGGTCAGGGTCAGGCGGTTCATTGACTGTGCTGCAGGCCTGGGTCCCATAGCCGCCTCGTTTGGCATCCAAATGAACTTCTGCCGGGTCTGGTAATCAGGCTGGATTATCTGGGTAGTCTCTGCGCCCCGTGGCTCTATGCCTGCTTCTAAATGAGGAATGATGATGCCTCCAGACCTTGGGGGCCCCTGCAGAGAGAGCACAAATACTGACACCTCGGCCTTCTCCCCCAAAGGCCACAAAGACTCCTTCCTGGGCTCCGGCCCACCCCCTCAGGTGGAGTCATGTGACACCTTGTGAGGTTCCTAAAACTGGCTTTGAGTGCCAAATTAATGGGATCCCGTACAGCCAGTATCAGGTGTGGGCCTGGGTCATGCAAGGCTTCTACTTTAGAAGCAGGAAAGCCTGGAGGCACCTGAGTGGCTCAGTCTGGTTAAGTCTCTGACTTTGGCTCAGGTCATGATCTCATGGTTCATGAGTTCGAGCCCTGCTGTCAGTGCCGAGCCTGCTTCAGATCTTCAGTCCCCCCACCCTCTTTCTGCCCCTCCCACACTCACGCTTGCCTCTCTTTTTCTCTCAAAAACAAACATTAAAAAAACAAAACAAAACAATAGAACCAGAAAAGCCGGAGTATAAATCTCAGCTCTATTAGTTCTTTGCTGTGTGACCTTGGACAGGGTGCTCAACCTCTCTGAGCCTGTTTTCTCATTTTTGAAATGATGACGTGCTGGAAAGATCCTGTGAGGTGAGATACCTAAAGTGTCCAGCCCAGGGCTGGCACATCATAGGTGCTCAGTGAATATCTGATCGTGCTGCCAGGTGGGCTGCCTCACAGCAAAGAGCCACCAGGGCAAGGGAAGCAGCCATACCTCCTTCCCGCTCCCCTGGAGCCAGTCTGGCAAGATGGGCACTGCCACTTGCATTCCAGGGGCAGCTGTCCCAGCACAGGCGGCAGGAACTGGGTGGAGCTGGGCTGCAGCAGCTACCAATTTCCCCTCTCAGACCCCGCGGGGTGGGGCCGGGGCCTGGAGGCCTCCGAAAAGCCAAGCCCTTCCTGGCCTCCTTTGGTCCACCTTCCCCCCTGTCCCAGGAACCGGGCCAACCCAGACTGGCCTGGATGAGTGGGCTGGTCCAAAAGACGTCCCTTGACCCTACCAAGGCCGCCCTGTGCAGCTACCCCCAGTGCTGAGCCCCAGCCCCGGCAATCCTGAGTTGATCCAAGACCAAGAACCTGAGTCAGCTGGCCCCTCAGAGACCTTCCAGCCCAGTCCCAGGTGCATAGAGCCCTGTTGGACAACCGTCCACAGACCCGACACCTATGTAGGCTGATCACACCTGCTACACAGGCCTCACGTCTGCCCCCCCAGAAGGCAAGCCCTCTGTGGATGAGGACATGGGCTCCCTTTAGCCAACTTCTCCATCTGTCAGGGGACCTTTTCTCCGTCGGCGTCCAGCCCTGTGCGGGCTGCTGAAGGAGTCACAGGAAGGAACGGACAGAGGGTCCTGGACCCCCAGGGACCCCCAGGCCACTTCATCCCCTGGGTGGCATGGGGAGCACGTGAGGTGTGAGCATGAGCGCGAGGGATCAGCGGCATGAGCACCCAGAGACAGCTTCCTGGCCGAGGCAGATAAAGAAGCAGGCTCAGAGAAGCAAAGATTCCACTGCTGGAGGGCAGCCAGATGTTCCTCATGTGGAGCCTCCCACCTTTAAGAAGCAAAATGTGCTGGTTCCATTTTACAGATGTGGCCACTGAGATTTGTAAGAGAGAGCAGCTTGCCTAAGGTCACACAGCAGGTTAGGGACACAGGCCGTCTGCAGAACAGCCAGTGACATGTTGGGGCCAGTGGGGTACAGGGCTAGGGAAGATACTAGGAGATAGGGCTGAGGGACGGAGCAGAAATGAGGCAGGGGTGTTTAGATTTGCCCTCAGTGAAGGGAGCCACGGGAAAGACTTTGGGGTGACGGGCCTCGTGCAGGTGGCCACAGCCCACAAGGCCTGGCCCCCCACAGCTCTGGGAAACTGAGAAGGAGGGGCTACCGCAGCCCCTCTAATAGATTCCTCTTTGATCATGTTTTTGTGACCTTTGTAAAAGGCAATTTAAATTCTAATTGTCCTGTGAGTACCAGAGGAATCAATTAGAGACAAGAGTAGCTAATTGTGCTGAGGAGGTGAACCTGGGGCAGGAAGTACAGGGAGGTACAGACTCCCCAAGCCCCCAACACCCACCTGGTGGCCTCCAGCCTCTCCCCCAGAGTGTCAGGGTGCAGGTTGTCTGGGTCCTTGGGCCACGGTGTGGGCCTCAGACAGCTGAGAGGGTGTCTCCAAGCCCCGCAGATTCCTGCCCTGCTAGGCCTCCAGGCCTGTCCGGGTCTCCCTACACAGGAAGCTGTCACCTCACCAGAGCAGCACCTACTGTCAGCCCTTCCTACCCCTGTGGAGCTGCGGCTGCCCCCTCCCAGCTGAGAGTGGCCTCTGTCATGAGCCCTGGCATACCTAGGTTTATGGGAAGGGATGCAGAATGGGACCCCTGAGGAGACACAGAGGCCTCGCCCAGGACGGCACACCCACACCGGGCACACACCCTCCACAGAGCTCTCTGGGCAGTGGGGCCCACTCACAGATGGTCCTCGTGTTTGGAGGTGGGCCCGGGGGCGGGCGGTGGTCCTACTCCCTCACACCAGAGCCCTGCTTAGCTCAAATGTAGAATGATCACTGAGTGGGGCTCCTCAGCCTGGCCTTCAAGGCCCTGCCCCACACCCACGCCTCTCCCAGGCCCCTCAGCCAGACAGTGCCCTTGGTCCCTGTCAGTCACACCTCATTCACACTGCTCCCTCCAACAAAAGGGGCTCAGGCTTCTCCTGTCCCACCATTCCTGAGCCCCAGAGTTACATGTAAGACATCATTGTTATCTTGTTACAAATCACTCTTTTGTGAGAATAGAGTGATATAATGTGTGTAAACCTAGAGCAGTAGGTACTCAATAAACGTTATTTGTTACAAACATTCACCAAACCCCCCAATGAGTTCATCTGGCCCATATTCCCCCCTGTGTATCCCATGCAACTTGTGTTAAGATGGCCTCTCCACAGTCAGTGAGCCCTCTGAGAGCCGGATTGTTATTTTTTATGCCCTGTGTCACCAGTGCCCAGCGCTCCACATTTAGTTGCCATTGAACCGTACTGGTCCTTCAGGGCTTGAATACAGGCCTCCCTGGAGTGTTATGGTCTCACGGTGACAGCCAAGTATGCACCAATAGGCAAAATGATAGCAACACCTAACCCAAATATAGTGCATGTCCTGGACCAGGCACTAAGCATTTAAGAGAAATTAACTCATGTTTATCCTTAGAACAACATTTGAGGCAAGTGCTACTATCATTCCATTTTACGCGAGGAGACTGAGGCACAGAGAAGTGAAAGCACTTGCCCATGACCACATGCTGGGTTGGGAAGCCCCAGGATTTGGATGCCAGACAATCTGGCTTCAGAGTTGGAAACTCTTCACCACCACGCTGGACTCACCAAGGGAGCATAATGTTCCATCTATGTCCACTGGCCCAAGTTGAGCTGAGTGGGTCACAGGACAGGATGAGACAGGGAATGGCAGCACAGCTGGAACAATAAATGGTTCCATTCAAAGGCTACTCTGTCCTGATGCCACAGTGGTGACCACAAGGACCTTGCCGCTGGCTCTTTTAAAGTGGCTTTGAGTCTTTCACCTTTTGCCACTATGCCACCAAACATTTACACGTAAGTCACAAAGCCGTTAAAAGCTGATATTTCCTGTGCACTGGAGGGGGTTTATCTTGCTTTCATTGCTACAGGCCTGCTCTTCTTGGTGCTACTGAGCTCCCTCTCTCTCACCCTTACCCCAGGGGAGAGCAAGGGGACCGGGAATAAGAAGACGCCAGGAAAATGTGCTCCCTCAGGCTGACCAGGGTCCAGGTCAGTGTGTGACCAGGGTAAGGATCAATGGAAGGTTTTGTTTTGAACAAAAGCAGACACATCCTCAGCCCTGGATCTGTGGACCGCATCTGGCCTGCCCACAGTCCCCACTCTACCTCTCTGTGCCTGGCTCACATCCACTTGCCCTTGAAGACTCATGTTGGGGGATGTGGGAGGGACTGATATAAAACAAAATCCCCAGTCTGGAGGAGAGAGGCCTAGGCCCAGAGAGAGGCAGATCAGCTTGAGGTCATCCATATGTCAGCGACAGATCCAGAATAGGGATCTTCGTGTCCTGCCTCTGCTCCCCCTCTTGTTCCCTATCTTCATCTGAGCTGGCAGCCTTTTCTTCTGTGGCCCCAAGGAAAGGAGGAGCGGGAGGAAGCTGGCAGTGGGAGTGGCTCCTTAGGGTCCCGGAGAAGAAATATTTCTTCAGCCATGGAGCCATCAAAGAGTAGAGGTGGGAATCTGTGATCATTTCTGGTCCCAGACCTGCCCCCACCTCACTAAGTGATGCTGGGCCCTTCCCTGTCATGTCTGAACCTCCAGGTGTGACAGAGGACACTAAACTAGACGACTCCGATGACCTTCCTGCCACATCCTTGGAGAGGTCAGAGGTGAGGGTCAGCAGCTTCTCTGGACGGGGAGGGACCTGGGAGCCAGGGTAGGGCCGAGGTGGCAGGCTGCAGGCATCGCCGCACCGTGTTCTAGCCCTTCCGCCTGTGCAGAGGACACGGCTGTGAAGTGTAAGTAAAACCCAAGGCTAATTTCCTCGGTCAGAAGGAGGAGGCACTGCAGCGTTTGCAAACCCTAATTAAACCCGCTCGGGCGGTGTAACACTAAAATCAGTTCCAAGATCAATATTGCTATTCATTTAGAAGTGTAACGAGGTTAGAGAGGTGAGCAAAGGAAATAATTAACTCATTTGCAGCCTTTTTAAACAGAAACAGTCATTTTAATCTCCAGGGTAATTAGCTATGCTCTGTCCATCAATCATGACCATGGCCATTATTTTAAGTATTTGATTAATCAAGGAAGGTGAGGGTTAAGGTACCCCTCCCAACCCCTGTTATTGGTCCCCTAGATCAGGGATGACCCCTGACAGGCATGGGGAACACTTCTCAGAGGGGCGGCACAGGCCAGTGCTGAGAGTGGGGAGCAGGGCAGAGCCCACCAGGCAGGGGGCCCCCAGGTGGGGCAGGTCAGGCAGGTGAGGGAGCGGCTCCCTCTCCTGGCAGTCTGGTTCAAGAGGACTAGCCCACCCCGGGCTTGGAAGTGCTGGGGGCCGGGAGGCCCAGGTTCTGGTCCGGGCTAGTTGTGTGATCCCTGACTTGTTGCGTGACCCCCAACAAGTCCCTCCCACTGTCTGGGCTTCAGAGTCTTTGTCTGTCCTAAGCTGGGGCGGGTGCCAGTTGAATGAACCAGAAGCTCACAGGTTCTAAGTGCCCAGGGGCCTCCCGCCACTGGAGGGCAGCAGAGCCCCAGGGACCCCGAGACCAAGGGCTGGGCTGTACAGAAGGGGGCGGAGGCTGAGAGAGAGCTGTTCCTTTGGCAGCCTGGGTTTTGGCTGTTCTGACGGAGAAGTCTGGTCTGGCTGCCGTCTCCAAGGCTCACAGCAGCCCGAAGACATGTTGCAGTGATTATTCTCCCCATTTAGCAGATGAGGAACTGAGGCCTCAGAGAGGGTCAGGAGCTCCCCGGGACCACACAGTGAGCGCTTGGCCCTCACAACCAGTTCTCTAAGGCTCAGTCCCGAGACTCAGAGGGGATGCAGTGGGGGGAAAGGAGGGCAAAGAGAATCCAGACTATACACTCTGTCTCCTAATAGCCCAGACTTAGTCACCCTCACCAGCCAAAATCGTCCTCAAAGACCACTGGCCTGATGCTCTCATGTTGCAGATGGGGAAAACTGAGGCTGGGAGAGAGGCAGGAGTGTTGCAATACTGATTATCTCATTTGGCATTTGTGAACAAATTCGAGGCACAGAATCCCTGTCCTTGACCATTTCACGGCACACTCAAGAGAAAGACGTGTTTACAGATGGCAACCGCTCAGTGGGGTAAGAGAGCTATAGGACAGGCAAGCACGGGGGCTAGGGGGCGCAGAAGAGGTACCTAATTCAGCCTGGGCAGTCAGGGAAGTCTTCCTGTAGGAGGTGACCTCTGAGCAGAATTCAAGTGAAAAGGCAGAGAAGAACATCCAGGCAGGGAGAAGAGAGTAAGAATAGGCTGGGCAGGAGGCAAGCTTGATGTGGCTGGACCATAGGTTATAGGGGCCATGGCAGGAGACCCTGGAGGTAATGCAGGGCCCTAGTTCTGGAGGTCAGCCATGAGTGTGAGCTGAGGAGTCTGGGAGGGAAGTGGGAGGTCTGGTGCCTACCACCCTGCCCCACTGGGCCTGTTTGTGTCCACTCTGAATTAGCCGCGCGAAGCACTGGGATTACCCTGCCAGTGGATGATGTACCCGAGAACCTCTCCTTAGTACAGTCTTCCCTCTCTAGGGCCCAGCTGAGGGGTGGGCAGGGGGGCTAAGGGTTGGGGGAGAAGGAAGTGAGGATGAAAAGACCAGTGAGGGGAGATATGGGCTGAGCCCTCTCTGACTTCCTGCTTAAGCCTGCCAGGGTCGGGCTGCAGGGTCTTCACTGCCCTGTACCATAGCCAGCATCAGCCCCATCAGCACTGGAAAGGCCTCTCCTTGCATGCCTCCAGTTCTAGGAAGCTCACCACCTCAAATAACTCTGATGGGGAAAAATTCCCTTGGCTCCTGAGTCTACACTCTTCTCTGTGCCTGGTACCCTGAGTGCCCTGCATGAGAGTCTCCCCAGAACATCCCCTCTGTGCTGGAGCCCGCAGTCCCCAGCCCCTCAGGCAGGTAGAGAGTACTGACTGTGATCATCAGCAGATTAGCAACCCAGAAAGGCCAGGGGGCTTGGCTGGGTCACGGCTGGCACAAGGTTTGAGGAGACCCTTCCAGCCCTTGGCAGTATCTCCACAGATGAAGGAAGGGGGTGGTGGGGGGAGGAAGGATAGGAAGCAGAAGGAGGAGGAGAAAGATGGGGGAAGGGAGGGAGGAGGACCAGGATGTGCCTGGGAGCTCTGTTGCTAGGGGCAACAGCAATGCATTGGGAGAAGGAACCAGATGCTGAGGAGGGTGGCAGGAAGAGGGGAGCTGGGGTCTGGGTGGCACATCCAGGGCTCTGAAGGCTTAGGGGTAGGGGTTGCCCAGGCAGTGAGGACCCCAGGAGGCCCTGGTGGGAGTTCCTCAGTGGCTGCTCTGTCCCTGAGCCTGGAGGCATGCATTTGGAGTGGGAACAGGGGCAGGGAGGGCTGGGCCTGCCACATTTGTAAGCTCTCCACAGTCGCTCTTGCTCTCTGGGCTACAATTTGTCTGGGACTCCAGAGTTCAAGCAGTTGTTGAGGCTGGCGCTGGAGCGGGGCTGGGGAGGAATGCTTAATCTAGCGCGGCAGCCTTGCCCAGACCCCCTGGGGCATGCTGGGGCACCAGCCTGCCCTCTCCTCCCCGCTGCCTCTATCCAAGGGAGGAACATGCAGTTGCAGAAAAAGTACAAGCAGAAGGATCCAGACCTGCGAGGCCTTGGGACACTCCCAGCTCCTCTGGGCCTCATTTTCAGTGTCTTTAAAATAAGGCAAATAAGCTTACCCCTGAATGTGTTTATCAACAGTTAAGGCTACATGTACGTAAGCATCCTTTGTTAACATAATAAGAAATAAAAGAGGGGAAAAGTTGCTAAAAGGGAGTCGTGTTTACCTTGCATTTATTGTGTGCCAGGGAGGAATTTGTACTCCCATTTTCTAGATCAGCAAACTGAGGCTCAGGGAGGGCCGGTTAGTGAAAGCACTGGGAAGGAAACATAAATCTGTAAGACTCTAAAGCCATCTGTACCCCTGGGTGTTGCTCCCACCCAGGACCTCCTTGATGTTGCCCGTGAGGAAACTTCCCACATCAGAATTATCTCTCAACCTCCTCTGTCTAACCTGCCTGCAGGGTAAAGCTCACCTGTCTCCGTGTCCAGTCCAGTCATCTCCCTGTGCCCGCACAAGCCCACAGCCTGAACTGTTCGCTCCCTGACTGTTCTGGATACCACTATTATTCCATAAGAAACCATCCCAAAATGTAGTGGTATTAAACAACGACCACTTTATTATGCCCATGGATTCTGCAGGTCAGGCATTTGGGCAGGACACAGAAGGGACATCTTGTATGTGCCCCGTGATGTCTGGGGCCTTGATGACTGGAGGTGATTTAACATTTGGGGTCTGGAATCATTGGGAGCTCATCCACTCACATGTTTAGCAATTGATGCTGACAGTAAGTTGGAAGCTGGGTGGGGCTGTTGACAGGAATTCCTACTCAGGACCCATTTACACGGCCTAGGCTTCTTCGTAGCATGGTGGCCTCGGTCCTCGTAGGACTTCTGACACAGCGGCTCAGGGCTCCAAGAGTGAGTGTCCCAGCAGACATGGTGGAAGCTGCATTGCATTTTATGACCCAACCTCAGAAGCCCCAGGGTGTCAGTTCTGCTGTACTCTATTGGACAAAGCAGTCATAAGCCTGCTCAGGTTGAAGACGAGGGACACAGGACCCCAGGAGCAGGTTGCGAGGTCACACTGTGGTAGTGCCTGAGGGGTGGAGGATTGCTGTGGCCAAGCTCTCCTGTTGCCCCTTCATCACTGCTGTCATGAATTTCCTTCCTCTCTAAGCCCTGTATCGTCAGTGCCCACATACTGTCTCCTCTGGGAACCCCGCCTACATGAACAGCTATAGCTACCACACCCTAAGGGACAGAACCACAACCACATGTGTGCCTCCAAAGGGATATCTGGTCTCCCTCACTCTTCTCTGGCACTCTGGCTCCTTCTCTTCTTCGGGATTAGCACACCCAGGCCACCCAGGGCTCCCATACTCTCTACTGAGGACTCTGCTGGGAGAGTCCTTGCAGGACTTGCACCTTGCTTTGCTGATGACCACCTGTCAGTATTTCCAGCTCTAACTTTCCCCAAAGGACCAGGTGCCCTCACCTACCTGCCAGGTGCGAGGGTTTGTTCCTCCCTGACACTCAGCACAGTCCAAAGTGAACTCCTCCCCCTGTTCCCTCTCTTCTCCAGCCATCCACCTGCTGCTCATGTCAGAAGCCCTTCCCCTGGAACCCACTCCAATTCCACTCCAGGTCCTCTAGGCTTGGCTCCCAGGTCAGCTCCTCCTCTCCACTTCCACTGCTCTCAGGTTCCTGGCTCCAGGCTTTCCCTGCCACCCCCTCCCGTCCCCAAGCAAGCAAGCTCTTCCAACCAGGAAGGCTGACCTGGCTATTCCCCTACCTAAAACGCTTCCAAGGCTCCCCACAGGTTCAGGACAAAGCCCCAGCTCCTTGCCAACACATGCAGTCTTCAGCTTCCTGCCTCTCCAGCTTCAGCTTCCCCACTCTCTTCCTTCTCACACCTGTGCTCAGGGCTCCTGGACACACTGCATTTTACTTCTAGGCCTGTGCACAAGCTGCTCCCTGGAATTGGAACACCTCTCTACTGCCCTCACCTGGGGAGGGTCTGTTCATCCTCATAGAACTTTCTGTGATGATGGAAATATGTCCTATCTCTGCACTATCCAATATGGTAGCCACTTGAAATGTGGCTAGTACTACTAAGGAAGCATTTTAAAATTGTGTTTAATTTAATTAAATGTAAATAGCCCCATGTGATTAGTGGCTACCATATTGGATAGTGCAGCTCCAAGACACCATCTCTTCCAGGAAGCCTTCCCTGACTCCCCAAGCCTGTGCTAGATGCCCAGCTGTTGTGCTTCCATAGTTCCCCATTCTCTAAGGTGTTTACCTCTTTATCTATCTCTCCACCTGGCCTGTGAGTTTCTTGAGTGGCTACGTCTTATTTGTCATAGTATTCCCAGCTCCTGGTTCTTAGTGTGTATTCAATAACTGGTTAGAGTAAATGAAATTTCTGGATCCAGATTTGGGAACAGAGTTAACCTTACATAAAGATCAAATCCCAAATGATTTTGCTGCAGATCTGAGTAGGTACGTGTGTGTGTGCATGTGTGTGCGTGTGTGTGTGTGGGTGTGCAGTGAGTTCACATGCAGGTGTGTGTGCAGACCCACCTGACTTTGGCAGGACCTGGGTAGGCTCCCACTCAGCTGGGGATAGTTATCTCACACACAGATGCTTGTGTCCTTGGCTGGACAGGAAGTGCGCCTCTGAATTGGCCTTTGTGAAAATCAAACCCTGTTTTCATTCTTATTTCTAAGATGATTCATCTGCATTGCAGATGAATCTTCAGGGAGTTTAAAAAGAAAAGCTTTCAGTTTTCTGTGTGGGACCACCTGCACTCTCAGCTCCATATTCTATACACAAGCCCTTGCGGGCACAAGGAGAATTTGCCATTTAAATGATTCTTCACCTCCTGAGTCCAAATTCGTATCTTGGTTTATGAGGCTCTTGTTAAAGTTTTGATATTATGGGGATTTCTACAGACGGGGCCTCAGGCTTTCATTCTCCCCCACCCCATGCCTCTCTCTCTGCTCTCCCTCTAGAACATGGTGCCTCACCCTCTGCTGGGATGGACTGTTCCACCCACTCCACTGTGCCACAGTCCAGTTCTGGGGCTACATGGAGGAAGCAGGCATGGTTCCTGCTTTCCAGGGGTTCCCTGGCAAGAGAGAGCGCTAGTTGTCTTTCTGTTCTGCCTGCAATTCCCTACAATCTCCTTAAAAAGCAGAACTTTCGAATTCTGGCCCCAGACAGTTCTCAGAAGCCTGATAAACTTTCCCATTGCACAGATAGAGAGACTGAGGCCCGGGGAATGGATTGAACTCAGCCACAGCAGAACAGAGGAAGGGGAGTCTTGAGGCCCCCATCCTTAATCTGGGATTCTAGGCACAACGTGCCCCCCTTTTCTCAAGCTGGGCTACCATACCGGAACACCCTGCCTCTCTCTCCTTGGCGCAGGCTGGTGACTAACTGTCTCAGCTACGGCCATGCTCCCCAAGGAGGACCTGTATTTAAGCAGCAGTAGGGGACTTCACCCCTTTGCCAGGCAGTAAAAAGTTCCCCAACGGGGATGCAATAATTACCAAGCCAGGCAGCAGGTGCCTCTACTGTGTTCTGAGTCTCTTAAAATGACACTGAAAGGGTGTGTCAAGATGTCGCAGCCTGCAATGGGACCCCCACAGAGGAGTGAGTGGTAGCTACCCCAGCAGATAAGTACATGACTCAGCCAGAGCCTTCCAGAAAACAGAAGGGCAGTGGGTAGATTGAGAGGCCGGGGACCGTGGACAGAGCCCTGGACCAGGAAGCAGGACAGCAGGCTCCAGATCCCAGCCCTTCAGTCACTCTGTCTGTGGCCACTCTCCATGCCACTATGTCCTGTTGGCCTTGGGGTAGAAAGAAGGACATGCTGCTAGCCCCCTACGTAACATGTGAAGGGGGCCTAGGGTCCTCTTCTCCCCCTAGTGGCCCTCACAGCTGTCCATGAAGGCTCCAGCTGCCACAAGGAGATCCTCTTGCCCCAGACAGCACTTCTAGACTTGTCCCCAAATTAGCCCCATCTGCCTGGCCCTACATTCCTTAGGCTGTTAGGAACTGGAACCAGAATGTTAGTTGAAGCTGGAGAAAATCTCGGAAGAAGGATCCAGTGTCTTCGTTTGTTAAATAATGAGAGTGTTGGGCAAAGCACTCTCCAGCCCTGCAGACATCAGGAGTGGCCTGCCGGGCACCCGGACTCAGTCTCTCTCACATACACACCACACACACACCCTTCACACACAGCTCACATGTACTCTCATGCATCCACACCCTCGTACACACACGCCCTCCCACACATACTTCACACACGCACATGTATCACACACACCCTCACACGCTCACACACATATACGTCCTTCACACGCACCTCACGCACATTCTCACACACCCTTCAAAAACACGCCCCCACACATTCCTTCACACACCCTCACACACCACACGCACACACCACGGTGTGCCGCTGCAAAGGGGTTCCATGACAAACAAGCTTGGGAAATGTAGCATATAACATCCCTGGCTTGACGGTTGCCCAAACTGGTTAATATTTAAAGCCTCTGGGAAATCCCACAAGAAAGACTGTTTAACTTTGTATTTCTCAAGCTTATTTGACTGTATTCTTTTTTCCAGAGAACACCTTTGAGTCAATTAGAAATTACATTTGCCTGCTGGTAACAGATACCCAGTCCTAACGACCTAAATAATATAGTTGTGTCTAATACTCTTCCACATCCTGAGGTTGATGGCCGGGGTCGGTGTGATGGCTCCCTCACTCTTCAGGCTTCATCCTCAACACTGCTATCTGCAGGGACACCTCATGGTTCTAGGTGGCTGCTGAGCTCCATTGTGTCTGCATTCCAGGCAGGAAACAAGGCGGGGCAGACATGCACGCTCCCTGTCTCCCTATATTAGAGAACTTTCCCAGCAGTTCCACCCACCAATTCTCATTGCTCCGATCTGATGGTCACTTTTGGCTGTGAGGGAAGCTGGGACGTGTATGTAGTCTTTTGGGTGGACACATTGCTCTAAGAACAGAATAAGTGTTCTGTTACCATAGAGAAGGGTGGAAATGAGTAGTGGGTAGACCAGTGTGGTCTCAGTCACTGCTTCTTTGTACTACTGTGTTCTAAGAACTGGTTGGAGTCAGGAAGAGCTGTGCCCAACCCCTACTTCCTGCCTGTGCCTACTGGCCATGTGACCTTGGAGAAGCTTCTTTACCTGTCTCAGCCTATAGTCTTGTCTTTAAAATAGAGGTTATTGGGGCGCCTGGGTGGCTCAGTCAGTTAAGCGTCCCACTTTGGCTTAGGTCATGATCTCGCAGTTTGTGGGTTCGAGCCCCGTGTCGGGCTCTGTGCTGACAGCTCGGAGCCTAGAGCCTGCTTCGGATTCTGTGTCTCCCTCGCTCCCTGCCCCTCCCCCGCTCATGCTCTGTCTCTGTCTCAAAAATAAATAAACATTAAAAAAAAATTTAAATAGTTTATTATGGGGACCAAATGAGATAAAATACATGCAGGCATTTTATAAACTATGAAATGCTATAGAAACGAAAGGTCCTCTTGTTTTCATTTGTTCCTCAAATAGGCAATACTTCTCTCCCCATTTGACTGAAGAAACTGAAGCTCAGAGATAGGAATTGACTTCTGTAATGATGCAGTCTTAGCCTTGTCTTTGTTAATGGACTGAACCTTGATGCCAGCCTGAGTCTTAGCCCTGACCTTGCCTATAGACTGAGCCTTGATCCTAGCATTAGTTCAAGTTCTGATCTTAGACAGAACCAATCAATGCTGGTTATAGACTTGAGCCTTGATCTTTGCCTAAGTCTAAGCCCTGATCTTGACCTCTGAACTCTAATTAGTAGATGGGCCCTCTTGAACCATCTGGTAGTCCCCAAAGATGTGCACCGGGCTCCACATGGGGGAATATGGACAGTGCTGATTCCCAAGCCTAGAGCTCCTACATCCCAAGAGGACTGGGCTTTCTCCTATGTCTCTCATGTCGTGGCTCATCCAGATCTTGCAAATCAGGAAAGAGAACAAACCAAGCCTGGGGGCCCTGGTGGGGAGAACAGAACGGGTGTCCAGAGAAACAGGAGAAGCACACAGCTTTCTTCCCCCTAGTAATTTTCCCAGCCCCGACAGCTGTAATGGGGAAGGTATTGAAATTTAAATCAGAGCCCAGCCTAACCTCTCTGCCTGCCTGCCGCCTGCTGCCACTGCCGCCTGTAATCTCAGGCTGGCTATCTCCTCCTGGGGAGAACGACAAACCGACTCGGGGAAAGTGATAAATTTTCAATTTTATTTTAAAATATACCAGATGGGAGATTTTATTGGAGCCATAAATATGTCAAGAGCAATGTTGGTGTGTGATGGGCGATGCCCCCTCCTTGGGGCCTCTCTCTCCCTGTTTAGAAATTCCATCAGATTCTTAATAAGAGGCTCCAGTTCGACTGCAGCAAAATAGTCTCTATATTAAAGCAATTGAATTTCCATTTGCCAGACATCTTGTGCTTTAAGCTTCCAGGTTCCAGGGGTGTAGGGTTGCTAAGCCGATTCTAAATGAACCTAAACTAATAACTGCACAGCATGCTGGGGGCTGTGAAAGAGTGGGAGGGGTGGGAGGGGAGGGGAAAGGGAGAGGAGAAGAGGGGAGGGAGGGAAGTGGTGACTGTAATCACAGACCCGGTGGGGAAGGGCGGGACCACCCTCACCTCTCCTGCTCCTGGGCCAGCCTGGGAAGAAAATCCTCTGAATAACTTAAGAGCCAGCTCCCTCCAGTCACAAAGGGGAAACTGAGTCCCACAGAGGGGTGATGTGGCTCAATGCTGGCCCTTCTTCTCCTATCATTGCTTTCTTTGCTGTCTTGATTGATCAGATATTCTGCTAGCCTTTGTCGTGAGGGGAGGGGGGCCGGGAGGGTGCTGCCACCCGCCCCTGGGGGTTTTGTTGAGGGTAGGGCTGGGAGGAAGGCTGACCCTTGTCCCCAAGACTCTCCCTGGCACCGGGACTCACTTTGGAAGGCTGTGCTCCCACTGGGGTATTTTCATGTGTTCCTGCCTGTGCCATCCCCCTGGCCCCCAGCAGTCTTCTCTGTCAAGTCGTTCTTTGCTCCTGCAGAGACCATAAGCCTTTCACTCAGCCTCAAGCATCTGGCTCAGATCACAGACTCAAGGACATTAGAGGTCAGAAGATCGAAAGCTGGGGAAACTGAGGCCCGGAGAAGGCACAGAGAGTACAATTCTTGTAGAGCAGTCTAGGGTGGTGCCTACCCACAACCTGTCTACTCACCCTAACCCAGCCAACTTGAGCCAGGTCTAGGGGACGCCTTCCCAGCTTGACACAGGCCCAGACAATGCCCAGGTGGTGAGGGATGGAGCCTCAGCAAAATATCACCTTCGTTCAGGGCAAACCAGTTAATTTTGCTGAGCTTCTATTCTCAAAAATGGGCATCCACTTCTGGGAACTAAAAACAAACGAAAATAATGGGTGTACTGCTACCTATAACCAAGCATTTGAGAGCTTAAAGGACATAATCCACGACAATTGTCTAGCGTATTGCTGTCTCCTAGTAAGCGCTCCCAAAATGTTAGCTATTATTATTCCTTTGTATTATGATTATCATTACTGCTCTGGATGCTTCCAGTGGCTCTATGTTCCCCATGGCTCTGTGCCCTCCTGGTTGTCTGACAGGATTCTGTAGATGGTAGCTGCTCGATGCTGACTTAAATAGTCGACAATGTTCCATCCATTGGGACAAGACGAGGCCTCTGGAGGCAATTAGCAGACTCAAATCCTCGTTCTCACTTCCTTGATCTGTGTGCTCTGTGGTTGCTCTGGGCCTCGATTTCTTCCACTGTGAAGTGGATGCATTACCCTTTCGCTGCTTTCCTTTCAAGGCTGTTGCAAGAACCAGAGCTAGAGAACTCTCTTGACTGGCATTCTTCCTGCTTCCCGCTGCACGTCTTGTCCCTCCCCACCACACCAGCCTGGGTCTTTCTCAGTGGCCCATGTGCCTGAGCCCCAGAAAGCTCCTGAGAGAGGTGGGGCTGGGGATGGCTTTCACCATCGGCCCCTGGCTCTCCCATCTCTAACCCAGTCATAAGTGTCCAGGGAACTGTGTGCCACCCCTAGGGCCCAGCTGCCGACGAGATCATGGGTATCCTGTGGGTATGCCAACTGCAAGCCCTTTTCTGGAGGCCATCTATTCAGGAGCTGTGGTCCTGAGCACCCGGGGTTCACAGTGGATGCTGGCACTGGAGACCTGATAGTGCAGCTGGAGAGCATGGACGCCTGGAAATCAAGTAACAGAGATGAGGCCAGCCCTGGCCCCAAGGGCAGCAGTGCCAGATGCCGACTGACTCCTTACAGGGTCCTAAGGGACAGTGGTTTCAGCCTCTGAATGTGGACATGTGCTTCTCTTTAAGGAAAAGGTCCCTAGCTCTCATCAGGGGGCTTCTAGCCCTTCCATTGTTCAGAACCAAGAGGTTAGTTCTCCACCCCAGGTGTGCCTCCTGCCCACACATATACCCTCACCTGATGGGGAGAAGATGTGGAAAGAGGGAGCACACACCCCTGAAATCTCCTATATTCTTTTTTGTTTTAATTTTTTAATGTTTATTTATTTTTGAGAGAGAGAGACAGAGTGCGAGAGGAGGAGGGGCAGAGAGAGAGGGAGACACAGAATCTGAACTAGGCTCCAGGCTCTGAGCTGTCAGCACAGAGCCCGATGCGGGGCTCAAACTCACAAACCACGAGATCATGACCTGAGCCAAAGTTGGACGCCCAACAGACTGAGCCACCCAGGCGCCATGAAATCTCCTATATTCTGAGACCTTGGACATGCTTCAGGCAGGACAGTGAGGCCTGCCTGCCAGGGATCCCCCAGGGACACCCAGAGAACAGTGAGATGAAACCTTCTAGAACTAGCCAGATCCATAGCAGGTGCTCAGTAAAGGGCGGCTCAGCAGGCACACCCTTGAACGAGCTCCCGACTCTCTCTGGGGTCAGCAACCACTCTGCTAACCTGCACAGTCCCTGCCAGCTCTGCTGTCCTCTGCTTCTGGTGACGCCTCCCTCCTTCATTAGAGAGAGCCAAGGACAGTCTGACTGTTGGAAGCTAAGTGGTGAAGGCCATTCCTTGCCATTGACATCTGGCGGCGTCTGAATGGAGTGAACCTTTGCAGAGGGTTCACCAAGTCCTAGGCACAGTGCCACCTGCTCACTGGGCTTGATCTGCGTTGTCCTCCATTTTAGAGATGGAGAAAGTGAACCCCAGAGAAGTTGGGTGACTCTGTCAAGTGTTGAGGTCACAAAGCCAGGGTATGGGGGCGCCACGTGGGGCAGAGAGCAGTCCTGTGGGTATGCCAACTGCAAGCCCTTTTCTGGAGGCCATCTATTCAGGAGCTGTGGTCCTGTGAGGGGGCAGGGCATGGAGTGACCTGTTCAAGGTCACACACCAAAGGTAGGGCAGAGGTGAGGCCCCAACCTGTATCTTCCAAGGCTTCATCCTAGTCCCTAAACAAATAAATGTTATGGTTATTCCTTGAGATACACTGAAATTCATTCATTCATTCATCCATTCATTTATCCCACAGATATTTATTGAGCACTTACGCTATTTTTAAGTACTGCTCTAAGTGCTGAGGAGGGATTTGATATTGAACAAAACAAAACTCCCTGCTCTCCTAGAGCTTATATTCTAATGGGGGAGAAAGAGAAAGCAAATCAAAAAGTCAGTTACAAAGTTCCAAAAGTTGATAAATCCATGGAGTGCAATGGAGCAGGGTTAGGAGGATGGGGAGGGCCAGGAGGAGTCAGTCTGAAGTTGAGTGGTCAGTGCAGGCCTTGGTGGGAAAGTAGAAATCAAGAGCAGAGACTTGAAGGAGACTTGAAGTTTACCAACCATGTAGACTCTGAGAAAGGAACACAGTATGGAAGTGTTGCCAGTGCAAAGGCCCTGAGGTCACAGTGGACGTGGTACGTTTGAGTACAGCAGAGAGGCTGTAGAGCAGAAGGAGCAGAGGGAACAGAGGAAGAGTGGGAGGCGATGAGATGGGAAAGATGATGGAGAGAGAGGAACACATCATGTAGACCTTGACATTAAATTTGTCATTGCAAGGTGGACCTTTTTTTTTTATGTTTATTTATTTTTTAGAGAGAACGAGAGTGTACACATGCATGCAGGGGAGGGGCAGAGAGAAGGGGGGACAGAGGCCCTGAAGCAGGCTTTATGCTGATAGCAGACAGCCTGATGCAGGGCTCAAACTCACAAACTGTGAGATCATGACCTAAGCCAAAGTCAGACACTTACCTGACTGAGCTACCCAGGCACCTCTGGAAGGTGGACCTTTATGGGTTAATATGAAGATCCCACAAATAAGTTGTGGGCTCATCACAGCCACATGCGGGTTGGGACCAGGGTGGGAGTGGGGACATCCAGCAAAGTCAGCTGTGCGACATGACTTCTCACCTCCCCTGGGGAATCCCTCCCCTTGCCGCCCCTGCCCCCTGCTCTGCTTAAGATGTGTCCCCAGGGAGACCAGGGCAGCTTGGGGTGACAGCCTAGGAGGGACTGGCTGCAAGTCTGAGGGCTTTGAAGCTGCCAGAACTCACAAGGGCATTAAGAACCACTAGTAGGCAGACAAAAGGCTCTGGAGGTCCATGGAGCCTTCTGTGGAAACCTGTAGCCAGGTTGGTTTAGAACTTAAGAAAGGGCCCTGGCACCATGCCCACTTACCATAGCCCACTCACCACCAGCTTCTGACGATCCCACCTATCTAACCCACCAGCTCCCAGACACCTTGCCTGAGGAAATGCGGGCCCAGGGAGGGAAAGGGCTTATCTGTGGCCACCTGGCAACTCAAGGCCAAAACCACACAGTTCTGACGTCCAGTTCATGCTACTCTGGCAATCTCCAGACAGAAGCTTTCTGTGTCTCTAAGTGTGGGGCAAGCACAGCTGAGAAGAGGTCGCCACCTGCAGCCCTGCCCATATACTGGGGGCAGAGTAGGAGGGTGGACATTAAAAAGCCCTGCAGGTGAAGTTGAAGCCAGTGATTTCTGGAGCTGAGTGTCTCCTCATCTGCCTACTAGCTGTGTGACCCTGGAGAAGTAGCTTAATGTTCCTGAGGCACCCTTCGACCCCGTTCTTTTATTTGTGATTTCAGCATGATTAGACTTCTCTCTCAGGACTGCTGTGAGGATGTGAGGGAAAGCCTTGTTTCCTCCCAGGGAGCAGCCCCCCAGCACCAGACGCTGTGGGGAGTTCTGGAACCAGAATCTCAGGGTTCCACCCTAGTCCTGCCACTTACCAGCTCTGTGGCCTGGAGTAAGCTATTCAACCTCTCTGTGCCTCCCATTTTCCAGCTGCAAAATGGGGTTAATAATAGCCCTACTTCTCAGCGTTGCCGTGAAGATCACATGAGTTCATTTACCTAAAGCATTTAACACAGGGTATTAACCCTAACCACAGCATAACTCCAGGGGGCGCCTTTCACCCCCTGTGCAGCACCCGCCCTACCCTGAATGTTTGGTCCCCCTCTCACTGCCCTTCCTTGAGTTTGAGTGGGCGGTCAGGCAGACCCTCGGGCCTGGGTCCCCAGGGTGGACCCTTGCAGAGGCCCGTCCCTGAACCGAGCTTGCCCCAGCGGCCATCGATCGCAGAGCCTTGGAGGCAGTGAACCAGATGGCGCTTTTAACAGCTTTTTAATGTGATGGAGCTCACTGAGCTTGGAGAGCGGAGACACGTCAGGGGAGGCCGGGGAAGCTTTCAAGGTCAGCCGGCATCAGCCCGACCTTGAAGTCTGTCCCCTCCTGGGGAACAGCCCCGCCAGCACCAGGAGCGGCAAGTCCAGGGGTTCCTGTGACAAGGACCCCGGGAGTTTCTCAGTTGTCAAGGAGGCCCTGGGGGCCTGAGCTGAGGACAAGAAAAACAGCGATGAGGAGGTGTTAAATGGATTAAAGAGACAGGTGGCCGGGACGAAGAGCAAAGCCCAGCCAGGGACAGGAACAGCAGAGGCCTCCTCCTCCAGAGTGCTGTGTTGGTTTCCTCTTCCTCCTCACACACCACAAAATCCCCGAGCAGGAGAGGCTGGGAAGATAAACGACTTCCCCTTCATCTCCTCTCCTTCTCTCAGTCTCCTCAGCAGGACAGCGCCGCTTCCTTTGTCTTGCAGGTTAATAAAAATCAGGGTCGGCTCCCTGAGAGATGGCTCAATTATCAGCTCCCCTCACAGAGACCTCAGCCCAGCTAGGCAGCCGGCATCCCAGCCCTGCAGGCTGGGGTCCCCCTCCCCCAACACAGTGTCTCAACACTCCCTAGAGAGGGCAAGGATTCTCCAGGGAAGGCTCCGCACTGTCACCACATTCCCTGGGGCCTGAAGCAGGCCTGTCAAAGCCAGACTCAGCCTCTTCCCAGCCGGGCTCTCTCATTGGCCATTGGCCTCAGCTCCCATGTGTGCGCTGAGCATTCTGCAGCTCACACACGCTGCATTATCCTCTGGAAGGTGGGGATTGTCCTGAGTCCTAAGCACAGGGAGCTGGAATGGGCTGCCCAGAGTTGCTGGGCCGGGAGGTAGGGGAGAGAGAGGAGCTGGAACTCAAATTTGAGGGCTGGTTCCCAGACCCGAGCACAGCGGAGCCCGCCTGCTGGGGAGGAATGCTGTAGCCCTCCAGTTGCGGGTCAAGTTCTCAGGGACTAGCTGGGCTCCCCCGCAGCCAGTCCACCAAGGGGACCCAAGGGAGATCAAGAGCAGGGGGTGGCTCCCTCCCAACTCCCTTCTGCCCAGAGCCTGGGCCTAGGCCAGGGCACAGTTGGGAAAGTGGGCCAGGCCCCTTTCAGAGCAAGTCATGGGAAACTCGGGGCTTCAGGCATCCCTGCGTGTCCACCCCTCCCCAGTGAAGCCAAGAGGAATGAGGGGATCTCGAGCCCCATGGACAGCTCCCTGAATTGAGAATCAGGCTGTTTCATTTCAGTCCCAGCCCTGCTGTAGGCAAGGAGGGGCCGTGGACAAGTTCCTGCCTGTCTTTGCCCTTAATTTCCCCATCTGTGAACTAGAAGATCCCTCTGGCTCCCTTGCTGGAGGATCTGGCCGTCTACTCACACTAAACAAGCCCAGGTAGAGACAGTGACTGGAGGAGCTGAGCCCACGGCCCACGCCGTGGGAATCCAGGGACTAGGGTCTTGGCGGCGGCTGTAGGCTGTCAGCAGAGCCCAAACTTTCCCACAGATGCAGCTCGGCCCCCAGAACAGGCCCCACAGTTCCCACCACAGAACTTCCAAGTGGAAACCACAATGCGTGCAGAAGCCAGGCAGAAAGTAAACAGAAAGCAATGTCCCCAGGACCTTGGGGCCTGGGGCCCAGCCTGAGGCAGCTCCACAGAAGGCAGCTCTGACCAGAGCAGATTCTTGCCGAGCCTGTCTGGACTGGATGGCCTGGGGGCCCTGAGGGGGGTGGGGAAGGCAGCTCTGTCTCCTGGTAATTGCAGAGGGGCAGGGGAGAGTACCCGGCTGGACACCAGGAGATGGCGCTCCGTCTTAGCCTCTGCTGACTCACTAGGTGGGGCACCGAGCCTCACCTTCTGCATCTGAACAATGGACGCAGCACATCCCCTGCTTTCTCAGGCTTTTCTCAAGTGCGGAGAGTGTGACCTAGAACACGGCACAAGAAGGGGGAAGAAAGGGGGCCACCTCGGGGACTCTATCAGGAGGGCCCTACTGTGGGTGTTTTGGGCCAGACCTCCCCTGCCACATACCATTTATAGATGAGGAGACCTTACCCACACCGGCCACACAGAGGCAGGGAGCTCGGCTCTAAGCTCTGGCTCCAAGGTTCTGAGCCCAAGACCAGTAAGGAGACTCAGGCAGCCCTGGCCAGTGCAGGCCAGGCTAGGGGTGGAGAGGGCAGTGGGGTGGGGGCTGGTCTGTCCCCACCCTTTCTTCCCCCTCTCCCCAGCTTTTCTCCTTGTGCCTGGCCACGCCTCTGGCTTGGGACCCCTGTCAGAAGGAGGAGGAAGTAAACGGGGTGGGGAGCCAGCTGACCTGCAAGACTTATCCCAGGGGACAGGGCAGTGGAGGGGGGGGTGTTTCTCCCATGCAGAGGCAGAGCCCTGGGTCCTGTCTCCGCCTTCACCACTCCCACACCACTGACCCTGACCTGGTTGGCCCAAGGCTTCCAAGGGACGTACCAGGGACAGCCTTCTGAGTGGCCTAGTCCCAGCAAGTGTCCCTCAAGTAGACAACCCCTCACAAAGTTCTCATTTCTCAGCAATCCTGTCTCAGAGGACACTCATTCCCACTTGACCATGTCATAGAGCTCACGAGTAAAGCCCAAGGATCAGACTCTGGCTCTCTGACTCCAAGTTCAGGAGTCAAAATGTCTCCCCTGACCTCCCCCCCATTAGCAAATCCATTTGGGGAATTAAGCATTTCTGTCTTCCTTCTTCTGACAGCTTAGGGGTGTGTCTGCCTCAGCACCCAGCCTGGGCCCAGCAGGCTAGGAGAATGAGCTCACCTGGCTTCGACAGTGACAGTCGAGGTACTTTCCTGTGTGTGTTTCACATGAGCTGGCAAATCAGCGTGTTGTTAGCCACTATCCGCACATTCTTCCTCTCCTCCAGCCCCCTTAGGATGTCCTCTACCCAAATGACTGCTTCCCACCGTATGCCAAGTTTCTCTTCCCTAAATCACATCTCCATTGTGCAAAAGCCATGCTGCATTCTGAGAAGACAGGGGAAGGCCCGCTCTCCCACTGAGACCCACTTCCACCCCAGGGCTCAAAATGGCACTAGCTGGGCTCCAAGGCTCTTGTCCCTTCTGTCTGCGGTCTTCTTTGGCACAGGGTTTGGACACACATCCCGAAACTGCTCCAGGGCCAACTGTACTCCACACAGACCCAGACTACCCCCCCATTCCAGGTGGCTCTCTTGAGAGCATTAAAAGTCACCCCACTTCTTCTGTAGAAAAAGATCCTCATTAGGGGCTCCTGGGTGGTTCAGTTGGTTAAGCGTTTGACTCTCGATTTCAGCTCAGGTTTTGTGGGATCGATCCTTGTGTTGGATACTGCACTGACAGCATGGAGCCTGCTCGGGATTCTGTCTCTCTGCCTCTTTCCCCAGCTCGCTCACTCTCTGTCTCTCAAAATAAATAAGTATTTAAAAAGAAAAAAAAAAGGCCCTCACACAAAGAGATTCCTGTCGACAGTCTTGATGGCCTATTATGACACATGCCCCATGACCTGTCAGAATCCCCCTTTTGGGATCTGATAACTACCCCCACGTGCCCACCATCCCTGTCCAGATGCAAAAGGCTCTTGGGAAGATTCTCACCCCAGCCTCCCCCCTCATCAGGTCCCTCTTCCGGGGTTGGGACAAGAAGAAGAGGCGTTGCAGAGAGTGGACTGACAGGGCCCCTGTGGCTAGCCAGACTTGGCTAGAGCAGTGACTGAGCCCTGCACCAGGAGGCTGGTTTCTGGTTTCAGCTCTGCTGCTGACTTGCTTTGTGACAGTGCACAAGATGCCTGCTGTTTCTGGGCTTCAGGCTCCTGTCAGGGAAATGGGAGTGACAACTGGTCCTCCTTGGGTTTTAGGATCTCTGTAAGACCCCTCTGTCCCTCCTACCGGGGCTCAGATCTCTTCAGGGCATCTCTTCCTGCCGGCCTCTGCTCTCCTCCCTCAGAAGCACTCCTCCTTGGGCCCCTGAGGGGACACAGGCACATGGCACACACATACCCACCTCTCTAGGGAGGCTGTCCCCAGCGGCTCCTATTTCCAGCCACAACCCCTGCCGCCTTTGAATCAGGGCGTACAGCTGCCCACATGACCACGTGGACACATGGAAACATGGCCACACAGCCACAGAACTCCATCACAGAGCCTTTCTCCCTGCTGAGCAGGCTAAAGCTTTAATCCCCTTACACAAAGCCCACTGAATCCTTCCTGGCGGGAAGGTGGTGGGGGCACAAATTGGCTTATTCCACTGATCCAGAGTGAGGCTTGTCCCCATGAGGACCAGCAGATCCATCCCTGCAGGCGCCTGCCAGCCTGCTCTTGCCCCCCACACACCGCTTGCTCCCCTCCCCCAACGCCCAGGCCTCCAGGGATCCGTGTACATTCAGGGATATAGAGACTCCCTGTGGGCCTCCCTCCCTCCTTCCAGGAGAGCTGCTGGGAGCAGACAGGTCCGGGATGCCAAGTTCCTAAATCGACCTGATGGGTTAGCCCGAGGATAGGGTGTCTGATATGAACTGCTAAGAAAGGCACAGACAGGTTGAGAAATTATACACTTCCCAGAAAATGGTAAAATGGGGACATTTTCTCTGCGTTCCCTTCACACACTTTTCATAGCCATATCCAGGGACTCTCCAGGCCAGAAAAAAATATTTAGTAAACCCGCTTCCAAAAAATGTCAAACTGGCCAGAGGTCAGGTAGCCTCAAAAGAAGAGACAGCTAACAGGACTTTGGGCATTTTCAGAAGAGATAATTTGGGTCAGGAGAGTTTTCTGGTGTTCTTAAAAGCCCATGGTTGTATGTCCGCCCATGTATGTGAGTGAGGTCAAGGGCAGAGTTGTTATCTCCAGAGGGAGGCAGGTGGTGCCATGAAAACACAGATCCACACAAACACTGTCTGGCACAATTGCCAAAACCTGTCACCTACATCAAGGGGAGAATAATTCAGTCACGTCACTCCAGAAATTTCTCTCATGCCTCCTTCCTGTCATCCCCTCCTCTTACCCTGAGGCAACCAATCACTGTTCTGATTTCTGTCACCAAGATTAGTTTTGCTTGTTCTCGATTTTCACATAGATGGAATCTGTCCATACATACCTTTTTTTTTTTTTTTTTTTTTGGCCTGGCTGCTTCCACTCAGCATAAATTATTTGGGATTCATCCATTTAGCTGCATATATCAGTAGCTCATTCCTTTTTATGGCTGAGTAATATTTCATTGTATCAACATACCACCCACCGTTTATCCAGTCTCCTGTTGATGAACATTGGACGTTGGGGTTTTTTCTAGTTTGGGGTTGTTATGAATAAGGCTGCTATGGGTATTACCCCCAAAATATTTCAGTGCATATTTCTTTTTTTTTTTTAATATTTATTTATTTTTGAGACAGAGAGAGACAGAGCATGAACGGGGGAGGGTCAGAGAGAGGGAGACACAGAATCTGAAACAGGCTCCGGGCGCTGAGCTGTCAGCACAGAGCCCGATGCGGGGCTCGAACTCACGGACCGCAAGATCATGACCTGAGCCGAAGTCAGCCGCTCAACCAACTGAGCCACCCAGGCGCCCCCAGTGCATATTTCCTAAGAACAAGGATACGTGTTTTTTTTTGTTTCCGTCACCAAAATTGAGATATTAACATTGATAAAATATTATTATCTAATCTATAGAACTTCTTATTCAAATTTTGTCAGTTGTGCCAATAATATCCTTTATTTTAAAACTTTTTTTTTTTTCTGGTCCAGGATTTGATCCAGGATCATGAGCTGCTTGGAGTTGTCATGTTTTCATGTCTCATTTAATTTGAAGTAGCTCCTCAGCCTTTCTTTGTCTTTCATAAGCTTGACATTTTTGAAAAGTACAGGCTGGTTATTTTAATGAATGTTCTTCAGTTTAGGATCGTCTGATGTTTCTTCATAATTAGATTCAGGTTATTGATTTTTGGCAGGATTATCACAGAAGGGACATTGTGTCCTTGGTGCATCATCACAGGAGAGCAGGCTGCCTCTTTGTCTATTGCTAATGACGCTAACTTGGATTCTGGTGAAGGTGGAGTCTCCCACTGTCAAGTCTCTGTTTACCATTTGTATTCATAGCTCTTTGGGGGGAGTCACCTGAAGATTGTATAAATAGCCCATGCTCCATCAAACTCTCTAGCCACTAATTGTATCATCCACTGATGATTCTTGCTAAATCAGTTATTACTACAACAGTGGTCAAAGGTGCTTTTCAAATCCCATACCTCCCTTCTTATTTATTTGTTTGAATTCCACCATAAGGAAGACCTTTTTCTCTCCCCCAAGTATTTATTTGTGTTCATTATATCTGTGCAGACTCATGGATTTTTATTTTTTGCAATGCGTTATAATCCATTTCTGTCATTATTTATTTTAGTGCTTAAATGGCCCCAGATTTGGCTCAGTGGGAGCCCCTTCAAGCTGCCCCTGTGTCCTTTTGACCCTTCCCCATTATTCTTTAGGCACTTGCTTACTTTTAGACTCATCATGTGCTTGCCCTGGAATCAGCCAATTTTACCAAGAAGCCCTTGCTTGGGGCGCTTGGGTGGCTCAGTCGGTTAAGAGTCTGACTTCGACTAAGGTCATGACTTCACAGTTCGTGGGTTCGAGCCCCGCATCAGGCTCTGTGCTGACAGCTCAGAGCCTAGAGCCTGCTTCGGAGTCTATGTGTCCCTCTCTCTCTGCTCCTCCCCCGCTCATGCTCTTTCCCTCTCTCTCTCCTTCAAAAATAAATAAAAACATTAAAAAAATTTTTTTAAAAAAAAGGAGCCCTTGCTTATTTTAGCAGAAAATAATCTGCTAAATTATTATTTAGTTAGAATACCCATAACCATATCTATATTAATATTTATAAACCCATCACCTCCAACTCCTATCCAATACCTAAAGGTACATTCTTGTCTTTGCATTGCTGTATTTGTAATTCAGTTTTCCAACAGTCAGAATCCTGGATCCATGATTTTTGTCATATTTACTCATTTGCTTGAGCCTAGAACACTTGCAGAAAGTAATTTCAGAATTGCCAACCCCTACCACTGCAGAAAGCAAACCTGCTAACTAGAGTGATATTTCTGCAGCCCCTTTTCTGCCTTTGTCTGGGTGTATATAGCCAACATGCTGTGTTCAAAACTTCCTTAGATCATGTCTCTTTCCTCTGTTAGTGTGGTTCCGTTATTCATCCAACTTCTGTGAGTAACTGATGTCATTAGTTTCTCTTTGTTTCTTTTTTGCGAAACCTTCATATAAATTTCTTCATTTCCCCTTCTTTCTTGCACAAAAAGTAGTATGCTATAGGTATAGTTTTGCACTTGATTTTTTCACTTAAGAATACATTCTGGAGGTGCCTGGTTGAGCATCCAGCTCTTGATTCCAGCTCAGGTCATGAACACAGGGTTGTGGGATCGAGCCCCACGTCGGGCTCCATGCTGAGCATGGAGCCTGCTTGGGATTCTCTCTCTCCCTCTGCCCCTCTCCTCTGCTCGTATGTGTGCACTCTCTCTCTCTCAAATAAAAAATAAAATAAAATAAAATAAAATAAAATAAAATAAAATAAAAGAATACATTCTGGAGCCACTCTGTCAGTTCATAGAGATTGTCCTCTTCTTTTTGTAAGTTTACATTTTTACTGTAGAGTAACACACAGAGAAAATAGTGCTAGAAATTAGGGATTTCTGAGGTGCTAGTGACATGAGGGTGTTCAACTAATTAGTTTTGCCTGGTTTGAATACTATATAAGTGGGTTCATATAATATATATTCTTTGGTGTTTGCTGCCTTTGCTCAACATTGTGTTTGTGACATTTATTCTTGTGGTTGTGTGTAGTTATAGTTTATTATTTAGTATTCCATTTCATAAGTAGATCACAATATTTTTGTCCGTTATATTATTGATGGGCCTTTGGGTATTTCCAGGTTTTTGGCTTCACAGATAGTATCACTATGAACATTTTAGTACCTAGAATGTTGTTGGTACCTAGAAGTGGAGCTGCTGGGTTATAGGACATGAGTATGTTCAGCTTTAGCGTATGCTATTAAACACTCTCGCAAAGTGTTAATGTACCAACGTACATTCTCTCCAGTCTTGCATAAGGGTTTCAGTTGCTCACTGACACCAGATTCTTGTTTTTTACATCCTCACCGATGTTTTATTTTGTATTCGTCTTATTTATTTCAGCCATGCTAGTGTGTGTGTGTGTGGTGTTGGAATTTTAATCTATATTTCCCTGATGAGCAAATAGCATTTTCTCCAACATCACCGGCAAACTGGCCCCCTTATGAGAAGCAGCCTGGTGTAATGAAGGGCTCTGGCCTTGGAATCAGAAGGCCTGGCTCTGCCCACCCAGATTGGCTGAGCTGTAAGGTTTTGACCTAGCCAAGCCTCAATTTTCTCATCTGTACAAGGGGAATAAAGACCCTTGTCCTGCTTTTGCAGCAGGCACGCAGTGGCACTGGAAGTGGTGGAGCCCCCAGGCCTCTTTCTTCCCCTACTTCATGGGCACATTTCTGTACATAAGACAGGGGTACACTCACCCACATGCCAGTCTTCTTCCTGTTTCTGTCTTGCATCTTTTCCCTCCTTCAAAAACATCTGAAGCTCTCCTCCACCAGAAACTTTCCCTGATCACCTCTATCTTTCTTCTATATCACTGAGGCAAAGCCTAGACCAGAAAGAGCCATGGGTGGACCCAGGAGAACAGTCAGGTACTCTTGGCTTGATCTGTTGCTATGTGATCTGAGGCTGGGTTCTAGAAGGAAACGGGTGTGGGCATTGCCTGTAGCATCTCTGGGGCACTTTGCAAGCTGCTGTTTTAGTGCTCTTTCGTGCAGTGCCAGATGAGGTCATCCAAGCAGTTTAGCAGATGGGAGATAGACAAACTATCTTTGTGTATTTAGAATGGCCAAAGAGATGCGTAAACAGCTGCCAATGTGCCTGTGTGCCAACGAGGAAAGCATAGCATCCCCAAAAGGAGCTCTGGAATTCCCCCAGAGATCCCATGGGAGAAGTGCACCTCCACTTTTCCATCCTTCAGTACTGCTCTGGTCTGGGCAAGGCTCGGATTGGTAGCCCAGCTCTCATTCTTTCCGAGGAGACGTTGGCTGTGGCACCGTGCAGGCCGCTGGGCAAGGCTCTGCTGTGAGTGTCCTGGAGAAGGCTCGGCATGGACCCTGCACGCCAGATGCTGAGAGCCTATGGGGGGAAACAGACACAAACAACTGTAAGTGTGTTCCGGGAGAGGCCCAGATGGCCTCTGACTAGACGGCTGATGGGTAATGGGGACAAGCGGAGGGTGAGAGAAGGTGTTCCCGGCCCGAGTTACAGCCTGGGCACAGACACAGAGCTGGGGGCCTGAGCGTGCCTGTGGAAAGAATGATAGGGGCCCTTAGATCACCAAGGGCCTTGAGAGCCTGGCTGATGAGGTGGGATTTTATCCTGGGGGTAAGGGCTGGGTAGTCACTGTTGTTTTTGAGAGAGGTTGGAATAGGGGTGATATAACCAGGCTGATCACAGATGCTCACCTGTAGAAGGATCCCAGCTCAGAGTCTCCCCAACTGACTTCTACCATTTGGACTCCCTTCCTCAGGGACCCAAAGACTTTTTCAGTTCCAAGAGCTTCCGCCAAAGTAAAAACTCTGGATGCGGGTTCAAACTGTGATGGCATTAGCCGCTCAGCCCAAGATCCTTAGAAAGATCTGACTCCAGAGGGCAGGGCCAGACTATGTGTTTGTGAGGGTGGGCATAGGGATAGGGCAAAGGAAATGTTTGTTAAACATCTCCAGTGCCAGACGTTATGCTAAGTGTTCTACATTCAATATCTCACCATTTGTAACAACCCTGTTAGAATGGCATTAGCCCCATGTTATGGATGAAGAAACTGAGTCTCAGGCAGGCTACATTATCCACATAGTACGCGAATCTATCCACAAAGCCTGAGCCTGTTCCAGGCAAGTGTGTGTGACATGTCTCCAGGAGTCCAGTGGGAGGGGAAGGGTTGTCTGGGCCTGGTGCTCCCGTGGTCCATGACGCACGGCTCTGAACCGCAGGCTTCTGAATGCCCTTCCCCACAGAGCTGCCCCCGGCCATTCCCCATCTGGGCATTCCCAGCCCAAGGTGCAGGGTTGCAGTCTTTTTCTTTTCTTTTTATTTATTTATATTTTTAATAAACATTTTTTAATGTTTATTTACTTATGAGACAGAGAGAGAGAGAGAGAAAGAGAGAGAATGAGTGGGGGAGGGGCAGAGAGAGCGGGACAGAGCTTCCAAAGCAGGCTCTGTGCTGACAGCAGGGAGCCTGATGCGGAGCTCCAACTGAGAACTTTGAGATCATGACCTAAGCCCACAATCAGGTATCCCAGGGTTGCAGTCTTTTTAAAGACATCAGAAGACATCAACAAAAAAGAGGCAAGTTCTGTTCAAATGAGATGCAATTTTCTTAAAGCCTCTGGAGTCCTCCCCTAAGGGAATGCAAGTGTGGATTCATTGCACAGCATTTGTGCTTTTAAAGACTGTTGCCGTCTAACTCCTCCAACTGCGGAGTTTGTGAAACAATGTTCTCCTCACTATCTCCAAGTCATGGACATTGGATGTCATTTCATGCGAACGGTCGGATTCACTGGCCGATTCGTAAACGAACATGAAATTTCTGCTAGTGCTGTACTGGGTGCTGGGAACGCCCAGGGCCAGCCTGGGCCCAGAACACGCACAGTGGCCACAGGGTTAGAACCTTAGTAATAGAGGCTTGGGGTGAGCAGCGATTAGCTCCGCAGTGATGGGGTGGGTAAGGTGGTAGGAAGGGGTACAGCCCTCCACCCCCACCCCTGTGGGGGATTCGGACAGGTAAGTGGGCCCATGCCAGGCCCTCAAGGAGAACACCATCGTCCAGGACCAAGGGAGACAATGACTGTGAGGAGAGAAATTCTAGGTGCAAAGGCCGGCTTGATCAAAGGAAAGGAAACAGGACTGGTATGTTGGCGGGTGGGGGTGGGGGAAGCCAGGTCCCTTTTCTGGAGGGAGTGGAAGATAGTTTCAGGTCAGGTAGTCCTACCCCAGGGCCCCACCTGACTGCCCAGCCTTTCCCCTCTACTCAGAGCCTCAGGCACAACCTTTGCTAGACTGCCTTTGTTTCCCAAGAGACCAGGCTGTTTCTCACCTCTGGCCTTCACTCATGCTGTCCCCTCTTCCGGACTACCCTCCACCTGCACCTCTTCTTCTCCTGACAGACATGTGTGAGGTTCATCTGGGCTCTCACCTCCTCATAAAGCTTCACGCTGAGCTCGGTGCCCTCCTTGCTGCCCCAACAGCACCCATGCGTCCCCACACCGCCCTGGTCACAGTGTGGTTGTCTTGTCTGTCTCCCTCACTGGACTGTGAGCACCTCCGGGGAGGGGGCTGAGTGTTGGACTCCCAGTGAGTCATGAGCGGAGGGACTGTGTGGAGGGAGGCGTGTGACTCCACAGCTCCCTAAAGGGGGGGAAAACCTGAAGTGTTAGAACGGAGAAGGAGCTGGGGAAAGTTCACAACATGGACTATGCAATTGTGTCCAGACCTGAGCTTCTGTTTGTCCTGTGAGTATAAAAGTCACCTGTCTTGCAATAGAGAAAATAAAATCAGAGAACCGTGAATTTCTCTAATCTGTTTCCCTCCAGCAACGTTGATACCCTGCCCCCAGCACCTAGGGGCTCCTAAGTGACCTGAGCCTTGAGGCTTCCCCCTCAGCGTTGGGAGGCCACCTCCTCTCTGAAGCCTCCCTGGAATGGCTGGCTGTACCTTTAAATGGGGCCCTTGTTCCTCAGAACCCGACCCCAGGGTGCTCCACTCTCACTCCCTGCGGGCCCTTTGTCTCTCTCACCACAGCCCTGACCCCATAGACCAGGCACTCTCTCCTTCTCAAACCTCCAACCAGCTTCCTGAAATGGTGGCCCAGCTTCATGTGGATATGTTCTGTTTGGCCTGCAGTGTTTTTTTAGAGTTTTCATTGGTTGCTTAACATTTGAAAATCAGATTTTATTTATTTTTTCATTATGTTTTAAGATTTTACTTTTAAGTAATCTCCACACCCAGTATGGGGCTCAAACTCACAACCCCAAGACCGAGAGTCGCATGCTCCACTGACTGAGCCAGCCAGGTGCCCCCAAAATCAGATTTTAATGAGTTCACTTCGTGATCATTTTTCAAGCTGTACATTAGAATTTATGCACTTTTCTGTATGTATACTTCAACTAAAAATTATTTTTTAAAATCTGCAAACAGTATATCATTCCGTATCTCTTCAACACTGGGAAGGCCTGCATGCTGGACCTTTATTCTAAGTGAGCTTTGGCAAGCCGCTGCCTCCTTCACAGAAGACAGGTGACCCCCATGTTGCCACAGTCCCTGCTGCTCTCTATTCTACTCCCTGGCTGCTTTCCTCATTTGTGTACCTGCTCGAGCATGGGCATGGGAGCTGGTTCTCTTTGTCTTCTTAGAACTTTTATTTCCCACTGCCTCCTGGATGCTCCATGGGGACCTCAAACTCACATCATGACTGAACTCACATATTCCTCCCCATCCCCCAACCCTCCCCGCCAAGTACTCTCAGTACTAAGAAATGCATCACAGTGCCCCCCCATTCCCAGCTGTCCAAGGCAAAGGTCTGGGCATCACCAGGACATTTGTCTCCTCCTTGTCCTACCTGCAATTCACTACCAACCCTGCAGATTCTGCAAACCTGCCCCCGCTCTCCATCCCTCGGCGCCCCTGTCCTGGGCCAAACCGCAGTCATCCCTACTGGGACCACAGCAGTCTCGTGACTAGTGGTCTTCCTGCCCCGACTCATGTCCCTCTAATCTGCAGAATCCTCTACAGCCAGAAAGGTCTTTAAAATGCAGTGTGATCATGTCACTTCCTGTTTCTATCACTTTGATGGCTTCCCATTGCTCTTGGGGGAAAATCCAAACTCCTTACAAGGAAAAATTCCGAGCTCACTGAAAGGGCCTGTGTCCAGGGCCTGCCTCCCTCCTAGCCTCTTCCCGTAGGCTCTCCTATTCTCTACCCCAGACTGTACACTCTCCTATCTCAGCTCATTACCTCCACATTTCATGGGTTTTTTTCAACAGGACATATGGGTTTTATACAATAAATGGTACACATCTTACATTGCATCTTGACTGATTTTTTTCTCCAATTTTTTATTGCAGGAAAATATTTAACATAAAATTTACTATATTAACCATATTTGGGTGTACAGTTCAGTGGTATTAAATACATTCATAATGTTGTATGTGTATCCCCACCATCCATCTTCAGAACTGTTTCATCATGTAAAACTAAAAGTATGTACCCACTGATCAATAGCTCCCCATTCACCTGAATCCCCAGCCCCCTGGCAGCAACTGTTCCGCTTTCTGTACCCTTTAAACAATAAGTCCCTCCCTCAGTCCCAGGCAACCACCATTCTACTATTCTGTCTCTATGAATCTGACTACTCTAGGCACCTCATATAAGCGGAATCATAAAACATTTGTCTTATATGATGGGCTTATTTTTCAATTAGCACCATGTCCTCAAAGTTCATCCATGTTGTAACATATGGCAGAATTTCCTTCCTTTTTAAGGTTAAATAATAGGCCACTATATATGCAATACCACATGTTGCTTATCCACTCATCCGTCAGTGGACATGTGGGTTGGTTCTATGTTTTTAGTTTGATTGATTTTTACACACGTAGGCACCCAGGTTGTTGTGTGTATTCGTGGTTTGTTCCTTCTCATTGCTGTGTAGTATTTCATTGTATAAATATACCACTATTGATACATTCCACTGTTAATGGCATTTGGGTAGTGCTATGGGCTCAGTTGTATGCCCCAAAATTCATGGGTTGAAACCCTAGCCCCAGTATTTGTGTAGGTTAAGTGAGGTCACAAGGGTGGGCCCTAATCCAATAGGACCAGTGTCCTTATAAGAAGAGGAAAAGACACCAGGAGTGCTAGCACATCAAGGTAAGGCCGTGTGAAGACACAGCAAGAAGGCAGCCACCTACAAGCTAAGGAGAGAGGTCTCATCAAAAACCAACCTGACTGGTACCTTGATCTTGGACTTTCAGCCTCCAGAATTGTGAGGAAATAAATTTCTGCTGTTCAAGCCACCCACCCAGCCTGTAGCATTTTGTTATGACAGCCTGAGCAAACTAATACAGGTAATTCTTTATCAGGGGCTATTATAAATACAGCTGCTATGGCTATTCTTCTGCATGACTTCTGGTAGACATAAGCACTTATTTCTATTTAGTATGTCCCCGGGAGTGGGACACCACAGAGTAGACGCATTGGTAGAAAGAAGGAAGAAAGAAAAAGAAAAAGAAAGGAAAGAAGAAGGAGGAGGAGGAGGAGGAGAGGAGGAGGAAGGAGAAGAAGAAGGCAGAAGAGGAGGGGGGGAGGGAAAGGAGGGGGAGGGGAAGAAGGAGAAGATGAAGAAAGGGAAGAAGAAGGAGAGCAAGGAGAAGAAGGAGGAGAAGAAGAAATTGTTTTGGAACCGTCTGAGAATAAGTTATGGTGGATACACTGTCTCACAAAAGCCACATTACAACCAGTGAAGTCAGGACACTATATTATTACTATCTAATCAATAGATACAATCCAACTTCATCAATTATCCCAATCATGTCCTTTATACCCAAAGGGTCCAATCCATGCTCATGTGTTGCACTCAGTTGTCCAGTCTCCTTAGTCTCCTGCAGTCTGAGACAGCTCCTCAATCTTCACTTTCGTGACTCTGACACTTGTGAAGATTACAATCTGGTTATTTTGTAGAATGCCCCTCAATTTGAGTTTATCTGATGTTACTGGTTTTAGGCAGGAATAGCACAGAAGGGACGCTGTGTTCTTCCCGTGCATTCTTACATCTTGTACACAGTCAATCTGTCCTGTTACTGGGGATATTAATTTTTAACATTTGTTTAAGATGCTGTCTTCCAGGCTTCTTCACTGTTAAATTAATTAATAAGTGCAATGCACTTATCAATTTATAAGTAATTAATAAATATTTTGTGGGGAGAGAATTTGAGATTGTGTAAACCTCCTCTTCCTCATGAAAATTTCAGCTGACAGTTCCCTCATCCATTGGTGGTTCTTGCCTGAATCAAGTATTTCTACAATGGTTGCAAGAAGAGCTTTCTCTTCTTCTCACGTGTCTATTCTATGTCTTCTTTATGTTAAAATGGACTCATGCATTCTATCACTATTTATTTTGATGCTCAAATTGTCCCAGATTTGGCCATTGGGAGCCTTTCGAGTTGACTTTTGTGTCCTTTAAAAACATATTTTTAGGGGCGCCTGGGTGGCTCAGTCAGTTAAGCGTCTGCCTCTTGATTTTGGCTCAGGTCATGACCTCACAGTTTGTGAGTTCGAGCCCTGCATCAAGCTCCGTACTGACAGTGTAGAGCCTGCTTGGGATTCTCTCTCTCCGTTTCTCTGCCCCTCCCCTGCTCAAGCTCTCTCTCTCTCTCTCTCAAAATAAATATATAAATTTTTTTTAAAGAAATTGAAAACATATTTTCAATTATGATCAAATACACGTAAAATAAAATTTATCATCTTAAACATTTTAATGTGCAATTTCAGTGGCTTTGAGGACGTTCATATTGTTGTGCCACTATCACTGCTGCCCATCTCCAGATTCTTCATCTTACAAAACTGAAGCTCTGTACCCTGTAAACAATAACTCCCTGTCACTCCCTCAGTCTCAGGCAACCACCATTCTACTTTCTGTCTCTACAAATGTGACTACTCCAGGCATCTCACATAAGTGGAGTCTCTCAGTATTTGCCCTTTTGTGACTAAATTACCTCATTTAGCAGAATATCTTTGAGGTTTATCCATGTGATAGCATGTGTCAGAATGTCCTTCCTTTTTAAGGCTGAATAATATCCAGTTATATGTACAGACCACATTTTCCCTCAATGGGACACCTTGTGGCTATTGCGAATAATGTTGCTATGAACTTGAGCATACTTTGAGTATCTTTGAGTCTCTGCTTTTTTTTTGGGGGGGGGGTAATGTTTATTTATTATTTTTGAGAAAGAGACAGAGTGCGAGCAGGGGAGGGGCAGAGAGAGAGAGGAGACACAGAATCTGAAACAGGCTCCAGGCTCTGAGTTGTCAGCACAGAGCCCGACGCGGGGCTCGAACTCACGGACCGCGAGAACATGACCTGAGTCGGAGTCGGACACTTAATGCTTTTAACGCTTTTGAGTATCTACCCAGAAGTAAAATTGCTGGATCATATAGGAATTCTATTTTCAATTTTCTGAGGAACCACCATACTGCTTTCCATAGTAGCCATACAAACAGTGAAAAAGAGTTTCAGTCTCTTCACATCCTTGCCAACACTTGTTATTTTCTGTTTTTTGATAATAGCCACCCTAATTCATGTGAGGTCATATCTCATTGTGGTTTTGATTTGCATTTCCCTAATGGTTACTGATGCTGAACATTTTTTCATGGGCTTATTGACCATTTGTGTACCTTCTTTGAAGTAATATCTATTCAAGTTGTCTGCCCCTATTTTAACTGGGTTGTTTTTTTTGTCACTGTGAGTAGGAGTTCTTTATATATTCTAGATAGTATCTTGTTTCTATTGACATGTCCCCATCATTCTCTGACTTCTTTCTGTCTGAAATTATAAGGTGTTTCAGATGTTCTACTTCTCCTGCTCCAGCCCTGGTATCGGCCATTTTCCCAAAGAGCCTGGTTCCTTTTAGTGGAGAATGGCATGTAGAAACAGATTTGGCTTCTAGGTTTGCTCATTGCTCTTGGTTGGGGCTGGGGGTGGGGGTTGTCTTCCCAGGCCCTATTAGTGGTCTGAGCTGTAGAATGTGTGTGTATGTCTATATCTATATATTGAAAACCATAAGTCACGTCAATACCTCACATCAATACTACAACCCACCACCACAGGGTTTATTCTAGCTTCTCCCCTTTCCATGTTTGTACCTTCCTTCTCCAACAGTGAGAAACCTAGCTCCCACCATCCTCAGTGCATTCACTTATCGCTCAATCCCTTTGTAAGTAGCCAATCTCTTGACTTCCTGGCCACCACTTCACTTGGCCATCTCCCTGCTCCCCTCCAACCCTCTTGCTGCCTTCAACATGTATTGGGGAAGGGGAAGGGATCCTAATGGCTTATGGCGTGAATTACTCAATTATTCAGGAAGGAAGGAAGCAAGGAAGCAAAGACAGTGCTGGGGTTTGTAGAGCGTGCGGACAGCTTCTCTGCATTTCCGCCCTATGTAACTGGCTGAAAGCTCAAGGACTTGTCTTTAATGGCCCCCAGAGCTGTGACTTCTGCCTCTGCCTCAGTGCTCCTGGGCAGGTCCCTGGTGCAGGGATGCCCAGCAGACCATAATGAGCCAGTCTGCTCTGGCTTCACTCTTGTTAGGCTAGACAAGTGCATGCTGGCAACTGCTGGAGGCAGCAATGACTTGCTGAGCCACCCAGCACTTGAACCCTACCTAGAGACCCTGGACCTAACAGGGTCAGACATGACCCTGGGGCCCTGGGCCTCCCCAAGCCAGCCAGAGAACCCAGGCAGGCCTGTCCAAGGAGGTCAGGCTGGAAATTGGAAGAGATCCATAAGTGATGTAGAAGCTCTTAGCTGAGAGTAACCTCCTTACCCCCAGTTATTAAGCCGCACTTTACCAAATGATTTAGAGGTTTCCCTTCATCCCAGCCACTGGAGTAGGAGAGGTTTTGCCCACCACTGTCTTCCAGCTCTTTCACCAACACAGGCACCCCGGGAAAGGGGATCGGCACCTCTGTCCAAAGGAGGCCCTGGCTTAGGCACAGCACCAGGTTTCAGCCACACTCAGGCAGCCAGACTGACGAAGACCCACCTGCCCCCCAACCAGGGGAGGCTTAGGAACATGGGCAGGTAAGAGTGCAGAGGCCAGGGGATCTCCTTGGTTTTCCTACCCACATGTGTACCCCACCCCCTGCTTAGAAAAATATGCTTTCCTCCCCCGTGGTTCTGTAGTGATTGAGGTCAATTCAACTCAGAATACTGGGACCAATATTTCCTGAGTGGCTGCCATGTATGTGGGCCTGGGCTGGATGCTGGTGAGTCAGACTGATTCCTACCCTGGGAGCCTGAACTAACTGCTGTCACACTCAGCAAAGGGGGTCAGCAGCCACAGGAGGTCCAGCCAGAGTGCTAATGTGTATTCAGAGGAAGGAGTGCTCCTGTTTGGTCATGGGATGGCTTCACGTTGAAGGAAGTGGAGAGGGAGAAGGCCTATGGCACTTGGAAATGAAGTGCACAGCCCTTTACAGTTTATAAAGCATGTCAGCGTGTACAATCATCCCCAAGAGCAGATAGGGAAGCGGAAACTGCTGTATCCCCTACGCAGTGCACAGGACTGGCAGATAAAAAGTGCACAGTTTATCTGTGCTAAGTTAACAAAGGGGCCGTGGGAGCTGGGGAAGTGGCTCCTCCCTGCAGGGCCTGTGAGCCTGGGCTGGGCAGGGTCAGATGAAGACTTTTATTTAGGAGCCAAGGTCTGGAAAAGAATAAGATCCACCCCCCCCCCCCACTTCCCATGTACAAATTAAAATAAAGCTAGTCGTGAACCACAAAACAAGAGTAAGGAAGTCCTACAACGGTTTGAGTTTTTCCATTCTGACTCCAAAATGATTTTTTTTTAATGAATGACTTCTCATTTGGGCGTGCCCTGCTTTGCTGGCGCCGAAGCCTATATGGGGTCTGGCTCATCCAGTCTGAGCTTGGCTCCGCTTCTTACTGACTCCAGCATGGACTCCTGGCCACTGGACCTCGGGGGTACAGAAAGATCCCAGCTGTGGGGTCCAGCAGGCCTGGATTTGAACATGACACCACCACTTAGCAGCCATGTGCATCCATTTGGATCAGACACTCAAGTCTCCTTATCTGAATAAAGGGTTCATGGTAGCTGCATTGTGGGATTGGGCAGGAGGGAAATGGAACAAGGTGTGCTAAGGGTCTAGCACAGGATCTGGCACACAGCAGGTGCTCAGGAAGTACCAGGCGGGTCTAACCAGAAGCTTCTGCAGCTCTAACCAGAAGCGAGCCTTGAAGCAGAAGCCTGGCGGCCATCTGAGTTAGAGATGGGGCAGCAGTGGCCAAGCCTGGGTCTTTCCCACAACTGACCTAGCCAGGAGGCTCCGCCCGAGTGGCCTAAGATGGGCCCTCAGTCCTGGGACCTGCCCCTCCCTCCTCTAGGCCATATTGGGCAGATTAGTCAGGAAGTGTGCACAATGGGCTTATTGTTATTAGAGTAAAACAGAAATAGCTTTGGAACTGGAGACTGCAGGGGTGGGGCACAAGTGCTGTGCGTTACTTGCTTTTGCAGGAAAGCTTTTTCCTGAGGGAAACTCAGAGTCACAGAGGTGTGCTTTGGGTGGGCCACCCAAAGGCAGACCCTCCTCAACCTGCCCCTCCCTCATTCTCCTGACCCATGCCAGCCCCCACGTCTTCCCTCCTCATTTTCCCCTGCCTTAGCCTGCCCCTGTGCCTTTACACCCTCTCTCCACGTCTCTTACACCCTGGATGGCCCCAGGCTGCCAGAACGGGAAGTGCCCAGAAATCTACATCCCCCCCAAGGACTGGCAGTGCAGAAGTATCAACACCCCCGCTCCCTTGTCCCTGATTGGGACAACTCTGAGGTGTCCCCAGAGCTTCCCATGGGACTGGGGCAAAGTCCCCCTCCATGCAGCATCCCTCCATGCCATGCTCTCGCTCGGCTTCTTTTTCTTTGCTTCCCCATCTCACTTCCTCATTCTTCTGCTGTTCTTTTCTCCTTGGATAGCTTCCTGGTAAATCGCTTTCACACAAACCCTTCACTCAGTCTGCTCAGAACACAGGCCCAGGCCCAGTGAAGGGAGGTGTTTGGGAGAAGTCTGTGGAGGGACTGGCTTCCCGGAGCCACTGCTGCGTCTGGCTTCGCAGAGTGGGAGGGGAGGGGAGGAGGAAGGGGCCTCTCTCGCCTCAGCCCCTCTGCAGCCCTGGAGTGCAGGTGCTCACTGAGCTTTCTGCTGGCATTTGACAGTGGGCACCGAATAGACACCCACGGGGGCCAAGGGTGACATCTTAGAAGATTTCCTTCTTCAGCAGACCACTTGTGTGAGAGGCTGGGAGCCACTGCCTGTGGCATCCAGTGAGTCACACCCACTCTACAGGTGTAAAACCAGAACACGGGGGGTGGGGGGGTGGGAGGGGTAGAAGGGGTGCTACGCCACGTGGGGCTCTGCCTTCCAGCGGCCCTTCTCAAATCCTTGGCTCCCTTCCCAGAACTCCCACTTTGGGGGGGCGGGGGGGAAGAGAAGAATAAATTGTGTTCTAGATGTTCAGCAACAGAAGCAAAGTGGCTGAGTGGAAGTAATGAATAGCAAGAAAAAGGAGTCAAGAGGACAGGCTTACTCTTCAGCCAGACCGGAAGTGCAGAGACAATAAACACAGTCACTGCTCAGAGAACATGCTGTTGCTGTAGCCACCGCTGCCCGGCTCCATCACAAACCCATCCCTGGCCCAGAGGGAAGGGATCCTGCAGGTGAGGGTGGAAGCAGGGCCATGGCATGGATAGGGACTATCTACTAGAAATACCCTGAACCAAACCTGAGACTCTGTGACATTCCAAAGAGGGCTTAGCCAGGATGGAAAGAGGGGTGTGAGTATTGTTGAATCTCAGAAAACAACAAATACATTTTTAGAATAAGCTTGTCCTGGGGCACCTCAGTGGCTCAGTTGGTTAGGCCTCTGACTTAGTCTCAGCTCACGATCTCGCAGTCCGCGTGTTCAAGCCCCCCGTCGGGCTCTGTGATGACAACTCAAAGCCCAGGGGAGTCTGCTTCGGATTCTGTGTTTCCCTCTCTCTGCCCCTCCCCCACTCACATTCTGTCTGTCTGTCTCTCTCTCCAAAGTAAATAAACATTAAAAAAAAATTTAGAATAAGCTTGTCCCCAGTATTGCTCAGGAGGTACTTAACAAAAGAATTATTCTTTGTTGGGGTGCCTGGGTGGCTCAATTGCTTAAGCATCTGACTTCGGCTCAGATCATGACCTTGCTGTTCATGAGTTTGAGCCCCGCATTGGGCTGTCTGCTGTCAGTGCAGAGGCTGCTTTGGATCCTCTGTCCCCCCCTCTCTCTGCCCCTCCCATGCTTGTGTGCTCTCTCTCAAAGTAAATAAACTTAAAAAAAATATTCATTGTTTTATCTGAAATTCAAATTTAACTGGGTGCCTTGTATTAATTAATTAACTAACTAATTAACTATTTTGCTAAATCTAGCAACTCTAGGTGGGGGCCAAAATGGTTGAAGAAACCGGACATTTATCCTGGCAGCTGGCAGACTCCCGGGGACAGGTGCATTGGCTTTCAATTTCAGAAGAGGTGTCCTGGGAGAGAGTTAGAATCAGAAGATGGAAATGATAGTATTTGGAAATAGCAGCTTCATGGTGTGTTCAAGAAGAGAGTAAGTGGCAGAAAGAAGATACGGTGCCAGTCACCAGTGTGGCTCTGCCACCTATTTCTATGCAGCCTCGGGATTCTGCTTCTGAGCCTTGGTCTCCCCAACGGTGTCCTTCTCCATGGACCTGCCTCTGACCCCACAGGGCCTGCAGTCCACACCAGCCTGCTTTGTGTCCTTATTCCCATTACATTTCTCCACCTGGTGAATCCAGCCTAAGTGCCTGAGATTCTGGAACAATGGCCTGGTGAGGATACAGAGCCCAGTGTGTCTGCCTAGTTCTTCCACCTGTGGATGTGGAAGCAGAGACAGTTATGCAGAGCCCTAAGACCATGCCCACTGGGCTCACTATGATGCACAGACATGGTCCTGCAAGGCTCTTACTCTATCTGGCCGGGCCTGTGGTGACTGGGCAGCCCCGAGCCCCTGCCTGGAGGTGAGATGCTTCTGAGCGGTCACTAGCTTTGGGAACCAGCCCCAGCAGAAGTTTCATCTTCACCCTGGCCCTGGAAGGCTTTGCCAGCATCAACCTTGTTGGAGAGGACAAAGCCTCAGGTCCACATCGCAATTCAGGCCTTGCTCAGTACTCAGTGGCCTGCCACTCATGACCCCAAGCCTTGGACACAAAACTCACGTGCGCTGTGCCAGGCACCCCCACGAACACCGAAACCTCACAAGAAACAGGCAGAAGTGTTCCAGCCTCTATTGCTTCATTGCCCCTGTCCACACACAAGCCAACGGAGGCTTTCAGAACTGCAGATCCTTGCCTGAAGCCGGTGAGTGGCAGGCTGGCGTTTAACCCCTGCTTTAACCCCACCTGCAGGTTAGCTGCTTCCCCTGCCCCTTCCTCTGTTTGCACACTCAGTTCTCTGCTGCCAGTTTGCCCGGAGGCCTCCAAGGCTTTTCCCCCAGAAGCCCTTCTTCCACCATCGCTGTCTGATGCCCCTCCAGCACGGCACCTCACTGCAGGCCCACTTGCACCTGTGACTCCTGGCATTTGCACAGCTCTCTGTAGTTTACAAACCTTTTCCCAGGATACTACGTCATGTTGATTTCCCCAACTGCGACTCCAGCCCCAGTGGAGAGCACCCGTGCCTCTCGGGCAATTACCTGTGAGAGGCCAGAGGAAGCACCCATGTGCAAAGTGTTCCTTGCAAAATGTCAGACTATTCCAAGCAAACAGAAACGGGCCCTGAGCCAGCTCGGCCGCAGCAGGGGGGATCCAGGGAATGAGGCCTCCCAGGCTGCAGCTCAGCTCCTTTCTCTCCTTGCAGGCCTCATCCCACTTCTCGGCACCTGCATGGAAGGACGCCTTGCTCATTAGCTGCCCTAGGATCTGCAGAACCGACAGCCCAGCTGCCTTTCCTCATTCCTCCTGGCCCCAGATGCCATTAGGCTGGGTGTGTGGTCCCTTAGTTTCTTCTTGTTCCCACAGGGCTCACATACTTATGCAGACATCTACCTATGCCAGGGCCAGGGCCAAAGGGCCCTGGCCACCAGGGCAGGACTTAGTTTTTCTTTAGTAAGTCTTTCCTTATTGAAATTTTCTCTAGATCGCCATGGACCCATGTTCCCTGAGTGGAGGTGCTTTTTGTGAAGTCCCGGCTTAGCATGAAGTACACTGTACTTTAAGTCAAAAGACCTGAATTTAAGTCCTGGCTCTGCTGCTTTTGAGTTGGTGTTTGTCAGGGCTGCCATGTACAGCTGCACAAGTTGTGCACTACTTTGCTATTCAAAGTGGGGTTTGGAGACCAGCAGCATCCATATCACTTGGGAGCTTGTTAAAAATACAGAACTTGGGTCCCACCTCAGACTGACTGAATCAAAATCTGTTTTAACAAGATCCCGAGGTGATTCCAACATTAAAGTTGAAGATTTGCTCCCGTGTAAGGATCCCAGGTAGCACCACACATACAGGCTGCAGTGTGACTGACACTCCTGGAATAGGAATGACAAGCTGGCCCAGCTCGGGTAAATCCTCCTTGGGTGTCATCTCCTGCCTCCAAATGGAGACAATAATGTCTGCCCTCAGAGGGGCTGTGCTATAAAATGAGGACTGAGCAGGGAGGGCCTCATAAGGCTGGTGCTCGAGCAGGACTGGCTCAGGCTGACACGACTGCATCTCCTGGCATGTGAGCTTGGGAATTTTCACTACACCGAGGGCTTTTAGGAAAAACAGGATCCTTATGTTTTGGAGTAGAAAGGACTTCTGGGAATTCTCTGTTCACACAGATATCCAATTTTCACTCCATTTTATAGACGGAATGGATGAAGGAGAGGTGAAATAGCAAAATAAATGGATGGTAAGTAGCTGTGCTGGGATTGGGGCTGGGGGCCTGCTCCACCTCACGGCCCCACGCCCACCCCTGGTCCCTACCCCCCACCCCTCCGGCCACTAGCACTGTCTTCAACACCCAACACCACACAGAGATATACTTGAGGGAGCGTAGATAAAATGTGCATCTTCCTTAAAATAAAATCCCCAAGTAAAGAAATGGACAGCTCTAGGGGTGCCTGGGTGGCTCAGTCGGTTAAGTATCTGACTTCAGCTCAGGTCATGATCTCACAACTCGTGAGTTCGAGCCCCACGTCGGGCTCTGTGCTGACAGTTCAGAGCCTGGAGCCTGCTTCAGATTCTGTGTCTTCCCCTCTCTCTGTCTCTCCCACACTCATGCTCCGTCTCTCAATAATGAATAAACTTTAAAAGAATTAAAAAAAAAATAAATGGACAGCTCTTTTTCAGACTTAAATAGAGGATGTCAGGACAGATGAGACCATCAGAAAAGAGTATATCAACACTGACTTTCTAAACACTTACAGACCTTGTGTTGTGTTGCTAGGCCTTGTGCTGAGTCCCAGATGCAAGAGGAAGATACGGACCAGTCTTTATCTTGCTCCCAGTCTGGAAGGGACACATGACCTATGCTCCAGAGAAGCTAACAGTGAGTACAAGGCCCTGGGTATGAAGTCCACTGATGTTATGTACTACTAGAGGAGTTAAGAGAAGAATGAGAAGTTTTTGGGTGAAGCAGACATGGAAGATTCTAGAAGATGCTGTATTGGAAAAGCCTGAAGGCAAGTAGAGAGGAACAGAGAGCAATGAGTGCAAAACTGGAAATTTACAAAGTATGTTTAAGAGCCAGGGGACAGCTTGACTCATCTAGAACAGGGGTGTCTTAATCCATTGGGGCTGCTTTCACAAAATTCCACAGACTAGGTGGCTTATAAACAACAGAAATTTATTTCACAGTTTTAGAGATTGGAAAGTTCAAGATCAAACCACTGGCAGATTCTGTGTCTGATGAAAGCCAGCTTCCTGATTCATAAATGGTGCTTTTTCACTGTATCCACACATGGGAGAAGGGATGAGGGATCTTCTCTGGAGTCTCTTTTATAAAGACACTAATCCCATTCATGAGGGCTCCACTCTCATGACCTAATTACCTCCCAAAGTCCCCACCTTCTAATATCATCGAATGGGGAGTTAGAATTTCAACATATGAATTTGGATGGACATAAGCATTCAGACCATAGTAAGAGGCCAGAAGTCTTTTTCTGTAGAAGTCCAGAGAGTAAATATTTTTGGCTTTGCAGGTCATAGGTTCTCTGTTCCAACAGCACCATTGTAGCTGGAAAGCAACCATAGATAACAAGTATACCAAGATACATGGCTATGTTCCAATTCACTTCGAAATTTGAACTTCATATAATTTTCATGTATCGCAAAATATTATTCTTCTCTTGATTTTCCCCCAACCACTTAATGGTATAAAGATCATTCTTTGCTTATAGGCTGTACAAAACCTTGTGGTGGGACAGATTTGGCTTTTGGGCCATAATTTGCCCATTTCTGGTCTAGGGGCAGGATAAAAGGTAGGCTGGGGCGAGATCATGTGGCCATTGGATACCAGGTTAAGGACTCTGGTCTTTTTCCAAACCCAAGTCAGATGTAGGAAACCATGACTTCCAAGACACTTTCTTCCTAGATAAGTTGCTCCCAAGATCCCAGGAAGGGGGTCCATGATCTTGTGCCTTTTCCTGAAAGGGGCAGGACTGAGGGAGGAAAGGTTTGGGGTTAAAAACAGAATCATTGTTAACCTTTGAAAGCACTAAATACCCTAAGAATCAGCTAAATGATTCAATGAAATCACATAGGTTGTTAAATATTTGAATCTGGAGCCGAGAGCTGAAGATGAAGGTAGTATTTTAAACCACAGGAATCGACAAGCCCATTCAGGAAAGGAATGTAGAGAGGGAAGAGAATGAAGCCGAGGATGGAGCCCTGTGGCACTGTTTCTGGGGGTCAGCTAAGGACCAGCAGAGCCTGGAGAGGCAAGAGGAAACAGCAGACTGGGATGCCAGAAGCCAAGGGGAAAGATTGACTGCAGAAGGAGCCGGTGGCCAGTGCACCCAGTGCTGCTGAGAGCAGTTGAGGGTGAGCGCAGAGCGTGTCTGGGAATCCGGTCACGGGCAGGTCTCTGGTGACTTTGGCAAGAGCAGATCAATGTGGAGGTGGGTGTGGAAATCAGAGAGCGGAGGTGATAGAAACAAGTCTTAGGAGACATTCTAACCTTTGCAAAAGGGATGAAATTAAGCATTAGTCATAGGGAAGGATGAGAGATTGAATGAAACTCCATAGACTCCTATTTTGTGCCTACTCTGTCCCAGGCACAAAGCCAGGCACCGAGGATACCAAGATGGGAAGGGACGAGGTCTGAATAACCACATTCCTAAATATGATCTGCATCCAAACAAGCATAAAACAACAAGGAACACTGGAACCATGAATTCTGTGTTTGGTGATCAGAAAAAGCAACCCCGAGGACGTGCTACCTGGCCTGTGCATACAGATGAGGAAGGATCAAGAAAGAAAAGGCCTGCTGAGCAGTGGGAAAGAGGATTTCAAAACAGCAGAGTTAGGAAGGAACAGGAGGTCTGGGGGACAGCAAATGATCTGACATGGCCTGACAGGTGGTGGTAATGATGAGACACAGGGAGTGGCAGGAGACACTTTTGGAGACGTTAGCCGGCCATGATGAAGTAGTCCTTTGTACTGTGCTCAAGAGACTGCAGTTTGTAAAAAGGGGGAATGAAAGGGAAAAAACAGTGGTCTACCTGCTATGTGCCAGGCACCGAGCTAGCCACCCCTTTGAACGTGGATTTGCAGTATAAGATAGACCTGGGTTCAAACTCTGATTTTGCAAGGTGTAATAGCTGCATAGCCTTGGGCCCTTTGACCTCGCAAATCTCAGTTTCAACTGTAAAATGGGGAGGATAATGCTTATCATATGGAATTATCAGAAGGCTTAAGTGAGACAATAAAAGCAAAAGCAACTGCCAGAATGATTATTTAAATACAGTGATAGTTGCAAGTTTAGACTTGCATTCTAGAAAGATTGCTCATGTAGTGGTGTGCTGGACAGATGGGGGCGCTAGGGATAGGACAAAGGGGAGACCGGAGCTACCAAGGCCAGGTAAGAGCTACTGCAGGACTAGTTAATAAAGAAGAAAAAGAAACCAAGGAGCTATTGTTGGAGCCTAGAGGGGAGCTGAGTGCTGAGGGCCTTACAAAGGTCTGGTCTGGGGGGGCGCCTGGGTGGCTCAGTCGGTTAAGCGGCCGACTTCGGCTCAGGTCATGATCTCGCGGTCCGTGAGTTCGAGCCCCGCGTCGGGCTCTGTGCTGACAGCTCAGAGCCTGGAGCCTGTTTCAGATTCTGTGTCTCCCTCTCTCTGACCCTCCCCTGTTCATGCTCTGTCTCTCCCTGTCTCAAAAATAAATAAAACGTTAAAAAAAATTAAAAAAAAACAAAAACAAAAACAAACAAAAAAACCACAAAGGTCTGGTCTGGGGATGGCTGAATCTGGGGTATTCTATGAGTAAGGGGATGTGGGGGCAGAGCAGGGAAGAGGGTGAGGAAGAAGGGAGAAGCAAACAGAATGATTTCAGTTTCTCCTGCTTGACTGGCCAGTGGACCTCTTAACTAACTGAACTGGCAGATACAAGAGAAACTGTGGGTGTGGGGAGACTCTATCATTTTGGACAAATTGAGTTTGAGGATTCCACAGAATGCCAGATGGGGAGGGCCTGAGGGAGTTGGAACCAGAGATCAGGAACTCCAGAGAGGAGGGGCCCGGGGACTCAGACCTGAGCTGTGGATGCAGGAGGGACAGCCTAGCTCATGGAGAGGGAATGCCAAGAGTCCAGATGGTGTATGAGGTGGGGGCAGGGAGAGGGAGACTCTGGAAGGTCCCTAAGAATCCAGGTTTAGGCCAGGTGGGAATAATCCAAGATATGGTTCACACAGAACTTTATATAGTCTATTAGAAACTGCATGGGCTTCAGCTATTTTGATTCAGACCCAGAGATTCAGAGCTAGAAGGGAGTGAGCACCTAGTCTTTTCTGTATTCAGTACAGGCCAGGCGCTGTGAATAAAGCTGCTTCCTAAGGGGAGAATGCCCAGCAGTAAATGCAGAAAGAGTCATGGAATTAGACAATACCAGCTGTGTAGTGAAGACACAGCCTTATCAGTGGACTTCACAGTTAGTCCGGACACCCCGGTTTTAGGGGAGAAATGGTCTGGAGATTTTGAGGGGATACAGAAGTGGCCTGGTTGGGAATTATACAGTGGAGGTCTTGGTGGAACCCAGCTAAATGTTTTTCCACGATGTCTTTGTTCTATGTCAACAGCCCTCCAAGGTATGCAAGGCCCAGTGAAATCCCCATTTTACAGCTGAGAAAAATGAGTCTCCAAGAGATGGAGAGACCTGCCTCCCACCACACCAGTGCCAGCAAGCGGCAGCGGCAGCTGCGAGCCCCAGGTCTCCCTGCTCTAACCTCTGTCGGCTGTTTTTGGCCACCTGAGCTGGCGGGAGGCTGGTGGTGAGGGCCAGAGTTGCCTGGGGACTGCGGCCCTCTGGGGTGGGGATGCCGAGAGAGGTACCACTTCAGGTTCAAGTTGCTAGTTTTGCAGGAGTATAAAATTACTGCACAAGTCCCAGAGAATAAACAGAGTTAACACCCCATTAAATACAATGGACTTTCTACGTGAGCTTCAGACGTGCCTAGATTGAAACTAGCTGAGCAGGAGCTGGCCCGTGAGTAAAATGTATCACGCACGCTGCCTTAACACTTTCAAAAAAGAAAAATCCAGCACAGGGAGAAGGAAGCGCCAGCAGCAGCTCTGCAGGCTCAGGGCTGAGGATCCGGTAATGAAGTCTTTCTGGAAGGTAAGAAAGGGCTGTGTGCTGTATGCTATTTTTAAACATGCTGGAGCAGCACATGTATTCCTGCCCTGCACACTTTCTCCAGCAGAGGAGGGGCCCCGGGGGAATGCAGCCAGGAATTTAGATGCTATTTATTGTATTTCCTTTTATCAGTCAAATGATTTTCCTATTTCCCATATAGATAAAGATCTTCTGCTTACAGCTCCAGCTTGTTGACCTTGTCAGGACTGCTGTGCAGTCTGGAAATTGGTCCCAGAGAGAGAAGGGCATTGTTAGGGGGTTTGTTTGTCGGGTTGGGTTTTTCTTCTCCCAGCAGGGAGGAGATCGGTTTACAAAAAAAAAATTAAACAAATAAGTAAAATAAATAAATAAATTAAAAACCTTCCGAAAAACCCAAAACTGATTGTTTTGTGCCTTTTTGCAAAACTGCAAGTTTGTCCAAGCAGTTTGGTTCACCAGCCTCCCTACAACCCTCCCCACCCCACCCCCCACCCCCCCACCAATGCGTCCACCTCATCTTTCACCAACCCTCTCTCTCTGTCTCTCTCTCCCCGCTGTAGCAGCAAACCCGACCCTGGACCCCCAGCCTGGGACCCACTGCCGTGTTGCTGCCTTGGCAGGAGGTGAGCAGAGGAGGCGGCAGCTCGGTCTCAGCTTGCAAACTGAGCCCGTCTCTCTTGGCTGTGCCAGCTCCGGAGGCCCCTCAGAGATGCCAGTATGCCTGAGTGGGAGCAGTTGCAACTTCCCCTGGGCTGGAAGCCTTGGGAGCCAGCAAGGCCTCGGGAAGCTGCATTCTTGGGCAAGGGCGTGGCCAGAGGACTGCTGATCGGCGGGGCGGCGGCGGGAGGTCTCTTCTTGGGCAAGCTGCCCTCATTGTCTCGCCTCGCCTGGGCCTGCTGGCCAGGTTCACCAGCAGGAGCAGCACCACTGTTCCTCACCTTCTCCGGAACAGGACCAGCGGATGCTGTAGGAGGCTGGGGTTTCATTATAAATCCTCTTCATTTCTGGCTCGCTCACAACCACAAAACATAAAGAGAGCCAGCTAGACGGAGGGAAGCCAGCCCCTTACAGATTCAACGTTTGAATAGGCAGGAGCTTCAGGCCCTCTTCACACCAGCGCGGGTCAGCTGTGGATTTTAACAGAGCTGCAGGCTTTCTCGAGCCCCCAGGTCCCTCCCCATTGTCATGGTGCTTCCTGGCCGGGACAGCAGAGGGCGCTGGCTCTCCCGACAGCTTACTGTCTCAGGCGGCGCTCCCACACATCTGGAAATGGGCTCTTCCACTCTTACGAAATGTTGGACAAGGATCTGTCCGTGTGAGATGTGCTGGCACCGAGTGAGCAAGCAAGCATACACATCAAGAATTCCACTTTCTCATTAGTTCAGTTTCTCCCTCAAGAGCACTGGTGGAATGTGGGGAATTTGCCTTGCCAGAGCAGCCTGCACATTGGAGTCTTGGGCTCGGTTCAGCCTGGGTGGAATGCTTGGAGGGACCACCTCTGGTCTGAAGCCTTTGCCCTTCCCTCCCACGTGGAGGGGGGAAAAGAAAACAGAAGAGCAGGACCTCCCAGATCTTTCCCCCAGGGGAAGAAAGCTAAGAATGTTTGGCCTTGCCCCTGTGGGCCTCCTGAGGAGAGCAAATGCCCACATTTCCAGGTCCTTGAGAAACAAGATCTAATTCTAAGAAAGCATTCCCAAATTACAAGCGATTAGAAATGCCAATGACATATGCAAACAATGCAGCTGGGAGAGGAGAGACTGCCCGGAGGAAGGCAGAGCTGGAGCCAGGGAAGGGACCTGTTTGCTATTCCCAGAATGCTCCCTAGACTTCTACAAGCCGCATGCATTTAAATGTCCACATTTTCCCCGCAGAAGCCAGCAATCTGTACTTCTCTTGGCCAAACAACACATCAGTCTAATATGGTGTGGGAGAAACGCGTTACATTCTTTTATGAACAGAATGTTAACATCACCTAGAATCAATATTTATATCCAAGAACACAAGGAACCGGCTTGTTTTGTGCTGCGGCAGGTTTAAGAAAGGGACATCCGGGGGTTGCTGGAAGTTCCCCTTGCTCCTACCCAGAAAGGCATGGCCCATGGCTCTGGCATCCAAAGGGTTTCCACCTCGAGACCCTGCAATCCTGGGATTGCGAGAGGAAGCCAGAAGCAGCAAGTGGGGCAGGACTTCACAGTGAGGTCCAGGACGGGAGACAATATCCTGTGACAGTTTGGGGGAAGGAGGTTCAGACTTGTATCCTGGCACTTTTCCTATTGCATATCAAAGTGAGAGCAGACACAGCTTAACATAAATCTTAACACGAGAGACTTCTGGGGGGTTGGAAAGCAAGGGACGGGGTGAGATGACGCTTTCTCTTTCACACTGGTGAGGTTTTTTTGGCCAGGCAATTACCTTCATCTGAGCCAGCCATTGTGACAGTGAAGGAAGCCAAGTCTCCTCCCCTCAGAATGCTGTGTATTCCTCCAGAGGTTTTTGGGAAACTCCATCAAGCTCCTTAGGCTGTTTTGTTCCTTAATGCTGTTTTTATTTTACTGCCTTTAGAAGCCTCTGGGCCTGCAGCCTGGAGTCAGTGCCTTGCTCCTTCTTACATGATTTCACTTTTGCCTGCACCAGAGCATCTAAAATTGTGAACGTCTTCTTCATCTCTTGGACTGAATTGGGGCCTCATTTTGCAGAGCAAGCAGGCCCCACTTGGTTCCCAAATGAGATGCTGAAGGTTACCCCTTTCAACAGTAGCACTTGTCTCTCATTAAATGCCTGGAGCTCATTACGGTATTACCTGCAGAAAAGTCTCCACGGCTTTAATAGACATGATCTTTAGAAAAGATCCTTTGGCTTATGTATAAGACCAAGACATGATTAATCTTGGCCCCATTTAGCTGGGGTCAGATCTTCAGTCTACAGTGAATCCTCTTCTTGGCATAATCACAATTTACAATTTTCTAAAATTTACAGCCCTTTCCCCTGTGTCGTTAGCATGTTTAGTTGTTGCAATTCACTTGATTGGTCCTGTTATTTTCATCCAGTTCTGAGAAACAATCAGTAAATATACCAATCATACTTGCTATAAACTCAGCCGTGATATACAGACAATATTTCACTGTAAGCCACGTGGATGTTTAGCATCTTTACAGATGCAAAGCTCCCCCTGCAGAAATCCCATGCAAGAAACCTGTACTAGTTAAATGCTCTGAACACCTTTAGAGATACTGCCTGATTTAAGCCAACCAGAAAGTGGCACGTGGGTCCAGATGCTGTTCTGGTGTCATGGGCAGAACAGAAGAATAGTCAAAGTTGATAGGAGGGTCAAGGATCAAAGAGTGAAATCTTTAGTCAGGATGGTGGGACTTTTCGCCTGTAGAGCAGTGCCAGAATCTGAGAGGAAGGGGCTGACACTAGGGCCTCCTTATGGGTCTTTAGTAAATGTCACCTCAAGTCCAGACCTATCTTTTAAGCTTTAGAATTGTCAATATAAATACTTATTTAACACCTACCCTCCTGCATCTGAACTGAACGTGGCCGCAAAGACCTCTGATTTGTGGACACTCCTGCCTGTTCCAGTCTGCTCCTCCCCCAGGCTTTCCATCCCAAGAAATGGCGCCCCTATGGATCTGTCTGAGATTCCTGCACAGCTGCTCTCTCTCCTCCCTCTTTCCCACCTCTAGCTGTCACTCATCTTGTCCACTCTACTGCCCACTGAGCTTCATGGCATCCTCTCCTCCCATCCCTTCTTTCTTCAAGTCCCATCTTGAGGGTCACTTCCTAGAGAGGCTTTCCCTGACCCCACAGTCTAAAACAGGTCCCTACTCCCTGCCAGCACACTGTCGAGAACCACCACTCTCTTCCTGCGTTTGATCCCCGCAGTTAATATCCTATGGACTCAGCTTTTCTTATTCATGTTTCCTCCACTAGACTGTAAGCTTCACAAAAGCAAGAACCATTCTGTTCTGTTGAGCCTGCCACGGAGGGTAATAAATATAGGCTGAACTACTTAATGAAATTATACTGCAATCTGGGCAGCTGCTGAGAGGGGGTATGATGCTACTTTAAAGGTTTATGCCTTCCTGATGAACCTGTCTGGCCAGACCCCATGTTACTCCCAAATTCCTCTTTGAGGAGTCCCTCACTGAGGGTTGGGAGAAACCGAGTCAAATTCCCAAATGTCTCTCTAATCTGCTTCTTCACCATTTCTACTACAGACTCTTCTTACTTTTGGCCTGAGTGTTTTAACAGTTTTCTAATCAGCCTCTCTCCTTACTGCTTTGAATTCAGAAGTCCAGCAAGGACTAAGAACTGCAAACATGAACAGGGGGAAATGCTTCTTGACTTTCATAAACGTCTAACTGAAATTGTGGACTTTGATTTTAAATGTGGGCAACAAACCCCAGCAGGACCTGTGAGTTTGCCCCCAACAGAATCACATATGTTTTTATATCACATTACAGCTGTTGCAGATATTGAAATACAATTTCTGGCCATTAGTGTTTTGAAGTTACGGTAGTTATTAGAGCTGCTGCTAGATTATGTTATTTAATCCTTTATTAAGAAATACAAATATTCTGGGGTGCTTGGGTTGAGCGTCTGGCTTCAGCTCAGATCTTACAGCTCATGAGTTCGAGCCCTGCATCTGGCTCACTGCTGTCAGTGCAGAGCCCGCTTCAGATCCTCTGTTTCCCCACACCTCTGCTTCTACCCCACTCATACTCTCTCTCTCTCTCAAAAATAAATAAACGTTAAAAAAAGAAATACAAATATTCCTATGTAACTCATTTTTAATATTCTGACAGCTAGATTTCAATATAGTTAATTTCCTTAGTAATCCTATGTATTTCAGCTTCTGCACTTAAAAACATTATTTTGAGAAGCATTCACAGCCTTCACAAGATTGCCAAAAGGGTTTGTGGCAGGGTCACCTGGGTGCTTCAGTTGGTTAAGTGTCTGCCTTCGGCTCAGGTCATGATCTCACGGTTTGTGGGCTTCAGCCCCAGGTCAGGCTTTACACGAACAGCTAGGAGCCTGGAGCCTGTTTCAGATTCTTTGTTTCCCCCTGTCTCTCTGCCCCTCCCTAGCCTGTGCTCTCTCTTTCTCAAAAATTAATAAACTTAAAAAACTTTCCATTTTTATTTATTTTTTAAATCAATACCCTGGATTTGTGTTCCAAGAATTACTTGAGTACAGCAAAAATGCACTCATAGCTCCAGTTCTATTTTTAGCTTTTTTTAAAGAACTACAGATGACCCTTGAACAATGCCAGGGGTTAGAGGCACCCTCCCCGCGCCCCCCCGCGCCGCCCCGACCCGCTGCCCCTGTGCAGTTGAAAATCCACTGTGACTTCCCAAAAACTTTACTGATAGCCTACTATTAGCCTACTGGAAGCCTTACCAATAACACAAATAGTCAATTAGCACATTTTGTATGTTATATGTAATATACACTATACTGTTATAATCAAGTAAGCCAGAGAAAAGAAAATGTTAAGAAAATCATAAGGAAGAGAAAATACATTTACTGTGCTGTACTGTATTTATTGAAAAAAATCCACACAGTTCAAACCTATGTTGTTCAAGGGTCAATTGTACTTTCTATTTATTTATTTATCTATTTATTTATTTATGATGTTTATTTGAGAGAGATAACACGAGTGGGGGAGGGGCAGAGAGAGGGGGGCACAGAGGATCTGAAGCACAGAGCCCAATGTGGGGCTCAAACTCACAGAAACCGTGAGATCATGACCTGAGCTAAAGTTGGACGCTTAACCAACTGAGCCACCCAGGTGGCCCTCTATTTTTTTAAAGTTTATTTATTTATTGATTGATTGATTGATTTAGAGAAAGAGAGAGAGAACACTCAGGGGAGGGGCAGAGAGAGAGGGAGAGAGAATCTCAAGCAGTCTCCACACTGCCCGTGCAGAGCCCCGTGTGGGGCTTGAACTCACAAACTATGAGATCATGACCTGAGCTGAAATCAAGAGTCAGATGCTTAACCAGCGGAGCCACCCATGTGCCCCTCAACTGTACTTTCTTTAAGGCCTACCTCAAAATGTTATCTTGGTAGTTTTTTGTCCTCTTCCAAGCACAACCATTGAATCCTTCCTTTGTATATTCCAGAACAGTTTGCTTACAGCCATCTGATAATTTCTCAGATCCTCTTGTAGTTAGCTTGGTGTTTACTCTTTGTTATATTGTGAAGTTCTTGAGGAGACAAAAGTCCTCAACTTTATAGCCAAAACACATAGTATATACTTGGAAAATGTTCAAATGAATGACTATACTTAAAATATTTGTTTTCCCCTGGGGCACCTTGGTAGTTCAGTCGGTTAAACGTCTGATTTCGGCTCAGGTCATTATCTCACGGTCCGTGAGTTCGAGCCCCATGTTGGGCTCTGTGCTGACAGCTCAGAGCCTGGAGTCTGCTTCAGATTCTGTGTCTCCCACTTTCTGCTCCTCCCCCGCTCGTGCTCTCGTTCTCTCTCTCTCCTTCAAAAATAAATAAAAACATTAAAAAATATATATTTGTTTTCCCAAGGGATGAGTAAAATCCGTAAGGACCACACCAGTTTGTCCTTAAAAACAAGAACTTCTTTTGATAAATTAAGTCCAGTTAAAAAATCCAGCAGCCCCAAGAACAATAGATTATCATCTTACATTCCACTGCCTGGACCCAGCTGCCTTTAGTTAATTTCTATCCTTGAAGATAGCAAAGCACCCCCGGCAGGAACCCATTTGCTGAGTCCATAAACCTTTTGGCTGTATCACTGATGTCTTCTCACATTACCCCTCTTTGAATGATGCCAAATATGTATCGGCCAAGTCTCTTTCAAGCAGACGCTTTCCATTACTTGCCCCAGGATTTTCTAACCATCAGGTTACGGTATGATTTTTATATCCTAGAACATTCAGCTACTTTACGCCAAACTTTAACAAATGCAAATGCAAGGTTTGAAAAATTCTTTTCCTAAGGAGCTTGAAGAATTAAAAAGGAGACCATTCCTTAATTTCATAGTTCAACAGCTCGAGTGGATCTTCGTGTGTGCGTGTGCACTGAGGCTGGAAGGAATGTTAGCAAACACTGATCTGAAGTTAGAATCTCAAGGAACCACAGACTTTTAAGAGCTGAAAGGAAATTTTTAATGGATAGCAGAGAGATGTAAGTGTCTTGCACAGGGTCTAATCTGCTGGTTGACTCTCAGATTTAGCAGGTCCTACACAGAACTTTTGCTTTCTCCTCCATGATGTTCAATCCTTATGTCTTAGGCAATGGCACTTCTATTCACTACCCAGTTGCTCAAGCCAAAAAAATCTAGGCAGTTGTTCTTTTTTTTTTTTTTTTTTTTAAGTTTACGTATATATTTTGAGAGAAAGAGATTGCATGTGGGCAGGGGAGGGGCAGAAAGAGGGAGAGAAAGAGTCCCAAGCAAACTCCGCGCTATCAGTGCAGAGCCTGACTTGGAGCTCGAACTCAGGAACTGTGAGACCTGAGCCGAAATTAAGAGTCAGACGCTTAACTCACTGAGCCATCCAGGTGCCCCCATCTGCTCTTTTCTGCTCTCTAGGCCAAGCTATTGTCACTTCTCCCCTGGATTCCTGTGCCAATCTTCTGATTGGTCTGATTCTTCTCTTGCCTCCCCAGTTCTGTACACAGCAGCCAGAATGATGCTTGAACAATATAAATCAGGTCTGTCACTTACTTGTGTAGAGCTCTCTTCACACTACACTTAGAATACAATTTAAACTCTTTAGCACACCTTACAAGGCTCTAACATGATCTCATTATTGCCTACTGGGCAACTTCAAAGCCACTCCACCTCTCATTTACTCCGTTTCAGCCTTATGGGTTTCTTCCTTGAAATCCTAGAGCTCATCCCTGACTCAGGACTTTGGCCTTTCTATTCCCTAAATCCTTACAGGGCTGGCTGTTTGGAATCAACCTGGTCTGTCCTGAAACTTTCTTTTTTCACAGAATCCTTTCCTCTATCTTTGTAGCATTTCACCTCGTCTTGGCAACTAGCTGAGGGGAGTCTGTTAGGTTATTTGTTTATAGTCTCTTTCCCCCCAGCAGGATATAAACTCCATGGGGACAGGGACCTAGGATATCTCCTGACACAAGAAAGACATTCAACAAACGGATGATTCGGTCTAGTTCTCGTTCTCAGCCCCACCATGCTATGCTGCTTTGAACTCATGGCAGTCTCCTTAAATACCTCTAAGACAGTCTGGCTACAGAGGAAAGTGGGGTCAGAACTATCTGGGTATGAATCCTTTGTCTCTTCCCAGGTGTACAACTGTGCAAACTGCTTATCATCGTTGAGTCTTAATTTGCTTACCTGCAAAGTGGGTACAGTAGTCCTGCTCTATAAGGTTGTGGGAAGAATTCAATGACATAATTTATACAAAAAGCAGAGCAGAGTGTTTGGTCTATGGTATGTTCAGTTGTTCTCATTTCCCTGGAGTCTTTCACAAAATATTATAGTTAACATGTAGGTGTTTATTCTGTGATAGGTACTAAGAGTTTTACATGGATTAATAATTTAACCCGTATAAAATCTACACAAAAGAAACTATAAATATCCCTGTGTAACAGATGAGAAAACTGACTAGTTTAAGCAACTTGCCTAAAGTTACACAGTAGAAAACTGCAAAGCTCAGGAAACGAGAACCCAGCAATTCTGTCCAATTTCAGACGCAGTGAAACTGTCATGGACTGTCTTTATTTTGACCCCTCGGAAAGAAACATATTTTACATTCTAACCTAGCACATGTGTATAAACTAAAAGGGGGAAAAAGTTTCACAAAATAGTACTTACCTTACTATATGTAGTGCATTCTGACAGTTTCTCTTCATTTTATTAAAAAAAAAAAAAAAAAAGCTCTTAACCAACTTGATTTAATGGCCTATTAAGTTGAAAGCACACTTTCAAAACCATTCATCGAAGTTACGATTAATCCAACTACTCTTATTTTCAGCTATCTCAAACTCTACTAGAAAAACTCTGATGGTTATCAGTTGGACTTTTATATTTCATTTATGTTTCAGATAAAGGCTTTATTAGTGAAGATGCTGATCCCTCAAGACTCAGATCTATTCCCCATTGCCAACCCTCTTGCTATCACAGAAAAACCATCTCATCAGGTGAGATCAAGCAATTCTTTTACTCTCCAAAAATTATTTACCTCTATTAAAGCTCTTAATACAAGGTGCCCCATTAGAATTATTTATGCACAGTTTCTCCCTGTGGACACACATTCCCATAAAAACCAAACTAAATGGTTTCTGGATGAGGGGATGACTGGACAGGAACATTTCACCTGCTCCAACTCTCAATCTTTATCCCTTTATGAGCTGCCATGTGAGCTAGTGTTTATTTCTACAGATACTGTGAAGCATATTTCTTAAGTGCAGGCTATGTGTCAAAAGGCAAATAAATGAAACAAAGAAAAAGCCCTTGACTTGGAACTCTCAGTTGCAAGGCAGGAAATTCTTTCAGAGGGCAGGAAGTAGCTGTGAGCTCTTCCGCCAAGTAATGCTTCAATTTCCCCTCCTTTAGGAAAAGATTATCCTGGTGTTGTTTTAATCCAGCAGATGCTGCAGTTACAGAAAGGGAACAAACAACTGGGGGAAATATTACCACCTGTTTATGTTGACTTTTACCAAAGAGGACTCGCTGCCAGCTGTGGAAGGCTAAGGGAGAAAGAAGCTAAGGTGGGAATACGAAAGGCTAACTCAGACTGTAGTTAGTTTTCAGGTTTTTGGCTGTGTAGTGGGGGGAAAAAAGTCCCTAGGAAGTATATATGGCCATTCTCAGACGGCCAAGAGGCAAAGGCAATGTAATGTATCTTGCTAATAGAGCAGGGCTGGCTTTAGAGTTTTAGAACATGCATGGAATAACACCTGCTAGTTGCTTACTCTGTATTCATTTTCTTCAAGTGACTAAAACTCACGTGTCATCGGGGGAAGTACTGTCCAAGGAAAGATGACATTTCTTGGCCTCCTTTGTAGTTCGATGCTGTCATGTGACTGAGTTCTGGAAATGTTGAGTGTGATTTCCAGGAAGACTCTTTAAAGGGTGCTGACTCAGCTGGGTTTGCCCACTTTGCCCTTGCCCTCTTCTCTTCTTCATGCTGCCAGGAATTTCAAATGATGGCTGATTGCCAAGTGGCTGTTTTGGACCACAAGATGACCCTGAGAAAGGAACCATGTTGTGGTGTGGACAGGAGCCATCATCATGGTCTGGGACTGTCAACCTTTGGAATACTTTTCCATGAGAGAGACACATTTCTTGTTCAAGTTTCTGCTTATGTGAGCTTAAGTGCACGGTCAAGCCCAATCCTAACTGAGTTACCTCAAGAATTCTTGGCACTCATGTAACAAAATCTTCCTGTCCTCCAAAGCATGGACAATTCTGTTCCCTAATTCCGTCTTTCTAACAACAGTGTAAGAGAGCTGTGAGGCATGTGTTCTGTCAGAAGAGGAAACTCGGGCTGGGAAAAAGCAAGTCCTACCCAATACGACACAACTGGCTACTTGGAAGAGTAGCAGGCTTTGAAAACCAGGTTACCTCATCCTTAGGATTTTGAAAGCATGGTGGAAATGGGTGACAGATTTCCTTTAAAAATGATTTTGATTGGTTGAGGAGTGGTTATTTTTAAAAGCAAGCATCTAAGGATAACTCCTCTCTTCTGTCAAAAGGGAGAACATCAGACTTCTTTCAAGTTGCCTCCAGAATACTACTGCTACATTAACATGAATTACAACTCACTGTATTGTTATACATACATTAAAAGAGTTGAACTCTAAGACACATTTTGAATAAGCAATTAGTAAAATGAATGTATTAATGCTTTAAAAGCATAACAGTCTTGATGATTAACGTAGAGTTGACACAGTCTTTAAGATGAAAAGGCGGAGGTAGGTCTTTTTTTCATCACAATGCAGGGAAAACGGAATGAGGTGATGGATTCCACGTAGAAAAGTTTTAATGAGGCAAGTGTCAAGCAAGCATATCAACTTCTTCAAAAACAAAGAAAATCTAAAAGTTTAATTACAAAAACACTTGTACAGAAAACTTGGCATTTTAACAGTTCCAAACACATGTACACAATTTTTTTTTCTAAAATTTAATGTTGTCAGAAATAAAACACTTTGTCTTAACTTTCCTCAGCTGCTCCTTGGGTTTTAATTAAAGAAAAAAAGAAATGTGTAACACTGAATAGGCCACAACTAATTTCTTGAGAAGAACATGTAAGTGTGCAGGAATAGCTACTGGTTTATTGGGAAACATGAATTAGGTACCGCGTTAGTCTGTAACCTCATTCACCCCCTCCTGGGGGGGGGGGGTGGTGGTACCACAGACCTGCTTTACAGAGTCTGACAGTTTTGTGGCAGCTGAATCCCAGCCACCAAAGTCAGGTGTGTAGATACCGAGACAGCCGGGATTTCAAAAGCAGGTTGTGTATTTTGTGACAATGGTTTTAGACTGTAGTTCTCTCCCAAGATCTGGGACATTCCTGAATATGCAAAGGTTTCAAATCAATGTCAGATGTCCTATCTACAGTCGGGAGAATGATGATCTTTGAACCAATCTTTGGACCAAGGTGCAGTCTTTCCGGTCAACAGCACTGCTAACAAAGGTGCACAAAACTGACACAAAGGAGAAAGAGACAAGTATCAGGAGGAAAGAAGAAAGGAGACAAAGTGTCTGGCAGAAGGCAGGCGCAAACTTCCAGAACTGGCTTGGCTGTCCTTCTGCCACACACACGGTGTTCTAGCTTGGACTGAGCAGGCGAGGAGTCTGAGAGAAGTGACAGGAACAGCAGGCGAGGGCAGAAAAACAGGAAAATACAGAAAAGCAAGCTAGGTTTATAGCAACAAGGAATGATGGGCTCTTATTCTAGGAAGTTGTCAAGTGGTTGTATGTAGGCTTCAGTGCACGGAAATTTGATGTGTGCTCACATAACATTTTGCAAAAAGGTTGCTTTTGTTGTTATTTTCTTTCCTTTGGGCTAATAAAGAAATCAGGTAAGGAGATGCTGAGAAGACAGGATGGGGCAGCAACACGACAGGGGGTTTCTGGCTTGCACCCTGGCTTATGAGCAGATTGTGAGGGGGACACATTTCCACCTGCTTCAGTGGCACGGTGCCTAGACAATGGGCTCAGCATGCCCCACTTTGGTTCCAAAGATCTCAGCTGCAACTGTCAGCCTTGTGCTCTAGAGCATCAAAACAAAACAAAACAAAACCAAACCCTGAGGTGAGAATCAGAAACCTCTCTCCCCTTGTGGTGTTAAAAAAATCACTTACTGAGAGGGGAAAAGGAAGGGAAGCCCGTCCTTTTGACATAGATTTTGCAGTTGTGGCTACAGAGGAAAGACAAATTCCTCTGTGCCCTTGTTTGTCAGCTCAAGAGACTATTTTGAACATTTCCACCTATCCCCACCGGAGCATCAGTACACCTAAAGCAGACAGGGATTCCCTCAGTTTTCCCTCATGATAGACTTTGGGTTTTTGTTTTTGTTTTTTTTTTCCTTTTCTCCAATCCCAAATCAGAAACGACTTTCCCCATTCTCTCCTGTTTACCAGTGACCTTTTCCTCAGTGAAAATGCTCCACAAGACACTGCCAACAGATGGGAACAGAAGAGCCTTGCTGGGGCTGGGACACCGTGTATGTGCAGGAGCAATGCTTAGAAAACAGCAGGCAGTACCAAGGAGGAAGGAAAGAGCATTCTCCTTCAGGGCAGCAATCACAAAGCCTCGATGAGGGCTGGCACCCACTGAGTGCCATGTGGGGTAAGAAACACAGCCTGCTCTACAGGACACTGTCAACAAGAAGCTCCTTTCTGTGGAGTCACAGCAGGACAATGATGGGAGAAGCCTGGGCCTGTCCAATGAGAGAAACTCTCCTTCAGAGCCAGCTGAGCAACAAAGCCCAGAGGTCAGAAAATGGAGATGTATAACTTGGTGGGGGTGAAGGAAATAAAAAATAACCCCCAAAGGCATTACAAAAAAAAAGTGACAGCTAGGTAAGAAAACTGGAGCCACAGATAAAAGGGTCCCATCTGAAGGGGAACAATGAGAAGGTTTCCTTTCTGCTACAGAAGATGTCAGTGTCAGGGTTGCCCGGTCAGCAGAATATCCGCAGACCCACTTGATCAGAAATGCAGATGACAGGAAACTGAAGACTTGGGAGAGCGGCTGTACGCTTTCAAAGCTGCACAAGGCCGGTGCCACACGAAGAGTGCATCCATGTTCCTCTGGCTGCTCCCTCACATGGCTTCCCGGGGTGAAGGCATTTAGCTCCTAACTGACAGTTCTTCCCCAAGCAGAGCAATCTGTGCCCCCTCTCTGCCTCCGCTCAGTTCAAATTTCCATGGATGGCTTCTCATTCCTCACAAGTAAAACCACTCACAGAACACCACGGAGCTCTAAGACCTGTAGAACCGGGGGGGAGAAAACAATGAAGATACCGAAAAGGTGAGCACTGATCAGAAAGGGTTAGAGCTATGGGTTAGAAAAAAACAAATACTCTCTTCTATTTTGGGGAGGGCTATGGCGAGGAGCAGGGTGCGGGTAAACAAGAGTGCATGAAGCTGCAAGCAGACAACCTCCCTGAGATGTCTGAGATCACATTTCAATGAAGAACATGGTTCAGTTCCAGTTCAGCAACAGTGGGGAGGTAGGAAAATCGTCAGCTGAACACAGAAAAGCAACTATCGGGGCCAAATCTGATGATGGAAAATTAGTACTCCATTTTAGACCAAAGAATGTATAATCAATCAAAACCAATTTTCTTCGAGTATAAATCTAAAAACTTTGGCATATATATAGAAATGTATTGTGTGCACAGGATCAATAAATTTTCTTACATTGCTAAAAATGCAATCGCGTAAGAAAGGGCTTTTTTTCCTTCAATTCCTCAAAGAGCCAAACATTTTTCATTTGGTTAAACTGAAATTAAGCAACATATGGATTTTGACAGCTTATGTAACATGGTCACCTCGCAATGTGAAACTGCCCCCATGGTTTCCTCCCAGCCCTACTTTTTTTCTAGGTTAGATACAGAGAAAGGTGACAACTAGGGCAAGTCTTCCACTATATGTCCATAAAAATAATTTTTAAATGGGCTGACCAAATTTTTATAACATTTAATCACTGGATTGTAAGTTTTTCTATTTACCTCCTATTTATCTTAACACTTGTATTCCAAGGTTTTTGGTGCCTTCCCCTTATACCTGCCCCCACCTCCTTATAGCAATGTTTTAGAAACCCCACTGAACTAGAATTTGGGTATACGTGTTCTAGTCCTGGATTCTGCACTCTTCTACTTAGGTATTTTCAGGCAAGAAATTTCACCTCTCTGTGACTCAGTTTCTTCCTATGTAAAATGTTGGGATTTCTAAAGGTCCCTCCCAGCTCTAATATGCTCTTCTAAAACTGTAGAACACTGGCTTCCCTTCACTCACTGGCTCCTAACAGTGGATGAAACCTTTGCCAAGCTCATGTCAGAGTAATTAATTGCACCACGAATGCTGGGGACATCAGGCCTAGCTGTCTGTACATATCTGTATAATGAGGCCAAGCTAGTATTAATCACAGTCTTTATAATTGTTTCATTTGACAGTTTTGAGGGGTGTGGGGAACTATCTACTCTTAGTTATGTTTGCATGGCTGGATTGTAAGAATCTGTAGTAATAAAATGGTTCGTATTTCAGGTACATTCTAGGTTTTCAAAGATACCTCAGAGAACGGATACTACAGTTTATATCCTCAGGATGGGTAAGGCTTTACGAAAGTCTTCTCACTGGCAAGATGCTCAAAATAGAAAACCACTTTTGGCTCAAAACTTGCAATAAATGCCCTATACCTACGTGAGGAGACACCATATTATCAATCACTGTGTTCTTTCACAGTCTTCCACACTGTTTGTCCCGGCTCTCTCTTTTCAAGCCTACAAGAGTGCTAATTGAAAACACTGTGTGAAAATGAGAAGGATGATGAGCTCCAGAAAATCCCAGGCCTAGATTTACAAGCTGTTCCCTTCGCAAACAGCAGCAGTAATGCCACTTCTTTATTCTGTAGGGAGTCCAGTCGTCTCTTAGAAGTATGGTCGGTTCCATCTGGCTACACACTAGACGGTAATCCAGGACGGTAATCCTTTCCCCATCAGGGCACAGGAGAGGCTAACATATCATGCATTGTCTCACACAGTTACCATCCAATGGCATGGCCGAGGTGGATAGAGACTACTGCTTTTGTCTCTGCTAGCAGATGTTGCCTCATTAGACAAAGAATCATGGGTTTTATTAATTATTTATTCTTATACATTTTGCTCAAGGCCCAAACCATGCTACAATATGAACGTGTGTATGAGTGTGCTCACGTACCTGCAGGACAAATAAATAACGATTCAAAACCATGACTGGCCAGTGTAAGAAGCCTATTCTGCTGTCCCCTCTTGTTTTTGGATCCATATATGGCCACCTCATCCTATGGTGCTAGGATTTCCACAGTTTCTACGTTTGCAGGAATGGGCCTGCAGACCAAAGGGTTGTCAATTCTGTGGGATGGCACACTACAGGGCACCCTAGCTCTAGGAATTTAAGTGAACACCTACGAGTTCTATTTGAAATGACAGCTGATGACTGACCATTCATACCAAAAAGTTTATACGGACAGACTTTCTGGAAATGTATTTTTTTTTTTTTCTTCTCTAAGAGGAACTACTACTAGTCATTTGTTGAATATATTTTTAAAGGGCTTATTTTCTCTCTCCTCTCTTTTTTGCTTATTGAGAGTTTAGTTTTTAAATCTACTTAAAGTCTTTTTATTTTCTTATTTAAGTAATCTCAACACCCAATGTGGGGCTGGAACTCACAATTCTGAGATCAAGATTCAAGTGCTCTTCTAACTGAGCCAGCCAGGCGCCCCCCTGCCCCACCCCTGCCTTTAAACTCTAAATCTGCTTAGGAGCACCTGGGTGGCTCAGTCAGTTAAGCGTCCGACTTCGGCTCAGGTCATGATCTCACAGTTCGTGAGTTCAAGCCCTGTGTTGGGCTCTGTGCTGACAGCTCAGAGCCTGGAGCCTGCTTCAGATTCTGTGTCTCCCCCTCTCTCTCTGCCCCTCCCCTGCTCACACTCTGTTTTTCTCTCTCTCTCAAAAATAAATAAACATTAAAAAAAAAAATTTAAACTCTAAATCTGTTTAAACAGGGCAATAGCTGTTTCACTGTAGAGATAGTTCATATTAACATTTAACATACAAATAGTTACTCTGATATTGAGTAGTGAATAAAAAGCTTCTTATTCATGTAGATTTTATATACATACAATGTCTCAGTGATTGCTGTTGTAGGTTATCATTAGTATTTTCCAGGGAAAAGGAAGTTTAACAATTAAGTGATATTTATTTTGTTTTAAGTGCTGTTTGGGGGGGTGATTTCCTCTAAGCTTCCCATTCTCTCTTCAGAACACTTTGGGAAACTGACACCGGAGAATACAGCTAATAACTGACAAAGCTGGAATGGAGGTTCAACCACAAAAAATCATGCTCTTTCCATTAACCACGCTGAGGCATGCATGAGAAAAAACTCTTTTCTAACATTATTTATTACATTGAGTAATCATATAACAGTGATTTTAATCAAGTCTCCAATTCATTTATTTGATGTAATGCCAGGGTTTTAGTAGTACTGAGAAAGTCTACTGCCTTATTTTTGATGACGTGTTGGCACATACATATCGCATCAGTGAGCACTCACCATTCCCTAACGATCAAGCCTGTTCACAACTTCTCGAACTGTAGCTATGAAGTTTTCATTGTCTTGGGGATTAGCTAAAATAATACTGTGCAGTCTGTTCATATATGAGTCAATGGTGTCCACTGTAGGTGTCTCTCCACTTCCTGAAGTGAGATAAGAAGAGAAAGTAGGAAAATCCTCCCTATTCAGTTCAACCATAACACAGTTAAGTGACTCCAAGTTAAGGCAACTATGACTCTAATGTGGTCCACTCCACAGACCAGGTTTTCATTTCAGATGAGACTTTTAGACCTCAAAGAAATGAAATTAATCCACAGAGATTGAATAAAAAGATGGGCTATATAATTGCTATACAGTATATAGGAATAGCTGCATATAACAAAATGTTAGAGACTCCCTGCTTTCTGCTGCAATTATCCTTAACATGAAAGAGTATATAAAATATACTAGTGTTTGTTTCTCTCTTCCTTCCCATTAAAACAGAATTACAAAGCAAACAAACATATATAAGAAAAATGCCCTACTCAGGATTTATTACTCAGTTTCCATTATTCTGAATATCAAGTTAAGCTTAACAGAAAGTAAATTATATAAAATGTAATTGGAGAAAAATTTAAATGACCCGAGAGTCTAAAATTATGGATGATCGTAGCCAATATGGAGATACTATTACGTGACCCCCCAGAAAACGCTGAGGGAGGAAAACCCTTATTTTACTGATTTTCCTCTTGGTGGGGAGACTTCAGCCTTACCCCACTACTACCAACACAAATAGCAGCTGCTCCCTTGCCCCCACCACCAAAGTGCTCGGGGAAGTGTGACATTACCAGGCAAGGGCATGCTGGCAAAGCTGCTGGTCAACACCTGCCGCAGGGTCTCCAGGTGCTGCTGTAAGACCGTGTTGCGGCTCCGCTCCTGGATCACATCCACCTCCAGCTTCTCCACTGCTGTGCGCATGCTCTCCACGTGCTTTTGCAGGGCTGCATTCCTCTCCTCAAACTCCATGTTGGATTTGCGAAGCTGGCGGAGCTCTGCCTCCCGGGCTGAGGACACACCCCCCGCGCAGAACACAAGTAGCACTAGGAGTCTCGGAGGATTCCCAGACTCTTACAAGGAAGTTCTGCTTAGCTTTCTCTAATTAGCTACCCCACCTCATTTCCCTAGTCTCATTATAGCCTTCCAGATAGCAATTTCAGCAATAAAATGCCTGGGTCCCCAGAGCTATTTTAATTCTTAAAGCTGGTCATATTCCTACTTAAAATTGCAAGGAACAGTTGCAATTCTTGGTATTTCAATGTTTGTTTTGTTTTTTAAAACTATGCAATGAGAAGCCTGAAGGGCTTCGCAAGGGGATCCTGGGAGACTGATGCAAGCACAGCTGTGGGTCTCCATCTTTCCTGCAATGGGGTCAGCTTTGCTCTTACTCATTTTATATTCTGGATGCCCATATAAGCTTTTATTATACAAAGGGTTTTGGGCTAAGAGTCTGAAAGCAACTGAATTAGTGATGCATATTTATTTCCTTTGATCCAGAAACTAAAGTAGCTTTAACAAAACTGGTCTAGCTTTCATTCACTGGTTTGTGAGTAGCTACTTTTGCTAGAGAGTGAAAAAAAAGTAGCTTTCTTCTTCCAGACTAGCCCTAGGGTGGAGAATATCACTACCATTGCTTTTGAGCAATGAATCCCTCCTGAGAATGAAATCCCCTGTGACAAATCTGAGGAATACAAAATGATACTTTAGTAATTACCTTTGCTGTGGTTCAGGAATTCCTCTGTAAATATAGGAATGTCAAAAACAGACCGTTCCTTTACTTCTGTTTCTTTCTGTAAATCAAGAGTAACAAAACAGTTCTTTTTTCCCCCCTTCTCTTCTTGAAGTATAGTTGACACACAATGTTACATTAATTTTAGGTGTACAATGTAGTGATTCCATAAGTCTATACATTATGCTGTGCTCAGCACAAGTGTAGTTACCATCTGTCACCATACAATGCCATTACAAAACCACTGCTATACCTTTTATCCCAGTGACTTACTTTTTGTAGAACTGGAAGACTACCTCCCACTCCCCTTCACCCATTTTGACCATCCTAACATCCCTCCCCTCTGGCAATCATCAGTTTGTTCTCTGTACTTATGGGCCAGTTACTGCTTTTTGTTTGTCTATTTATTCACTTGTGTTGTTTTGTTTTGTTTTGAGAGGGAGAGAGGGAAAGAGGGGGAGAGGGGGAGAGAGAGAGAGGGAGAGAGAGAGAAAGAGAGAGAGAAAGAGAGAGAGAGAGAGAGATTGAGAGAGAGAAAGAGGAAGGAATCTTAAGCTGGCTCCACGCTGAGTGTGAAGCCCTACATGGGGCTTGATTTCACGACCATGAGATCATGACCTGAGCCGAAATCAAGAGTCAGACGCTTAACCAATTGAGCCATCCAGATGCTCCCATTTTTTGTGTCTTTTTTTCCAATTACACATGTAAATGAAATCATGTGGTATTTGTCTTTCTTTGACTTGTTTTACTTAGCATAATACCCTCTAGGCCTAACCATGGCAAAATTGCATTATTATTTTATGGCTAAGTAATATTCCACTGTGTGTTATGTGTGTGTGTGTGTTTAAATAGGTAAGGCCTGAAGGCCATGTCTTCCTTAATGAAACAGTAGGGTGAGCAAGGATCAGTCCAAGTGAAGGTGTGAGGGAAATTCCACCTTTTCATTGGAATCACCTTTCATAGAGCTCAAGCAGGTTAAATATTTAGTTCTCTCAGGTGTACAATTGCTGTGCAATGAGAAATCTTAAAAAAACCTACATAAGTTTCTCTAATGGAGAATTTGGAAGCCATTTCTGAGTTCTGTGCTTTGAATAGTCAACAGTATACAAGTATTGAGGTAGGAATAGAGAATGGGAATTTCCACATGTTTTTTCAGTTGCTTCTGTTGGTTATCCATGTAAAATGCTCTGAGATAGGGCTGTCTGTTCTAAGTTTGCCAAATGGACAATAAGAACTTTCAGCAGAGATCTGCCGGTCACGAGCAATAATAATGGCATCCTATTAGTACCACCACTTTACTTATTTACAGGCGCAGCCTATAGTTGGGGATCTTTTACACTTTCTTCAAACACAGGAAAGACAAAAACAAAAACAAAATCAAGAAGTCAGAAATAACTAGCCTCTAAAACTGAGAAAATCCAGGATTATGTGTGATAGAAGAGAATAACAAAGCCTAAAATTAACTTGCCAATTTGGTGAATTTAAAAATAAAGTTTAAAAATAAAGGTCTCACAAAACTACTGCAAAATATATTCCACAGTGACCCTTAAGAATAAAGCCAATTTCAAGATGCCTTGGCTGGAATTTCTACAATGAATTTGAAGTTGAAAGGATTAGGAATATAGATTATAAGTGTATTGGCACAATGTTTAAAATCTTACATAAAAAAAAAAATCTTACATAAGATGGTAAAGACAACAGTGGGAAATGAGTACTGAAGAATTGCTAGTGAGATCTGAAGGTTCCAAAATCTTTATAACATAAAGAACGGTAAAAAAAACAACAAAAAAACAAAACATTCCTACAAAAACATGTTTAAAGCCAGAGATAGAATGCATCTTTCCTAACTCTTGCCACTAGCCTTTTATTATCTTTGAACACAAATATGATTGGTGCCCAGTAAAAAGCTAAGCAGTTAACAGTCTGTGAGGGAATTCTGACAACCAAGCTTCCATATTCATTTTGGCATCTGCCTTGTAAGGGGGCTGGGTTGTATGAACAGCCTGCCAATGGCAGCTGATCAAGAGAGACATCTAAGATGTTAAGTCTGAAAAACTATGTATTTACCTAAAGAAACTTTCCGAGCACTTAATTTTTACCTTTATCTCTTAAAGAAGGCAAGCAAACTTTCCCATATCAATTTAAAAATAAACAACAAAATTATCAGTGAAAGCCCCAATTTCAACATGCAAAGCTGTACCTTGGGCCAGTTCTTGGTGGTTTCTAGGAGAACTAATGCATGGGCAAGAAGAGTTGGTGCCAGAAAGGATCCTAGACATATTTCATAGTGGCTTTCTCAGGACTCTGCTGGCTTACCTATGCTCTAACTCTGTTGCTGGGTTGCTATAGGAAAATAGAAAACTTATGACTTACAATTTGAACATGAACAAGGTGTAACAGATACAAGTCCACAAATGACTTTGTATAGTCTTATGACTTTATCATGCTACCTTGCTCAGTCTCCTACTTAACTTTACAGGTTCATATGAGATCAGTCACCTAGTCACAGGTCTAAGTATCTGCTAGTTACGTAGGGAGGGATGCTCGCCCCCCAATTCTGTGGTACCAAGAGCTCTCTCCAAGGCCTTGAGTCTCCTCAGACAGGTAATTCTCCTCTTTGCCAGAGTGGCCCAAACCAAGCTAAATACATAAGGGCAGAGAATAGTACCGTGTAGGTACATTAACACACTGCCCGTTGGTACAGAGTCTTAGAGTGCAAAAGAAGAAACACGAAAGCAATTAAATGAAACTGCTCAGTCTCTGAAAGGCAACAGCAATTCTACTTAACGGAAGAGTGGTAATAAAAACCATCAGCACTCTTCCATTACTGAGTACATTACTCGGCATGGAGAGGATCCTCCTGGGGGCTCTGATATACTTAAGCTGTTCCAAGGATCGCTCAAGGGATTAAAATCATAAGGATTTCATTACCTCTTCATTGAAAGGGTCTAATTTGTTCAGGCTGAGTGTCATTTTGTCATTTCTCATAAATTAAGGGAGAAACAAAATTATTGTTTCTATCTTAGTCCTCACATGAGATGTAGACGCTTTCTTGAGAGTAACACTAGTTGACTCCTGTGTCTAGAAGGCTGGCTTTTGGTCTAAGAGGAGCAAAAATGCCCTTCACTTAGGTTTTTTATTCTATATATTGAGTGGAGGGTAAAAGAACAGGGGCCCTTTCGAACTGAATCTATTTTGCTGTGATCTAGGTTCAAGGCCAGAATTTCATAGAACGTGACATGCTTTGCTCAAGGTCCCTTTACCTCAGGGAACACTCTTACTGCTGTGTACCAGTCCCAGTGCCCCAGTGCTGTGCAGGACACTCAAGTGGCTTTTAGGTCAGATTTGTTTAGCTCTGACAGGAACTTGCCAGTACCTGCCATGGTAACAATGTCTTAGGAATCCAAGTTCCACTTAGGAATAGAATAGGTTTCTTTATACAAACAAAATAATTTCTGTCTTAATTAGCGACAGATTTGGTGACCAACCGGCCCATTTTCACTTTCAACACTAGTTTGTTCCATTTAGTGTGGCATGTGCAGCCAAGAATGCCAAAATCGGATACAGAAGCCTGCATCTCACTCGTACTTCTGCCTGTAATTCAGTAAGTGATTCTGGGGAAGTTCTTTCCTGTCTCAGGCAAGTCACTTTTCTTGCCTGCAAAATGGGTGGGGGTGGGGGTGGGGTCAGTTGAGAGAGTTTCTGAGGTCTTAGTCTTTTTGAAGTGAAGAATATTTTTGAAGAATATTCTACTACATTTGTCATTTTACTCCTAATGGGATAAGTAAAGGGAAATAAGCATGTATTTAAAAGCTATGATGTTTTAGGCACTTTGCAAGATACTTGCTCTTTTATTAACTTACTCATAACTCTGCTCAAGTCATTTTACCCTCCTCAAGGTGCCCCTCACAAAACCTGAGGAATCTTTAAAGCCTGATTCGGTTCATCCTTTCCATGGGGAATTCTGTGGCTGCTTTTCACTCCTAGTGCTTTCTTATTTTTCTGAACTACTACACTAAGAAGTTATACGTAAGGAAATCATTATGTAACTATGTTTAAAAACTGTCAAACTATTTCTTTATTTCAATTGTTTTGAAATTACCAAGTTTAAGAAAGATATGATTCAATGTAAAATAAAATCTGATAAAATGAGGGACATTAATTGGGTCAATAACCTTGCTAAGAGAGCTTTATCCTGATGTGGACATGCCAATAGACAGATTTACAGAGCCCACTGTATGCACATTTGAGAAACTACTGCTGGCTGTCCATCTACTCTCCTCTTGTTTTCCTTTGATTTAACATGTATCTAATCCTAAAATAGGGAAATCACACAGAGATTTATCCCTTTTTCATAAATCGAATCCATACCATGCTAAATCATGTAAATAAAAATAAAAAGCTTCATTTAATAAATAAAAAGCCTCATTTAATAAAAAGCTTCATTTCTCAAATCATCAGCAGGAGTTTCTGTGACTGAGTAAATCTACTAAATCTTTCCCGACTAAAACTATAAACTTTACGGAGGACAAAAATGCCACATATAATTTGGCCAGCAAAATTCATAGTGATGAAAGGAATTAATCAGTTGTTGACTAGAAAGTGTGAGATCTAATGTTTTAGATTATTGCCCAAATTCTCTTTTGCAACCACTAAGGATAGAGAAGTTATAAAGGATGCTTAATAAGGGAAAAAGGAAGTATGGAAATCTCATGATATGGGTAGGTGGGCACACAAAAAGAGAAATAAGTAATTATATAAGTATCTGGCAAAATGAAAAGCTTGCAACACTATTCAATTAGGCTTTTAAATATAAAGTATACATACAGTTTCTCAAGTAAAAAATATCATACTATTTCACCCTAATTAGAGCACGGAGATGTCAGGAGATGTCATATGTCTATATTTTCATAGGATTTATTTGAAGAATAAAATGCTAGTATTTATTATGCTTCTTACTTTCTAATTCATGGATGGCAATAAGTCTATTTGATGGGGTGCCTGGGTGGCTCAGTTGGTTAAGCGACCGACTTCGGCTCAGGTCACGATCTCATGGTTAGTGAGTTTGAGCCCTGCATCAGGCTCTTTGCTGACAGCTCGAGCCTGGAGCCTGTTTCAGATTCTGTGTCTCCCTCTCTCTGCCCCTTCCTCACTGTCTCTCTGTCTCTCTCTCTCCCTCTCTTTCTCTTAAAAATAAACACTAAAATAAAATTTTAAAAAGCATTAAAAATAACTTAAAAATAATCTATTTGACTTGTTAATCTAAATGTTTTCTCTATGTTTTGAAGGTCACCAATGCCAAATTAGGTATGAGAACTACAGACCCAAGAGAAGTAAGTAAGTTATTATTTTGAAAAAATTATTTCTTAAAAAGCCAAAAGCACGCAAGATTACAACAGAAAATTCTTTTTTTGTAAATTTCCGCTGTTATTTAAACAGATGGGTTTTGTATAAAAATTAGTATTTCTGGAAGACCTCCCAATGCACGGACATCACGCTAGGTCGTAATGGGGTGGGTACAAGATGGAACTAGACCATGGGTGCCTTTGAAAAGATTATAATCCAGGATGTGAAGAACAGAAGCACTTGAATAATCTCAACACCTTAGCTAGAGCAGCTGACTGCAGATGAGAAACAGAGAGAGCTGTGAGGGTTAAAGGAAGCTAGAGACACAGGAAAAGCTTGAAAGAGGAAATGGAACTTGAAACCGGGTTTGATGGATGGCTAGAATTTCGCGAGGCAGAATGGGGTGATGGGGAGGGGTAATGGGAAACTGAGTGACAGACAGAAGTATTTTCATGCAAGAAAGAATATGAGCACAAGCATGAGGCAGAAAGGGATGGGGGCACATGGAGGACAATGAGTAGTAAAGGCTTTTTAACTAAGTATGTAAGATATACATGGGAAACATGGGAGTTAAGGTATTTGGAAAGGGAAGGTGGGACTTGATTACAGAAGACTCAGATTGCTGAGGTGAATGGAATTTGATAAGCGATGAAAAGTCACTGAGTATTGTAAAGCATGGAATTACCAAAATATTTTATTTTCTTATAACCATATGTGAACCTTGGGCTACCTATATAACGCTCTCTTTGCCAAGACACATAGCCAAGACACATGGGCCTAAAATCCTATATAGGAACATAGGCCCAAATCCTATGGATGACAGGCTAAACCAAATGGAGGGGAAAAAGCCAGTAAACAAATAAGTGCCTGTGAGCTAGGAACCAAGATACTGTCACTTGTGCTCCACTGACACTGTGGCTGAATAGTTCATTTTAACTAAATGTTGAATTCCCTAAAAAACAACTTTCTGAGAGTCAGAGTGAGATATCTGATGATGAAAAACTATCATTAAGTTATGATTTTCAGCTGGTCTTCGTTTCTATACCTCACTCCAAATTCCAGCCATATTTAGCATTTCAAGGCAATAAAATTCTTGGACCACAAGGACTGGAGTTAGAGGCTGTAGTTCAAGGACAGACTCATGATAGGTGTCCGCCATATAGTAAGAATCCTTGAGCAAAAGCAACTCACCCGATATGAATTATGTGATAGGAAATAATATGCCATTCATTAAGAAAAAAAAAAAGAAAAAAAAGAAAGGTCCAAAAGCATGACAAACAGCAACATTATTATAAACAGATATATGATATGTAGACAGAAAGCTAATTACCTCATGATCATGAGTGGCCTGTCGGGCTGCATCTAAAATATGAAAGAATAAGAGAACATTAGTTTCAAGAACAAAACAAAACAATAACAAAACCCAAGCAACTGAACTGTGCTGCGCTACAGTTAGTTAGTTAGACAAAAGAGAAACAGCAGATGCAGTTCTGACCTTTGAGGAGAATAGAGTGGGAGAGTGGACAGGAGACACACACCATAGGCTGTTTATACAACATTAAAGTTTAGCAGGCAAGATGCCCAAATGTGGAGAAGATGCAATGGCTAAGGAATGACAGACTAGTGGGAGGTGGGGCTTCTCTGGCAATGTCTCCTGAAGAAAGGGGACTTGAAGGGTGTGATGAACAATTTTAACAGAGAACAAGAATCCATGAAGACTGGGATCTTGTCTGTCATGTTCACTGTTGCATCCTTAATGCCTAGGTGAAAGCCTGGTATAATAAAGCCTGGTAGACAATATATGAAAGCTCAACATGTAGTGTTTGAGTACACGAATACATGAATGGATGAATGAATGAAAAGGATGAGCACTGAAGGGTGGGAGAAATGGTGCACGAAGGCTTAGTGGTGTCAAAGAAAGGCAGGTATGTAGTTTAGCAGACTTGTTTAGAGGCAGAGAAATGCCTAAACCCGGAATTAGGAAAAAAAGCATAGGCAACTAAGAGGGGTCTTGGAACACAAATCAAATTATTGACACTGGATATGGAAATGCAACTGAGATTTTTAAATGAGAGTAATATGATTTTAATAAAATTCCAAGGTATGTTTGTGAATGTGGCACAATAGAGAAATGATGGAAACTTACCTTTTACATTTATCACGCTAACAATAGGCTTTGTGACACTCTGTCATGCACAACAAACTACAAAAACATCTCATTCTGGTTCTGATACCTTGCCTATGAGATTTGCCTTTCTGACGGTCCTGGGTTTTCCTACTGAAGACCTTGTAGGCCTCAGTCTTCTGATACTGCTCCAGTTCCTTCATGTAACGCTCCTTATCTCTGTCTGCTTCATCAAGGTAGCGCTAGGAAAGAAATGTGGAATTATTTTCAAGAAACACATCTGGGTAAAATATTAGTGAACTCATTGAAGAAAACAGAGGACAATTGGAATATGGGAAGAAAGTATATGAGGGATAAGCTCTAAGGGAGACTAAAGAAATCATATGGATAGAAAAAAATATAATCCTTCAATTATAAAAGAAATAGGTGATTCTAATTCTTTACACTATTACATTTTCTAACTTAATGAAGACAAGTTCTATTGAGATCATTCTCATAAAATATTCATATGAAGACATTACAGTTATTCCTCTAACCCCATAGACAGACCTATACATGGCCACTAGAGTCCTCAAGAGGACTGAACACCACATAGGCATATTTAGTCTTCCCAAGAGAAAGGATGGAATATTACTTTGTTTCTCTATCCCCAACCCATTCTGAGAGAATGATCTCATACATCAATTGGCCTTTTAAGAGCCAGAAGAGTAGAGCACGAAAGCCGGGAGACACAAAGAACATAAAAAGGAATGACCTCATCCTATGGACCTAAAATGGACTACTATGACAGAGCCTATATCTGCACTCTTTGTGCTATTAATTATTTAAATAAAGCCATTGATCCAACAGGATAATTTTGTTTAGTGCCTTGTCCTTTTCATTCAGCAATTAGGTTTAAGAAATAATGTATAAAAATAGTGCTTTTAAATGGACACAAACTAGAGTCAGATATTACATTAAAAACCTTGTCTTGCACAAGAGTCAGATGTAGAAGACACCCGACTGGTCAAACATGGGACAATTTAAGTACCCCAATACTGAAGTACAGTAATAAAATTATAAACCTTTGGGGAAAAAAATTAGTATGCTCATACCAATGATAAATAACAAACAGCAGGGAGGAAAAGGGTTCTTGCTTAAGTTAGAATGCTGAAAGCTGAGCAGTAAATGTGAAGGGAGTGCTAGAGTTGGAAAATTATCATTTTGCAACCCTCACGGTAAAGATCAGACCAAGCAAGTCATCAGTGGATGCTAAATCTAGGGGGGACGTCGATATGGAATGGACTCTGTATGTTGTTAAAATGTCTCTCCACAGATTGCTTATTAATTGTAAAAGAGAATAAAAAAACTTTATCGAGAGAGCAAAATTAACATTACCAGTAAGGAATAAAAGGACATTGTGTGCCTGCACATGTGATACCCGGAGAAGGACACAATACCACCTATGCAGTATTCTAAGAATGCATAACTCAATGTCATCACAAGGAAACATTAGACAAGTACAAAATGAGCAATGTTCATTAGAAGTAAACAAAAAGGAGGTGGAGAAAGAGGGAGGGATTGCATTCTTAAAAAATATCAATGTCATGAAAGACAAAGAAAGACTGTGGACATATCCCAGATTAAAGGAATCCAGAGTTCTGACTATGAAACACAAAACCCTGCCCTGGACTGGAATCTGAACTGGAGAAGGAAAATGTCACAGAGGAAGGATATTAGGTCAACTGACAAAATTGGAATATAGACAGTAAATTAGATAAAAGTATTGTGTTAATATAAAATTATACAGCTGATAATGAAACTATGTGTGAGAAAACATATCTACTTTTAGGAAATGCACACTGAAATATTTAGGGGTGAAGGGCAATGAGGTATATAACTTACTCTCAAATGATTTTGAAAAAAGGTGTGCGTGTGTGTGTGAGAGAGAAAGCACACAAGCATGAGTGTGCGTGCACGTGGGTATGTCAGTGAGAGAGAGTGAGCATGCACATGCACACACAAGCAAGTGAGCGTGAGTGCTTAGTATGTGTAGCTTGCTCAGAAGAGTGTAAGTGCATACGCAAATGGACAGACGGGGTAAAACGTGTTAACTACGGGTGAATTTGGGTAAAGGGTATTTAGCCATTCTTTGTACTATCCTGTGTTTATAACTTTCTGTACATTGAAATTTTTTCAAAATAAAAAGTTAAAAACGGGCAACTAGGTGGCTCAGTCTGTTAAGTGTCTGACTTCGGCTAAGGTCACAATCTCATGGTTGGTGAGTTTGAGCCCTGCTTTGGGCTCTGCTGTCAGTGCAGAGCTTGCTTTGGATCCTCTGTACCCCCCTCTCTCTGCCCCTCTCCCCTTTCAAAAATAAATAAACAGTAAAAAGAAAAAAAGTTAAAAACAAACACGAAAACCTTTGCCCTACCTAATAGTGGTTATCTCTGGAGAAAATTAATGTTACTTTTGCTTTTTCCTGTACACACTTCTGCATCATCTTAAAAACATGTTAAACAAAGAGCATGTATTAATTATGAAATTAAGAAATTAAAAACAAAAGAGTAAACAATGAAGTATGGAGTATGTACAGCTCACGATCCCTTTATACATTAGGGATAAAATAATGGACAATATGCACTGGTTTCTACTTGCTGGCTACTACAGAGAGCTTCAAGTTGCAACTTAATATAATCTCCTTGAAATTTTCTGAATTCAGTTAATTCCCCAGAGTATTTTTCAATTTGGTTTTTGTTTGTTTGGAATCCTTTGTAAAGAGTATGAGACATAAAAGAAATATAGCTATCTTTCAGATGCTGAGAATGCTGGGAACTTTTAACCCCAAGCCACTCCCACAACCTACCATCATTCTGCTTTTGTGGCATTTCAACCAATTTGTGGCTATCTTGTCCTTAATTCCTCTCAACCCTGTCTAACAAATGGATTTGTTTCAGTTTGGCAACAGTGTTAGTTTTTGCTTAGAGAGGAATTCAAATAGTTCTTGCTTTATTTTTCATAGTGGGTTAAATTTGCCAGAACTCGTTAAAAAAATTTAAACAAAAATCTTATGTGAACAGCAGAATTTTATCAAATGACCTTTTCTTATTGAACTCCTGACTTTTCATTTGACTCGGTAGAATAAATTATATCAACAGATTTCTTAATTTCTCAATACTGAATCACTTTTTATAAAATTCTTATATGAACTCTCAGCATATAAATCAAATAAAAGTAGAGCTGCTTTGGTTTAGGGGGGCTGCTAGGGGCCCTCCTGCTTGTACCCCTGAAGCAGATCCTGAAACAGTACAAAAACCACTGTGCTAGAGAAAAGAGTTATGTTGAATCCTGCTGTTCTGTTCTTCTATGCCCCATGACAAAATTGAAGAATCAACCACCCATCCTCTTTGCTTTTCTGATGGAAGCTATTTTTGAGGCATAATCAAAACCAAGCAGAGGATCAGGAATAGGAACAATTACCTGTTTTTCCTCAGGGGGCAGTTTACTCCATTCATTGCCTAACATCCTTGTGATTTCTGGAAATGGGACTTCTGGTCTTTTTGCTCGAAGCTGTTCTCGACGCTCGTTCATGAATCGAACATATCCTGTAAGGGGGGATTTGGGTGCGTTGCTGTCTCGAAGAGGTTTCTTCCTCTTTCTTCCTTTGGACCAACCTCCTCGTTTACTTCTTTGCTGTAAGACAAAACAAAAAAACCAAAAACCAAATTACAAAATCCACCCAAATAACACAACAATAAAACAAACGAACAAAACAGGATAAGAGTTGCATTTTCCTACTATTAGGAGCCTAGATATTCAAAGCTCTCCAAATCTGTCATAGGTACAAACAACTACAATGCAGTCTTCAAGAAGGAACTCTAGATGGTTCATCTGCACATCCTTTCATGTACCACACTACAGACTGTTACATTAAGGGGCTAATCCTAACTGATGAGAAGAAGGGGCACCATGATCATGTACACTTTGGCCTTCATACGCACTTAACAAGTCCTAACTCCTGACAGGGGAATTTCCTAAATGAGAAATGCAGCACATACATAGCACTGTGCCAGGGACACTGTCATGGTAGATCAGAACAAGATGTCACAAACACTGGGCAAAGAGACAAGTTGTAGTACAGGGCTTAAAAATCATTCGTGAAGGATATTTTTCATTGATACCATTCAAAGACCAGTTCACTTCCCACAGTAGACAACATATAGATTTCTAAATTAATATCGAAATTTCATCAAGTATAACATATCCAAAATGAATACTTAGTTTTTTGCCTTGATGACTTGTTCCTTAAGATGTTTATTTTATAAAGTCAGAGGTCTTTATATGTTATGAGTTACATCAAAAAATGAAATCACCTCAAAAAAGTTTAAAGAAAGGACTGAGGTACTACTGATGTTTTACCACAGCCCTTTCTCTTTGTCTTTCTTTTTTTAAAGTTTATTTATTTATTTATTTTGAGAGAGAGAGAGAGAGAGAGAGAGAGCGAGCAAGCACATGAACAGGGGAGGGGCAGAGAGACTGACCAAGCCATCCAAGCACCCCCCATCTCTTTGTCTTTTAATGAGATGAAAGCTCCCTCACACTTTTGCTTCATAATTTTACAAATACACACAGCCTATCACTTAATAAACTTTTATGGATACAAGAATTCTTCTTTCAAAGAGAAAGATAAATGAAATGGGACAAAAACATTAAAATATTAATTATAGTACTGTAGTCCTCCAAATTAATATGAATTATTCACCACTGGGCAAATGGTGTATTTGCTATCAGCCTTTTTCCCCCCTGATTTTGTCTTGTAAACTTAGTAACATTAAAGCTACTAAGGATTTTAAGATGTTTAAGAAGCTTCAAGCATTCATTATAATCTTAAAGGATGCCAACATGAAAAGAATCAGCTCTTTTAAAGTAAGAAAAAAGATGATGGGGCACTGGAAAGGCTCAGTTGATTGAGCATCCGGCTCTTCATCTTGGCTCAGGTCATGACCTTGGCTCAGGTCATGGTTTGTGGGATTGAGCCCTGCGTTGGGCTCTGTACTGGCATCATGGAGCCTGCTTGCGATTCTCTCCCTCTCTCTCTGACCCTCCCCTGCTTGCACTTACTCGCAAATTAAATAAGTAAACTTTAAAAACAAATAAATAAAACAAGAAAAAAGATGAAATTCATGGTGGTATTCTTGTATGACTAAAAGAGAGTGCCTTAACGTGGACAATGTAATCAATCAATTGTGAGGAACACTGAAAGTCCAACAAGGGCATGACTGCCCCAGGCCCATATGGAACCTTGTGTGCATTAGAGAAGGATGCCCTCTATGGGAGGGTGAATGGCTTGGTAAGTGGTGTGGATCCTCTGAGAATGTATGATTCCATGCTATAGGGCTTGGTGTGCATAAAATGTGTGGCCTTGAACAAGGGCATGTAGACTTCTCGTTAATTACTTATTTAAATCATTCATTCATTCAGTAAGCATTTGTTGAGCATCTAGTATGATGTAGGTATAAATTTATTAAGCAGGGGGAAAAAGAGTCTACTTGTCTCTGTGTCATTAAAACCATTAATATGGTTTTATGTGAAACCATTAATATGGTTCTACGAAGCAAATTCTGCAGAATGTAGGGGGGCCAGAGGATGAATGCTTCGATCAATTCCTTTGCTGACTGCTTCTTTAGAAACTTCAGAGACTGGTAACAGGAAGAAATGCTTCTTCAGCTTACCTCATCTTCATGCCTCTGTTCAGTGCCTTCTGCTGTATTTGAAGCCTCATTCTGAAGCAACTGACCTTGGGAGAGATCCTCCACAAATTCTGGATTGTTGGTGGATGATGTGGCTCCACTACTATATGGAACCTCTGGGTGGGTTAACCTTAAGAGTAACAGGCAGATGTGTTCAGTTATCAATAGCATCAAAGATTCCTATTTACCAAGGTTCAAGACAAATTGCCCTGTCAACAAAAGCAGAAGCCAGGTTTAATTACCCCACCTCATTTGTGTAAATGTAAATAAGGTCTCCAGAACAGTTATAGAGTATTTAAAAAACTAGTTTCAGTGCTTGATTGAACCAGGTCATTTTCATGGAGAAGACTTCTATTAAAAATAACTAGGGGCAACTGGGTGGCTCAGTTGGTTAAGCGTCCAGCTCTTAGTTTCAGCTTAGGTCATGATTTCAAGGTTTGTGAGTTCAAGCCCCACATTGGGATCTGCGCTCATGGCGTGGAGCCTGCTTGGGATTCTCTCTTCCCCTCTCTCTGCCCCTCCCCTGCTCACTTGCTCTCTGTCTCTCAAAAATACATAAACTTAAAAAAAAAACAAACTATAATCTTTTCTCAAAAAATGACCTCTCCCCTCAACATTGACATTTTAGTTCTGAGCATGCAACAGAGTCTCACTTTTATATGCTACTTTTCATGCATCTTATCTCCAGTGTAAAGGGAAAATATTGTTAATGGAAAAGGAGAATAGGAATGGGAGTTGTAGAGGCAGGGTGCCCCATCACAGAAGGGCGTAAGAAGTATCTCCTATGGTACATTCCATAGGTTATTCCTTCTTGGACTCAAGTGTTTATTGACAACCAGATCATCTAATGATATTATTAAGTTCAGTAAGTTCAGGTATAAATGTTAAGAAATAAAACACATTATTTCTTTTCTGTTTCCAGCATTCTGTTCCAGACGAGTTGGCAAACCAGATCTCAACCTTCTGAAAAGTGGACATAATAAGGTAGATGACTGGATTCACTCACTATTCTGGAAGAATATATACTTCATAGGGTTATAGGCAAATAATTACAATGCAATGTAAGTACTAAAATAGAGGTATGTAAAAAGTGTATGGTATGATGAATTTCATACATATGTAGAGGATGTTAAGAAAGATTTTACAGGGGTCTTGAAAGATAAACAGGTACTCGCCAGGTAAACATCATTACAGGCAGAAAGAAAAGAGTATAACAGGAGTAAGGGCAACCTTTCAGGAGGCTACTGCTATAGACTAAGTGACAGACAGGCAGGCAGGATGGAGAAGAGGGGAATGATAGCTAAGAGATATTTCAGGGATAGAGTGAACTTAATGACTGAGTCAAAGGTAACTCTATGGGTGATTATGCACTATTAGCCAACGTCAACTGGAAAGTGTGTGGGGGATGGGTGGGGTGGGTGTAAGACAGAAGAGAAAACGGTAAGTCTGAAACACTCATGGCATAATTAAGTGAAGCTGTCCCACAGACAACTGGAAACATGCATTGAGAGAACAGAAGTGAAGAAAATCAGAAAAATGGGAAGTGCTGGATATTCTCCAGAAAGAGAGAAGAAAGTCAGGACAGAACTCTGTTGGAAAAGATCATTTGAAGAGCAAGCATTAGAAAAAGTAGGAAAGACTAAGCAGGGCATTAAAAGATTTAGGAGAGAATACGGTCAAAGAGGCCAAGGCAGAAAGACTTTTTAGAAGTGGGTATGAACCAAGTAAAAAGATGCAGATGTCGAATAAGATAGGCTGAAAAGTATCTGCTAAATTCGAAGACCTAAAGGTTGTTGGCAATTTTAGGGAGCATAGTTTTAGTAGAATTAGGGGAATAATATCCAGATTCCAGTGGGCTGAGAAATGAATGAAAGCAGATGCACACTGTCCTGGAAATGAAAGAAATTACACTTTTCTGACCCTTTCTAGAAAATATAATAGATGATTTTAAGCAGGAGTTTCCTACATTTTTGAGGTCTTTGAGGTCCTTTGAAAAAGACTAAGAGAAATTATGAACTCAATGCCAGTCATGTTCTCTGAAAAGAGGCACCATCAGAGACCCAGTTTGATCCTGGTAGCTTTATTTTCCAGATGTTTCAATCACTTTGGATGGCTTTGGCAACTTGTTTTTTCACTCACTGTCATTCTTGTTCCAACAGTGCCATCAACTTTTAAGTTACTAATTCTTGTACATTCTTATTTCAGTAAAATATGAAAGTTAGGTTTGGGAAAATGTATCAATCCTATGAATCCCTGACTGAAATGAACAGAAATCAGAGGGGAGTGGTCACAGGCATCAAATGTCTCGGAGATGACAAGTTGGACACAGTTTGGAAAAAAACAAAACAAAACAAAACAAAACAAAACAAAACAAGGTTTTTTTGTTCCTATAAATGAATTGGCACGCTCTTAGTTAAAGCCAACAACCCTTCCATTTGTGCCATGGACCCCACAGCATTTAGCCTACTCAAAGACAGGTTTTTAGCAATTCTGCCCTCTCCTGCATTACCAATTCTTCCTTGTCCACTGGATCAGCCTAGTCAGCAAGCAAATGTGACATTTTTTACTCTTACCTTGTTACCTTAAAACAAAATGAAACAAAACAAAAAGCACTTTCTGGATCCCACTTCATTTTTCTCTTTTCCATTACAGAATTATTCATAGAGACCATCCCCAACTTAAGACAGTTTGATTTATGATTTTTCAACTTGACGATGGTGGGAACGTGAGATAGATTCAGTAGACACCACACTTGGACTTTTGTATTTGGATCTTTTCTTGAGCTTAGTGATACGCTGCGTGGTCCTCTCTCACAATGCTGGGCAGCTGCAGTGAGCCTCAGCTCCTGGTCAGCCTCGCAATCACCAGAGTAAATAACTGATACCGTTATGACCATTCTGTATCCATACAAGTGTTGTTTTCACTTTCAGTATAATATTCAACAAATTACAGATATTCAACACTTTAGGCTTTGTGCTGGATGATTTTGCCTAACCGTAGGCTAATGTAAGCGTTCTGAGCACGCTGAAGGTAGGCTAGGCTAAGCTATGATGTTCGGTAGGTTAGGTGCATTAAGTGCATTTCTGACCAATGGTATTTTCAATTTACTATGGGTTTACCTGGAGGTAACCCCATGGTAAGCTGAGGAAGATCTGTACTCTGAAAAGAATTGTTTATATCTATTGGCTTCAATTTCTCTTCTTTCATTCTCTCTTAAACGTAACCCAAAGGACATGTGTACTTACGACTCTTATAAAAGTCACCAATGCCCTCCATGCTAAATTCCGCATCATTTCTCAGCCTTCATCTCACCCGATTTTCCAAAAGTTTTTAACACAGTTGATCTCTTCCTCTTGAAATACCTTTTTTTAACTTGTTTTCCAGGACATGGCACTCCTCTGGTTTTTCTGCTACCTTTTTAGCTATTCCCTTTAGTGTTCTTTGTTGACTTTTCCTCTTCTGCCTGGCTTAAATGCTAGTGTATCCCAGAGCTCAGGCATTAGATCTCTTCTCTTTTCTATCTACATAGTGCTCATTTCTTCAGTGATCTCAGCCAGTCTCTGGCTTTAAATATCAGGTATATGCCGATGATTCCCGTGTTTCTTTTTCTAGTCTAGACCTCCCCTAACCCCTAAGTCCTATATCAAGCTGTCTATTTGACATTTCTGCTTGGATATCTAGCAAGCATCTCAAATTTAAAATCTCCTGCTTAGTTTTCCCCATCTAAGTCATCCCTTCGGTCACTTAGGCCAACAGTTTGGAGTTGTCCTTGATTGCTTTTTTCTCCCTTCTCACATCTCATCTGGTTTTTCAAGCAAATCTTAACTTGGTTTATCTTCAAAATATACGTCAAATTCTACATGGCACCAAACCCCATTCCCATTATCCCTGAAACCCTCTCCAATGAGGCTCACCCCTACTACTCCAACAAAAATACTCTTGTCACTAGTGATGTTGTTTAACTCATCATCTCTCACTTGAATTATTTCAGGAGCTTAACTCGTCTCCTTGCTTCAGCCCCTGCTCCCTTCACTCTATTCTCAATATAACAGCCACAGGGATCCTATTAAAAAATAAATATCAGATCATTCTGCTCAAAATCCTCCAATGCTTTCTCACCTCTCTCAGAGTGCCAGTTAAAAGTGCTTACTCTGACCTATAAGATCGTACATGGTCTAGTCCTTGCTACTCAAAAGTATGGCCCTCATACCAGCAGCACTGACATTGCCTGGGAACATACTACCATGTAAAATCTCTAGCCCTCACTCAGACTTTCTGACTCAGAAAGCACCGATGTAGTCCTCTACTACCTTCCCCTTGGTATATATACTCTGCTCCAGCTACACTGGCTTCCTGGGTACTTCTAAAAGGTAAAAACATTTCTAACCCAGGGTTTTTGCACTTCCTTTTCCTTCTGCCTAGAATAATCTTCCCCAGATAACTGCATGCTAGCTACCTTGCTTCCTTCAGGTCTTTATTCAATTCACTTTGAAAGCATTTCTGGGCCATCTTATCTAAGACTGCACCCCAAAGCCTTCCCAACCCTCTTCCCTGCTTTGTTAATCTATAGTTTTTAACAACATAGTATGTATTTTACTTAATTATCCTGTTTACTCCCTGATGTCCCCAGTAGAATTTAAGCTCTACGGGGATTGGTATTTTTGTCTGCTTTGTTCATTGCTTAGTATCCAGTGCCTAGAACAGTGTCTGGCACATAGGAGACACTCAGAAAATTTTTCTTGAATGAATTGGATTTAACAACTAGGCAACTTTTAGAAAAGTCTTGGAGAACAGCTTTATCTGAATAGTAACGTCAGAAGGCAGATAGTAACGAAGAAATATATGTGAGGTAAGAAAACAGAATAATTACAAAGTCTAGTCCATTTTTCAAGAGCTCTAAAGAATATTAAAATAATTCATCGCAGGGATTAGCTAGCACTTCAATCAGTGAATGTATTTCTTCCGTGGCAAATAACTTCTAAATAGAAAAGATAAAAATTCAAGTGGAACAGAGATTTTCGAGGGAAGAGGGACTATTGCTATTAGTGCTTTTCTATATTCCTTTATACATCTGCCCAAAAAATACCAAAGAAAGGAGATGGGGGGGAAGAAAGGAAGAGAAGTCAGTCAAGTCAGAGCTCCTAGGCATCTTGAATAAAGAGCCATATTAAAAAAATCTGATCTTAAAAAAAAAAAAAATCAGACCTCTGGGGGAAAAATTATTTTCATATCTGTGGCAATTCAAACAGAAAATGAACTTGATTTTTAGAGCTAGCCCTGTGGCAGGTTATTTACTTAATGGTAGCTATGTAATTCTCTTAACCAGGAGGAACTGATGTTTCCTAGATCCACATATTGCTGTGCCAGTTCACAGGCACCAGAACACGGCAAATGACAGCTGAATGCAGATCACAAAGCAGCTTACAATGGCTCTCACTCTCTCTTTTGTGAAGCCTAACAAACATAACTTCTGGTTTTATGATATAAAACAGTCTCTTTAGCACCTCATCCATTATCAGAAGCTTTGTTTTAAAGCTTGGTGGAGGCCCAGTGTCCCAGAGCAGCTGCTTACCCAGTTGTGGCCAGATCATTACTCTCCTTGGAGCCATCTTCCTCTGCAAAAAGGGGTGGCAGGGTAGAGCCCGTCATCAAGGTTTCCATCTCTCTGAAAGGAAGAGACAATAAGAAAATAATTATAATGGCTTAATTACTTCCAGTTGAAGTTCCATTAATATAAGCCAGCCTTCCTTAAATTTATCACATCAGCAGCAGAATAGAAATGGACCTAAATGTTTATTTTCTTGATTTGGACATAAATCAATTTAAACACTGGTTAATGGGTTCTTACTGACCGACTAGACTAAAAAGCATTAGATTTTAATAAATGGGACAGAGTTTGGAAATTCCTTTTTGTTCATCAAGAATACCTTCAAAAATATTCTTCATTTACTGTAAAAACTGTTGAGCAGAGTAAGTCAGAAGCACAGAGTAACAGCAACCCTGAACAAGTTATTCAACTTCTATGAGATATTATTTCACCATCTTAGACACATACAAGATTGCTGACTTGACCCACAGGGTTATTGTGAAGGATTAAACTGAAAGAGCTTCATAAACAGAGAAAGGCTAAGATGGTAAGTGCTTTGAGTATTATTACATAAAGCAAGGTATTGTTATTACAGCATTACTGGGTCTCAGTCCCAGATGAATCATCCTTAGATTAAGTGGTAACAAACTGAGCCCTCCAAAAGGAAATAATGCAAAGGAAGTGGAGGCTGGAAGGCATACTGATGTGGAGCAGAGGTAAAGAAACCTCACTTCCAGGTCAGAAATATGTTCCACATCACCATGACGACCAACGGAAATAGCATGCACCTGGGTACAGGAAACAACTAAGCTTAATTGAAGAAAACAAAATAAATTACAAGAACTTGAAGGTTATCAGACTGAAAGGATAAAAGGACAAAGTGACAAAGAGAGTAATTTCACTTAGCATCTCACTACAAAGAAAGATTTTTCTCTTTCAAGGCTCACCACCAATGGTGGTATCACCCCATAGAGCCAAAAGCAGTAGCCTTCCATTCATCGTGAAAGTGATATTCAAACAAAACATTCAACAGTGACCCCAAACAGTAACCACTTAAGGGGAACTGCAAACCACTCAAGAAAGAGAGTGCTTCAATCAAGCGGGGAGAATTGAGAAGCAAATTATGAGAATTCACTTAGGAGCTCCCTCAGCAGTTATTTCAGGGGCTGCTGCTGAGGAGACCTAGTGAAACTGCAATTAAGAGGAAAGCAGGGCAGCCCAAGCAGAGCTAGGATTCATCCCACTGAGGTGGAAACCAGAGGAAGATGCAGACGACACTGACACCAAATTCTAAATGTTCAATAGAATAATTTACTTCAAAAATGGTGACACTGATGGCTTATTTCTTATTCTTATTTTCTTGTTTTTGCTTCTAAATTTTTATTTAGCAGACCGGTTTCATAAATAGCTTAATGTGAAAAAATGCATCTCTGTATGACTAATACCCATTGCAGTGGGTAGAGCATGGAAAGCAGAGAGAGAAACTTCAGACTCAATCAGGAGTTTATTCCATGTGCCAGGAAGCTTGCTAACCCTTCTCAATTCCTTCAAGACAAGGGGATTTACAAGGGGCTCTGACAAATACTGCAACATTCCATTCTAGATGTTTTCTAGAATAATCCTGACATAGGTGTATTTACATTTTAATTTGATTTTAATTCACATTATGCACAGACCAGATTAGAGCCTGGGCTTTAAGGGCTGCTAACATCACCTTACACTGATATTCATCTTACCAAAAAAAACCCCTAATCAATTAAATGCCATACAGTCTAACTGTAAACCACAGGAAAACATTCAAATAGGTATTCACTCCCAAACCTTAAAAGGACCCATTTAGCTGGCTTCTTATTAAAGTCTCCCTAAAAGTAAATGGCCTTTCAATAACTTTAAGATTCAGCATTTGAAGTTCCTGGCATCTCTTACTGAACCTCAAAGGTGATATATTATCTGGCGGGGGGTGGGGGGGGGTGGGGGTGGTGGCGCCAAATGAACTCTTTTCATTCTCTGTGCCAACATGACCGTCTTCAAGTGTTTCCCAGTTCTCTTCGGTCATTGTTGAGGTATTGGGAGCAAGATTGGGAGGCAGCTGGACAACACAACCTTAGCAACATATAAACAGATCATATAAACAAAGGAAGTTGAGAGAACACAAATGTCTTGCTTCTTTTTCTTAAGTTTGTTTTACTGAACCCATATGGCTTCAGATATATTTTCTCTAGTGTTACTGAGTAGTCAGGTCCCTAAGAAATGAGTAATAAAGTGGGTGGAAGGTTAAGGGGCCAAGATCAACAAAAGAAGGAAATGAGGAAAAAGTCCAGGAAAATCCAAAAGCTTCTAAACTAGTCCAATAAGTTGGAAAAGAAAATGATTCCCAAGAATATGGCTGGGATCCTGAAAGGTTCTGCTTTCATATGGTCCATGAGGGGGTGATTCAAACTGAATCACGGCTACTAAGCCATTGATTGCCAAAAAGCCTCTCAGTGTAGCATCTGTGTCTGATAATGTCTCAGTACAGAGGTCAAACTGAACTTTGAAATTCTATGTGAAGCACTTAAGAAATGTAATGAATGCTACTCTGGAAGGGAAAAGAAGAGAAATATGCACAAAGACAAAGCAACATACAAATCTGGTTCTCTGCTGCAGTTTACATAAGTAAGCATATCATGCAGATGTTTCCTGGCAGACAGGTTCTGTACCAAGTGAAGGCTTCTACCAGGAGGCCTCAAAAAAATGGTATTACGTTGAGGCTTATAGTTTAAACCAGGGTCCAGACTGTAGCTTTGGAAATCCAAAAATTCCCTCTAACACTAACCACTCACTGAAAAAAATGGATGCATAAAACATGATGCCAATTTAAGATATTTTAATGACAATTATAAAAATTATAATGATAATTATCTTAAGCACACTAGGTATTTATTGGCCAATCAACACATTTTCTCCCTGTAGTAATATGGGGGGCCAAACTATATTCAGAACATTGCTTTGGTCAATATAGGTGGAGCTTAAGAAATGTTTTTCAACTAAGATTTTCCTAGTAACCCTTCCCAACAAAAGGGATGATTTCAACAATGAGACTACATTACTCCAAATGTGTTGGACAGTGCTGGAAGCCTAATTTATACCTAGATTTTCTGGGGCTGGCTCTTTTCAAGCAACCTTTCCTTACTTTACATATGTTAATCCCACTTCATTAAGTTCTTTCATGGAGATGCACAACATTCCCTCCCATCACATACCTGAGTTGAGAGGTGGGATTCTGCCTTCTTTGTCCACATTAAACCCTTATATAAAACTTTCAATTCTTTTCAAAATCATGTCATTTTGCTAACCAACCTCAAATTCAAATGTGTCTGACCACTATTTCCTGTCATTTCAGCTTTCTCAATTACTTCTACAACTGACCTCTAACCACACAAACCTCTATTCACTCTTTTTAAAGAAAATATTTATTTAATTTTGAGAGAGAAAGAGCACACGTGAAAGCGGGGAAGTTGCAGAGAGAGAGGAGGATAGAGGATCCAAAGTGGGCTCTGTTCTGACAGCAGAGAGTCTGATGCCGGCCTCGAACTCGTGAACCGTGAGATCATGAACTGAGCCGAAGTTGGATGCTTGACTGACTGAGCCACCTAGGCTCCCCCTGATAGAGAATTTAAAGTAATGATCATAAAGATACTCACTGGACTTGAGAAAAGAATGGAGAACATCAGTGAGACCCTTAAAATAGAGATAAAAAAGAACCAATCAGAGATGACGAACACAATAAATGAAATTAAAAATTAACTAGATGAAATAAACAGCAGGCTAGAAAGAGCAGAGGAATGAATTAATGATCTGGGAGACAGAGTAATGGAAAGTAACCAAGCTGAGCAGGTGAGAAAAAAAATTATGCAAAATGAGAATAGACTTAGGGAACTCAGTGACTCCATCAAGTATAACAACATTCACATTATAGGGGTCCCAGGAGAAGAGAGAAACAAGGGGCACAAAATTTATTTGAAGAAATAATAGCTGAAAACTTCTGTAAGGAAACAGATATCCAGATCCAGAAGGCAGAGAAATTCCCCCAACAAAAATCAACCCTAGGAAGTCTACACCAAGACACACAGTAATTAAAATGTCAAAAAGTAGTGATTAAAAGAGAATTTTAAAAGCAGCAAGAGAAAAGAAGACTTTTCCTGGGAAATGTTACACACAAGGAAAACCCCATAAGGCTATAAGTGGATTTTTCTGTAGAAACTTTGCAGGCCAGAAGGGAATGGCATGATACATTCAAAGTATTGAAAGGAAAAAATCTGTAGCCAAGAATATACTATTTAGCAAGGTTATCATTCCCAATAGTAGGGAATGATAAAGACTTTCTTAGACAAAAGCTAAAGGATAATGACCACTAAACCAGCCCTACAACAAATGTTAAAGGGGAATCTTTGAGTGGAAAGGAAAGACTATAAGTAAGAGAAATAAAAGTAGGAAATACAAAGGTAGTAAAAATAAGTATATTTGTAGAAGTCAATCAAGGGATTCACAAAAGAAAATAATGTAAAATACGGTATCATACACCTAAAACATGGGGGAGAGAAAGGGGAAAGACTGGGTTCAAACTTAAGTGACCATCAACTTAATATATACTGCTATATGCAGAAGATGTGATATACAAACCTAATGGTAATTATAAATCAAAAACCAGAAATAGATGCACAAAGAATAAAGAGAAAGAAATCCAAATGTATCACTAAAGAAAGCCAGAAAACTGTGATAGAGAGCAAGAGAAGGATCAGAGAAGAAGGAATGGAAATGATATGATACCAATTAAAAGAAAGAGAGAGTAGCTATATTAATTTCAGACAGAGCAGATTTCAGATCAAAGAAAGTGATCAGGGAGAAAGAGGGGCATTACATAATGCCAGGGGACAATCAAAGAAGACATAATAATCTTTAATATTTATATGTCTAACCACAGAGGGTCAAAACAGGTGAGGCAAAAACTAATAGAAGTGCAAGGAGAAACAGATGAATCCACAATTATAGCTAGAGACTTTAACACGCCTGTAACAGAAATAGATATTTAAGAAGACAGAAAATCATTAAGAACAATGTTGAACTCAACAGCACCGTATATCAATTGGATATAATTGATATCTGTAGGACTACTTCATCTAACAACAGCAGATTACATATTTTTCTCAAGCTCACATGGCACATTCACCAAGATATACCAAAACATATCTTAAATTTAAAATAATAGAATTCATATAATGTTTACTTTCAGACCACAATGAAATTAACCTAGAAATCAGTAACAGAAAGAAGGCTGGAAAATCCTAAAATACTTGGAAATTAAACAACATACTTATAAATAACACGAGTCAAAGAAGAAACCAAGAGAAATTTAAAAATACTTTCAACTAAAAAAAGATGAAATTATAATTTATGGGGGTGCCTGAGTGGCTCAGTCAGTTGAATGTCCAAGTCGTGCTTTCAGCTCAAGTCATAATCTCACAGATTGTGGAAAAGAGCCCCATGTCAGGTTCTGTGCTGACAGCACGGAGCCTGCTTGGGATTCTCTCTCTCCCTCTCTCTCTGCCCCTCCCCCTGTCATGTTCTTGCTCAAAATAAATACATTAATATTAAAGAAAAAAAAGAAAATACAGTTTATGAAAATTTGTGAGATGCAGCAAAAGCAGTGCTTAAAAGTAAATTTACAGCACTGAATGCATATATTAGAAAACAAGAAAGATTTAAAATCCATAATCTAAGCTTTTACTTTAGGAAACTGGAAAACATAGAGCACATTAAATTCAAAGTAAGCACAAGATAAGATATAATAAAAATTAGAGAAGAAATCAGTAAAATTGAGGGGCGCCTGGGTGGCTCAGTTGGTTGAATGTCCAACTTTTGATCTCGGCTCAAGTCATGATCTCAAGGTTCATGGGATCAAGCCCTACATTGGGCTCTATGCTGACAGCATGGGGCCTGCTTGGGATTCTCTCTCTTCACCTCCCCTGCTCTTTCTCCTTCTCTCTTAAAAGAAATAAATATACAAACTTTAAAATGTTAAAAAAAAAAAAGAAATCAGTAAAACTGAAAATAGGAAGTCAATCAAGAAAAATCAGCAAAACCAAAAGGTGGTTCTTTTAAAAGGTCAATCATGGGGCGCCTGGGTGGCGCAGTCGGTTAAGCCTCCGACTTCAGCCAGGTCACGATCTCGCGGTCCATGAGTTCGAGCCCCGCATCAGGCTCTGGGCTGATGGCTCGGAGCCTGGAGCCTGTTTCCGATTCTGTGTCTCCCTCTCTCTCTGCCCCTCCCCCGTTCATGCTCTGTCTCTCTCTGTCCCAAAAATAAATAAAAAATGTTGAAAAAAAAAAAATTTTTAAAAGGTCAATCAGGGGGCGCCTGGGTGGCTCAGTCGGTTGAGCGTCCGACTTCAGCCCAGGTCATGATCTCGCGGTCCGTGAGTTCGAGCCCCGCGTCGGGCTCTGTGCTGACAGCTCGGAGCCTGGAGCCTGTTTCAGATTCTGTGTCTCCCTCTCTCTCTGACCCTCCCCTGTTCATGCTCTGTCTCTCTCTGTCTCAAAAATAAATAAATATTAAAAAAAAATTCTTTTTAAATAATAAAAGGTCAATCAGTCAGCCTCTGGCCAGGCTAACTAAGAATAAAAGAGGAATGACACAAATTACTATTGTAAGAAATGAAAGAGGGGACACTACTATAGATCTCATGGACATTAAAAGGATAATAAAGGAATACTATGGACAACTTTGTGGGCATAAAGTGATAACAAAGATGAAATGAACCAATTCTTTGAAAGATACAATCTGCTAAAACTCACAAAGAAACAGACAATCTGATTAGACCTATCTATTAAATAAATTGAATCAATAGTTAATAACTTTCCAAAACAGAAAGCAGACACAGATGGGTTCACTGGTGAATTCTACTAAACATTTAAGGAAGAAATTAACAATCTTTGACAATCTCTTTCAGAGAACAGAAGCAGAAAGAATACTTTCTAATTCATTTTATGTGGCTAGCATCACTCTAATATCCAAACAAAGACATTACACACAGAAAAATATAGACCAATAGCTCTCATGAACATAGATATAAAAATCCTCAACAGAATATTAGCAAAGTGAATCAAACAATGTATAAAAAGAATTATACACCATGACCAAGTGAAATTCATCATAGATATGTAATGCAGGTTCAACATTCAAAAATTAATTAATGTAATCCATTATATCCATAGGATAAAGAAGAATCACATGATCAGATACAGAAAAAGCATTTGATAAAATCTAACACCCATTCATGATACAAATTCTCAGCAAACTAGGAATAGAAGAGACTTCTTCAACTTGATAAAGAACACCTGAAAAACCCTACAGCTAATACCAAAATTCACGGTGAGAAACATAAAGCTTCTCCTCCAAAACCAGGGACGAAGCAAAGATGTCCAGCCCCCACCCCAAAAGCTTTCCAACATTATAGTGGAAGTCCTAGCTAATGCAATAAATCACGAAAAGCAAATGAAAGATATATAGATTGGGAAGTTAGAAATAACTCTTTGTTCAGAGATGACATGATTGAATATGTAGAAAATCTGAATGAATTGACAAAAACTCCTGAAACTAATAAGCGAGTATAGCAAGGCTGCAGGATACTAGGTTAATATATAGACGTTAACTGCATCATGCAATACAATGCAGTATGTATCAGCAATGAACAAGTAGGATTTGAAATTAAAAACACATTACCATTTATATAAGCATTCCCCAAAATGAAGTACTTAGGTAAGATCTATGAGGCCTATATGAGAAAAACCCTAAAACTCTGATGAAAGATGCCAAAGAAGTAATAAATAAGTGGAGAAATATTCTGTGTTAACGAACAGGAAAACTCAATATTGTCAAGATGCCAGTTCTTTTCAGCTTGATATATAGATTCAACTCAATTTCAGTAAAAATCCCAGCAAGTTATTTTGTGGATGTAAAAAAAATGATTCTAAAGTTTATATGGAGAGGCACAAGACCCAAAATAGCCAACTCAATACTGAAGGAGAAGAACAAAGGTGGGAGACCAACAGTACCTAACTTCAAGATTTCCTATTAAGTTACAATAATCAAGATAGTGTGGTACTGGTAAAAGACAAGACAAATAGATCAATGGAATAGAATAGAGAGTCCAGAAATAAACCCATATAAAAATAGTCAACCCATCTCTGACAAAGAAACAAAGGCAATACAATAAAGCAGACTGTCTCTTAACAAATGGTGCTGGAGGGGTGCCTGGGTGGCTCAGTCAGTTAAGTGTCCAACTTTGGCTCAGGTCATGATCTCGCAGTTTGTGGGTTTGAGCCCCACGTTGGATCTGTGCTGACAGCTCAGAGGCTGGAGCCTGCTTTGGATTCTGTCTCCCTCTCTGCCCGCCCCCCACCCCCACCTCTGCTCTCATTCTGTCTCTCTCTCAAAAGTAAATAAACATTAAAAAAAAAAGAATCTAGACACAGACCTTACACCCTTCACAAAAAGTAACTCAAAATAGATCAGAAATCTAAATGTAAAGCACAGAACTACAACATTCCTACAGGATAACATAGAGAAAATCTAGATGATTTTGGGTATGGCAATGACTTTTTACACAAAACAACAAAGGCATGATCCATGAAAGAAAGAACTTATAAGCTGGACTTCATTATAATGAAAAACTGTTCCTCTGAAAAGGACAATGTCAAAAGAATGAGGAGACAAGCCACAGATTTGGGAGAAAGTATATGCAGAAGACACATTTGATAAAAAAACTTTTACCAAAAATACACAAAGAACTCGTAAATCTTAACAGTAAGAAATAAACAATTCATTTTAAAAATGGGCAAAAGACTTGAACAGACTCCTCATCAAAGAAAATATACAGATGGCAAGTAGGCACACGAAAAGATGTTCAATATCACATCATTAAGAAACTGAAAATTAAAACGAGATACAACTACATAGCTATTAAAATGATTACAATGGCTATTAAAAATCCAACACAGGGGTACCTGGGTAGCTCAGTCTGTTAAGCATCCAACTTCAGCTCAGGTCATGATCTTGGCGGTTTGTGAGTTAGAGCTGGGCATTGGGTTCTGCACTGACAGCTCAGAGCACGGAGCCTGCTTCAGGTTCTGTGCTGCCCCTCCCTTGTTCGTGTTCTGTCTCTCTCTCAAAAAATAAATGAACATTAAAAAAAAAATTAAAAAAAAATCCAAAACAGTGACAACACCAAATGCTGATGTGGATTTAGAACAGGAACTCTATTCATTGTTGGTGGGAATGAACACAAAATGGGTCAGCCACTATGGAAGACCATTTGGTGTGTCATATTCTTTTTTCTTTCTTTCTTTTTTTTTTTTTTTTTTTTTTGAGAGAGAGAGAGAGAGAGAGAGAGAGAGAGAGAGAGAGAGAGATTATGAATAGGGAAGGGGTACAGGGAGAGGGACAGAGAGATTCTTAAGCAGGCTCCATGCCCAGCTCAGAGCCTGACATGGGGCTCGATACCATGAACTGTGAGATCATGACATGAGCTAAAATCAAGAGTCAGCCACTTAACTGAGTCACCCAGGTGCCCCAAAACTATTCACTTTCCTTACCAGCAATTGCATTCCTTGGTATTTACTCAAAGGAACTAAAAACCTACGTTCACTAAAAACCTGCACATGAATGTTTATAGCAGTTTTATTCATAACATCAAAATTTGGACACAATCATGATGTCTTTCAGTAGGCAAGCTGATAAACTGTGGCACATCCAGATAATGGACTATTATTCAGTGCTAAAAACAAATGAGTTATCAAGCCATGAAAAGATATGGAGTAAACTTAAATGCATATTACTAAGTGAAAGAAGTCAATCTGAAAAGGCTATATACTCTGATTCCAACCATATGACATCCAGATAAGGCAAAACTGTGCACATAGTAAAAAGATAAGTGATTGCCAGGATTAGAGGGGAGGCAGGGGTGAACAGGCAGAACACAAAGGATTTTTAGGGCAGTGAACTATTCTGTACAATACTACAACAGTGGATATATATCATATGTTTGTTAAATCCCATAGAAGGTACAACACCAAGGGTGAACCCTAATGTAAACTAGGATTTTGGATGATGATTATGTCAATGTAAGCTCACTGACTGTAACAAATGGACGACTCTGGTTGGGGATGCTGACAATGGAAGAGGTTGTGGCATGTGTGAGGACAAGGAATACATGGGAATTCTTAGTACTTTCTGCTAGATTTTGTTATGAACCTAAAACCACTATAAAATATAAAGTTTATTAATTAAAAATTACCATAAATATTATATATTTAATGTATTATAATTACATAATTTATAAGAAGATAGTCCTATAAACATGTTTCTATACAACAAAATACAACAATAAATAAAACTGATTTTGATATGCAAGTACTTTAACCGGAGTTCGTGATAGCACAAAGAGAATTGTCTACCAGCCATGAACATTAAGCTAAGAGCAGTCAGTAGGCTGTAGGCATTAATCAATATGTTTTACAGAGCAAATAAGAACACTGGCTAATCCCATCAGGCAGTTAACTGGGGTTCAGTTAAGTATAATTCAGCTAAGAACTCTTTCACTGTAGGTTTTGATATGGTAGATGAGAGGGAAAAAGATAATTAAGTACTTACTTTTGGGAGGGGTGAGGTAGTTAGTACGGGGGAGATAATTAGAGTATACATATAAGGCTTAGGGTTACTTCAAGAGAAGGGTATAAGGAGGTGTATGTCTGGCTGGGGGTTAGGCAGGGGTGGGCAGAAACTATGGCTTTCTATTTCTAAAATCTAGAGCATAGGCTCCTATAACTATAAATATTAGTAATTTTTAAAAATGTTGTTAGGGTAGTATAGGAATTAAACAATAAGGAAATGGATTCATTCATCAACAAATATTTATTGAGCATCTAACATTCCAGGCACTTTCTGTGCACTAGGGATACTGTGCAGATCAAAACAGGCAAAAATCCCTGCCCTCACATATCTCACAGTATACTGGGAAAGACAGACAAAAAACAAGATAAAAAAAAAAGTAAAATGAATAATGTCATAGTGATAAGTACTAAGAAAAACACAGAGCCCATAGAGAGGCCAGGAAGAGTTCAAGGGAAGAGGGTGCTTGGAATTTTAAGTAGAGGCCAGTAAAGAGCTTACTGAGACCCGAAGGAGATGAAGCAGAGAGCTATGCATGTATGTGAGCACAGAGTGGTCCAGGCAGGAGGAACAACTAGTACAATGGAAAGTGACTGAAGGAGGCAATGTGGTGGATTGACATAGGGACAAAAATAGTAGATGAGATCCAGAGCTGACTGGGTACCAGACTCCAGAGGGATTTGTAAGTCATGGTAAGGACTTGCTTTTTAGTCAGAGAAGCCACTAGAGGGTTTGAGTAAACCTCACGTAGACATGGGGTCTAACATTTTTATAGGATCACTCTGGCTGCTGTTTTGAGAACAGAATGAAGAGTGGAGAGGGTCAAGGGTGGAAGTAAGGAGTTCATTTGGAAATCTACTGCAATAATCCATCTGAAAGATGATGGCTTGGCTCACAGTGGTAGTAGTGGAGGTGGTGAGAAGTGGTTAGATTCTTGACGTATTTTTGGAGGTAGAACCAATTTCTCAGTTCAAAATAACTGAAAAGAAATTAGGAATAAAATCTATAAGTTGTGGCCTGCATATATTTCAACTGCAGACTCGTAACTTGTCTAATGATAAAGGGCGGGCTATACTGACAATACGCTACTTGTAGTTTTTGTGAAGTTAAATATCGTATAGTGTTTTTGGGGGCCACCAAAGAAATAATCCAGCCTCATTTAATGCAAATGCTTGTAGAGTTTATATTTCAACAACAAGCATTTGTTGAGCACCTTTACTGTGTGACCAAGATTGTGCTTAGTGTCAAGTGGTATGTAGAACTGCTTTATAGAATTTTATAGTCTTTTTGTCCTTGGTCTAGAGATACTGTTTTCAAAACAGTGAGAAGTGGGAAGACGAGGCCAGAATTAGAAACAAACATAAATCTTCCTTCTTTATGATTTTTGGAAGTGAAAGTTTTACAAACTTTTGAGTCAGATATTTTCTTTTAAAAATATGGAAGTATTAGATCATCAAAAGAAACTGAGCACTGTTTAGATTTCCTTCTAGACAGTTTGATTACTGTACACGAACTGTTTCCCCTCAATGGAACCTTGATGGAGAATTGTTACCATTAGGACACAAAATGTGTTGTGAAGAGAAAGGAAACCCCAAACATCTCGAAACAATGTTTTGCATTATTGGTGCAAAGCACAGCAGCGACACAGGGAAAATAAACACCTCTTCCAAAGCAAAATTTGTCATTTTACAAGCAGGGTGTTGCCTTTTGAGTTCACAGTCCACCTATCTGGCTTTTTCATGGTGACTGCGGGTCCCAAGTGGCCCTTCCTACACAGACTACCTAACCACTGCTTTTATATTTGTAAACAAGGAGATAACTGCCCAAGTAGGACAACTTCTGGCCTAGCACCGGAACTAAGAGTTAAAGTAACCCAATAAAACTTGGCATTACTCTGTGTAGAGTGCTTTGCCAAACAATTTCCTGGGACACCAGGGTACTATGAAACAGTAAAAAGTGGGTGTGCATGAGGTGGGGGGGGTGGAGGGTGGGAGGTAGGTGGGGAAGGGGAATGCCATAAAGGGCATACTCCCTCTGGGAGGCCATAGGTATACAAAAAGGCATTTTCAATGATACACAATGTTATAATCTAATTTACATTTGGAAAACCAAAGCAATTAAGTACACAAAGTGCAGAAAGTTAATGTTCTTGTTTGGTGAAACTACATTTGTATATTTTTTCACTTACTTCTGGGTGATTCTCATGGAGGGTATATTAGAATAGAGGAATTTTATGTTTATCAAGAGGGGAAATGAGTTTTCAATGAGTTTGAAATGAGTTTTAAAGCTGAAAAATACTGCTTTTCACAGTTGATTATATGTAACTATGACATGCATTGAAGACACAGTGCTAAATGAGATTTGACAGGAAATTCTTGTCCTTTTATAGTTCATGATGTAGTGGGGGACAGATGGACAAACAGTAAAAAAAAAAAAAAAAAAAAAAAAGTAAAGGTTGTAGCTGATGTGTATAATGATATTTATTTATTTATTTATTTATTTATTTATTTATTTATTTAAATGTTATGAGAAAAATAGGGAAGAGATACAGATGAACAGATGGAGTGAAGAGCTAAGATAACTGTTAATTATCATAATAAATTCACAAATCACATCTGAGATCTGAAGGAAACAGAAAATACCAGCTGAGTGAATGCCTGAGAAGGAACACTAAGAACAGAGTACTCACATGTTTGGAATCTACTTTCGTTATCAAGGAGGTAGATAGGATTCCTTTCTTGCTCTAAAACAAAATGGTTCAAGCCTAGAATCTGAGGAAGGCAAAATATGAGAAAGCAGAAGAAACAAAGGTCCCTAGTATTTTGACCCAAACAAAAACTTCCTGGTTAACAGTTCTAGGGTAAGGGTCCTTACTGGTTCAAGGAACAGTGCTCCTCTATCTTCTTACATTTTACACTGTTCTCTTCAGCTGAAACCTGCAGCTGTGAAACAACACTGTGAAGAGAAGGAAAGAATGTTCCTTTCTATTACAAGCAATAACTCCCAAATCTTTTACCCTTTCAAAGCCAATGAATACTAGAAGATGGCATGTTTTGAGGAGGAAAATTGAACTGTTTATAAAAACGATAGTGTAATAAAAGGAAAGAGACTCCATCAAAGAAAGCATTCTTCATTTTAATCAACTCACAAAAAATTCTCTTCCTAGGGAGAATTCTTAAAAGAAAAACAGAGCTTTGGGCAGTAGGGAATTTTTCTTCAGCCAAAAGTTGAAGACAAAATACCAAAAACACTTTAGATGCAGGGAGGCCCAGCAGTAATATATTGTCTTCACTACTGTAAACAGTAAAATGAAATTCAGTTGTCCTCACAAAACAAATAAGACACAATTGCAATGTACTTAATATAACAGTTTAAAATGGAGAATATTTAAAACTCAGAATTATATTTATATATTTTGCTTTTATTTTTTAAATTTATTAAAAATTTTTTAAAATGTTTATTGATTTTTGAGAGAGAGAGAGAGAGAGAGAGAGAGAGAGAGAGAGAGAGACAGGCATAGGGGGAGACACAGAATCTGAAGCAGGCTCCAGGCTCTGAGCTGTCAGCGCAGAGTCTGACGTGGAACTCGAACTCACAAACCATGAGACCGTGGCCTGAGCTTAAGTCAGATGTTAAACCGACTGAGCCACCCACCCAAGTGCCCCTCTATATTTTGCTTATAAATCCTAAATTGTCACAATGCTCAGGGCTTTAGTAAATCAAATGGCTACCGAATTCAAATTTGACATATATCATGCTCTACAAGTCCAGTTTCCTAGGAACATTTTTCCCTTAAGTAACCTACCCAATATGATAAGGCCTGCCCTTCATACACAGGGCCTCTAGGCTCTCACTCTACCCAAGCAATTCAGACCAAGTGGATGGATGTTACCTTCCTGGTTTATTATAAGCTTATGATTTTGTTTCCTTTGTTTTCAGGTAACAGAAAAACAGGTTTAACACCACTTTAGTTGTAACTCTAACTGAAGAGTAACCAGACTAATTAAATCACCTCAAGATTCTTGTGTTTAGTGTATTTACTAAAATCTGACAAAATCTGCATTTCCAGAGTTGCCTACTGCTGTTGCAAGACTCACTTGTCCAGTAAGGCAGGACTAGGTCCCAGGGAGTAAGAATGTATACAATGATTTATTTTGCTCTTCCTTCTGCATTAAATACATCTACTTCCTTGTGTTAGTGCAAATTACTTCTGTCAAGAACAGAAATCCACTATGCAACCAAGTAGAGGCATTATATGATTATCTGCTTTCAATACTTTCATATGTAAAATGGGGCTGATACCTTCCCTACTTAACTCAAAAAGATGTTGTAAAGGACAAATAAATATTTCTTTACGTGCTCTGCAAACCATAAAAGAACGTGAAAGCTATTTTTGTTAATCACGTTACAAAGTTTTCAACGAAATATTTACGAGAAAGTATACTATACAGACTATAATTATATTAGGGGTGCCTGGGCGGCTCAGTTGGTTAAGCGCCCCACTTCAGCTCACGTCATGATCTCACGGTTCATGGGTTCGAGCTCTGCATTGGGCTCTCTGTGCTCTCTGCTGTTAACGCAGAGCCTGCTTCTGATACCCTGTCTTCCTCTCTCTCTGACCCTCCCCTGCTCAAGCTCTGTCTCAAAGATAAATAAACACTAAAAAAAAAAAAAAAAAAAGTTATTGTGGGGATCAGTATTTCTTTATGTGCTCTGCAAACCAAAAAAGAATGTGAAAGCTATTTTGCTAATCATGTTACAAAGTTCTCAACGAAATATTTATGAGAAAGTATTATACAGACTATATTAGAAGACCAGATAAAAAAGAAATAGATTGTAAGGAAACCAAAATACTCAAAGTAATTATGTTAGGGTGGTAGAATTATGAATAATTACTTTCTACTTTAACTTTCCAACATCCAGTAATATGGTCATGTTACTTTATTTTCTTTAAGGATTAAAAAAAATATTTTTAATGTTTATTTTATTTTTGAGAGGAGGGAGGGGCAGAGAGAAAGGGGGCAGAGGATGCGAGGCAGGCTCTGTGCTGACAGCAGAGAGCTTGATGCAGGGCTCGACTGTGAGATCATGACCTGAGCAGAAGTTGGCCACACAGGTGCCCTGATGGTTATGTTACTTTAAAAAGAGGAAATGCCATCAAGAATCCTAGGACTTTTTTCTTTTTTTAAGAGACAGAGGGAGAGAGAGAAAGAATCTTAAGCAGGCTCCACGCTCAGTGTTGAGCCCAAGGCAGGGCTCAATTCCACGACCCTGGGATCAGGACCTGAGCCAAAATCAAGTCGGTTGCTTGACTGACTGAGCCACCCAGGCACCCCCAAGAATCACAGGCTTTTTAAACTTAAATTTTAATCTGACACACAATATATGAATACACTTTCTTTTCTAACATTTGACTACACATAAAGCTAAAATTCTCTTTGACCAGATTCTCTCCACCCCCCTCTCCAGAAAAATACACCATTAGAGGAGTTAACAGCTTACTGCTGAAAGGAGTCTTAGAATTTCTAGTGATATATTCATTTTCTCTCTTTCTCAAATCAGAATTAGCCCTACAGGGCAGAGAAGAGTAAATATGTCTAGCAGGAAACGTATGAGGGTATAGTTTATGAACTTTGTGTTTTATATTAAAAAATTCATTTAAATTCTGCATTCAATTTTATGAAACAGTGTTTATCTTAACACATGAATGTTTGAAACTACAGGAGACCAGGGGAAAGCATCTTATACTCTTAAAACAATAATATATTTCCTTATGAGTGCAATACCACATAGCACAGATTAGGTTTGCTTTCCTGAGAGATAATGGACAAATTTTGATACTGAGAAAAAGAAGTGTTGTGACTTCCTATTTCTTCTCTACCATACAGCAATATAATGACAAATCCTGCTATTGTCTAGAAGTGTATGGTTTACTCAATTTATACTCTGTTACTTTTCCAGATAAAATTATATGACAACACACTGCAGTTATCATACAAAAATCTCATTTAATTATGGGAAAACAATCCATGACCATGAGTTTAATATGGCTTGGCATCTCCCTAAAAGGTTTAATTCTGGACATTACAATACATCTGAGGTTGATAAATGTATATTCTTATGTCACTGGTAGAAAAAGTAACAAGCTTTTATAAATAAGTTATCATTTTACTTCTTGCTAATATATCTTCAGATATACTTCAAACAGAATATATTTACTCCATCTCCAATTCCACTGTCATTTCTTCCCCTTCAGAAATTTGACTCCAAATCTGGTTAGATGAAAAAGCTCATCATTACAGTGTTTTTCCACAGAAGCATCTTCTCTGGAGGCATTTATTCTTATTACAAAGTCTCTTGAAATATCTAATTTGGCTCTGGGTGTTTAGTAACATTAGCATATTTAAAAGAAAAAATTGGTAACTTAAAATCAAGATGTACCAATGTGAACTATGAGGAAATTCTACAACAAATTCACTCACAATTTTAGTGGCGGAACCGAAGGACTTCAAATTTTTGAGAAAGAATTATGTGCTGTATGAACTACTTAGCAGGGCAACCTGAGGCAACAGAAAGAGCTGCAGAGTCAGGGAGTCTGGTTCTGAGTTCAGGCTATGCCACCAACTAGCTGTGTCTTCTGGGACCATTAAACTGATCTGGCCCAAGTTTCTTCATCTGCTAATGAAGGACAAAATCAATTCTAAATTTGTTTAGGTGCCACACCATGACTGAACACCATGAAAGAATACATTAAACTAAGTGACAGAACTAAAAACAATTTTATAGGAATATATTAAAAATCCAATATTTATTTCTTTATATAATAAATTTATATAAATATATTTTATAAATATAATTCTATAACTTATAATGTACATAAATTTATAATAATTTACATACATTACAAAATCAAACCATAACCATGGGGGCACCTGGGTGGCCCAGTCAGTTGGGCATCCAACTCTTGATTTCATTTTTTTTTTTTTAATTTTTAAACATTTATTCACTTTTGAGAGACAGGGCACAAGCAGGGGTAGGGCAGAGAGAGAGGGAGACACAGAATTCTGAAGCAGGCTTCAGGCTCTGAAATGTCAGCAGAGACCGTTGTGGGGCTCGAACTCACGAGCTGTGAGATCATGACCTGAGCCAAAGTTGGACACTCAACCAACTGAGCCACCCAGGCACCCCCGACTCTTGATTTCAGCTCAGGTCATGATCCCAGGGTCGTGCAACCGAGTCCCGTGTTGGGTTCTGCACTGGGCATGGAGCCTGCTCAACATTCTCTCTCTCTCTCTCTCTCTCTCTCTCTCTCTCTCTCTCCCCCTCCCTCCCTCTCCCCTGCTTTCATGCTCTTTCTCTAAAATAAAAAAAAAAAAAAGAAAAATCATAACCATGAACATACATGTACATAAACAAAGTTCTTTAAGCACAGTATGCATTTCTGAATTCTTCTGTTAGTATTTATTTGCTATCTGAAAGTGAGTCATGGTTAATACTGAAGGCTCTTTTATCAGACTGTCTGGATTCAGATCCCATCTTTTATTTTTTAGCTATGGAAATTGGGCAAGTTAGCATCTCTGAACCTGTTCTTTCACCTGTAAATGAGGATAATAATAGTGCCTACTACAGAAGTTATTTGAAGAATTAATCCATGTAAAGCAACTAGTATGGTATCTATCACACGGGTAGAGCCTAATAATGACAGCAGTAATAGTGGCAAGCATTTGTATTGTTTACTAAGTAACAGCACTATTCTAAGGGTTTTACATGTATTATCCCATTTAATCCTCACAACTACCATATGAAGCAGATACTACCATTAGCCTCTGTTTTATAGTGAACAAACTGATTCACACAGAGGATAAGTAATATAACCAAATTAACTGTGACAGTCATTATAGCTATTTACAAATATTTTTAGTTCTCCTTTCAGGAATAGAGTAAGAATACGCCATGGAACTCAGAGAGTCAACTCATATATTTCAATGGAGTTTCTGTCATCATCCTTGCCTAACTGACCAAAAATAGTGTAGCCCTGTTAACCCACTTTGGACAAGTAGCATGAGTGAGGAAAAAAGCCACTGAGATTCCATAGTGGTTTTGTTACCAAAGCAGTAACTAAGTCTATCCTGATAGTAAATTTCAGATTTGGTATCATAATTATCTACTTATTCACAGCTAATGCTGAAAGTTTAAGAATTAGATTATGGGAGGGGCGCCTGAGTGGCTCAGTCAGCTGAGTCTGACTCTTAGTTTCAGCTCAGGTCATGATCTCACGGTGTGAGTTCGAGACCCACATCAGGCTCCATGCTGACAGCGTAGAGCCTGCTTGGGATTCTCTCTCTCTGCCTCTCTCTCTACCCCTCCCCCACTCACTCTCTGTCTCTCTCAAAAATAAAGAAAACTTTTTTAAAAAAAGAATTAAATTATGGGAGCAAATAAAACAATTCTATGCATTTCTTTTTTTCTTTTCTTTTTTTTTTTTTTTGATGTATGAACCAATGAAAGTTTACCATTATCTAACTTAGTATCAGAATTTAAGAATTATTGGTCAAAATGTCTTCACAATCTTGGGCTAGGCAAAGACTTTTTATTTTTATTTATTTAAAAAATTTTTTTTGTTTAACGTTTATTTTTGAGAGACAGAGAGAGACAGAACATGAGTGGGGGAGGGGCAGAGAGAGAGAGGGAGACACAGAATCTGAAGCAGGCTCCAGGCTCTGAGCTGTCAGCACAGAGCCCGATGTGGGGGTTGAACCCACGAACCCATGACCTGAACCGAAGTCGGACATTTAACCACTTAATCAACTGAGCCACTCAGGCGCCCCTAGGCAAAAACTTTTTAAAGAGGAAGCAAAAGGCACTCACCAGAGAAGAGAAAAATGATAAACTGGAGTTCACCAAAATTAAGAACATCTGTTCAGCAAAGATCATATTAAAAGTAAAAAAGTAAGCCACAGACAGAAATAATATTTGTAACATGTACATCCCCTAAAGACTCATATTCAGAATGTATAAAGAACACCTACAAATCAGTAAGGTGAAGAGAAATGATCCATTTTTTAAAAAAGGGGATACAAAATAAAGCAAGTACTTCATAAAAGAGCCCATCTAAATGATCAATAACTGTAGAAAAAGAAATACTACAGCGTATTCACCAAAATGGCTAAAATAAAAGATTGACAATACACAGTGTTGATAAGCATGAGGAGGAAATGAAATTCTCCTATGTTGCTGGTGGGAATTTAAATGTGCACCATCACTCTGGAAAACTGGCAGTAACTGCTAAAATTAACCTATCCTATGAACCAGCAATTGCATTCCTAGTAATATATTCTAGAGAAAGGAGTACTAATGTTCATCAAAAGACATGTATAAGAATGTGCATAGCCCCATTATTAAAAACAGGCTCAAAATGGAACCAACCCATTTCCATCAACAGTGGCAAGGATACATTACGGTATATTTCCACAACGAGATCGGCACAACATCTGCACAGATTGAACTACTGCTACATGCAACATAAATGAACCTCACAGACAAAAGGATGTCAAAAGAAACCGGACCCAGAGAGTAAATATTCTGTGAATCCATTTATGTGATGTTCAAGTACAGATAAAATTACTCTTTGGGGCACAAATCAGCATAGCGGTTATCTAGGGTAGGGGGAAAGAGGGTACTGACAGGAGAGCCTTCTGAAGTGCTGGAAATATTCACTGGTGCCTGTATATGTACAGATTCATTGACTTGTTCATTTAACATTTGTGCACTTTACTGTTTTAAAGTTAGAAGAAAAAAAGGAAGCGTTCGTTTAGGTAAGAATTCCAGGACTGACAGTTCCCACAAAAATCATCAGGTCTAACTACACATCCAAGGTTCAGGTCCCAACCTGAATGCTTCTCTTGAGAATGTCTGAAAGGCTCTGACCATTAGGATTTTCTTCATGATGAACTCTAAATCTATTCCTAAGGAGCTCCTGCCCTTGGGTTCTCATTCTACTCCTTTGGGGAAAAATAGAACAAGTGTTCTTGCTCCCTCTTCTAAATCATATTCCTTCAGTTATCCCAATACTCTCTGATGCCTGCTGAGATTCCTTTCAGCTCTAAAAATTCTAGAATTCTGTATTTTTATTAGTCCATATTTCTTTCATTTGCTTTCTCAGCATCTCTGTTGAACTCTACTCTTTCAACCAAAGTATTCTAAAGTTAAGCTTCAACCTGAGTTGATTACTAGCTTGTAGATCTTTAATCAAAATATGAATTTTAAATGTAGGTCAAAATTTACAGTATATAGCTGGTCACATCTGTATGCTTATGAGAGCAGGAAGGAACATCTCTCAATGATTAACACATTAGAATACCACAGTTCCTTATGAAAGATACCTAACTCACTTGGATTTGGAGAATGCCTACCACCAAATGTTTAGGCAGGGACGATGAGAGGTGTATTTCTTAGATAAAAAATAAGTCAAGTCAGGGGTGATTATTTTGGCCAGTACATACCAAATAAGGACGAATATATAGAAAGCACTGGTTATGTCTAAAGCGATGAATCAGAGCGGACTTCATGAACAAACATAAAAGTGTTTCTCTAACCTCAAAGAGCCAATTGAAGCATTCATGGAATTGTGTATTTTAATGTCTCTACATTAAAAGTCTATAAAGTTCAGGAGATAAATATAAAACAAGAATGAGATTTTTTCACACTCAAGATAACGTATGTTCTGGTAGTACTCAGGCATTCTGTTCAAAAAGCCAAACACAGGGCACCTGGGTAGCTCAGCCAGTTGAGCATCTGACCCTTGGTCTCGGCTCAGGTCATGGTCTCACGGTTTGTGGGTTCGAGCCCTGTGTTGGGTTCTGCGCTGACTGTGCAGAATCTGCTTGGGATTCTCTCTCTCCCCCTCTCTCTCTGCCTTTACCCAGCTTGTGTGTGCACTCTCTCTCTCAAAATATATAAACATTAAAAACCAAAAAAAGGAACTGCATTACAAAAATTAAAAAGTCAACACTAAAAGTTTGCTTGTATTATCATTTCATATCTGTGACTGCCCTTTTATACAGCTACAATCTCATAGTCTTACCATTTTGTCCTTTATTTCACAGACTAATCAAGACAGATTTAAGATTATCTACAGATAATCTGCAACATGAATTATGTAAAATAAAATATATTCATTTCATGACTCTGGGGAAGTTTTGAGGCAGAATATAAAGTAAGAACAAGAAGGAAAATCTACCAACAGTAATGCTTTATTGTTTTTTAAATGTTTTAATGTTTATTTTTGAGAGAGAGAGAGAGAGAGAGAAAGCGCATGAGTGGAGGAGGGGCAGAGAAAGAGGGAGACACAGAATCCGAAGCAGGCTCCAGGCACCAAGCTGTCAGCACAGAGCCCGACGCAGGGCTTGAACCCACAAACCCCGAGATCATGACCTGAGCCGAAGTTGACACGCCCAACCGACTGAGCCACCTAGGTGCGCCAATAATGCTTTACTGGAATCTGAGAGAAAAAATCTTGCATGGCTGTGCTCTCCCAGACCAAAGGTGCCATGAAACTGATGTTTTTATGGATCTGGCACAGAAATATGGATGGATTAAATGCCTGAAGACAGTGAAGGTCATCTATCAGACTGAACCAGGGAAATCCTACACACAAGTAAAGATTCTCATCAGCAACAATGAACTGAACGCTTAAGCTGCACACTGCTCAATGATGCACTGATTTACAAAGGAGAAAACTAAATGTGCTAGGATACCCAAGTGAGTTTAGCATTTGACATCGAACTCTCAGACTTTTCTGAACTCCTCTGGAGGTACTGACTTTTTATTCATCTAACGCTTGGCACTTAAACTCTATTATCAGGGATCTTCCTTTCATGTGCTATAGGCAATTTACACTTAACAGCTATAAAACTGAATCCATCATCTTTTCCCCAAAATCTATTCCAGCCCCCATGTTCTCCATGTCACTTGAGAGTACTCCACTCTGTCACTAAAGCAAAAAACCTGGAGTCCTTTTCAGCCATTTCCCCTGCTCTTCCCACCACACTGAATCTCTTACCAAGCCCAGCTGATTCTGTCCTCTCTTCTGTGTTCCTGTTATTATGCCCCAGTTAAAGCCTTTAGTTTTCTTGGCCTGAGTACACCAACAGCCTCCTACCTGTCCTTCCTGCCACCAATCTGTCTCCATACAGCTGCCAGTGATCATTCTAGAATACAAGTCTAATCATGCATATCACGCCTTGTTTAAAATTATTCAAGAGGCTACCCACTGTCTTCAAGTGTTTTTTTTTACTATTTTCTTTTTAAATTTCTCTGTAAGTATAAAAGTTATGTTTGTTTTGAGTGTTTAAATTTCAAATTTTTACAATACGAATACATTATTCTATCATTAGAATAAGCAATAACATTTGGCTCTGTAATAGCGAATGATCACCTTAAGCCAGTTTTGAGATCAGGAGAAGGAACCTTGACATGTTTATATGAAATAGAACACAAAAAGTTTAAATTAAAACAACATTAAAAACAACTATATCTTCCCTACACTGAAATCACATCTTTAGTACCCTCTATTTGTACTCACAGGTAATATCTCACAAATTTACCCTCTAGGGTGTAAGATGCATCTGGTAAATACTCAGTAAAAAGTTCAGCCTTGACCTTCTTAGTAAATAAAAGAACAATAAACTATATCAAATAGCTTATGTCCATGAAAGAAACACAATTATGAAAAGATAAAATAAATGAGTATCATAAGATTTAATGCTTCATATATACCTTTAGTTCTATTTATGATGGAGTTTACTCTTAATTTTTGAACTGGGAGATTATTTTCCACAGTATCATACATATTTAAACACATGTTTAGCTCTTCAAATTAACAAGTTACCAGACTAATTTCTAGTCTCTCCCATAACTGTTTATTTATTTTTAAGTTTATTTATTTTTGAGGGAGAGGGAGAGACTGTGCGTAAGCAGGGGAGAGGCAGAGAGAGAATCCCAAGCAGGCTCTGTGCTGTCAGCGCACAGCCCAACACAGGGCTTGAACCCATGAACTGTGAGATCATGACCTGACCTGAAATCAAGAGTTGGATGCTTAACCAACCGAGTCACCTAGGTGCCCCTCTCCCATAACCTTTTAACCACAGTATCTATGTTCTTTCCTGCAATACATTTCTATTACTATCAGCTCCAAAATCTCTTGACAGTGAATGCCATTCAATATTATTATACATGCACTGCCAAGTAAGGTAGGAGAAGCTGTTAAACCAACTGAGATCCCATGATGCCAGTTAAATTTCAATCTGCCTTCTAGGCTCCCAAAACATGTCAGCACTATTGTAGTAAAGTAGGTTATAAGTTTTGGGTGATGTGATTTCCTTGAAAGACAAAGAGCAGAATGTAGAGCAGACTATTACAGGTCATAGCAAAGTAAGTTCAGATCTGTAGCTACAATTTATTTTTTTATCATGCATACTTACTAAGTACTGAAACCATTAAACATGAAGCTCAGCTAAGAGTTGAACACACCAGGTTAAACACATGCTTAAGGAACAGTTTGGAAGAAAAAAAAAAAAGGAAATGATTTAATTAACAATGTAAGTGCTTAGGAGGAAAAAAGCTCTCACAATCATTATACTATACTCAAAAAATGATAAACCACTGAATTTAAATCCACTTAATCTATTTGAAAAACAGCATTTTGAATTTCAAATCTTTGAACTCAAGCCTCCTATCGGATGATATCAACTGTTGACTAACAAGATGGTGTCCTTGATATATAAAAATGGTTGCTTTACTATTGGCTAAGCATTTTCTATTTTTTAATAATAAAGATGCAATTACATCAATTCATCCTTAGTCTTCCACTCCCTTGGAGCAGCAATATTCATCTGTAGGTTAGCACTCTAAGGTAGGATGCAAATAGAGATCAATTCCAATCCTATGCACCAGGATTATTTTATTACATCACAGACATTAAGCTGCACACAAAAATTGAGTTGTAATTTCTAGTGTGATAAAGTTTTACTTATCTTAAAAAACATTAAACTCTTTGCAGAAATGACTACAACTCTAGAAATGGTGACACAGGCATAATAGGGAAGATTGTAAACAATGTATTTACGCTACTCCTTACCAATGATAGTGTTAAACAAATCAAGAGAAGACACATAATTAGTGATGCCTGAAAGCTATGAAGATATGGTTGGCCCAAGTCTTTCTTGGTACAATAAATGAATCTGTACACTATCCTCAGTATCATGTATTGCTAGAGAAAGATTTTAATTAAACGCCAGGGAGAAGAAACCTGCCAGTTAGAATTTTCCAAGTAGTTTGTTTTGCTAGGAAATAAATGGGTAGCAGCTGACATTGTCTTTCTGGCAAAACAAAGCTGCTCTTTCCCCTTTTTTGAAATAAGCATAAAAACCATTATGTTTATTTAATACACTCCCTAAATTGGCAATTAGCTTGAGAAGACTGTTCTTACATATGGCAGAGTTCCCTGTACTTGAAACTCCCCACCCCCTCTATAACCATAATGTACCACATTTATATATTGCTGTAATACTATAGAAAGAAATTCAAATATTCCTCTAATATATTATTATTTCACTAGCTCTAGAGTCACTAATCTACATTTTAAAAACCTGAAGAAAAAGCTGGCAGTAGCAACCAGAGGATTGTGAAATTCAGAAAGTTAATTAGTCATACCTGAGAGCAGACATTTTAAAACTCCTATGAGTCCTTATTTCATTGATATGAAAATAGCTATGAATGTCTGGTAAATGTGCAAATATCAATAAATAGATAAGGTTTAAAAATTATTTCATTAACAGAAAATTAACAATTAACTCTCTAAAGGGAGAGTAATGATGATGACGATGATGTCAGAAACTTAACTTTTCTAAGCACTCAAAATCCTCATTCCTGTTCTATTCCCCTTTCTCCACCACAGCCCTGAACCTACATAATCAGATGCACAATAAACATTTGGCATGTTTTTTTTCAATTTATGGGAGAATTCTAAGTACGATATTTAGATTTTAGACATAAAGAATGCCTCATTTACAGTACATTAAGAAATATGATAAATCCTTAAAACTGTTCCTCTTGAAATGAAATTTATCTGGCCTAAAATTAGTAGTAAACAGGAATTTTTTTTCATGTTAGTGGCCTGAACACTGCTTCAAATTGTTGGACTTACCATTTTCTACCAAATATACAATTTGGCATCTCATTTTATTGAAATTAGCTTAGAAACCATAAAAATTTTAATTAAAAAGTAAGTCTAAGATGAAGAAAACAAACACAAGCTCTTAAGAAAATAAAGAATATTCTGTAATATCAAATCATGATAGGTCTGTATAGCTTATAAAACATATATGAAGACGTAAGTATTATGAAATGTAGTTGTTTTTGCCTTGTGATTAAAAGGCGTGTCATATACTTATTGTGGTGACATTTTGACATATTTATACGACCAAAGCAGCTAATAATCTTTACACAAACAATATTGTCAATCTCAGCAGTAAGCAAATGCAGTTAGACCACCTTTCCTTTTTAGTGCCCTAAGAATTATAAGAAAAAAAAAAAAGGAATTACAAGAAAAAAAAAATTACTTAGTCAAGATTGCCACTGAGAACACTTTACCTCTAGTTTTTAAGAGCTTTAACCTAAGAAATGTGGGCAGGCATAGTCCTCTTTGGGGGCTTAAATAAAATCTGCCCACAACTGACAGTTCAGCTTACCACATAAAATATACATCACCGAGAAGACTGACTTACCATCAAAAATGGTCTCCAGGCAATACAATGATTACACGGTGCCTTTCTCAGAGAGCAATTCTGAAGAAATAAAGGACTAAACCAAAGGGAACAAGTAACCCCTTCATGCTCCCAGGGTATAGGCACACATATGAAATGGTTCCTGACCTATACTTTACCTAAGGGGGCGTGCTATCTTTTCTCATTTACCATATTTACTAAACACATAACATGGGCATTTATTTAAGATACCGGACTACACCAGGGAACAAAACAATCTCTGTTGCCACAAATGTGATGGTTTGAGGTCAAAGACATCAAACAAATAGACCAATAAATAAAATTTAAAATAAAAAAATTCTATGAAGGAAAACAGCACACTATGAAATAATAGGAGTTGTCATTTAGACAGGGCACTTCTCCAAGGAGGGGGAGTGGAATGTTAAATAGGTACATTCCATGCTGAATAACTAGCTTTATCAGGCCTTGAGGTGAGAAAGAACTTGGTGCTTTGGAGGAAGTGAGAGAAGGCTGCAGAAAATTATAGGAAAGGAGAGCAGTAAAGAGAGAGGCAAAAACTAAATTCTGCAGAGACGTGGGGTTATGTTAAAGATTTGGGTTTTCTCCAAAGCATAAGAGCAAACCTAGAAAGAATTTTAAGGAAAGACATGATGTATTTATACTTTTGAAAGGATCATTCTAAGTTCTGTGTGAAGAATGGACTAACAGGTAGTAAGAATGGATCTAGAAGGATCCATTGGTGGTACGCCTGGGTGGCTCAGTTGGTTGAGTGTCCGACTCTTGATTTTGGCTCAGGTCATGATCTCATGGTCGTGGGATCAAGTCCTGCATTGAGCTCTGTGCTGAATGTGGAGCCTACTTGGGATTCCCTGTCTGCTACCCTCCTCCCCAAATAAATAAATAAATATTAAAAAAAAAAAAAAAAAAGACTAGTTGTAAGCTATTGCAATAGTCTACCACAAAACGATGGTGGCTTGAAATAGGGTGCTGGGAGTGGAGATGTAGCACAGAGGGTGAATTCAAGATCTATTTAGGAAGCAAAATCAATATAATCTAATAGTGGTCTGGATGGGTGTGTGTTTGTGTATGTTCATGCGTGCGCATGTGCATGGTAATGAAAGGTCTTAAGAATGATACAAGATGTTTAATTAGGAAGTTAGTAAATATTTATGGAGTTCAGATTTCTAGACATCAGGAAGACCAAAGATGTAGAAATACAGAAGGAACAAGAGCTTAACACTGAATATGTTCACTGTAAGATGCTGTTGAGATAAATATCAAGTTGGAAGCTGGCTACGAGACCCTAGAGCTCAGAAGTCTGGACTGGAGATAGGAATTTAGGAATTTTCAGCACATATGGTAGCTGGTATTTTAAGTCAAGAATGTAAGAGATATCCTGGGGAGAGATGGTAGAATAAGAGTATTGAGTCCTGAGGGACTCCTTAATTAGAAGATGAACAGAGGAGTTTGCTAAGGTGTTCCAGAAGACATGAACAGAGGCAGTCAGAAAACCAGGAGTGAATGGGTCAGAGTACTTGAAGAAAAAAAGATAAACCCAAATGTTGCTGAGAGGTAACATGAGAATGTGAAAAATGTCTGTTTTTTGGCAACATGGAAGTTACTAGTGATCTGGCAAGAACCCTTTTGATGGAGTGGTAGGTGTAAATAGTGTGTGGGGTGTCTAGAAAAATAACATAACCTTTAAAATCATTTGGAAGAGGTTAAATAAACTAAATGATACAAATTTTAAGCGCATACCTTGTGAAAAGTATGACTTTCACTTGCCTTGTAACCCCTCCCATTCTCTATCCTCATAAAAGTAACTAGTGTGAGTTCTAACACCATACATGTGTTTTGTTCATTTTTGAACTTAATCCATACACTATATATTAATCTTTGTCTGGCTTCTTTTGTTCAGCAATATGCTTGATAATCATCCATGTTGTTACAAGAATAATTTATTCACTCTTTCTGCTATTAAGGCTATTAATAATGCTACTATGAATACCCTTGTTCATTCTTGCCTTTGGTGAATGTATGTATAGATTTTTGTTGGGTATGCACCAGGCATAGCTAGATTAGAGGATGTATGTATGTTTACTTTTAGAATATACAGCCAAAGTGACTTCCCAAATAGTTATAATGATTTACATACACGTCTACCAGTAGCAGGAGTTTCAGCTGTTCCACAGCAACAGTACTTGATATTGTCAGTCTTTTAAAATTTTAGCCATTTCATAGGTATGCAGTGGTATCTCACTATGGTTTTGATTTGAATTTATTCAATGATTAACAATTAATGGATGCATATTTGTTTTTGGATAATTTCTTTTGTGGAGCACCTTTCAAGTATTTTGTCCTTTTTTTTTTTAAATTTTTTTTTTTAACGTTTATTTATTTTTGAGTCAGAGAAAGACAGAGCATGAACGGGGGAGGGTCAGAGAGAGGGAGACGCAGAATCTGAAACAGGCTCCAGGCTCTGACCGTCAGCACAGAGCCCGACGTGGGGCTCGAACTCACGGACCGCGAGATCGTGACCTGAGCTGAAGTCGGCCGCTTAACCGACTGAGCCACCCAGGCGCCCCTATTTTGTCCTTTTTGAAATTTGATGGTCTTTTTTTCTCCTACTGATTTTAAAGAGTGCCACAAGTCCTTTACTGGATACATGGATTACAAGTCTGTCTTCTCACTGTGACTTGTTTGTTCACTCTTATAATAGTGTCATTTGATGAACAGAATTTCTTAATTTTAATAAAGTCCCATTAATCAATCTTCTCCTTCCTTTTTGGATCTTTACCTATTCCAAGATTGTTAGGATGTTTTCAGTTTTCTCTAAACTTTTAACATTTAGATTTATGATCCAACTGGAATTGATTCTTGTTGCGAGGTAGGAATCAAGATTCATTTTTTTCTCCCCACATGACCCAGCACTATTGATTGAAAAATCCATTCTTTCCCTACTGTACTGCAGTGCCTTTGCTGTCATAAATAATCACATATATGGTACAATGTTTCTGGACTCTTTATTTTGTTCCATAGATCCATTTGTCTATCTCTGTGCAAATATGATGCTAATAACTGTAGCCTTATAGTAAACCCTGTCACTTGGTAATGAAAGTCATCCGGCTTTGTTAAGATTGTCTTAACTACTCTTAGTCCTTTTCATGTCCATATGGATTTTAAGATCAATTTGTGGGGTGCCTGGGTGGCTCAGTCAGTTGAGATCTGACTCTTGATATCGGCTCAGGTCATGATCTTGTGGTTCCTGAGTTTGAGACACGTGTCAGGCTCCGTGCTGGCATTGTACAGCCTGCTTGGGATTATCTCTTTCTCCTTCTTTCTGTGCCCCTCCCCTGCTCATGCACGTGCATTCTCTCTCAAACTTAAAAAATGAAATCAATTTATCATTCCCTCTTTCTACCCTATACCTGGCATTTTCTTAGGATTCTACTTAAGCTATAAAACAATTTGGGAAGAAGTTAATCTTCACAGTACTGAGTTTCCCAATGTGACTACAGATTATTAGCTCTTAATTTCTGTCAAAGTCTCTGTCAAAAGGTCTTGCAAGACTTAAGTTTGATTTTTTTTGATTCAACTGTAAATGGTACTGTTTTTATAAATTTCATTTTCTAAATTTTTGTTGCTTGTATATAAATTTTGTATTTTGACCTTGCATCAAGTAGCCTTGCTAAATTCATTTATTAATTCTAATAATTTGTAGATTCTTTTGGACTTTCTACATTCCCAAGTAATACAAATGTATTACTTGGTTCATGAAAGACGGGCATGTAAATATCTTCTCTCAAAATGTCATGGTTGGGTTTTGGCATCATGGCTTTGCTGATTTCAGAAAACAAGTTGGATTCTATTTTGAGTAGGACTGGAGTTATCTGTTCTTTAAACATTTATCAGATTTCACCAGTAAAGTCACCTAGGTATGGTTTTCTTTGCAAACAAAATTTAAAGAATGGACTCAACATTTTTAACAGACAGTATTCATATATTCCATTTCTTCATGTCCCAATTTTGGTAAAGTATGTTTACCATTTCACCTAAAATTTAACTCTGCTTGCGTAAAGTTGTTTATAATATCTCTTACCATTTTAACATCTGTAAAATTTGTAGAGAAATGTCTTCTTTTTCATTCCTAATATTGTGTTCTCTTTTTTTCTTGATCAGTATTGATAAAGGTCTGTGCATCTTACTTATTTTTTAAAGAACAAACTTGGCTTTGTTGATATTTCCTATTGTGCATTTGCTTTCTATTTCATTAATTTCTACATTTCATAATTTTTTTCCTATTTACTTTGGGTTTAATTTGCTGTTCTTTTCCCATTTTCTTGAGATGGATATTTAAATCACTGATTTTTGACTTTTTCTTTTCTAATACATGCATTTATAGCTACAAATTTCCTATCAAATATAGCTTTAGAAGATTCAAATATATTTAGATATACTATATTTTCATTATCATTCTGTTGCAAATATGTTCTAATTCCATAGTGCTTTCTTTTTGATTCAAAGGGTTATTTGGAAATGTATTTTGTGGGGAGTTTACTAGCTACTTTTCTATAATCTATTTCTTACTTAATTCTACTGTGGTTAGATAACATATTCTGGATTGAATTTGTTGAGGCTTTCTCTATGGCTCATCATATGATCTATTTTGGCAAAATATGTGCATGAACTTGAAAAAAAAATTTTTAAATTTTTTAGCTGTATTACTAGACATGTACAAACTTACAGCCCTTACATTTTGCTGATAGAATGACCCTTTTAGGGTGTGTGGCTGGCTATCGGTGAAGCCTCTTGATCTTGGGGTTATGGGTTTGAGCCCCGTGTCGAGGTTAGATTACTGAAAAAAATCTTAAAAAAATGACCCCTTTATAATTATGAAATATTCTTATTTCTAGTTGTTCTTGTATTCAGGTCTACTGTATATTGCTATCAATATATATTATATATTATACCATGTATATTTTGTTTGGTGTTTATATGACGTATGTTTTCCATTCTTTTACTTCCAGTCATTCTGGGTCTTTACATTTATGGTGTGTCTTTCATAAGCAGTACATGGTTGGATTAAAAACAAATCAATCTGACAATGATTGTGTTTTAATTATTTTTTTAATAAAATTTGGTTTCTACCTATTATGTTATTATTGTTTCTGTCTCATCTGTTATATGTTCTTTTTCTCTTCTTTCCTTCTTTTGGATTAATCTAGTAACTTTTTATTCTGTTTTTCTCTTAGGTATACATTCATTTAGTGTTCTTTTATTGGTTATACAAAAGAAGCATCATTGACTTATTTTAGTCTAATAAAACATTAGTAACTCTACTTCCCAGACAATGCTGGGACCTTAGTATATTTCATTTCCATTTACACTGATCCCACCTTTTGTGTTACAATTATCATACATTTTAAATTTATATATAGTTAAAACCCCAAAAGACATTATTGTTTTATATAGTCAATATTAATGTGGCTGTATCCATCAGTGACAGTCTACATGTAATAAGTTGTTTCAGTTATTTTTCTGGAAATCTCTTTATGTCTCATTTACTTTGGAACAACATTTTCATTGGGAATAGAATTTTAGATTGATAAACAATTATTTTTTTAAGCACTTTAAAGATTTCATTCCTCTGTTTTTTTGACCTCCATTATTTCTGTTAAGAAGTCAGATGACAGTTTTATCATTGTTCCTTTGAATATGAAGGGTCGTTAATTCTCTGGATACTTTCAGCAGTTTTACTACAAAGTGCCCAAGTCTGGTACTCCTTGCATGTATTCTGCTTGGGATTTATTGCACTTTTGAAACCCGTGTCTTGATGTCTTTTCATCAGTTTTGGAAAATTCTCAGTCATTATGTCAAAAGTTTAGCTAAGCTACTCCATGGTATCGCTGCCTTGGTGTCCATTTTGTTTGGCCCAGCAGCCGGGGGGGCGGGGGGGCTTAAACTGACATTCCCCCCTCATGAAACACATGCCTTAGACAGTAGCCTGTAGTGTCACACATAAATGTAAGTTCCTCATATGACTTCCCTAACAGCCCTTATAATAACAAGGCCTCCCAGGGCTTTTCTCTTATGTGCCTCCTAGGTAAGATCCCCTTGGGGCTTACCAAAATTCTTTTCAGTCAAGCCTTAGCCTGGGAAGTCCAAAACACTTCACCCATGGAATCTCATAAAAGCAGATGTCCCAGGTCCTGTGGCTCTCTCTATCTGCACCCTCCCTTGATCTTCCCATGTGGTCCCTCAAGGGATCTATCTTAGCATCTATTTTTTTAAATCTACTAGTCATGTCTGTGCCTGATAATCTGGATTACTTCTTTAACTGTTATCATTGCATTTTCTCTCAATCCTACTATTTTCATATGCCTGATAATTTTTGCTCCCAAAGGTAGATCTTGTATATGAAAAATTATGGAAGCTTTGGATGATATTACTTCCTTCAGAGAGAAATCATCCTCTCCTCTGGAGAGGAGCAACAGGATAGATCATTTTATTTCCATCTGAAACTGAACTGATTTGAAGTTAGGTGGCAATTTTTGTAGGGCTCCCTCTCTACCTCTAGTTCACCAACACTTAAGGGTGTATGTAGTCCTTTAGGGAATCCTACTTGAGAGTCTGGGATGTTTATAGGTTCTTTCCTCCTTGGAGGGACCACAATTTTAACTTTTGTTTCTTAACATTATGAGATGGACAAAAATTTCACTCTGCTTTTCAGGGGTTTTGTGCTTAGCTTCTTAGCCTTTGACTCTGCGCAGCAAATACCTTGAGGGAAAAATAAATTTAAAAAATCATTTCTTAGTGCCTAACCTTCTCTTCTAGGATTCTGGCCCTTCAGTCCTGGCCTCCCAGGGATCCCTAAACCCCAATTTTTGTGTACCTAGCCCTACACTTGTTCCTCTACTTCTAGCAGAATCCTCTGCTAAGTTTCATAATTTCTTCTCTTGTACTATGAATTAAGCAAATTCCTACAGGGAAGAAATGAAGCATAGAACATATGCTTTGCAGTTCCCTGGGCTCCATAATTTTGGTTTCTTAAGTCCTGGCTATCTTAGTGTGTCTCTGATGCTTTTTTTCTTTTTCTTTTTTGATATTTGCCTTTTCATGTTGTTCTCACCAAAAGCATTAGTCTGTAGCAACCTACTCCTTCAAAGCCAGAAGTGGAAATCATAGCAAGGTTCTCAACCAAAACTCTACTGTCTACCAGCTGTGACTTTAGCAAGTTACTTAACCTAGATATTTAAACATTCTGAGTTTCGATTTTCTTTTATCTAAAATGAAAATACTACCTTATAAAGTTGTTATAAGGATGTGAAGATTAAATGAAGCATATCTGTAAAAAGTCTAGTAACAAAAACACTTAATGGGGGCTTACTATGTGACAGGCACTTTATGTGGATTTAATGTAGATACGGTTATTATCTCCCATTTCCTTTTCAAGGTCACATAGTAGTAAGTGATGGAGCTGGAATTTGACTCTAGAGCACTTTTCTTACTAACTACTCAACACTACTTCCATAATATTGCCTTAGTACTGTGCCTGACACCAGTAAATGTTCAATAAATGTCAGTTATTATACAGGAAAAACAAATGCTTCAGAAATATATACAGATCACATAAATTTTCTACTGTTTTCTTCTATTTATTTTTTCCTTTTTTGAAAAAAAACTTACGACCAAAAATTCTTAAAACATTTTTCTATGTATTTTAAAAGAAGCTATTGTGAAAAATGTCTAAGAGCCTACTGAACAGATAGATAATAATTTGCTCAACCATTTCTTTATTGTTGGATAGTTAGAAGGTTTCCATTTTTTTAGACAGATATCAGTATTATTGACTTTTGTGCCTTTAACTATTTTCCTTATTTGAAGTATTTTCTCAGAATAAAATCCTATCAGTGCGATTACTGGCTCAAGACTATGAACACTTTATTACTGCTTATAAAACAGCTATATTGTTTCCCCAAAGAGTTGTGGTAATTGTGATAACCACCAGCAACAAAAATGAAAGGTCTGTGTTAAGAGAATAGGAATTAAAGTGATGGTGTACAGGAATGAAAGAAGTGTGGAGATGGGAAAGAGAATAAAGATACACATTTTGAGGCTAAGAAAGAAAAAAGTAGAGTATCTGGATATTATTTCTTGTGAAGAAGGGGTATTAGTTTCACTTAAAGGAGTAGGGATAGAAAAAGGACTGGGCTGTTTTGAAAATTCCAATGCTTGAATACAAATACACAAACATATACATCATAATTTTTTGTGAATAATGTTACTGTGTAAGTTTTCAAAAGATATGTTTCTCACCCTCATCAATGTAACACCAGATACAGATAAATATTTAGGTGTAATTTACAGATAGATTGATACACCAGGGTTTAACTTGATCTTCAGTATCCCTTATTCTAACCTAATATTCTAATATTTAGTAATCTGGTGTGCGGATCTCTATTATTATTGTTTGAAGATATACAGAGAAATGATCTCTCTTAAGGATAATAAATTATAAAGAAAAATTATACATATAAACTACAAAATGACCACACACGTTATTGTTGTCCCTTACTTCAGTCAATTTATATACTGAAAAAATTATTTTCCCAGTAAAATGTGCTGGGAAGCAGGAGGTGTATATTCTGGCACCAACTGTGTCATTTGCTTGGTGCATAATTTTGGGCCTTAACTGCCTTTGGACTATGTTTTATCTTACTAAAAGCCAGTACTGGAACATGGCATCTCTTGTTTAATTTTCCTAATCTTAAATTAGTTTAGTGAATATACTATACTTGAATAAAAATGAAAGAATCTCTCTTCTTTTGCTAACACCTACCATGATTTGAATACCGTATTAACCTTGTTACCAGGTTAGACTTGAAGTTATTATTTTTTTAGTGATTATTTATTTTTGAGAGACAGAAAGAGACAGAGCATAAGTGGGGGAGTGCAGAGAGAGAGGGAGACACAGAATCCGAAGCAGGCTCCAGGCTCTGGCTGTCAGCACAGAGCCCGATGCAGGGCTCAAACCACAAACTGAGATCAAGACCTGAGTCGAAGTTGGACACTTAAGTGACGGAGCCACCCAGGTGCCTTGAAATTATTATTTTAAAAGTTACTTTGTGGGACTCTCTTAGGGCCATTTGTCTGCTCCTTCTACTGTCAGATGAATCTCACTGTGTATACTCCAAGGCAGTTGCTTTCCTACCAGTGCCTTCATCCTCTTTTCCTCCCTTGTAGATTTTGGGACAGTATGTACCTGACTATTAGGAAAAAACAGAAAGGGCCCTGAAAATGTGGCTTACAGAGAGTCCTTCCTTTCTTTGTCTATGCATGATAGCCCCCCCAAGAAAAAAAATGAAACGAATGAAAAACTTCTCTGTTAACTGCTTCATTATGAGCAGAAGTAGGTGCCTGACTATCCAAATTCCACTTCAGATTTCTCTTCCAGCTTCTGTTAGCCCCTAGAAAATTTTAGTAGTGATACTGAGGGGTCATGGAGTATGAGAATGATAACTCACCTGAGAGGCATTCAAATCATGTCTCTATCACATATTAGTTAAGTGATTGTGGGCAAGTGACCTGAGGTCTCTAAGCCTCAATTCTCTCATATGTAAAATGAAGTTAACTAATACCTACAATACCAAATTATTAGAATCAAGTTAATCAAATGGTACTTGGAATTATGGCTAACTGTGGTTTGAAATGTGAGTATCATTTAGAAAATACGGTAGTTTCTAGGCTGATTCAAATTAGAGCTGGTTTCATTTCTAGGGTCCTAAAAAATCCCTATCTTTTAAAAAAGCCATTTTAGATGGGGGGAGCAAATATAAAGGCTTTGAATTCTTTCATGCTTCAAAAGATGCCAATTCCATGGTATAGAAAATGGTATATTAAAAAAGCAAGAGCCAAAATAAAGACTAATTTTACATCTATTCAATTAGCCAAAAACTTGCTGTGAATTTATGGCAAAAACAACATTCAAACATTGCTGGTGTCATCAAAAATTAGTATGGCCTTTTAGAGAAATAATATAACTATTGTATCGAGAACTATAAAATGCCCATACTCTTAAAACGAATAAACCTACTCGTAAGACTTTATCCTAAGACAATAATTCAAATAAGGAAAATAGCTATTGTTTTACTTAATAGTGCCTGGCACATAAAAGGTACTCAAACGTTTCCTCAAATGGATACCTTTATTTGCATTGACCTCTCCAGTCACTGCCTTTGGTTCCTTCTCATTTAAGATTTTCTATTCTTATCACCTCAGGAGAGTGTTAGAATCAAATTCTAATATCTGTGCTTAGTCTCTGTTCTGCAACTTTCCCCATTAACTTCACTGTTGATTGCTAGCAGACCCCCTTGCCTTCTGATACTTTCACCTTCTAAACTCAGATGACCTTCACACAGAAACCAAGTTGACTATATACTACATTCTTGACCAAATCAAAAAGAAATCTGAAGATTCCTTCAAAATCCTAGGATGTCTTTTTGTTTTGTCAACACCTTTCTAGACTAATTGACTCATTGCCTGCTTCATTAAGACAGAAGACAGCCAGAAACCTTCATACCCATTCTTACCCGATCCTCAACACATCTCTAGTCCTGTACCTATCTACTGTAGGCTCTAAGGAAAAATCCAAATTCTTCAAGTTTAAACACCTCTTTCTTTCTTAAAGATATAATTCACATATCTTTCGTGTATAATTAAATGGTTTTTAAAATGCTGTTATATAAGGTATTCTAGTATCAAGGTTGTACAGCCATCACCTTATGTAATTCCAGAACATTTTCATTACTCACAAAAGCAACTCCATACCCATATGCAGTTACTCCCCATCCCCACCTCCAGCCTCTGGCATCTCTAATATACTTTCTGTCTCTGTGGATATCGCATACAAATGCAATCATACATTATGTGGCTTTCTGTGTCTGGCTATTTGAGTGTAACATTTTCAAGGTTCATCCATGTTATAGCATGTATCACTACCTCATTCCTTTTTATTGATGAATGATATTTCATTGTATGGCTATACTGTACTCATTCAACAATTGGTGAACATTCGAGTTTATTTCTATTGTCTTTTTGGCTCTCATGAATAATGCTGCTATGAACATTTGCATAAAAGTTTTTGTGTGAATACATTTTAATTCTCTTGGGTATGCAAACTATGAGTGGAAACGCAAGTTAAGTACCTCTTGATATACAAATCTATTGTTTCCAAGTTCAGATAGCTTGGGTTATCTCTCACAATGCAAACAACTCCATACTGATCACTCCATTTTCACTCAATCACCTTAAGTCTTCAGAGTCTACACATATTAACTGCAACTTATTTCTTTCCAATTAAGTTGAGGGCAGGGGTCAATTCTCACGGTTCTGATCATATACTAGACATTTAATATATGCTCATTGATACACTGACACCCTAAGATCCTCACAAATGTGAGAATGATGACTTACTCATTACTTCATCTGGCAAATATTTGAGTTGTATGCTCGTCACTGTGCTTAATGTGTAAATTGTGGATAAAAGTTAATCAGTTTCATCATACCCCAAATGCCAATTCGACTCCACAAATATTCACTGAATACTTATGATGTGAATGGCATTGTGCCAGATATTTCAGCAGACATAGATAGGAATAAGATATAGTCTGCAGCCTTTTATGGCAGTACATAAACTCTACATACAAAAATAGCAACGACAAAAACAAACAGCAGCAGCAGCAGCACTGGATATTAAATGCCATCAGGAAAGTACAAAAGGCTCTGGAGGGTCAATGGGCAGAGTACATATGCTTGGGAGAGTGGAGTGAGAAGGACCGACATCAGAAAATACTTCTTGAAGTTGAAGGTGGTAGGGCTTCCAAGACGATGGCATTTTGATAGATAGGAATTCCTAGGAAAAGAGAAAGTGTTTCAGGCAGAAGATAGCAAGAACAAAGATTGAAAGGCTAAGTACAGTACAGAATTTTTTTCAGAGACCAATCCTGTTAGGAATGTGTAGATGGGTAATGAGAGAAGGCTCTTGAATGTTAGGCTTAGCATTTAAATAGGTTTAGAAGAATCATTTGAAAGTCCTTCTGTAATGATTCAAATTACTTTGGTGATTCCTTAATCTTTTCTCAAAACTTTTCTAGTATGTGTATTTTCTAAAGTGATCATGGAAATTAGAGATTTCTCCTTCCTACAAGGAATAAAAAATAAAATCTTTTTTTTTTTTTAATGTTTTTATTTATTTTTGCGACAGAGAGAGACAGAACATGAGCAGGGGAGGGCCAGAGAGAGAGGGAGACACAGAATCGGAAGCAGGCTCCAGGCTCTGAGCTGTCAGCACAGAGCCCGATGCGGGGCTCGAACCCACAGACTGTGAGATCATGACCTGAGCCGAAGTCGGACGCTTAACCGACGAGCCACCCAGGCGCCCCAATAAAAAATAAAATCTTGATAGCTAACTAAGCCGGCTGATAGGAGAAGGCTTAATTTCAATAATTCTAGCACTGTATCTCCATACTTTTTGGGGACATGTAAGGCTTAAAACACACATGCAGGCAAATCCTAACGGTCAAAATAGCAGAAGCAAGACTAGGAATAAAATAATTGTGTTCATTAAGCTCCTGACACCAGGCACTGTGCTTGGTGATTTACACAGAATATCTCTGATCCACCAAACAACCCTATTTAGGTTTATGGCAACTGAGGCTCAGAGAGATCAAGTAAAATGCTTAAGGTAACAACCTCAGTTAGTAAAAGGTGGACACCAGTTTTGAAACCAGACCTCTCTGTTACCCTATTTTCTCTATTGCTCATTTTTGTGTTTACTATATAAAGGAGGACAGAATGGCAAGTTCATGATGTATGTATCAATGAACAGGACTACATATTTAACAGAGGGGCTTTAATGGTCTGGAGGAAAATTAGGCTGAAATATTCAAAACTGGTTTTAGAATGGCTTAATGATCAAGATCAAGAGAGATGAAATTTAGGGCTGCTTCTTGAAGGAATACGGACAATGATTATACGATCAATCCTATTTAGGAATGCCAAGGGAGCAATATTCCACTTTTCATTTGGAGACAGTAAACTCCAAGAGAATATGGATATTTGTCCATACTCACTGATACAGTACAAGTCCCTAGAACAGGGTCTATCCCACAATAAGCACTCAGTTAACTATTGCTGGCATAATGAAAAATCATGCAAGGGGTATTCTCATTTGAATACACTCGAAGGTCTTGAAATAGAGATAAAGACAGCAGAGTAGTAAGTTTAAAAACGATTCAAGTTGATAGGATATTCTCTTTACTACTCAACCCCATGTCAGAAACAAACTACCAAAAACAACAAACGTACAACAAAACAACAGTTGTCAAACATTAGCATGATTTTTTAAAGAAAGGTGGTCAAAAGAACTAAAAGACACTTTCGTACTTTATATAGCATCTAGTACTCTGTGAACAATCAAATTTCAGTGAGGTGGAATCCAGAATTTTGACCTATTATTTTAATATTTCAAACTTTTGGGAGCAGTACATCCAGTGACTGTTTTTGGAAAAGAAAAGGGTTATCTAACTAATCTGAATACCCTAAAGGCATCAACAATTTTTTTTTTTTAATGTTTATTTTTGACAGAGACAGAGACAGAATACGAGTGGGTTAGGGGCAGAGAGAGGGAGACACAGAATCTGAAGTAGGCTCCAGGCTCTGAGCTGTCAGCACAGAGCCCGGCGCAGGGCTCAAACTCACGGGCCACGTGATCGTGACCTGAGCGAGGTCGGTTGCTTAACCCACTAAGCCACCCAGGTGCCCCGATTTTTCTTATTTCTATATTACTACAATTCTTCCATGGGATAGCATAAAGACCAATTAAAAAAAAACCTCTGCTTCCTAGTTTCCAAAGGCAACACTGCCTTTGTATCTCAATCAATATTTTAACTACATTTCCTCTATCTTTTTCATTCAGTTCCACAATCTTTGCTTACTTCAAGAATTCCTAATACTACAGTTTAATAGTTAATTTATCAGAGTGGTCATATCATATTTTCTTTTATATTACATTAATATGGACGATAGTGAACACTTTCTAATCAATTAATTAATACTTGCTTGAGGCAGTCTACATGTTCCTAACTTTCAATTAATAATAAGAGACATTATCATGTCTTGCCTTTTCAATTATTGCAGAAATTTTGTCTTTCAAAAGGTTACTCACTGATTTTAGGGCCTTAGTGTTTTTGGTTTTGTTTTTATGTCTACAGAAGGTTAAAACATATTTTCCTTACTGTAATCTTTAGTTGAAAACACATTTTCTATTAAACTCTAAATGAAATAGCTTTTTAAAAGAACTATAATTAAAACAGCTGCAAATTCTGAGGATAGATTAGGTAACAAATCCCAAAGGAAAAAGTACACAGGCCTTACTCTTTCAAAATGTCTTTAAAAAGACATTACAGTTCACTTGATGTTCTAAAATTACTAAAGTTGAGATTTCATAAGCTCCAAAAAGTTTGATTCCTTCAGTACACGCACACACAGTGGTACCTGAAAGGAGCAGCCAAGGAATCAAAATTGTGTTTATTACCACTTCAAAATCTAGCTGAGTACCATGATCCTTGCACCATGGTTTAAAACCACAAAGAGCAGATACCAGTTTTTAATTGGTGCTGACATTAATTAAATTATAATGGGGAAAAATGTACTAAAGCACAACTTTCACAAATGCTATATGTTAAGTTACATGTAAGAATTTTTAAGGCTGAGGAACTTGTTTTCAGGTACAGAGTAAAATCTGTAGCCTAAAATAAACAGGCCTAAGAACTTAAGATAACAATGGTTATCAGTCGAGGTAATACCAAGTATTTCAGTACTTCAGTACAATACTTCCACGTTTGTAAGGCGAAAATGCCTCATAATTTATGTAAACCATTGAGTCCTGTAATGAACCACCTCCTTATAACAGCAGCTACAGAGTTCCTGTGGCATGTCAAGGCAGAGAACACCACTATACCTCACTCAGTCAAGGTTGGACTTGAGTAGGGGAGCAGAGGTGGGCAATTCATTAATCACACAAGAAAGTCTGTCTTGTACAACTGAGAAATTTTAACAAGGGTCTTCAAATACTTTGATGAAGGCATTGAAAAAAATTTGGGGGGAAGGAAATTTTCCATCTTACACATGGAAACAAAACTCAAATTCTGACTGGAGGCTGGTGATTAGCACAACTTTGTGGAACAACATAACTTTTCACGTAAAACACAATCCCAAGGCTTTAAGATACCGTCTATGCAAATGGCACCAAGTATCACCTTTTCAAGCCTTCACCGGCACTAGAAGGGAGTTGGACACCCCCAATCCATCACCCTACCCCCACAGGAAATGGGTTATGTTTTCCCCCTCCCCCAGGACGGTCTTCCTCCCCTCCCCCAGCCGGAAGTGAAGCGCCCCCATTCAGACGGCCTCAAACCGAGACGAACCAGTAACAACAGCAAAAGAGAGATGATCTTCAAGGGGTGAAGGGTACCTCCACTGTGGCCACCCCGAAGCTCGCCTTGCTTACTGACCTGCTGACGATAGGGGTGGGCAGGGGCCTGGGGCCTAAAGAAAGTCCCTTGCACAGAGGACAATTCCCTGAGCCCCTCTCAATCGCCTTCACTCTTCTCACTCCGACGTCTCACAGCATGAAAAAAATTCCTCCGCAGTACTTTATTTTGATATCGTCTCTTTCCCTTTAATCGCTTAACCATCTTCCCATAGGCAACTTTTGCTATCGCAGTAGCATTTAAAATTGTTCCGGTGAGTAGGAAAATGGAATATTATTCCCCATTCCTTCAGAATAATGAAGGGATTATTTTGTTCAAATGCGGCGAAGGATTACGTGATTACGCAAGGTGAGATTTATTTTCGCGGAGACTTCTGGGATATGTAGTTTTTTTTTTTAATTGCTAAGGCCTGCAGAAAGTATTGGGACTTAAATCGGTAATTGCTATATACTGGAGTCCTTGAAAATACACATTATGTATTCGAGGGCAGGCTGACCAGGGAACTTCGGCACCACAAGGGCCAGTACTTCGTTGCCCTTTTCCTCTGGAACTTAATGGAACCAAAATTTCCCTTCGCTTTCGGTGCAAGGTCCTGGTCGTCCCGCCTTCTTCCTTTGGCCATGCCCTCCTCAGCCAGTCAGGCGCCCTCATAGGCTCATCTTCTGGAGGTAGGCACGCGAGAGGAGGGGCCTCACCGTGACTCCTCCCGCGGGGCCGAGGCGAGACTGGGGAGAATGCCGAGTACCGAGGGCTCGTGCGCGCGCGCGTGCTCGCTCGTCAAGGAGAGTGTGCGCGCGGAGGGGCGGCGCGCGGGGCTGGGAGGAGGCGGGCAGGCTGGTGGGCTGGGCGGGCGGCCGGGAGCGCGCGGCCGGCTCGGCGGCGGCGAGTAGTTAGTTACTTGTTAGTCAGTGTCAGTTGCTCGGTGGCGGCGGCCCTGGTCACCAGGAAGGGGACGGGACGGCCGGCAATGGTGGTCACCACAGCGGCATGTGCTCCTTTCAGGTAACGGGGGCAGGGCTGCCCGCGTCCCCTCTGTTCCCTTCTCTCGCGCCGATTTGTGGGACCACGGTCGTCCTGGGGTGAGGGCGCTGACCTGGGAGAATGGAGGGGGGGCGGCGCAGGGTCGAGAGGCGCCGCCGCGGGGGCCCAGGCGGTGGGTGCGTCCGCCAGGCGCGGGATCTCCGGTCACCCCCGCGCCCCGCCGCCCCCGGGCCCTCTGGCGCCCCCCGCTCCCGCCCCCGCCCTCTCCCGCGGCGGCTGGGGCCCCGGTAGCTCGGCGCCCCCCAGAGGAGGGAAACTTGGGACCTGGAGACGAGGGACGCCCCCGGGCGCGGCTGGGAGGCTGCTGGAGAAAGTGAAGCCTGTAGAGAGCTGGATGCAGTGGGGCAGGAAGGGCTTCTCGTTCTTCAGTCTACACGGTCATCTCGCTCCCAACCCAGGAGGATCCGGCGCAGGCTCGCCAACCGCGCCAGGACGAAACCCCACGGCTCTTTCCTATTCAACTTGGCCCTGCGGCTTGTGAGCCCGCTAACGTGCGGGTTTGCTCGGTTGTTTGGGGATTTTCAGTGGTTCGGTTGGTCAATTTGTTTCTCCTTTGCCCTTTGACTCATCCGTTCTTGCTACTTTCCTTACCTCCCGCGTTGAGGACTAGCGGTCTGAACCCCCTTCCCTCCCCCGCCCCGTCTCCTGCACCATCCGTCTGAGAATTTAATTTTTTTTCTTCCTTTGACAACCTTAAAGACTGCTGAGAGCGACAGGAAAGAGGAGCTTTCCCACCTTTAAATGTTACTTTTTGCAATCCGGTTTGTTTGTTTGTTTGTTTTCAATATCCAAGTTTAAGAATTTGAGAGCTTTGGAATGGAGTTATTAGAAGGCTGGCGTTGAGGGGATAGTGACGAGTTAAAAGAAAACTATGATTTCATCTTTATTGGCTTTGCTATAGAAAAGCTAATACATTTTTCTTCTGCTTCTGTTAAATATGGTAAGGTTCTATGTTGAATTAAATATTTGGAGACTTACATAAAAGGCTATTTTTAGGTCATTGGATGATGTATGTCAACAGCTTTTCACCTGAATTGGGTTTGCCTTGAGGATTCTGTTTTGGGCCTGCGTACTGATTTTGTTCAGCTACAGCTTTTTAATTTTTTCCCCCTGATAAATGAAATGATGTAGAAATGTGTGTAGTGGGAGAACCCATATTGCTCTCCGCAGTGTGGAAGTGAAAAACGTGAATTATGCACAGGGGTAAAACTTTCCATGAGCAATCTTGGATACTTGCTTCATGATGGCTTCTGTAATTTCACAGCATTTCTAGATAGCTCAATTCACTGGCTGCCTTAATTACTTTCTGAAGTGCCTGGCACTTCTTCTCTTTGGTGACTCGTTTAGTAAACTATAATGGTTGATATGGTACATTTTCTTGGCTTCAAAGATGGGAGTTACAGCTTCAGCCCAGAGATTAATAGTTAACAATGGAAGCAGAATTCATACCACTGCTAGTGAGTTTTGGCTATGACCAACTCACAAACTATGTGAAAAAACAAACATCTTTCCATAGCTGTCAGGGGGGAAATATTTTATCATGTCTTTATTTTGGAGACTTCAAGTTGATTATATTATGTGGGAAAAAATGTCAAATTATTTTCTTTAAGGCTTTGTGATGTGTGATGTTCCTTTCCATCTTCTACCCCCCATTTAGGGGCTGATATTTATGTTTGGCTGGGTTCCAGGATGGGAAGAAAATAGTTTGGTGAAAGGAAAAGATATGATTGCTTTGAACTGTTATGACACAAGTATTCATTTTACCCAGGGATAGTACAGAGAAACTTCCTCACTAATGTTTGTACCCCATTAACATTCTGTCAGAATTTGTTTTTAAAAGCCTATCCTGAGGCCCATAAAGAAATAATGCCACTTCATAACTGTTTCTGACAATCACATTAAAAAATGTTCCTGGAATGCATTATATGTGTACTCATATAAACATTTATCTTTGTACATTTATGGTAATGTAAATATTTAAGTCTGAGGGCTTAAAAACTTTTATTTGCTTATTTGCATACATGTTTTTCAACATCTAGCAGTGCCAACCATATTTGCCAAATAAGCATCAGCCATAAATTCATGCTTTGGCACATTTCATATAATAACTCTTCTAAATTGCTCCATGGTGAAGCATCATGAGATTAGCATTTGCTTCATGAGAGAGATTTGTTGTTGTTTTTAACTGTAATGATGTGCTGTTTAAGTGGAACAGGTGCTGGGCTCTCGCTGTTTGTGTTGAAACCTGCCAAATCATACTCTTTTGTTAGATGGGCTGTTTAAGTAATTTAGGAACCAAACTGTGGCCCCTGGCATGCAAAGTGTGAGTTCAAGGTTCCATATCACTGCTGCGAATCCCTATTTTCACTGTAAGAGGCAGATACGTGTGATGAGCTTTACTTTCTCATTGCTGTTCTCTCTTTAATTCCTACTCCTCGCCACCACCCCAGTCCTTTCATTACTAGAGCTCCTTTGAAAGTCTAGGCTCCTTCACTGCTGGTTTGTTTTCATTGAAGAACTAGAAATTCTAAGAACTTTGAGGCCAAGAATAGATAGTTCGTATTTATTTGACAAATATTTCGATTGCCTTTTAAGTGTTAGGCATGGTGGACCCTGAGAATATGTAGAATGATATTCCTTTTTGCAAGCAGGGTACAGTTTAGGAGGAGAAGATAGTGGATAACTGATAATTAACAATGTGATGTGATATATGACACAGGAGTAAGTAGATTCCTATGGATGGAAGCAACAGGAGGGGTAGTTGACTAAGACTTGGGGTTTTGGGGAGGGGCAGTCCTGAAATGCATCCCTGTGGATTCCCTGAGCTAATCTTCAAAAATAGGACTTAACTAGGTTCAGAGAAAGGACAGAAAAGAGGGAAAGGACAGTTTGGACTAGCACTGTCCTATAAAAATATAATAGGAGCCACAAATATATCATATGTATTTTTGAATTTTCTAGTAGCTGCATTAAAAAAATAAAATGTTATTTACTTTTAACAATACACTGTAATAATAATACAATATTAATAATATGTTATTTAATTTGATATAGCTAGAATATTATCATTTGAACACATGATCAGTATTTTGAAAGTATTATTGAAATATTTGACATCTCCCTTTTCATACTAAGTCTTTGGAATCTGGTATGTATTTTACATTTATTTATTTACTTTAAAGTTTACTTATTTATTTTGAGAGAGAGAAAAAGCACAAGGGGAGGGGCAGAGAGAGAGAGAGAGAGAGAGAGAGAATCCCAAGGAGGCTTTGCACTATCAGTGCAGAGCCTGACATGGGGCTTGATCCCAAGAACCATGAGATCAGACCTGAGTCAAAGTCAGACGTTTAACTGTCTGAGTCACCTAGGCACCCCCGTATTTTACATTTAAAGCACATCTTAAGTTTAGACTAGTCACATTCAAGTACTCAGTAGCCACAGGAAGACAGTACAGTTTTAGAACAAGGGCCAGTAAAGTGGTAAGAAGCCAAAATACTGAATGCCTTATGAACCATGTTAAGAAGCTTTAACTGTATCCTGAAGGCTGTGAGGATTTAGTGGGGAAAAAATGTTGTGATGGAATCAGGTTTGTGTTTTAGACCTATCATGTTGTCAATGAAGTGAATGCTGGATTAGAGAAGGGCAAAACTGGAAGTAAGGTCAGTTAGGAAGCCAGCCACTCTTGTTGAGAAAGGATGAGGGATATAAAGCAAGGAGTGGGTATATGAGAGATTTAGGAAATATTATATTATCAGCAGTTCAGGGTACATAATCAGATTATGGAGTTGAGCAAGGTTGAAGATTTAGGATGATTCCCACATTTATGTGGTGAGCTACTGAATGGGGCAGGCAACTGAAGAGAAAGAAGCCAACCGTCTGTGCCAGACTGACCAAAGATGAAAAAAGGAAGCTATGAGAGATTTGTCACAGAAGCTGAGGGAGGAGAATATTTCAAGGACTAGAAGTGGTCAACACTGTATCCTGCCATGAAAAGGCCAAAAAAGGTAAGGGCTGAATAAAATCTCTGAGACTTGATGATTGTCACTTGTAACTTCAGTAAGTGCAGGTAGCTACATTGTAATGCGTTTAGGGGGTTGAAGAGTGAATGACAGATGCTTAGCTAATTAAGCATTAATTAGCTAATTAAGGGCTAATACAGTGTTTTCAACACAGAACTGAAAGGAGAGTCTAGGTGGAGGGAGATGGAAGGGATTTAGAGAAGTTTATTCCCCTTCCCTTTTTAAATTGAGAGGATCTTGGGGAGCCTGGGTGGCTCAGTCCGTTGGGTGTCCCACTTCGGCTCCTGTCATGATCTCACTGTCTCTTGAGTTTGAGCCCCCCATTGGGCTCTCTGCTGACAGCTCAGAGCCTGGAGCCCGCTTCAGATTCTGTGTCTCCTTCTCTCTCTGCCCCTCCCTCCACTCGCACTCTGTCTCTCTCTCAAAAATAAAATAAAAATATAATTTTTTTTTTTAAATTGAGAGACTCTTGTGCACATTTCTGTGGAATGGAAAAGAACTACAGTTGGGGAGAAATGGGTGGGTGGGGAGGGGGAGAGAGATGATTGATTAGGCCAAGGATTTGGAAGCAATAGGAGGGGATGGGATCCAAGGCATAGGTAGAGAAATTGGCTTTGGGTAGGAGATGATTTTCCTTTCCCCAGTGAGCCAAAAGGAAGGAGGTAAAGTTTGTAACTGACAAGGGCAGGAAGGAGAATGAGTTGATGACATGTATCATTTTTGAGTACCTGCTAAGAGTGAAGGAGAATGTGGTAGAATAGGAGTTCTTACAAAGTGTGTGTGAGTTAAAAAAAAAAAAAAAAAAAAAAAGGTATGTGATTTTATAACAGCTTCCAAGGGAATGTGAGGGCTCTGGGGAGGAGGAGCAAGAGAGGGGCATACACACAGATACACACATGACTAAGAAAGTGAAGAAGCGTTGTTAGGCATCATTGGAGGGCCCGTTTGAAATTGTACACCTTGGATTTGTAGAGGCAACAGTTTGCATGGTTGTTTGATTGTTTTCTCCAGCATGATCACTCTGGGTATAGCTGAAGGAAACCATTTAATACTCCCAAGAACTCGTAAGGTTCCTACTGTTAATCTTGATTATAAGATGAACAGCTAGAGTTCAAAGCCTGGTAGTTCAGTACTGGAGCCCAGGCTGTTATTGCTTTGCAGATGCCTGCTTGGGAGAGATTCCTAAAGGACAAGGAAATTAGAGATATTGAGGATTGTTACTAAATCAAGGAACTGTGGAGTCCAGGCTGGATCATCAACAGGAAGCCTGGAAGGGGTGATTCAATTAGGAGAAAACAAAGGGCGTGAACAGCTAGATAGATGTCATTGTGAAGCTAAAGAGCTAGTGAGGAGGAAGCGATAATATTAGCTTTTATTTATGGAGTACCTTCTATATGCTAGACACTTTAACACTTTATTTCTAATTCTAACACTTACTGTACAATGTGTTACTAATCTTACAGTCTTCCCTTTGTCATTCTCTGTGACATGAAGAAACAGGATTAGAGAGGTTAAATAATCTGTCCAGAAACATACACTATCAAGTGATGAAACCATGATGCAAAGCCCATTCTTTTTTCTCCAAATCATATCCTCCACTTACTCCCCCTCCTTTGTTTTCTTCTTTTGAATTTTTATTTTTTAAGTAAGCTCTAGGCCTAGTGGGGGGCTTGAGCTCACAACCCCCAGATCAAGAGTTGCATGTTCCACCCACTGAACCAGGCAGGTGCCCCCAAATCATATTCATCTCAAGTAAGGAGATAAGACAGAAGATGCAGTAGTGGTGAAAAGTGGTGCAAAGACACTGGGATATTTAATTTAGGATTTCAGAGCTGATCATTCATTTAACAAATGTTTGTTGACCATTTAGTACACGTGCCAGGCATTATTCTAGGTGCACAGGTTACAATAGTGAACCAAACACACAGAATTCTTGCCTTCATGGATCTTACATTCTAGAGAGTGTGAGACAGACATTAAACAAAATAAGTAAGTGAGAGTATCAGAAGGTGATAGATAAGTGCTGTGGAGAAAAAGCAGGCAAGAGGGACAGGAATGCCATAGGGTATGTTCACTTTTTAAAATTTATTTATTAATTAAAAAAAATATTTATTTTTGAGAGAGAGGGAGACACAGTGCGAGCAGGGGAGGGACAGAGAGAGGGAGACACAGAATTTGAAGCAGCTATCTGCACAGAGCCCAACATGGGACTTGAACTCATCAGCTGTGACATCATGACCTGAGCCAAAGTTGGACATTCAACCGACTGAACTACCCAGGCACCCCAGGTATGTGCACTTTTGAAAAGGATGTCTGAGAAAGACTTGGTGAAAAGTGAGCAAAAACTTGAAAGAAGTAAGGGGCATACTAGGTGGAAGAAACATTTTGCATTGGCCCCGAAGCAGAGGTGTGCTTGTTGTATTCTCTGAGCTCTTGGAGGCCAGTGGGCCTGGACTGGAGTGAATAGAAGAGAAGAAGGTGGTGAGGTCACAGAGATGACTGGGTCCGAATTTCATAGAACCTGTAGGCCTTTGTAAGCACTTGGATGTTTACTTTGTGAGATGGAAACTATTACAGGATTTTGAGCAAAGGAATGGCATGATTGGATTTATGCTTTAAATGCTTCACTCTGAGCCACTGTGTTGAAAGTAGTCTGAGGTACAGAGTAAAGCCAAGAGGACCAGTTAGGAGGCTTTCCAAAATATGAAGTTGGGAGATAGTGCTGTCTTGGACCTGGGAATTGATGAGAAGCGATTGGATCTGTGAGAGTTACAGAACAGTTGCAGAGATAGTACATAGAGTTTCCTTAAACTGGTGTTTCTCTACATCTGCACTATTGACATTTTGGACTAGATAATCCTTTGTTGCTGGGTTTTGCCCTGTGCAGTAGTATGTTATGTAGCATCCCTGGCCTTTATCCACTAGATGCTACTACCATCCCCCCAGCAGTAACAATCAAAAGATGTTTCCAAGGGTGCCTGGGTGGCTTAGTCAGTTAAGCGTCTGACTTCAACTCAGGTTGTGACCTCGCGGTTTGGGAGTTTGAGCCCCATGTCAGGCTCTGTGCTGATGGCTAAGAGCCTGGACCCTGCTTTGGATTCTGTGTCTCCCTCTCTCTGCCCTGCCCCTGCTCACACTCGGGCTCTCTCTTCTCAAAGGTAAACAAACATTAAAAAAAAAAAAATGTTTCCAGACATTGCCCAATGGTTCTTATGGGGCAAAATTGCTTCTATTAAGAACTACTTCCAAATACCCTTCACCCTGTTTCCCCTAATATTAACATCTTACATAACCATTTATCAAGCTGAGAAATTAACAGTCCTACAATGCTCAACCGAACTCCTAATTTTACTTGTATTTTACCAGTTTTTCCACTAATAACCTTTTTCCATTCCATATGCAAACCAGGATACTACAATGCTTTTGATTGTCAAGTCTCCTTTATCTCTTCTAATGTATGATAGTTTCTTGGTCTTTTCTTTTATGACCTTATACTTTTAAAGAGTACTAGTTAGGTATTTTGTAGACCGTTCCTCCATTTGGATTTGTCTGATGTTTTCTCATTTAAATGGGGTTATGGATTTTGGGGGTAAGAATACCATAAAAGTGAAGGGCCCTTTTGGGGCGCCTGGGTGGCTCAGTCGGTTAAGCATCTGACTCTTGATTTGGCCCAGGTCATGATCTCACAGTTCGTGAGATTGAGCCCTGAGTCAGGCTCCATGTGCTGACTGCACGGAGCCTGCTTAGGAAATTCTTTCTCCCTCTCTCTCTCTCTGCCCCCTCTCCAGCTCATGCACGTGTGTGCACACACATGTGTGCTCTCTCCCTTTTTCTCTCTCTCTCAAAATAAATAAACGTTGAAAAAAAGTGAAGTGCTCTTAGGAGATGCATGATACCAACGCGACATCACTGATGATCATTTTGTTAAGGTGTTTTCTGGCAAATTTCTCCCCTGGAAAGTTATTTTTCCCTTTCTGTACTCTGTTCATTAGAAGCAAGTTGCTAAGACCAGCCCACACTCAAGGGGAGGGGAATGAAACTCCCACTTCCTAGAGGAGGAGAATCAAAGAATTTATGGACATATATTAAAACCACTACAGTAATTGGTAAATATTTTGGGGTGGATACTTAGAGGCTTTGCCAGTATCCTGTTTCTGCTCACTAATTTTAGCATTCATCTGTAGATTATGCCTGCAGTAATTATGGCTATGGTATTCTAAAAGTGCTTCTTTATTTCTCTTATTTTTTCTGTATTTATTAACTGGAATTCTTTTGTAAGGAAGGCTTATTCCTTCTCTATTTTTCTATCTACCTATTTAATCATTGATATCAGTTTCAATTCATGGACATTTATTTTATTGTTAGGGTTATAGTGCAGTGCTAACGTTATTTATTTTATTGCCCAAATTATTCTAGCTTTGGCCATTGAGATCTCTTTTAGGTTGACTCTGTGTCCTTTGACATTCTTCTATCCTTTGTGTGTGTACACGTACATGTCTTTATTCTCTAGTACTACTAGATGCTTCAGGCTTGTTGTGTATTTTTCCTGCAGCATCCCTAGACTCATTTTTTTAAGAAGCTGTGGTTCCTTTTATCAGAGAGTGGTATTTGGAGGCCAAGATCTGGGTGGTAGGTGTGCTTGTTGTTATTGGAATGTCACTGCTTCTAGTCACGCTCAGTGGACAGCGAGCTAGGAAATACGTGTACGTATACTAATCTGCATCCACACATACCTATATTTATTTCTGTATATAAAAATAGGCAGGCATTTTATACTTATGTGACTCCAATTGGATATGTTTTGATCCAACTATATTTGCTGATGGATTGGATGTGGAATGTGAAAAGAGAGTTGTCAAGGATGACTCCATGGTTTTTGGCTTGAGAAAGGGAAGGATGGAGATGTCATTAGCAGAGATGTGAAGACTGTGGGCAGAGCAGATTTCTGGGGAGAGTTCAGGAATTCTTTTCCAGACTGCCTAGGTTTTTGAGATGTCTAATAGACATACTAATAGAGATGTCAAGTCAGCAGTTGAACAAATGAATCTGAAGTTCAGAGAATGGTCCAAGTTGCATACATTTGGGAATTGTCTGTATAGGTGAAATTGCCTGAGGAGTGAGTGTTGATAGAGAAGTTCAAGGACTGACCCCTGGGACCTACTGGTCAGAGAGATGAGGAGGATTAGTTCTGCAAAATGATAAGGATTAGGATGTGGCTATAGGGTAGATTCCATATCCATCAGTAATGAGCACTTATTCAATATGTATTATTTTCAAGGCACCGAACTGTTTTGGGGTTAACCTTGCTCCCTTCTTCCATAAATTTACAATCTAGGATGAGACAAATTTCAGACTTAAAAAGACTAGCAGTGGAAGACAAATACTGGATGATAGTATAGATACAACATCCTAGAGAAGCTTGTTAGACGACATGGGCATAAGAGCCAAACTCATGTACGCCAGCTCCACGTAGACATTAATGTAATAAGCGCGTGCCGGTCAGGAAACTCATCAGGGCGTCATGCACACAACTAGTAATTACCAACAAGCAGAAGCTCCTCCATGTGTTGACCTTGGTTTCTTAGGTTCTTCTGCTCTTGGTTCCCTGCCATTATAAGGTTTTGGGTTGGTAATTGGTGCCTATAGTTGTTGGCTATCAATGAAGCCACTCAGTGAACTGGTTAGGGTTTCTGCTGCACTTTACTTTTTAACTTTTGGCTTTCTGTTGCCTTTTCAAAATCAGTGGGGTTCAACTCAGGCCTGCTTAAAATAAAGTGTTTCCGTGTAAAATCAAGCAGCAATGGCCACCTTACCTTCTTCTATGAACATGCTTAATTTTTGACTGCTGCTTTCTATGATGGCCTTAGACATTCCCATTTATCATTTGGTTATTAAGGTCATACCCAAAATACATTTATAGAACTTTAAAAGTAATTTAAACTTATAACCTGCTAAACTGAGGTTTTTAGTAAAATATTTTAATTTCATCTCCTTTGTACTAAAAATGGATAGGCTTTCATTGCCTGCTGATGAGGTAGTATAGAATGAGACAGATTAATCATACCTATTGAGTAATTATTTCTCAGTCACTCTGAAGGAATTGTAAGAAAAAATGGATTTATCTACTTTATAGAATAAGGGGCAGAGAATTGCAGGATTCTATTCTCATTTATTCCACCGAATTGACTGCCACCTAAGGCAGAGTCTCTTTCCACTCAGCATATAAGTATGCTTAAGTTTCTCACAACTAATAGATACAACACACCGATATATATAAATGCATAACAACTTTGCCAATTTGGTGTCTTATTAGCATGGTACCTAGTGCATAATGGATACTCAAATGATTGTTGGGTGAAGGAAGTACGTATGATACTTGCAGGCATGAGGTAAGACATGAAGAGTTACTTAGCTTGTTCAAGAAGACTTAGGATACTAAAAACTTTGGTTTGTCTAAGTCACAATTAGGGCAAGGTAAAATAAATCTGTATGGTAACATCTTTGTTTTAGACTAAGACAAATAATACTACTCTGTAAAAGCATGATCACTGCTTTTTAAGTAGCCCGCAATCCTACCCTCTAGCAGTAGAGTTCTAGTTCAGGAGTCAGACTGCTTGAATTTGAATCCTGGCTTAACTACATACTAGATGTTTGATGTTAAGTTTGTTTCTTAACTATTCTTAGGCTTCCTCATTTGTAAAATGAGGACTATTTATACCTATTTGTGAAGTGAAGTAATAGATAGCAAGCATGTAAATGTTTTGATATATAAGTGTTTAATTAATTTTAACTGTTATTCTAAAAATACTGAGAGACTAGTATCTTAAAGTTTTTCCTTTTCTAGCAAATCATGTGCGCTGAGTGATAATTAAAGGAGAAAAAAAAATCCTATGTGAAAAAAGAAAAAAGGCTGATGTGAAGTATATCTATATTATTCATAGTGATGTATTAGAACTATGAAAAATAGGGTTTCCACTCTTTTGCTATCTCCATTTTTTTCCTCTTAATTTGTTTATCAGACTTTTATGAAATATGTAACTATAAGTTAGAAATGGGCTTTCGAGAACATATTACTTTTTCAGAGTCAGCATTGCATTATGGTCAAGAGCATGGATTCTAGACCCACACTGCCTGGGATTGAATCTCAGCTCTGCCACTTAACTAGCTGTGTGATCTTGGGAAAGTTACTTTACTTCTCTATGCCTTAGTGTTCTTATCTGTAAAATGGGCATAATGATAGTACCAAAGTCAAAGGTGTTTTTGTTTTGTTTTTTAATGTTTATTTATTTTTGAAGGAAGGAGAGACAGAATGTGAGTGGGGGAAGGGCAGAGAGAGAGGGAGACACAGAATCTGAAGCAGGTTTCAGGCTCTGAGCTATCAGCACAGAGCCCGACGTGGGGCTTGAACTCATAAACCACGAGATCATGACCTGAGCTGAAGTTGCTCGAGTAACCAACGGAGCCACCCAGGCACCCCCAAAGGGTTTTTTTAATGAGCTAATACTTACAAAGTGCTTAAAATAATGCCTGGGGCATAGGAAGTATCATGTATTTGTTGAATAAAATAAAGGATGGTAGAAATATTTAAAAATTAATGAAAGATTTTAACTTCAGTGTATTTACAGTTTAATCCACAAGTTTTTCTCTTACTCTCCTACCTCTACCTTCCTGAGTTTCTTTGGTTCCATTGATGAACCAAACAGGAAAACAGGAAACCTGTTTTTCTCATAAATCCTTTATATGACGGAAGTACTTTTCATTGTTTAAAGTTAGTCTAACCCCCTCACCCTCCCAGAATTTGCAAAGTAGATTCAGTTACTTTTGTTACTACAAGGGAAGATGCCACGGTATGCTTCTTCAATATTTTGGAACACTGAGTTGAATATTTCAAATGCTGAGAAACTGCCTTCTTCCCAGGTGTGCAGCAGTTTTTATAGATTTTATTTGGGTATGAAGTAGGAGTAATTGTGGGAGTTTGTGTGAAAGATGATTTAAGGCATTGGAGAAGCAATAAAAAAGTATTTTCCTAATGCCAGTTCTCTCCTTGACTTGGAAATTCTTTTAGCAGCAATGTCCCCAGACTGTTTTTCGGCATTTACCTATCAGAGACTGGCTGTATTTGCAGTGTTAAACCTCATAACAAAATATTGCAGGTAGACTGCCAGATCTTAATTCAACTATTCATCCTGAAGTTAAAAGAGGTGGTTAGTTTCCACATTCAGTAAGGAAGTTAATGTAATGTAAGCAGTTAGTATAATAATGTAAAGAGTGATGAGAAGTCCAGAAGAGAACCTTGTGGTTTGATAACCTCTTTCCTTCTATACAGTGTAAGAACAAGTTTACATTGTTTCTTAATATACTCCTTCCCATACAAATATAACTTATGGAATGATACCTTTAGTGCATATGTAAATTGCACTATCAGTAGCATAGAAATAATTTATAAATACAGTAGTTCCTAATTTAGGGAGTTGAACTTTAATTATTGACTTAGATTTTATTTCACATGAATATGTTTATTAAACATAAGCAAATAAAATTTGAATCCTATTATAGGGGTGTTTGGGTGGCTCAGTGGGTTAAACCTCCTGCTCTGGATTTTGGCTCAGGTCATGGTCTTGTGGTTTGTGAGACTGAGCGCCACATCAGGCTCCACGCTGATGTCATGGAGCCTGCTTGGGATTCTCTATCTCCATTTCTCTCTGCCTTTCTCTCTCTCTCTCAAAATAAATAAATAAAATTAAAAACAATTTGAATCCTATTATTATAAATGCAACTTGTAGTTCTGTTCTCAGTTTTATACTCTGGAAGTCTAGCAAAAAATCTTGTCATCTAGAGAAGGTTGTATTTTGTATTCTTTTGTAAAAGACAAATACTTTTCAGGGCTTTGTAGCTGCATGAATGTTATCTCTATCTCCTATTGGACTGTGTGGTCTGGGTTTTCATGGACTGGTTGGCTGACCAGGAGACTGAGTCCTGTATAGAATGATTTCCCTCTAATTCTCTTTGTCCTTTTTATCTTTAAATCTTTACTAGCTATCAAACTACACATCGTTAAAAATTACTAGCTTTTATGATAGGGAAAAGTTAACTTTTATTGTAGAAAAAATTGGAAAAATATAGGGTACGTTAAAAGTAGGAAATCTGCTATTCTGCCATCCAGAGATAACCAGTACTAATAATTTGGTGCCTTTTCCCCTATTTTTTTGTGTGCATATGTATTTCATAATGCCTAGTTGACATCATACTGTGGACAGTAGAGATACGCTTTATGTGTCAGTTATAGTCAGTACAGTAAGCTGGTCATACTGTGAGAGGCACGTAGGAGCTGAGACTGGCCGAGGAGACAGGAGATTGTGCTCACTATAGGAGATGCTTTTCTTTTAGAGGAATTGATATTTTTCTCTTTTTCATATTGTTAAACTTAATTTGAATGGCTTACATGCATGTTTGAAGCATCCCTACTTTTTAATTATCTCATATTTTGCTTTTTTTATGATAATATATTATGGACATTTTCCTGTGCCATCAAAAAACCCTAACTCTTTACCATCCCATGCTCACTTTCTGAGAGATTGAGAACTGGCAATAATACAGGATACGTTAGTTGAATAGGCCCTTGATAGTCTCAAGGAGTGTGTCTCAGATCTCTTGGGCATATCTTAGAATGGTGCTGTTCAAAAGAAATAATGCATGCCACATATGTAATTTCAAATTTTCTAGTAGCCACATTTTTAAGACTACAAAGAAACAGATGGAATTAATTTGAATGATGCATTTTATTTAGTCTAGTTATAATTAAAATATTATCATTGCAACAGGTACTCAATGTAATAACATTATTGAGATGTTTTACAATTTTTTTTTCTTACTAAGTCTTCAAAATCTGGTGTATATTTTCTACTTATAGCACATCTCAATTCAGACTAGCCACATTTTGAGTGCTCAGTAGCATATGTGGCTACTATTATCACAGTCCTAGAGCATATAATTTGTCCCGTAAAATGCAATAAAATAGCACTTTGCAGGTGCTCTGGAGGGGGTTAGGTTAGCATGAGAAGTAAACTACAAAGCCAAGTGGCACTGGGGATGCTGAGCACTTATTTTGGTGTCTTACAAAATTTTAAAACTTTGCCTTAATAAAATGACATATTCCTACATTTGTGGACCTTCATGTCACAGAATAATGTTAAATTTGTAGGCGTGTAAGGATTTACTGGGTATACTTAAGCAGTGGCAATTCTCAGAGTGGCCAATAAGATCAATTCCATATTTCAAGGATTTTGGATAACTAAGAGTTTGTGAGTACACTTTGTAGTTGAAGACCTGAGGACATATTTATCCTTCCTTGTAGAGAGTACTTGTATGAAGTGAGTAACAAACGCATATGCACATGTACATATTACATATGTGTAGATAAATTATGTATGTTATATGCTATGTATACATGCACACACATTTATCGTAATCCTCATAGTCCCCATAATCTTCTGTTTCTTAAGAAACAGTAGCAATTAAAATCATTTTCCTCTTTTTAAAATGAATTTGTGGCATGATAAGAAAGATGTGGCATGATCAGGAAGATACCTAAGGTTAGTGAATATATAATGTATAATAGAAGAGTATAGAACAAGCTTTGCTTTTAATTTAGCTTGTGATCATGTGAAAAAATTCCTTAATATTTCTAATCTTTATTTTGTTCTGTAGGCTGGAGATAATCTTGCCCTGTTTTGTTATTATGATTTTGATTATCAAATAGGATTAATGGAGAATAAAGGAACATGTCTTATTCATCGTTATGTCCCTAGGACTTACTGTAGGGTCTTACACACTAGCACCCAATAAATATTGTCTTCAAAGTCTGAATATATGTAAAGATCTTTCTAAACTGAGAGTGCTATGAGTGGAAGGTATTATGTCTACTTCGTTTGTGCTATTTCTTCTTATTTATTTTTTTTTTAAGTTTATTTTTCTTGAGAGAGAGAGAGTGCACGAGCGCATGCAGGGGAGGAGCAGAGAGAGAGAATCCCAAGCAGGCTCCACGCTTAGTGCGCAGCTCAATCTTACAACTGTGAGATCATGACCTGAGTCAGTATTAAGAGTCAGGCACTTAACTGACTAAACCACCCAGGTGCCCCTTCTTATTTAATTCTTTGGAATATGATAAGTGTAATAATTAATATTTCCCCATACAACTAATAAATAGGATTGCATATTGTATTTTTATTTTTACTTATTATTATTTTATTTATCAGATCTTGTCTGTAAATACGTGTATCTCAAAAATATGTTGTAATTAATCTACTTTTAAAAGACATCTAGTACTTAAATATCTTGACCTGTTTAGCTTAAAGAGTTAATAATTTCTTTGTAGTTATTGAGAGATAGACAAGACTATTTCCGCTGTGCTCTATCTTTATAATAAGCTTAAAAATCAGCCAATTTGAGACACAAATGCATGCTTATTGGACACCAAAATTGTTGAGGCAAAGTAGCAATATTTTAATTACAGCAATGTGGTCTAGTAATCAGAAAATGCCCCAAATAAGAATGGCTTTCTTATTTATATAATGATGGGAGAAACTCCATCTTTTTCCTCCAGAAGGGATACAGCACTTCATAAATACTTAGTGTGGAAGTAAAACAAAATTATAATGCAAGAGCAAATAATGTGCACCCAGAACAGTGTTTCAAAGTGATCTTCGTGAAAACATTAGCTTTTTCTAGCATCAGCTATGAGTTTCTGTAACTGCCCACTCACTGAGTCATCTGTAGCAATTGAAAATTTGGATATTTCCCATTTTTAGGGTATATTTTTTGATAAACTGGCTTCCTTTTATCTCTTATGAATGAAGTAAGCAGTCTCATGTAAAATAGTATGTGCATTATGACAGTATGCCTCATTGTTTCCTGGGAGTGAGGAACTTGAGAAACCAGCTGAATATTATCTGTGTGCTAGGACAATAACTAAATGATGCACTCTGAGAGTAGTTGGCAGTTTTTGTTTTCATTATATTTCCCTACTTCTACTTTCACCAACACCTTTGGGAATCTTTAGATATTTAGTGACAGAAGGATAATCAGATCACACTTGACTTTTCTGTTTTTCATTTTCTATACATGACAGTAAATGTTAAAATTGTCAAAATCAAGAAATATAGTACAGGATGCCTGGCTGGCTTGGTTGGAAGAGCATGTGGCTCTTGATCTCAGGGTCATCAGTTTGAACCCCACATTGGGTGTAGAGATTACTTAAATAAACTTAAAAAAAGAAAGAAAGAAATACAGTACATATTAAGGAAAGAGATATGCAGTGACAGTGTAGAGCATATGGCCGAATGAAAACTGAGTGATCTATTGATTGAATGAAATGATGGGTCTCAGTTAAAGGCAGGGAAGAGGTAACTTGGGTTTTTTCTTCCCCTGGTTGATCTTTCTCCCTGATGTGTAGGCTAGATACTCATTTTTGAAAAGTGATTCTATTATAAAAAAAAATCCTCTGCTTATTTCTATCCCATTCTGAATTTTCCTGTTTGGTATTTGCTCAGACACAAGGGAAAAAGGATCTAAACTTTGTCCTTTTTCTTTACTTCTGCTATTTATGTATTTTACATCTGCTCATTCTTAGCTTAGAAAATACTAATCAAAATTGGTTAAAGATGATGTTGATCTCATGACTACTTATTGTAATCTAATTCTGAAAAATTTTTATTATTAGGCCCTTAAAAATTCCAATCCATATCAGCAAAAGCTCCCTAGGAACCACATTGTTGCTCATGCATTGACAATATGCTCTGCATTAATTTTTGGTTCTTTCATGTCAGTATCTGACGGTTGAAGTTGAAATGACTAATAATCTGGAAAATAAAAAAGTATGTTCATAACTGATTTGGGAATTTAGTAAGCCATGAGCTACAATTTTTGGATTGAGTTTTGTTTGTTTGTTTGTTTGTTTGTTTTTTAAGAAGCACAAGAAAGGGGACATGATTTTACTTCCATAAGTACTTTTCATACCCTTAACAATTATATTGTGACTAGTGCAGGTTGACTCTCATGGTGATATTTCAATTTCTGGTCCTTGGGTATCATTTTTGGGAAATACTAAGAGCAAGAAGGCTGGAAATTTTTAAGGTTTTGTGCTACAGTTGAACCACTGAATTTACAGCAAATTGAACTTCTGGAGGAAAGGAAATGGTATGTATAGCAAAACTTTAGGGAAGAAAACAAAGTTGTTCATGTTTGTAATATGATTATTTTGGAGATGGTAGTTTGCAATTTGAGAATAGTGTGAGCGGTTAATCTGTAAAACATAGTTATAATAAATGAGTTACAGAGTATGTATGAAAGCAGTGTTTATAGATTATCTAGTTCCTGTGGCTTAGAATATGCATTTTGAAAGTGTACGATTTCTTTCTTTTGACCTACTCCTTTTAGAATTTGAATTTTCCAGATTCATGTTTAATTGTAGAAGTGTTTTTTGGGTCTTAAATGCTATGTCAGGTGTTCTGATTATTCAAACAAGTTTTTTTTTTTATTAAATATAATTTATTTCAAATTGGTTTCCATACAACACCCAGTGCTCATCCCAACAGGTGCCCTCTTCTATGCCCATCACCCACTTTCCCCTCCCCCCTACTCCACATCAGCCCTCAGTTTGTTCTCAGTATTTAAGAGTCTCTTATGGTCAAACAAGAGTTTTGTTTGTTGTAGTATTTGAAGTTAAGGACCAAATCCTAAATATTGAATGTTTATCTGATTTTAGAGACGGTTTCTTTAAAAATGTTTGTTTAAATTTTTTAATTTTTATTTTAGAGAGAGTGCATGAATGAGGGAGAGGGACAGAGTGGGGGGGGGAGAGAGAGAGAGAAAGAGAGAGAGAGAAAGAGAGAGAGAATCTTAAGCAGGCTCACACTCAATCTAGAGTCCAACCCAGGGCTTGATCCCACGACCCTGGGATCGTGACCTGAACCAAAATTAAGAGTAAGACACTCAACCGACTGAGCCACCCTGGCGCCCCTAAAAATGTTTTTAATTAAACAAATTACAGATGAATAATATATCTAGGAGAAATCAAATAAGATAGCAATATATGGAAAGAGAAACCAAATTCTTTCTGCATCTCTCCCTCTGTTTACCCCAATAAATAGTAATCACTCCAGTCAGTTTGATATCTTTCCAGATCTTTTATTCTGTGTGTGTGTAGTTTTATTTTGTGTCTGTATTTTCTTTAATAGATTCCGTATGTTGGTTGATCTGCATTCTATCTTCCATGTCCATATAGTTCTATCTCATTCTTTAACTACTACATATCATTCCTATGCATAGAGTTATCATATTTTAAGTTTATCCCATTAAAAAAAAAATCAAAACAGTGCTCTTGCACTTGTATTACACGAGCTTACCATTTTAAATCTGGAAATGGTAAGGGCCATTTGGTTTCTTCAAGTTTGTTTTCTGAGTAGGCAGAACACATTAAATTCTTCATGGAAACTGAGAGAGGAAGCAAAAATTAGTTAATTAGTTGGATTATTTCAACTTTTAAAAATGCCTGGATTATGTTGTACTGTTCTAGGCATATGATTTAATGCAATTGAAACTGCGTTGTGGTTGCATCATTGAACTCCCACTTGCGGTTGGGAAGAACAAAAATGATTACGGTTTTTCTGCAGGGAGACGGGATAGATAAAAGCACCTTATATTTAGTCTACATAGATTTTTGGTGACTGTAACCAGAAAGAAAGACCATCCATGAGGGTAGGTACCCTGTGTTTTCCTTGTTAGAACACAGGTACCATGTGTTTCATTATTAGATACCAGGCACCCCCATCGTGCCTAATGTGACAAAGACATGAAGTTGTAGGAATGAATGAATGGTGTAGAAATGTTGTATAAATGAAGCATGTCAGTCTTTGGGCCATGAGTGGAAAATGACTTAGCAGTTCAGGCTGCAGAGATTATCTTTGAATCACATTGGCATTAATACATCTATAATTCTGAGCACTTCAATTTCTGATAATTTATCCAAGGGCTTGTTTTGCTCTCTTGCTGTCTTTCTTGTGTAAGTAGTGTTTCTCTCTCTCTCTCTCTCTCTCTCTCTCTTTTCCTTCTGGACCATATTTTGTGCTTTGCTATTAATTTGGCCATTCTGTGATCGAGACCATCTGTAGGCTAGGAGTTTAAAGTATCCCTAATGCTTCATCATGCTTCATATTCTGGCATTACTTTTGGAGAACCTATAACTGAACAACTAGTTTTTACTATGTGTGTAGTGTTCTTCCTGCCCTTTTTCAATTTCTTGGATGTGAGCTGCTCTGTCAGAGCAAAGGACTATGAACCATGTCTGGCGTCAGCTTCCACTTGCTGCTGAAAAAGAACTCTTCTCCCATAATTGTTTGGGTTTTTTTGTTTGTCATTGGAGCTTTGTAAGTCTATATAGACCCATATTTCCATCCCACTGGAATGTAATCTCTGTGATTGAAGGATGTGAGGTTCACAGATGTATTCCAGCACTTAGAATAGTACCTGGCATATAGCATCTTTGCAGTAAGTATTGTTTAATGAACAGTGTGTGACAAACCTACCCAGAAGACTGAGTGAATCTTTCATGCACAGATCTTGTTTCAGATCAAGGGGTTGTGTTCCAGTTCTTTATGTGAAGCTTTATTGAGCTTAGCTTATATGTAGCTTAGCAGCACTTTATAACTTCATAACCAGTATCATTTGCCAGGCTTACTAAGAAGATTCCTACTGCAGTGCTAAGTACTAAGAAGATACATACTTACCCAGGGATAAGGAGAGAGGCCTTAAACGAAGTCATCTTCTGGGCCTGTAAGGCTGGGATCCAAGCATCCTGTGACATTAAACTAAAATCTTGATGGAGGAGTGAACCCTCACAGTCCCAGGGAGCCTTTTGGGTGTATCCTGTGGAGGCAAAAGTTCTTATCTTTTTGGTTGTGGCATTATGCAGAGTTCCTGGAATTCCCCAGGGAACCTATCCACTAGGTCATGCCCCAAGAGAGCTGAGAGGCAGTTTATTGTTGTGTTTAAGAGCTGGGGATCTACAGCCAGATCTCTTTGGTGCAATCTTGATACCGCAATTTCCCTTATGTGCCATCTGCAGCAAATTACTTATTTTGTGTTTCAGATACCTCATCTGTAAAACGGGAATAAAATAGTACCTAATTCATAATGTGGTTTAAGGATTAATATAGATAGAGGGTTTTCAACATACCTGATATGTAATACCAGTGCTCAGTAAATATTCGTATTTACTTATTTGATACAGAAACAGTTCCTACCTTTTTACTCATTTTTTTTTATTTTTTCAATATATGAAGTTTATTGTCAAATTGGTTTCCATACTACTCATTTTTATTCTAATATGCTTTCCTGAGAAGTGTAAGAAGGCACAGAGGTATAGTTGATATTTTGGGAATTTCACACAGGCCATGTGTGGAGGTGTGTGGAGACCCATGGAGGTGTGTTGAGCATTAGATGGCACATAGTATCAGCTTCTAAGGCCCTCATCCATCATCATGTGTCAGGTGGAAAACAGGTGGAGAACCTTTGATCTAGAGAGCTCTAATTATCTCCAAGGTGGGCCGTGCTCAATTTGACAGTGTCATGCTTTTTAATATTTGAAAGTTCTGGAATTGCTACTATGGGATATAACCCTGTCTTCTTCAACCTCTCTCCTGCTTTTGCTTATACTGTATACTATGATGTTCCACTTCCCACACAGATACCCAAATAGCTCTGACTGCTGAGATATTTATCTTACTTTCAGCACATAACTTGTTGACATGTTACTGGGTGCTTGGAATTTTCATTGTTAACTGGGTTTGAATCCCACTATTGCCAAGCTTTAGGGTTTTTTTTGTTGTTACATGTGATGAAAGTATCTACCTCATAGGATTGTTGTAAGGATTAATAAAAACAAAACAGCATAGTACTGAGCATTCAATATTAGTTGTAAAGTTAATATATTTGTCCTCATCATCATGGTGGTCATTATTGTTCCATGTTTCAAATCAGCAATGAAATACAACTTTGCACTATTCCTTATTTCTGCTTGGAACTGGAAGACTAAATGGAATGTAGCAGCTCTCTGATTGAAATGTGCTGTGGGGCGCCTGGGTGGCTCAGTCAGTTAAGCGTTCCGTTAAGCGTTTGACTTCAGCTCAGGTCATGATCTCATGGTTTGTGGGTTCGAGCCCCACGTCGGGCTCTGTGCTGACAGCTCAGAGCCTGGAGCTTGCTTCAAATTCTGTGTCTCCCTCTCTCTCTGTCCCACCCCTGTACACGCTGTCTCTCTTTCTCTCTCAAAAATAAGTAAACATTAAAAAAAATAAAAAAAAATTGAAATGTGCTGTAGCCTTCCTTGTGCAGTAAAGATTTAACTACCTTCAAGGGCATACAGGGAGCTGGAACACAGTAAGCCTGGAGAGTTGGCTTTCCTGGTCCTGTATTCCAGCTCCTTTCTGCCCAAATGTTGTAGCCCGGATTTTCATTACACACTCCCCTTGGTGGCTTCTCTAATAAAATTGCAGCAATGTAATTTGCATTCTGTCCTTGAATCGAGGCCAGAATTAGGAAGTACATTCAGTGCTTTTGGTAGCAAAACTCTGTAATAGTCTGTGAGTTAATTATGTTGATAACAAAATACGAATTTTTATGTATAACCTCCAGGTTACCACTAGATTTGTTACACTTCTTTTCCTTTAATGTGAAAAATATCCCGGCATGATGGATGGTATCATCTCTCCCTTTTACAGTCGAGAAAACCGAGGCTCAGAAAGTTTAAATAATTTGCCTAAGTTGCTCAGCTGCTCAGTGAGAGAGTTGATTCACTCCACAGCTTTTTTTCCCTCAAAATTAGAAAGTTCAATCCCCAAATTAGGTTCAAAATATTTCTCAGAGAAATTTATAAATGTATGGCTACATACAGAGAACGGGGCGGGGGGGGGGGGGAGGGGGGACAAAAAAACCCAAAAGTAAATAGGTGGAAAGAAGGTGTGGAGAAGATTGAATTGATGAATATGGACCAACTATAAAAGGTAAGAAGCAGAAAATATTATTCAAGCACTTTTGGTATTGAACCAATTCATAGAAGGCAGTTGACCTGATGGAGGATTTTTTTTTTTTTTAGTAGTGTCACATTTTAACTTGGATTCAAAATTCAAACTTAAAAATGTATCTAGAAGAGAGGGTGAAGATAATATCAGTGGAAAGGAAAATGTAGAAATAGAAATGTTATGTATATTTATCAAAAACACATGATCAAGATAAAGTGTTAAATATATGTAAGCTAAGTGAGGGTTCAATGTAGATATGGTTCAGAGAAGGCTAATTGCAGATATTCTTTGATTCAGGTAGAGAAGATTCAGATAAGTTTTCTGGAGTTTGTTGCCATAGTATTAAATTTAATCTCTCTAGAAATGAGATTCCAGTGTGAAGCTTTTATCTTTTATTTATTCGGAATTTGTTTAAGCAGGGTGCATGGAGGTAAACACTGAATAACTACTGCAACTATCTGAGGAGGTACCTGGAATACACTTCAGGGTCAGGTGAGAATTTCATTAGCTGTGTGTTAGCCTGTCATATCTGTCACTCTGAGGTTTTAGCTTTTACCTAAGAAGCCCACCTTATTTAACATTTTCACTTGATTAAATCCCTCCAAGAGGCTCAAAGTATGCATCTCAATTTACCTGTGATCTAGCTGTATATACTTAAGAAATACTAAATATATCTACTTGCTGGCTTTCACCCCCCACCAACCTGCTCTTCTCAGACTTCCGGGTTTGTCAGGGAGGTCCTCATCCACACAGTTGTCCAGGCACCAAAATGCTGAGGTCACTTTTCATTCACTGACTCCAGTCTTACCAAATCTGGTAGTTCTTCATTTGGAGTGTATAGTTTGACCCTTTGTCTTCATCGCAACTGCTTGAATGTTTTCCTTTGTTTGCTATTGGGGAAAAGATCATTGTTCCTTTTTTTTTTTTTTTTTTTTTGAAAATTCCCACAAGGCTCTCCAAGTAGTTATTGAAAGACATTGTTCTGGATAGTGCCTTTTCTGTTTTGCTTATTTTAGTTACTTAACCTTAGTTTTGCTGCTAGAGTATGTCACTAGAGAGCCACCTCTATTGGAACAGTAACTTCCAGTTCTGCCTAAAGAGATCATTTGCATGAGAGTTACAGAAGAGGAGTTGAAAACATTAGCTGTTAACAGTAATAAAGTCACTTTCCTTCTATGATTGTTTTGAATTTGAACAATAAATTCATCTGTTTTGACTTAAAAGGTAAAATATGTTTGAAGACAAATATTTGCAACCCGCTATGAGAGAATTCCTATCGTACAAAATTATTTTAGGAACAGGCTAATTATATTTACATGTGGGCAGTTGAACATCCAGTCATCTGAGGGGATGGCAAAGTGTATGATCATTCGCTATTTTAAAAGTGTATTGATGTATTATTTTTTTTTAGGAAGAATGAATTTTTTAATTTATTAATTTAAGGAGGCAAATGTTTTGTGGAAAAGATTATCAGGAATGTAGTCAGGCCTTAATGGCAATTTTCTTGTGGGGAATACTAGAAGGGAAGAGATAATTTCTGTTTGAGACTTACTGTAAGTTGAGAATACTGACACAATTGAGAAGAGCATTAGAAGCATTGCCTAATTTATATGTGAGCATTTCTTAATTTACATGTCTGCATTTGTTTAGTCAACAAGTTAACTATGTCTTGTTCAGATAGATTTTTTAAAGATCTTTGGTAAAAGACTCTCTCCCCATTGGCAGATTTCCAGTGTCTTTCTATTGTGCAACAACCTGTACGTATCTTTTCAGTTGAAGTATTACCTTAAGGAGGCCCTGAGTTTGCAGTTCAGTAGGAATCAAGCTGAGTGGTGTAGTGGAAAGGTCTTCCTGCAGATGGTCTGACAAGATGGATGACTAGCTGTGGGATGGTGGGAAAGCCAGACTTCTCTCTTGGCTTTGGCTTCCACTCTCTAGATTGAGAGTTAGATTGAGGACCCTCCCTACTCCGGATTTCTGATTTTGTGGTGCGACCCAAATCCCTTCTGAGCTGTTGGAGAAAGGGTGTTTGTTTCATAGCCTTTTCTGTTCTTCAAAGCTGGCCTACCTGTTCTGGAGTTTTGGAATTTATTTTTTTTTATTTTTTTTTCCTCTGACTGAAGTTAAGTGACCTAAACAGATATTGAACTCTGGCTCAGGTCATGATCTCGCCCCACATCAGGCCCTTGGCTCTCAGTAGAAGCTCACTTTGGATCCTCTGTCTCCCTTTCTCTCTTCCCCTCCCCCTTGTGCTCTCTCTCAAAAATAAACATTAAAAAAAAATTTTTTTTTAATTCTTTAGTAGAAATAATGGTACACAAATTGGTCTCTGTCATTACTCAACCTTCTTATGATGTTACCGTACTTAATGCTGAGTAATACTAATTAGGGTGGTGCTGGGTATAGACATTTTGCATTTTGAGTCTGAGAAGGTTTTAGCTTCATTTGAGTTACTGAGTCAACTCTGCTTTGTTCAGTATTTCAGAAAAGTATCTTATACATGGGCTCCAAGTAGTATAATTCTAAAATGTTAATTGCATTTAAGAAGCTCTAAGAAGTTCAGTAAGCAGCCCTGTCACCTTCACCTTCATTGCATAGCAGTGAACAGTGGAGATAATGGTGAAGTAATTTTATCCATTTATTTTGAAAAAGTCCTGGTGTTGGTAATTTTTATCTGTGAAGGGCCAGATAGTAAATATTTTAGATTTTGTGGGCCATGTGATCTCTGGCACAGCTATTCAACTCTGCCATTGTTGATCTCTGACACAGCTGTTCAACTATGCCTTTGTAGAGTACAAGTAGCCATAGAAATGTAACTCTATGGGCATGACTGTGTTTCAATAAAACCTTATTTATGTAGACCTAGTTTGAGATTTTTTTTTTTTTTTTTTTTTTTTTTTTTTTGAGAGAGAGGAGGTGGGGAAAGCAGGGGAGGGGCAGAGGGAGAAAGAAAGAGAATCTTTTTTTTTTTTAAATTTTAATTTATTTTTTAAATTTACATCCAAGTTAGTTAGCATATAGTGCAACAATGAATCAGGAATAGATTCCTTAATGCCCCTTACCCATTTAGCCCATCCCCCCTCCCACAACCCCTCCAGCAACCCTCTGTTTGTTCCCATATTTAAGAGTCTCTTATGTTTTTGTCCACCTCTCTGTTTTTATGTTATTTTTGCTTCTCTGCCCTTATGTTCATCTGTTTTGTCTCTTAAAGTCCTCATATGAGTGAAGTCATATGATATTTGTCCTTCTCTGACTAATTTTGCTTAGCATAATACCCTCTAGTTCCATCCATGTAGTTGCAAATGGCAAGATTTCATTCTTTTTGATTGCTGAGTAATACTCCATTGTGTGTGTGTGTGTGTGTGTGTGTGTGTGTGTGTGTGTGTGTGTGTATTTACAACATCTTCTTTATCCATTCATCCATTGGTGGACATTTGGGCTAGGAAAGAGAACTTAAGCAGGCTCCATGCTCAGTGGGGAACTCTGAGCCTGTTGTGACCCTGGGATCATGACCTGAGCCCAAATCAGGAGTCTGACACTTAACTAACTGAGTCACCTAGGCACCCCTAGGTTGAGATTCTTGAATGGATCTGGTGGAAGGTCCAGTGAAGAAGGCACTTGTTTGATGAAAACAGCTGTTTAAGCTTCTGGCAAAATTGGCTGCTAATGTGTAGAGGAGTTACAATAGTGTTTATGTAAAAATAAAAGCAGTGGTTTGAAATACCAGACTACTAAGAACTGCTCTCACAAGGAGTTCTCTTTCCAAAATGGCATAATTTTGCTTTCAGTGAATGCTTACAAGAGTCTTGCATAACGTATTATTAATTTAGAAGCTATTATCACATTTAGGGTTGAGTTTCTATTTTTAACTGACATACTGCCTTAAGTTTGCCAAAATCTGATTGCATTTGGAAGGAAAATGGCATTGTTGCTATTTCCTCTGCATGATAACATCTAAAATAGGCAGCTGGCAACAGGGAAGAGTGAAGGTAAAGGGCAAAAATATAATCCTCTTGGAGCTTGTGTTTTTTTTCTACTGAATTTCAAATCTAGTTAGATTGTGCGTTCCTTCACTCTGATCTTTAAAATGCCTCACGTATTTTCTACATTCCATAACCCCCTCAGGTAAATATTTTTATTTATTTATTTATTTGTTTATTTATTTAAAGTTGATTTATTTATTTTGAGAGAGAGAGAGAGAGAGAGAGAGAGCGTGCGCATGAGTGGGGGAGGAACAGAGATAGAGGGAGAAAGAGGATCCCAATCAGGCTCTGCTGTCAGCGCACAGCCTGAGGCAGGGCTAGATAGATCCCATGTACTGTGAGATCATGATGTGAGCCAAAATCAAGGGTCAGACATTGAACCGTCTGAGCCACCCAGGCGCCCCAACATATTTTTATTATTGAGGTATGATTATAAATCATTCCGTTAGAATTTAACCTTCTGATTCACGTTGACTAATATTTTTATTTGCAATCTGTGTTTTCCGTGTTTAATAATCTAAGTTATGTTTCCCTGAGTACTTCTGTTATAGAGCAGGAGTAACTGATGTAAGGTGTACCAAGTGGCTTAGAAAGCATCTTAAAATAGTTTCTTTACAACTGCTACATTTTAATTTTTTTAATGTTTGTTTATTTTTGAGAGAGAGAGAGGCAGAGAGAGAGAGACAGAGCACGGGGGTGGGGGGGGAGGGGCAGAGAGAGAGGGAAACAGAATCTGAAACAGGCTCCAGGCTCTGAGCTGTCAGCACAGAGCCCAATGCAGGGCTCAAACTCAGAAACCATGAGATCATACCTAAGTCAAAGTCAGACAACCGACTGAGCCACCCTAGTGCCCCCAACAACTATGACATTTTAGAGCTTAAGAAATAGAAAAGATTAAATAGATTGGCCAGAGTTATTCTTAATACCATATTTAAGGTCACACTTTTGTGTTTTTATTAGAACCATTGGTTTGGTAAAATCCCTCAACCTAGTATTATTATAAAAAGTGTATTGTATATGGGGTTGCAATAGACTTAGGGTTTGTGACCAGTTTGAGGCTATAACTGGATGGTTTTTTGCTCAAAGCTTCCTTTTTGTTTCTTTTAGAGTAATGGTGTCAGGATGTCATGCAGCCCCCAGTCTGAATCCCTAGGAGGAAAGTTTTGAACAGAGTTCTGAAAAGTGTGGTTATCAGATTTTGATGTATCTTTTTAACAGTTATCCCACTTAAAAAAGACCAAGAGAATGTGGAATCAGATGTTGCAAATTTTAACTCTGTTTCTTCTCAAGGCAGATATTTCCTATAATGATATAAACTGATTTCATACTTCAACTTCTCGATTATTCATAAGCTGTTGTATGAATATTTTCTGAATAGATACAATGAACATTTTATCTCTCTTTCTTGGCTTCATCATTTTCCATAATTTTATCTTCTATTTCACCTATTCTCCCCTCTGCTTCCTCCGTCCTTGCTGTCACTGCATCTAGTTTATTTTGCATCTCATTTATAGCATTTAAAAAAAAATTTTTTTAATGTTTATTTATTTTTGAGAGAGACATGGCATGCAGAGAGAGAGGGAGACACAGAATCTGAAGCAGGCTTCAGGCTCTGAGCTGTCAGCACAGAGCCTGATGTGGGGCTCGAACTCTCGAGCTGTGAGATCGTGACCTGAGCCGAAGTCAGACGCTCAGCCGACTGAGCCACCCAGGCGCCCCTCATTTACAGCATTTCTTAATTCGTCATTACTATTTCTTAGTTCCTTGATCTCTACAGCAATCCTTGGTCTCTGCTGTCTCTGCTGTCTTCTATGCTTTTTTCAAGCCCAGCTATTAATCTTATGACTCTTATTCTATGACTTATCTTATGACTATTATTCTAAATTCTTGATCAGATATATTGTTTATATCTGTTTTGAGCGATTCTCTAGCTGTCATTTCCTCCTGGAATTTCTTTTGAGGAGAATTCTTCCATTTCATCGTTTTGGCTAGTTTTCTGTCCTTTACATGTTTTAATAGCTTGTTATGTGTATTGTACTTGTGAGCACTACTATACTAAAAAGGGGTCATACACTGTGTAGGGCCTGGCCCTTAAGAAGGTGTTTTTGGAGTGTGTTGCATGCTCTCTGTTTTTGTGACTGTGCTTGCTTTATCTCCCTACTTGGTAGTAGTGGTTTGAACCTTCCACCAGGTTTGCTTTGATTTGTTCGTTGAAGTAACCCTGGAAAAAATTTAAAAAGGGGAGGGTGGTGGAAGAAGCCTTATCCCAAACAAAGAGAGAAATGACAGGGGCAGGGAAAAAGAAAAGAAAAAAAAATTACCAGCAGAGAATCAGGGAAACTATATGGCTTAATCTAGAGAGAGAGAGAGGGAGGAAAATAAAGAAGAAGGAGATACAGAAGAGGTGTAAAAAGAATAGGTTAAATATGTCTGTTTAAACAAACCAACCAGAATAGAGAAGGGAAGAAATAAGAGGAAGAAAAGAAAGAAAAAAAAATGTATGTATATATGTATATAAAATAAGAAGTGGCCAAGAATCAAATCAGAAAATACAAAACTGCTTGTCTGATATTTGATGGTGCCTTGGAACCGGTGACTGTGCTGATCTGGAGGAGGGGCCCTCTCGTTCTATTAGTGTCCATCTCACTCCCGTAGATACGCAGTTACCAGGCGCAGAGGGGTGGGGATTGGTGTAAACGGGTCCTGCCTCCACTGTGGGCCCTCTGTTCTGTGACCTGAAGCCCCATCTTGTTGGTGATGGGGAGAAAAATGGTGACAAAAATGGACACCCCAGTCTCTACTCCCCAGTCTGGGAGTCCCAAACCACACTGTTCAGGCAATGATACAATGAACATTTTAAATGAAGTTCTTTGTCCTTTGTTTTAGGAGCATTATGAATATTAAGTAATTTTTTTTTTTTTGTGGTCAGGTTGATCCATTGAACCCTTTATGAAAAAAACTTCCATTTGTCTTTAATCTTGGTTGGATTCCCTTTTAAGAAACAGTAGCTACATTCTAAAATGTGCTTAAAACTGTTAGGTTACAATGGAACCTAACAATTTATTCTGACAGCAGAATAAATGTGTAAGAATAGCCAAGAAGAAGATATTTGCAAACGACGTATCAGATAAAGGGTTAGTATCCAAAATCTATAAAGAACTGATCAAACTCAACACCCAAAAAACAAATAATTCAGTGAAGAAATGGGCAAAAGACATAAATAGACACTTCTCCAAAGAAGACATCCAGATGGCCAACAGACACATGAAAAAAATGCTCAACATCACTCATCATCAGGGAAATACAAATCAAAACCACAATGAGATACCACCTCACACCTGTCAGAATGGCTAACATTAACAACTCAGGCAACAACAGATGTTGGTGATGATGCAGAGAAAGAGGATCTCTTTTGCACTGTTGGTGGGAACGCAAGCTGGTGCAACTACTCTGGAAAACAGGATGGAGGTTCCTCAAAAAACTAAAAATAGAACTACCCTACGATCCAGCAGCTGCACTACTAGGTATTTATCCAAGGGATACAGGTGTGCTGTTTCGAAGGGACACGTGCTCCCCCATGTTTATAGCAGCACTCTCAACAATAGCCAAAGTATGGAAAGAACCCAAATGTCCATCGATGGATGAATGGATAAAGAAGATGCGGTATATACATACAAAGGAGTATTACTCGGCAATCAAAAAGAGTGAAATCTTGCCATTTGCAACTATGTGGATGGAACTGGAGGGTATTATGCTAAGCGAAATTAGAGAAAGACAAAAATCCTATGACTTCACTCATATGAGGACTTTAAGAGACAAAAGAGATGAACATAAGGGAAGGGAAACAAAAATAATATAAAAATAGGGAGGGGGACAAAACATAAGAGACTCTTTTTTTAAAAAAAATTTTTTTTTTTTTAACGTTTATTTATTTTTGAGACAGAGAGAGACAGAGCATGAACAGGGGAGGAGCAGAGAGAGGGAGACACAGAATCTGAAACAGGCTCCAGGCTCTGAGCTGTCAGCACAGAGCCCGACGCGGGGCTCGAACTCACGGACCGTGAGATCATGACCTGAGCCGAAGTCGGACGCTTAACCGACCAAGCCACCCAGGCGCCCCAAGAGACTCTTAAATATGGAGAACAAACTGAGGGTTACTGGATGGGTTGTGGGAGGGGGGATGGGCTAAATGGGTAAGGGGCACTAAGGAATCTACTCCTGAAATCATTGTTGCACTATATGCTAATTTGGATGTAAATTAAAAATAATAAAATTAAAGAAAAAAGAATAGCCAACAAAACAAAAACCCTAGGTTAATAGAAAGAATACTGAGGATTCTTAGACAACAAATCAAAATAGAAGAAGGAAGAACCCCCAGCTGTATATCTCCCTGATGGAGTAGACTAAATACTGTCCCATAGAGAAAACACAGAACTGGGAACTAATGATCATTTTAGTACCTATAATGTGGCAGGTATTTGCTTGTTTGGGAATTGACCATACCCTCTATTTTTACATAGAGAGAAGGAAATAAAGGGAGCCTAATTCAGACTTTGTATGTGTTAGAGAGAGATGTGTTTCAGGATCTAAGATGGAGGATGTAGCCATGTAGGCTACATAGTCATGTAGGCAAGGGAAAAAAGTGTTCTATGAAAAAAAGTGGAATGAGCTATGGCATGGAGGTAAGTATGAGAGACGTTAAACACTGGGTATCTCTATTCAGTAGACACAGTTGGTGAATGAAGAGGTGGAAAGTCATGGTATGAAGGACCAGGTTGGAAAGGATTGTTGGGTTTTAAATATAAAGGGCATTATTTACCAGGCTATAGAGTCAGAACTTTGCTCTAATGATGGCAGAAGGCCCTGAGGGAAGCTTGGGTTTGTATCTTCTTTGATTTATTAGCTGTGTCTATTACCACTCTTGCCCCATTAATGTAAAAGAAAAAGAGGAGGATGGAGTTTAGTTTGAAACCTTTGTGAATTTTTTTTGTTTTATTAGGAAGAATTTTTTTTCATAGTGTATCTAAAAGCAGAGAAAATATAAAGGTTTTCTTACAGCTCTGAGATTAGGAGTTTAAGACTTTTGGTTCTGATTCTGGTTTCATTACTAATTCTGGCAAAGCATCTAATCTCTTTTAGTTTCATTTCCAGGTCAAATAAAATGGGTTCTTGGACCCTTCTTTTTGCCCAGACCCTTTGGATCAAGGAGGGGGTGAGAATGGAGGTGGATACACATGAAGAAAGCAGGCAAGCACACTAGTTGTCCTCAAAGCAGCAATAATGGTTTAATGAATACTTCTGAAATTATTTCTTCTAAGGTATTTAGGCAGAAAATATAAGGACAGTAGGGTGTTGTAATTGAAAAGGATGGTTTCCTGGTGGTTGAATTTCAGGCACTCTGTAGCCTGGGTGGAAAACAGACCCTAGGACCTCACAAGTGAACTCTTAAGGCCTTTCTTCCATGAGGCAAATTAAGAAAATGATTACTTGTATCCACCTTATTGCCAGGATGAGCCAAATTTGTAACAGAATAAGGTGAAGTTTGTTGGCAATGTCAGGTTTAGTTCTTTTTTACTATTACAACAGTCATTGTTTTATTCTGTATGGGCCAGTTATTGTCTTGCATTGAGTTGGCCTGTTTGCTTCCATTATCTCCTAATTGTAGTCCCACATTATCTTGTCAAGTTATTAACCTTCTTAAAACACAGTTTTCATCATGCTATTTCCTTAATTTAAAAACCCGCAGTACCATTTTTCTATTTGTTTGGGTTTCATAGAACCTCTGGAATAGTCTCTGTGAATGGGGAGAGGGATGCTTGGGATGTGTCTGAGTAAATAAGACAAATCATATTATTAATTTATATTGTCTACATAAAATTCTTTTTATTTGGTAAATATCTTTCACTCTGAAATTACCTAAGGAATAAGTTTCTCACTAAAGATTATGTCATTGAAGGTACGTAGTCTTGGGTTGGTGAATGTGGTGTTCTAGGGTTTCTAGCAAAACGCCTATCCATCTGCCATTTATAATAGGAGGGGGGATGCCTGTCATTGTTACTTAATAATTGATTTTCTCTCATCTCTGACAATTGGACTATGTACATGATAAGCAGAAAGAAGATAAAAAGGAAATTTGTCTTTAAAAATCAGTTATGTTCCACCTCCCAACATCTTGTCAGCATCACCATTCAGTACCCAGAGGATTGCTTTTTTTGCTGAAGTGGTGATTCTAATTGTCTGGCAGATTTCAGGTGCATCAGTGTCAGATCTATGAGCTTTCCCAGCCTGTGTTACTTATTGATTGCTAGAGCAGAATGTTGTTCACAGCACCAGCTACTAGGCCAGCTCTGATTTGCTTTTGGTAGAAGAAAGGGGAAAGAGTATCCTTGAAAAGTCAGTGTGTCAAAGAATAAAACAAAGATCATTGGGTCTGATAAACAGAACCAAACAAAATAAAACTAAGTTTATTCATTTGCCAGGCAAAGAAACATAGTGAAAAATTGTCAAGGAAGAAAAGCCTAGGTTTTTAGTACTAGAAAGAGTGGGAATGGTGGTTAGTCTAATATGGGTTTGAAAACTAGCATTTTGAATAGGATAGAATGAGTTTGTTGATCTGTGTATAATTGGTGAAACAGGTCCCATTGTCATGACTAGTATTTTGTTTCGATATGTCCTAGGCAGGTGCTGCTATACATGGAAAACTTTCCTTTTATGAACTTCTAATCCTAGTTCCAAAGCTGATTAAATCTCTTCCGAATGTTCTGGACCAAACCAACCCTCTCAAAGGCCCCTGTTGGTGTGTGAGCCCTGGGGTTTGCAGTGAACAGTTGCAACTTCTAGAGTATTCACAGGAAACCCCTGAATCTACATATGTGGGGAACTGTGGTGCAGTATGTCCAGTTAGAATATAGCTTCCTTTAGCATATGCCAGCCTTCCCAGAGGATACAGAATTGTATGTATGAGGGCATTTGATAAGTATTATTTTTTTTAAGTTATACAAAAACTTGGGATATGTGTATGTTTCTAGATAAAGAGATTCTTTAAAAAGTGAATTTCTCTTTATCTTAATATTTAAATACTTTTACGTTTTATTCTTCAGTGCACTCTTCAAGACTAACTCACATTCTCTTAGGATTTTCAGCTTCATGGAGAGTGGCAATTCATGAACTCTCACAAGGTCTGCTAGATAATTTTGGTCCTTATTGGAAGGCCTTGCTTTGGATACCCCCAAATCTTTGAATTTCTATTTGAAATGCATGGCACTCAACCACTTTTATTTTTTTGGAGAAAGATGTTTGTGTTACCTTGGATTGTCAGAACTGTTGTAGGTTGCTTTATTCTTATTTCTTGTTATCTAACTGAACAGTTAATTCACTGCCATTATAACTTGTAACCCATTTTGAGAGGGTTGCTATGCTTTTTGGCAAGGCCTATTTAAGCAATTTTATCTCTTTAAAGACAAATCAATTAAAATTAAAGATAATCTCAGCTGAGCTGTAGTTTTTTTTTTTTTTGCAGATCCAGGAAAGATGAGGAGAGGAAAAGCAAAATCCCTGAATGTACACAGTCTATCTCAGCAAACATGTTTGTGCTTGGAAAGAGATGTATTGATGACCTCTTGTCTATGAATGGTATATGAATGAATCCATGGAATTCTCCTTAGTAGCAGAGATTGAAGGTCTTTTAATATTTTGACCCTGATTTGGTCTTCGGGATCATATAACATTTCAATTATATCTTTTTTTTTTTTTTAATTTTTTTTTTTAACGTTTATTTTTTTATTTTTGAGACAGAGAGACAGAGCATGAACAGGAGAGGGGCAGAGAGAGAGGGAGACACAGAATCTGAAAACAGGCTCCAGGCTCTGAGCTGTCAGCACAGAGCCGGACGCGGGGCTCGAACTCACGGAACGCGAGATCGTGACCTGAGCCGAAGTCGGCTGCTTAACTGACTGAGCCACCCAGGCGCCCCACATTTCAATTATATCTTGATTTATTTGCTTTCTAGTTGTGTTTTTGACATGTCTATTTCCTGGGGTCAAGGAGAATTGGCAGTGTGATTTTTAAAAGGATTTATTTATTTCAACAAATAAGTATGCAATGGTATTGGCATTCCAAAAACCACTAAGATATAAAATGTTACTCTTATAAATTCATAGTGCACAGTGGAGTTAAATATATACTCAGGGGGCGCCTGGGTGGCTCAGTTGCTTTAGCGTCCGACTTCGGCTCAGGTCATGATCTCACAGTTTGTGAGTTTGAGCCCTGCCTCGGGTTCTGTGCTAACAATTCAGAGCCTGGAGCCTGCTTTAGATTCTGTGTCTCCCTCTCTCTCTGCCCCTCCCCCACTTGCACTCTGTCTCCCTCTCTCTCTCTCTCTCTCTCTCTCAAAAATAAATAAACCTTAAAAAAATTTTTTAAAAATGCATTCAGAATGTCAACAAAAGGAAAGATTTTATTTTCTAGTAACTTTAAAATGCAGCAAATAAGCCCTGTATACTATAACCCTAATTAAACATAGTTTGTGATGTAAATAATAGCTTGAAACAGCAAGATTTCTGGTGACTGGATGATTGAATTCCACACTCTATAAGAAGCAAGAATTTCTGTGGACCATTTCATTCAGCCTTTTGCTTATGACTTACACTTGTCCGTATATGTCAAAGTAAGGGAGATCATCTTCTAATAGTTTGCTAAATAAATGAGATACTTCATAAAACTGTTATGTGACTGACCTTTTCACAAGTGAAATAGGATCTACAAATTATTTGCCTCATTTTTATGAGAATGTGCATAGTGTTGCTATACAGAATCTGTGCAGTCTTTAGATTTAGAAGCTTATAGTTTCAGGAAATGTGACAAACAGGCAATTTTTTCTTTTTAAACTCATATGTACAATAGTAGCATATTCAAATTATAGGCTAGTTGTTTGGTATAACTGGGAGAAGAGGTCACCCTTGGTGTCAACTTGTCTAGCTATAGCATAGCATTGTTGTGTTAGAAAAAACATACCATGTGCAGTCCTGATGTGTGCAAGCTCAGCATGTTTTATCAGGTCAGGTAAAGCACTGGGACTCTAAGATGATGTTTGAGTCGGCAAGTGGTACCGTAGATGGGGGACCATGAGGTTAAAGAGTTGTAAATAATACAGTTTTTGTTAAAGATGCGGTTTCTTTAAAAAGCTAGAAAATAATTCATGTAACAATATCTTTTGGGAAAAATCTCTTTTCAGATGGTTTCATCTTTGTGAAGGATGCCTTTGTTTTTCAAAGTTAAAATTATATTTGCACTATACGGTATCCTTATTGCATCAGGATTCCTGAATCAAAAAAACTTAACATTTTTCATTATGCTGATTAAACATTAATATTCAATTGAGGAAACCAGTAGAAACAAAAATATTGGTCCTCAGACTATCCTCTGGGATTTAGAGGAGTTGAAAATATTTTTAGAAAGAGGCTGTTCAGGATAAAGGAAGATGTCATTTGGGTAGAAGGCCTTCTTTTAGGAGAGAGGAGGTATTTGGGGAGGCACAATAGGAGGAGATTTCTCCCAGAGAAGTTGTATTCTGAAGTCATAGGTACTGTTTACATGAGAAGGAGTTGGAGAAAGGTCAACTTTTTCCCCTTAGTTTTCCTTTTCTTCCCCGTTGTTACTTTTCATCCTCATTTAGCCAAACCTTTACTTGTTCATCAGACATTTGTTTGTGTGCCTTCATTAGGTGTGTAGTAATTTTGCCCTTACCAATTTATTTATGCTCAGTTTTTGGAAGAGTTGTAGTCGAGATGACTGTCTTTTTAAAAACCAGCAGTAAGTTTTGTTTTCTTCTTTGTTTGTTATAGGTGCTCACAAAAGATGGGGAAAGGTTATTTTTCAGTACTTTTCTTTTAGTAGAACTCTCATTTATTTTTATTATACCATCTCTCATCCCCATGTCTCCTATCTGTTATCCTATCATCTATCCTATCTGTCTTGATTGAATTTCACATTTTTCTTTTGTTTATAATGGCCATGGATCTTGGTTCTTATTTTTGATTCTCTGTCATGAATGCTTATATCCTATTTAAAACTTCTTTATAGAAGATTCTAAAGGTAATCTAAAAATTACTTAGATTCTCTTATTTGATTTTCCCTCCTCCTCAACGTTTGACTACTTATGCATTTAAGTGTTTAGTAATTTTTAAAAACCATTTAAAATCATTTTTAAAATCATTAAAAAATCATTTTTTAAAAGTGAGTTTAATGAAGATAGAATTTTGTGACAGCTCTTAAGCTGATGGCAACATCCTTGATTTTCCAAATCAGGGTCGGAAATATAATTACTAAGTAATATTGTTTTCCTTAGATATTTGGGTGGTCATATCCATTGGGATAATCGACCATAGTCTTAACTTCATCCATTTAGAACAGCTAATATACCACAGAGCTTCATTGCTAACTTGGCTTGCTTTAATCCATTGAGACCATCTGTTCAGGCAGCGGGGTATAGCAGCCAGCACAGAGCGTGTGGAGTAGTAGTTTGAAATGTTTACTCTTCCACTTCCTTGCTGACATTGGCTAGATTATTTCTAGCATGAATTTATTGTCAGGAAGGTAGGGATGATGTTATCTGCCTTGTAAAATGATTGTGAAAGTTAACCATCTAGGTAAAAACCCTTGCATTCTGTTTGGTATAGTATATAGGTACTTAGTACCTTGGTATAATAGTAGTGACTGGTACTGTTTCTTATCTATTTGTGAACATTTTCTGTTTAAACTCAAATGATAGTGCTAATAGCTGAGATAATTTAATCATTATTTCCAATTAGGATTAGTGACACTTTCAAAGCTTTTGTTAAAATTAAAATATATTATGGTCTTTATTTTTCTCTTGTTTGTAATTTAGTAACTACAAAAAAATATCAGGCTGGTCTTCCTTGATTTGTTCTAAATAAACACATACATGATGCTTCTTTTTTTGAGATTTTGTTATTTTCTAGAATTTTTTACTAGGATAGTGTGTAGTACCACATTGCTTTATTAAAGATTGGTGTTCAATTAATTGGACAGTGTTGAAATTAGATAACTAGATAAGCTTTATTTTCTGAGAAGTTGCTATTATTTTTCCCTTTGTCGTTAGTTTTAATATTTTGATCTTAAGGCCCTCTGAAATTCTCTATAGCAAGCATGACTGAAAGGTGATTTTTCTACCAGAAAGTAAGTAGCCTAAAATGATATATCACCATTTATAAGTTCAAAAATCTTACTTGAAGCTACATATCCATCCTTCTTTCAGCTTTATACCTTATCCTTCTGGATTAAAAAGAAAATTTTTAAAATGTTTATTCATTTAGAGAGAACGCGAGTAGGGGAGGGGCAGAGAGAGAGGGAGACACAGACTTTGAAGCAGGCTCCAGGCTCTGAGCTGTCAGCACACAGCCCGAGGGTGGCTTGAACTCATGAACTACGAGATCATGACCTGAGCCGAAGTCGGACACTACACTGACTGAGCCACCTAGACACCCCTCCTTCTGGATTTTTAAAAGATTTGTCACCACCTTAGTAGTGCTCTGGGTAACTTGATTTTAATGGGATGTATATTTTATTGGCGACTTTCAAAATAATTATCATGCACTATTGGATATTTAATTATTAAATTATAAAAATGATCACTTAAAATATGATTTTACATACCCAGTAAATTCCTATGGTTAGAAAATTCTCTCATGGTATTCTATTTATAATTAATATGCCAAGGAAAACTAATTAGAAGTATCTGAAGCCCCTAGCAAAATCTGTAATTAGACATGCGATTCATAATTAACTCTCTTCATTTTTGCCTTTCTCTGTTTGAATTAATCACTTATGTTCTTCCTTAGTGATACCTGTCTTTCTGTCCAAGATGCTGACTGTAGTTCAGAGATCACTGTTGGTGGCATTCTTATAAATTTCATGGTTTTATAGGAACTTTGTTTTTAATCTTTTTTAATAACATAAAAAATACTTGAATCATATGCTGTATAAATGATCACATTGAAGATTTTTGCCCACATTATCAAATTACACATTTATTTTATCAGAGGCTGAAGGCAAGAAAGAAATAGGCAATAGGCAGACTTGTTCACTTTTCCTATCTGGTACTTAATTAAGGGCCTAGATTTTTTTTTCACCAATCTAATTATTGTCTGTGTAGTTTTGACATTATACCTATTGGCCTTGGGTCATTGAATAGGGTTATCCATTATTTTGACAAAGAATTAACAGTACATCATAGATCTGCTATATGTTAGGCAGTACTCTAGGCTTTGGGCATAAAGAGGCAGGGGTGATATTCAGAGTATTTACCATTCACTACAACACAGGCACCAAGATGGGCATAGCACTGGATTCAGAGTCTTGAAGGACCCCTCCATCTTTTATACTATATCAGACTTTGATGCTTTTGTTGTTGAGTTTGGCGGTGGTGGTAAGACTGGGTGTGTAGTTAGGGACGGTGACTATTTACCAGATTATATTTCAGAAGCATTTTAGTATTTCATCCCTTAAGGTTGTACTAGTGTGTACCAGCTGAATAGTTCTGCCAGGGAGTGTTCAGTTCTTTGACTGTAAGAGTCAGAGTTAACCCAGTTTGAGAAGTACTTGGTGAAAGTATGTAGAGGGTGCATAGGGGAAGGATATTGCATGAAACTTTTTTGGGAAAACCAGTTAATGAGCAGAAATTTGCCATAGTCAGATTTGAGGAGGAGGTTCTAACCAAGCTGAGGGGAAAATAGCATTTGCAAAGACATAGGAGCCTGAGAGAGCATAATAGATTCAGAAATTAACAAGTAGGAGATGGAAGATGACGATGTTTTTCTCTGACCTTTGCTTTTTAAGCTGCATGAATATAAAGATCTCATTTGTAGCTTTGAAATTGCTCTATTTTTGGTAGAGAACTGCTAGATTATCTGCGTAGTTTCTTCAACTATATCTGAAGTATTTTAGGAATAGAGTAAGAAGGGAGAATAGGAATTTGTTATAGTTCAGGGCTATACTAAGCATTGATAGAGCCAGAGTGCAATTAAAACCTCTCTCTCGATTCACTGAGAGGCTTCTAATGAGCAAATACAAATTCAGACAGATTGAGGATGGTAGTTCTTTTAATGACATAAAACTGTTGCCTGTGAGGCTTTTTGGCTGGAATCTTGAAACTAATTTTGCTTAACAGCTATGGAGGCCTACAAATTCAGATGTGCAGAAAATGCAGTGAATTACTGGCCTGTCAGATTCCTGTTGCCTATCATCTTTTATCTCAGTAGCAGCCTTTGTTTCCAGACTGTCAGGAGCAAGTATGCGGACCCCTTCATGGTTGTATTTGTATATGCTTGAGTAATTCAATTCAGAGCTGTCTAAATATAGGAAATCGACAACAGTGAAATGATGTATCTTCTTACACTTGTATAATTTAGGGAATACACATATGGATATCTCTTCTCATTTCTGAGAGCTCTTGAAATACGTACGTCAAGCATTTGTAGTGGTGTAAGTTCTGCTTTTATTGCCAGAGTTGATGACTCACACCTCTGAGATACAATGAAGTCATATGGACAGCAGAGAGAATGTTTTCTCTATGACTGTTCAGTTTAGTGAATGATTTAAGTGCCGCTGCTGGCCAGGAATTGTGTGGAATACAAAGTGAAAGACAACTGGCGTTTTTCTGGGTATCAAATTATGTGATTTTTCTCCCTCAAATTATATTTAGTAAAAATGATTGTCTTAATGGGTGTGTGTGTGTGTGTGTGTTCGCACACACATGTGAATAGTGTTACAACAAAGCCTGCAATAAAGGTTTGACTTACTTTTCAATAGTTTGCTTCAAAGATGGTTTTGACATATGCTTTAAGTTTTTTGATGACTTCATTTAAAAAACATTTTTTTTTAATGTTTATTGCCAAAGGAGAAAAAGAGAAAGAACGTGAGTGGAGGAGGGGCAGAGAGAGACACAGGCACACAGAATCCGAATCAGGCTCCAGGCTCCGAGCTGTCAGCACAGAGCCCGACGCGGGGCTCGAACTCACAAACTGCTAGATCATGACCTGAGCCGAAGTCGGACACTCAACCGACTGAGCCACCCAGGCGCCCCTAATCTTTTTTTTTTTAAGTTTGTTTACTTATTTTGAGAGAGCGAGTACCCGAGCAGAGGAGGGGGAGAGAGAGAGAGAGTGAGTGAGAGAGTGAGTGAGTGTGTCCCAAGCAGGCTCTGCACTGTCAGTGAAAAGCCTGATGTGGGCTCGAACTCAGGAACCATGAGATCATGACCTGAGCTGAAATCAAGAGTCAGGCACTTAACTGACTGAGCCACCCAGACGTCCTAGATGGCTTGATTTTAAAAATATTTTCAATTAATGTTACTTATTGTCTCCCTACTTACTATTACTCTGATAGTTAGAAAGGAGGAGTATTTTAAGTGAAATGTATATTATATCCCAATATTAATTCAACAGGTATTTAGAGAGCATCTACTAAGCTCTAGGCATGGAATAAACAGCATAGCAAAGGTTGCTATTCATAGAATAAAATTACTCAGAGGAAACAAAAATAATCAAAAAGTAAAAACTCTCAGCCCCTTTGGTGTGCTTAAATGTTATAAAAATAACAGATTAATTCTCAAATGCATGGAATTTATATTTGGTTTTGCAGAGTTTTGTTGTTGTTCACAAAAGTTTACCTGGAAACTGAAGCAGGAATGGACTATCTACTTTGAATTACTTTGATTACTTGAACCAGTATATACCATCTGTGGCTTTTGGTAGCCTATTCAATATCACAGGTGGCCCAGGTACCTTAGAAATTGAGGATATTCCTTGTCATCACTTGGCTAGAGGCGAATCTAGGGAAAAAAAAGACGGTGAGAATCCTTGCCATAACACGTTGTCCCTTTTGTCCTTTATTCACTCCGTTTCCACTTCCTGGAGTGCCCCCCTTTCCTCTCTGTCCTTAAACTTTTTTTTTTCTTAATTTGGAATCTTGTGAACATTTATTTATCTAGCTGCCAGAAGTTAGTGGTTTCTAGATGTAGGTTCTGTTTTATTTTACAGAATTTGATCTCCTAGGCAACTCTCATTATATTCACAATTCCCCACATTGTCTAATTTTAAGGTACTTACAGATGTAAAAACATTGCTTTAGGATAGGTGTTTAGCTTTTATAATTTAAATTTATATCAAATTTATTATTGATAAAAGCAAGTGCTTGTTCCTTGAAACATTATCATCTTGCTCTGTGGTATGTATGTATGTATGTATGTATTTATTATTATTTTTTACGTTTATTCATTTTTGAGAGACAGAGACAGAGTGTGAGCAGGGGAGGGGCAGAGAGAGAGGGAGACACAGAATCGGAAGCAGGCTGCAGGCTCTGAGCTGTCAGCACAGAGCCTGATGCAGGGCTCGAACTCACAAACCACGAGATCATGACCTGAGCTGAAGTTGGACGCTTAAGCAACTGAGCCACCCAGGCGCCCAGCTCTGTGATCTTAAGATGTCTTTTTTTTTTTTTTTAATTGTGGTAAAATATACATAACACAGAATTTACCATCTTAGACATTTTAAAGTGCACAGTTGATTGGTGTTACGTGCAATCGCAGCATTGTGTAACCAATCTTAAAAACTTTTTTTTAACGTCCTTCAACATCTTATTCAGAGGCTTTCCCAAAGGCTTACCTAAACATTTTCCTCAGAGATGACATTTTACTAGGAATTTCTAGTTACATCTTTGGGGATATTTATCTTTTTTACTTTGTTGTGTGTGTATCTGAACTATGTTCCTATTGGATTATAAGCTTTTTGAAGGTGTCATATTTGTTAAATTGGGCATGAAGGATGGTAGAATTTGGGTAGGTGGAGAAGGGAGGAGTTGCCCTTGGGAGAGAAACCGCATATACTGAGGTCTTCAGGACCAAAAAGACAAGGTGCTTTTTCAGGAATGTTAAGTAGATTGATTCATTTGCATATTTTGGAAGGAGATGAAGCTGAGAAAATAGGATGCTGAGCTGGTCAAATATGAAGTTTATCAGTAGCCTACTTTGGTCAGTTGATTACTTGTGCATCGGAAGGGCTCAGTGGAGAGTTGGAGGAGAGTGTACTCACCCTTACTGTACCTCTCTTTTATTCTCAAATTACCCCACTAAAAGAAAAGGGGGCCAGTGGTGTGATAGAGTGTAAATCATATTGGATTCAGGAGGCAGTAGACCTGGAAGATTGGAATTTCTGGGCTTTAAGAAATTTAAGTCACTTTCTTTGTAACATCATGGGGAGGAAAGATGGTCTTAGAGCTTCCTTCCAGTTCTAATATACTAGGACACCATGGCACACTTTCAGTCTCTGGATTAGAGCCACCACTTAGACCTGTTTCACTCATTTATGAATTGTTTAGTTCAGAGGGCAGCAACTTTTTCTGTAAAACACAAGATAGTATTTTAAGTTTTGTGGCTACTGTCCATTGCATATTGTTTTTTGTTTTTTTCACAACTTTTTTGAAACGTAAAAAGTGTTCTTAGCTCAAGGGCCAGACAAAAACAGGCATGGGCTGGATTTGGCCTCCCAGATGTCCTTTGACCCTTGATTTAGTTGATGGGGCTCCTTATTCTTTAAGGTTTTTAGAATTTAGAAACCAAGACCAGCTTGGTGATAGGGTATTCCATCAATTTTTATTGACTACTTATAGGTTATATTTTCTGAAGGTCAGGAAGCTAATATGTGTCAAGAATTCTCCATTCAGAGAGCCTGAATGACGCAGTCAGTTAAGGGTCTGTCCAGCTCTTGATTTCTGCTCAGGTCATGACCTAGTGTTTCTGGAGTTCGAGCCCCGCATCAGGCTCATTTCTGTCAGTGCAAAGCCTGCTTTGGATCCTCTTGTCCTCCTCTCTCTGTTCCTCCCTTGCTCGTTCTCTCTCTCTCAAAAATAAATTAAAAACATTAAAAAAAAAGAATTCTCCATTCTTTTTCTTGCAATCTTGGTAACCTTGTATTTCAGATTATGTCCTTTATTTCTAAATGCCTTGAAAACTCTCAGATGTCTGATATATTTTACTCATCTTTACTATCTGAATCTTGATTAACACACATATATTTCCTGTGTTACATCCTTAATGTCTAAAACTATTTTACTCATTTTTATTAAATAAAAATAATTTTTTATTTTTTAATTTTAATTTTATTTTCTTTGCCAATGTAGATAAACATTTTCATAATTTATGAGCCAGTTTTATTTAACCTTTCCTTTTACTTAAGCTTTGTAAACATGTGCTATTGGTTTACTTTTATATTTCCAGATTTTTGAATTTTGTATTTTTTGTGAGAATAGAAAGTCATGATGGCGATATTATAGGGAGTGTAAACTTTTAAAAATGCATTTTCTTGGGGTGCCTGGGTGGCTCAGTCCATTGAGCATCTAACTTCGACTCAGGTCATGATCTCATGGTTCGTGGGTTTGAACCCCGTGTCAGGCTCTGGGCTGACAGCTCAGAGCCTGCAGCCTGCTTTGGATTTTGTGTCTCCCTCTCTCTCTGCCCCTCCCTGCTTGTGGTTGCTCTCTCTCTCTCTCTCTCAAAAATGAATAAACATTTAAAAAAAAAAAAGAAAAGAAAATGCCTTTTCTTTTGAAGATTTGAACAAGTGAAAGAAAATTATCTTTCTTGGATTGATCCTCCCCCATCTTCCACCCTCATTAGTATAGTATATGTTCTTTTAAGTTTAATTAAAGGCAAAAGAAGTCTGGCAGAATTAAGATTCTTGACATTCTATAGACTTGTAAAGTACAACTTGAACACACAAGTTTAGTGAGTAAAAGGTCATGTTAGGGTTCTACTGAAAAAGTTAGGTTCTCTACTCAGATTTAGTTATATTGACCATGTCTTTTTCTTTTTTTTTTTTTTTTTTTTTCAGGTATTTGCCTGAAGTGGAACTTATGCTATAGACAATTCTTTGTGGATTTGTCTAAAACCTGAGATGAGATACTTTTTGAATGCACATGCCTTAATAAATTTTATAGTGAGAAAGAATTATTTTTGAAAAATTTAAGGTGGTGTCAAATGTCTTTTCCTCTGAGAGTTTAATAGGCAAATACAGTATTATTTATTATAAAGCTATATATATATAGCATGCTTACTTTAGTTTATAGGACATTTGATTGAAGGAAATGAAGCTGATTCTAGTGACTACAATAGTTTTGAGTGAATTTTTCCATTGTAATTCCAAAGAAATTTTTCCTTTATACTCAAAGATAGAGTTGGCACTGGCATTCTGACATACATTTGAGAATGATATTGACATTATAATTTGATATTCCTGAAGATAAAGCCTTAATTTGTTAAGTGATAGATTTCAACAACTAGTAACTGTTTTAATAAGTCAGTTATTAGGAGTTTTCTACCACTCTGCTTTCCTGGCCTTGATTATTTTCTGTAGTTCCCTCTGGGGGGCTTATGAAATAAGGACATTTCCTTTAATATGTTAAAAGTTGGTTTTGACAGAAAATTTCCATAGTAGAATTTTATTCTAAAGATAGGTTCATAGCCCTTTCTCTTTTGTTACATGTCTGGATTCCAGTTCTCTTCATCTCTTAATTTTTTCAGTGAACCATTATATGTCTGTCATCTGGTCTTTCCACCTTGAATCCAGCCGCTCTCTAAGTCATTCTTGTCACAGTTATGAGATTCCTTATACTAAAAGATGAATGTCAACGTGTCAGTCCGTGACTCAACAATCCTTTCAATATCTTTACATTGCTTAAAGGATATTTTAGAAACTCCTTTACAGAGTGGTATAATCTCTTTTTTTTTTTTTTAATTTTTTTAATGTTTATTTATTTCTGAGGCAGAGAGAGACAGAGCATGACTGGGGGAGGGTCAGAGAGAGAGGGAGACACAGAATCAGAAGCAGGCTCCAGGCTCTGAGCTGGCAGCAGAGCCCGACGCGGGGCTCGAACTCACAAACCGTGAGATCATGACGTGAGCCAAAGTCGGTCGCTCAACCGACTGAGCCACTCAGGCGCCCCCAGAGTGGTATAATCTCTTTACCCATTTTTCCTTCTCACTAATGCTGTAGGAATGTTTCAACTAATGTTTATTAATGAAAAATTTAAAAAAGTGTTTATTTATTTTGAGAGAGCAGAGAGAGAGCTCGAGCAGGGGAGGGGCAGAAAGAGAATCCAAAGCAGGCTCTGCGCGGTCATTGCAGAGCCTGATGTGGGGCTTGAACTCAAACCGTGAGATCATGACGTGAGGCAAAATCAACAGTCAGATGCTGAACCAACCCTGCCACCCAGGCGCCCATAATGTTTTTTAAAAGCTGGATTTATTGGGGCACTTGGGTGGCTCAGTCGGTTAAATGTCTGACTTCAGTTCAGGTCATGATCTTGTGGTTCGTGAGTTTGAGCCCTGCATCAGGCTCTGTGCTGACAGTTCAGAGCCTGGAGCCTGCTTTGGATTCCATGTCTCATTCTCTCTCTGTCTTTCCTCTGCTCGAGCTCTTTGTCTTTCTCTCTCTCTCTCTTAAATAAGTAAACATTAAAAAAAAATTTAAAAAATAAATAAAAACCAGATTTATTGAGAAATAATTTACATACAGGGGCGTGTGGGTCTCCTGCTCTCTCTGCCCCTTTCCTGCTTGCACTCTGTCCCTCTCTCTTTCAAAAATAAATAAACATTAAAAATTTTTTTTAAGAAATAAATTACATACCTTAAAATTCACCTATTTATTTAAAGTGTTTAATTCAGTGGGTTTTTTATTGTGGCTACAGAGTTGTACAGCCATCACCACAGTCTGATTTTAGAATATTTTCGTCACTCCAAAGAGACATTGGTACTCTTTAGCACTCATCACTCATTCTTCCCTCCTTTCAGTTTCTGTCAGCTACTGATCTCTATAGCTCTTCTGTCTCTATAGCTCTCCCTCTTCTGGACATTTCATATAAATGAAATTGTACAATATGTGATCTTTTGTGACTTATTTCTTTCACTTAGCATAAAGTTTTAAGGGTTCATCCATGTTTTTGCATGAATCGATACCTCATTACTTTTTATGGCTGAATGATATTCCATTGTGTTAGGTCAGGTGAGCCAAAGAGGGAGAGAGACCTGAACTTTCAGGTGTCAGGGTAGCTGATTAAAAACAATGATCCAAAATGAAAGTAACAGTTGAGCTTTTATTCACTTAACTGAGGTAGTATAAGTAAGAGGGTAAACCTCAGAAAGTGCAGGTCCCCCACTCAGGTGGGTCAGTATGGAGGTAGGAGGTAGATTGTCTCCCTACTGAGGGAGCACCAGACAAGAGGTTCCTGTAGTTTTATGGACCTTGGGCTGGTTCAAGAGTGAGGTGGAAGGTCTTGGGATGGAAAGGCACAGAGTGAGAGTAGAGAAAAAGTGTCTTCAGTGTTTCCTCCCTAATGAGAAGGCCTCAGCAGAGGTGAATGAGGAGAGGCCTCAGCTGAAGGCCATTGACAAACAGACTTCTGAATGAAGTCTAGCACCTGGGCTGGGAATGTAGCTCTGCTTACGAGCATGGTTAGCCAGGGAAGCCTGAGTTTTTGACTACAGCTCTCTTCAGAGACTGCAGTGCACTGGCTGTGTACCCGGTCTGGTGTGGGTATGGCAGCTCTCCCATGTGAGGCCTGCCAGGTAAAGCCTTTGTAATTGCTTATAGTCAGGCTGGAAAAGTTACACATAGAGTTTTTAAGTTTTTGATCAGGAGCCAGACTCCTCAATATGGATATACCATATTTAGCTTATCCATTCATCAATTGTTGGACATTTGGGTTGTTTACACATTCTGGGTATTCTAAGCTTTTTGCTATGAACGTTTGTGTGTAAGTTTTTGTATGTATATAATTTAGTATCTTTTGGGTAGATACCTAAAAGTGTAATTTACTGGGTCATTTGGTAACTCCATGTTTAATAGTTTGAGGAACTCTTTTAAAGAGCCCGTATTATTTTACATTCCCACCAGCAATGTATGGGGATTCCATTTTCTTCATATCCTCACCTACATTTGTTACTGTCTTTTTTTTTTTTTTTTTTTTTTTAAGTTATAGCCATTGTAGTGAATGGGAAGTTGTTCCTCATTGTGGTTTTGATTTCTGTTTCCCCAATGAGTAATGCTGTTGAGTATCTTTTCATGTGTTTATTGTCCATTTATATGTCTTTTTTGAAGAAATGTGTATTCAAATCCTTTGCCAATTTATTGTAAGAGTTTTTTTTTATTTATATTCTGGATACAAGTCACTTATGAAATATATGATATACAAATTTTTTTCTCCCATTTTGTGAGTTGTCTTTTTACTTTCTTGATAGCGTCCTTTGAAGCACAAATGGTTCTTTTAATGTTTATTTATTTTGAGAGAGCATGAGAATGAGCAGGTGAGGGGCCGAGAGAGAGGGAGAGATAGAATCCCAAGCAGGCTCTGTGCCCCATGTGGGGCTTGATCCCTCGAACTGTGAGATCATGACCTAAAGTGAAATCAAGAGTGGGACACTTAACCAACTGAGCCACCCAGGTGCCCCTGAAGCACAAATGTTTTTAATTGTATCTATTTTTCTTTTGTTGTTTGTGCTTTTGCTATTGTATCTAAAAAACCATTGCCTGATTCAAGATCATGAAGATTTACTCATATTTTCTTGTAAGTTTGAGCTTTTAAATTTAGGTCTATGATCCATTTTGAGTTAATTTTTATACATGGTTTGAGGTAGAGACTCAGCTTCATGCTTTTGCTTCAGATATCCACTTGTCCCAGAGCACTGAAGAATCTTGAAGAATATCAGTTGATCATAAATGTAAGGTTTGTTTCTGAACTTTAAATTCTATTCCAATGATTTATACATCTCTCATGACAGTAACTCATATTTTGATTATTGTAGTTTTGTAGTAAGTTTTGAAATCATGAAGTGTAAGTTCTCCAGTTTTGTTCTTCCTATTCAAGATTGTTTTGGCTCTTCTGGGTCCCTTGCATTTTCCTATGAATTTTAGGATCAGCTTGTCAATTTCTACCAGAACAGTCCAGCTGGGATTTTGATAGGGGTTGTGTTGAATCTGTGTTATGAATCTATAAATCAAGTTGGGGATTTTATAATAGTATGTTCTCCAATCTGTGAACATTGGAGGTCTTTCCATTTATTTAGGTGTTCTTTAATTTCATTCAATGTTTTATAGTTTTTAGTGTATGTCTTCTATTTCTTTTGCTAAATTTGTTCCTAAGCCCCTTATTCTTTTTTTTTTTTTTTGATACTATTGTAAATGAAATTATTTTCTTTCATTTTTGGATTGTTCATTGCTAGTGTGTGGAAATATAATTAATTTTTATATCATGCAACCTCACTGAATTTTTAATTCAACTAGCAGTTTTAATAGTCGTTAATATATTACTTGGAATTTTATATGTATAAAATTATGTCATCCACAAATAGTGATAGTTTTATTTCTTCCTTTCCAATCTGGATGCCTTTTATGTCCTTTTCTTACCCGGTGCCCTGGCTAAAACCTTCAGCACAATGTTAAATAGAAATGGTAAGACTAGACATCTTTGTCTTGCTCCTGATCTTAGGGGGAAAGCATTCAATCTTTCAGCATTGTTGTTAGCTGTGGTTTTTTTGTAACTGTCCTTTATCAGGTTGAGGAAATTTCCTTTTATTCCTAGTTTATTGATTGTTTTTGTCATGAAGGTGTTAACATTTATTAAGACCTTTCAATATATGACACACCCTATGCTAAGTGGTAGAATCAGATTGCTTGGTTTCAAAACTTGTGTGCTCAATCATTATCCATTAAATTCCCTCTACAAACTGTTGATTTATACATGTACCTTTGTCCATGCTAATTTCTTCCTCCTAAAATGCATGTTCCCTCTCTTATCCCATTACAAACCTACCATAGCGCTTTATACCTGCCACTGTCATAGTACTTTTTCAATGTGTTCTTATTGTTTACATATATTTCTCTTATTTTAGAATCTGTGCCTCTTGAAATCAGGGACTTTGCCATATTTGTCTTTGAATCTGCAGTGCATAGTGGAGAGTCAGGAAAGAAATGTGTCAGCAGAAGCCAAGGGATTCAAGAAGGGTGGAAGCAGTCAGCAATGTCCGATAATGCAGAGAGATGAAGTAAAATAAGGTTCACAAAATGATAACGGTTTCATCTTTCGTGATTTCAGCAAGAGTGGTTTTTGTTTTTTGTTTTTTGTTTTTTGTTTTTTGTAGCAGTGGAGACTGAAGCAAGGTTGTGGTAGGTTGAGCAGTAAATGGGAGAAGAGACTCAAGTAGAGACTGTCAGTACTCTTGTGAGAAGTTTAACTGTGAAGGGCAAGAATGAGGTTAGGGTGCTACATAGAGGGGAACATAAGATATTTTTTAATATAAGAGAGGTGGCTTGAGCATGCATATACAGAGGTGGTAGGAGAAAGGACCAGTTACGAGCAAGCCTGTAGAAGTGGAGAGAGGAATAATAGAGGAAACAGGCTTTCCTGTAGGGACAGGAGATTGCATAAGAACACAAGATTTGCCTGGAGTGGCCTCTTTCTTCTGAGGGAAGGAGGTACTCAGGGATGTAGCCAGAGGTAAATTTATGGGTGTGAATTAGGAAGTATAGGGAGTTCCCCTTTTCCCAGAAGTAGAAAACAAAGTTGTTGGCTTAGGGATATTGTGGTTGGTGATGTTCTGGTAGTAGGCAATAGGGGTGAGATGTGGAGTTTGAGGGGAATGATGAAGGTTTAGAGTATCTGCTGTAAGGCATAGGAGAGGTTGCTTACTGGAAACATAAATGTTGTTTGAGGGCCTCTTTCTCTTCTGTCTCCATGTAAATTGAAAAAACGGGTATACGGTCGGAAGTCCAGATGGTACAAAAGGATTTACAATGAAAAGTAAGTCTTCCCTTCACTTTAGATCCCCTGTCCCTATTTTCAGAAGGAAATACCATTAACAGTTTATTTACTTTCAAACTGTTTTTTACAAATATATATATATGTATATATATTTGTATATATATACATGTATATATATATATATGTATATATATTTGTATATATATACATGTATATATATATATATATATATGTATATATATATATATACATGTATATATATATATTTGGAATTTATTTTAATTCACGAGAACTTACTGTTTTACTTCTTGCTTTTTCAGTGTGCTTATCTTGGAGATATTTCTGTATACTTAGATCTACTTCATTCATATTTATAGCTGCAGGATATTTTGTATATGAATATAGTATAAATTACGTAACCTGAATTTCTTTGGGTTCCAGTGTTTACTCCTATAAAAATCACGTTGAATGAATCAATTCTACCTTCAAAAAGTAGAAAATCATTGTAATACCTTGATTTATTCTGTGCATACACACATTGAACCAGCTGAAAACATGTATATACCAAAACTGAGTTGTCTTTAAAACATAAAGATATCTTAAATATTCAAAAGTGGTACCCTTACTTATCATGCTCATTTTATTTCTGGGATTGAGTGATAAGAATCTTGTTTTTAGGTGTTTGCTATTTATAAACTAATGTGAGAAACATTCCTATATGTGACTCTTGCAGTACATGTGCAAGAGACTCTCCTGTGCGTATACCTATGAACGGGATTGCTGGATCATAGGGTAGTAAATGGTAAATTTAAAGAGATAATACAGAATTTATTTCTAGAGTGATTGGAAGTAAATCACTATCACCATTATATAAGAGATCCTGTTTTATGGTCTCTTTAATACTTGGAGTTTTCAGACTTTTAAATTTTGTTAGTTAAATGATCGAAAATAGTATTTAATTGTGATCTTTAAAAAAAAACCCTAATAATTGAGGTACACTTTTCAATTTTATAATAAAATGCCTAAATCTTGGATACACAGTTTAATGAGTTTTGACAAATGCATACACTTATGTAATCCTCTCCTGTATAAAATTAAAATTTTTTTATTATTCTTTAAGTTCCCTAAAGCTCTTTCCTTGACTTTCTTTCCTCTCACCAGAGCAAACCACTTTTCTGACTTCTGTCACTTTTTTTTTTTAAAGAAATTCATCTGTTCTCATCTCACCAATTTCTTTCCTCCCATTCTTTTTAAATGTCTTTTTTAAAAAAATTGTAAAATATAACATAAATTTATCATCTTGGCCATTTTTAAGCATACAGTTCAGCGGTATTAAGCATTTAAACAGTGTGTTTTACAGTTTACATTTACAAAATGTAAACCCCCATTTTCCTCTTACCCTACTCCCTGGCAACCACCATTATACTTTCTGTCTTGATTTTGACTTCTCTAGTACCTCATGTGAGTGGAATCCTACAGTATTTGTCTTTTAGTAACTGGCTTATTTCATCTATTATAATGTCCTCAAGGTTCATCCATGTTGTAGCATATGGCACAGTATTCTTCCTTTTTGAGGCTGAATGATATTCCATTGTATGTATAATACCACATTTTGCTTATGCATTCATGTGTTGATGTTTTCGCTGTAGTGAGAAATGCTCCTGTGAACATGGGAGTACAATATCTCTTTGAGACCCTGCTTTTGATTCTTTGGGGTATATACCCAGAAGTAGAATTGCTGGATCATGAGGTAATTCTATTCATTTTTGAGTAATCACCATACTGTTTTAATGGTACCAGGAATGGTACCATTTTAAATTCCCCCAACAGTGCAGAGTTCCAAGTTTTCCACATCCACATCAGCACTTACTTTATGTTTTTCTTTTTTTTCAATAGTAGCCATCCTAATGGATGTGATGGTATCTCTTTGTAGTTTTGATTTGCATTTCCCTAGTGATCAATGATGTTGAGTGTCTTTTCCTGTGCTAATTGGCCATTTGTAAATCTTCTTGGAGAAATGTATATTAAAGTCCTTTGCCCATTTTTGGATTGGGTTGTTTTGTTGTTGTTGAGTGTTAGGTGTTCTCTATATATTCTGGATATTAATCCCTTATCAGATACATGATTTGTAACTATTTTCTCCTATGTTGTGGCCTTCTTTTTTACTCCGTGAATAGTGTCTTTTGATGTGCAAGGTTTTAAAATTTTCATGAGGTCCATTTTGTTTTGAATTTTTGTTACCTGTGCCTTTGGTATCCTATCCAAGAAATCCCTGCCAAATCCAATGTCATGAAGCTTTTGTCCTATGTTTTCTTCCAAGAGTTTTATTGTTTTTTAGGTCTTACATTTAGATATTTGATCCATTTTGAAATAAGTTTTGTACATGTTGTTAAGTACAGGTCCAACTTCATTCTTTTGCATGTGGATATCCGGTTTTCCCAGCACCATTTGTTGAAAAGACTTTCTTTTTCTCATTAAGTACTTTGAAGACTTTGCCAGAAATCAATTGGTTATATATGTGTATGTCTGGGTTATGTCTTCTGTTTTATTGACATTTTTTCTTTTGCTGATACTATGCTATCTTGATTATAGTAGTTTTACAATAAGTTTTGAAGTGAAATAGTGTTCTTCAATTTTGTTCTTCTTAAAGATTTGTTTTGACTCTTCTAGGTCCTTTGTATATTTATATGCAATTTAGAATCCACTTTTCCGTAGAAATTTTAAGATTAGGTTTTCATTTTCCACAAAAACATCTGTAGATTTTACTTGATACCATGTTCACTCCACAGATCAGTTTGGAGAGAGTAGACATCTTAATACTGTAAACATGATCTGTTTATTTAGATCATCTTTAATTTCTCAAGAACTATAATTTTTATTTTAGTTTTCAGTATACAGATATTGCACTTTGATTTTTAATGCTGTTATGACATTTTAGAAGTATTTGATTTCCACTGTTCGTTACTAGTATGTAAAAATATAATTGAATTTTGTATATTAGCCTTTGTTAGTTTTAGTAGCTTTATGTGTGTGTTGGGGGGGGTTGTTGCTATTTTGTTTTGATTCTCTAGGCTTTACCATGTAATTATGATCTATATGTAAGTAAAGACAATTTTACTCCTTCCTATCAACCTGTATTTCTTTTCCTTACCTCATTTTACTGACTAGAACCTCTAGTACCATATTGAATAGAATTGGTGAGAGCAGGGGCACCTGGGTGTCTCAGTCAATTAAGTGTTCGATTCTTGGTTTTGGCTCAGGTCATGATCTCACAGTCATGAGATCAAGACCCACGTTGGGCTCCATGCTGGGTGTGGAGCTTGCTTAAGATTTTTCTCTCTTCTCCCTCTGCCCCTCTTTCCTGCTCGCATGCCTGTGTAGGCTCTCTCTCTCCCCCCCCCCCCCCCAAAAAAAAAAAGGAAAAAGAAAAGTGGTGAGAGCAGATGCCCTTGGTTTGTTCCTGAGTTTAGGGAGAAGATTTTCAGACTTTAACTGTAAAGTTGTTATCTTCAGGTTGAATAGCCCCTTCTTATTCCTCATTTGCTGAAAGGTTTTGTTTTGTTTTTTCCTTTTAATCATAAATGTGTGATATTGAATTCTAATTGTGGTGTTAAAAGGATTTTTAAAAGGATTTAGGGGCGCCTGGGTGGCTCAGTCGGTTAAGCGTCCGACTTCGGCTCAGGTCACCATCTCGCGGTCCGTGAGTTCGAGCCCTGCGTCGGGCTCTGGGCTGATGGCTCAGAGCCTGGAGCCTGCTTCCGATTCTGTGTCTCCCTCTCTCTCTGCCCCTCCCCGTTCATGCTCTGTCTCTCTCTGTCTCAAAAATAAATAAAACGTTAAAAAAAAAATTTAAAAAAAAATTAAAAAAATAAAAGGATTTAAAAAGGGGTTATAATCGTGACTCTCATACAGATATAAAATGAACACTTGTCAAATATTTTATTAAACTCACTAGTTAATGAGGAAACTGATAAGATGTTAAAGTCAGTTCAAAGACAAATTTGAAGAGGCACTCATTTATATTCAGCAAAAAAAGCTGAAATGAATTTTTCAAATAGACGCAAAAGCTCGTCTATCCAGTGGGCAATTATCACCTGTAATCCACTGGACACAACTAATTTGCTCTTTTGTGCATAAGGATAGTTCATGTTATTATCAATTTTCTACAAATTTTAAGTTGAAAAATTGCTCAAAGGCAAAGGTAGAGGTAATGAATGCATGAGCTAGAGAGAACGGTTGGTAATCTTTTCTTTTTGGTCTGTTTTCAAAGCTTTTTACTGTTTTACTGACAAAGAGTTTTGCTTTGAATTTCCATGATCCCCAGTGTTGAACATTGTTCATACATTTATTGGTTATAAGTATGTGTGCTGCTGTCAAAGCCTCTTGAATGTCTCTTATCCATTTTTCTGGTCATGTTTTGGGTATGTGTGTTATTGCTTTATATGTTCTTGATAATGCATTATAATGCATTATAAGTGTATTATGAATACTTTTTCCTAGTTTATAACTTGTATTTTCACTATGTTTAAGGTATTTTTTGAAAAATGGTTCTTAGTTTTATTACAGATTTTTCTTGTCTTATTTACAAAATCCTTCCTTACCCTGAGGTTAAAAGATACTCATATTTTCCACTAAGTTTTTTAAAGTTCCTTTTCTCATTTAAGTCCTTAACCAACTGGAGTTGATTTTTCCTATGGTATGATGTTAGGATCAAATTGCACCTTATTATTTTTTTTTTAAACATAGATGATGCACTGAATGTTTGTGTCCCCCCCCCGCCGAATTCCTGTGTTGAAGTCCCAGTGTGTTGGTGTTTGGGATGGGGACTTTGGGAGGAAATTAGTGTTAGATGAAGTTGTGAAGTTCCCTGGTCTGATGGGAACAGTACTTTGATTACAACAGATATTAGAGAGCTTGCTCTTTCTCTCTCCTCTCTCTATAAGGACATAGCCAGAGGTGGCCACCTGCCAGCCAGAAAGAGAGTTTTCACCAGAACGTGACCATGCTGGTACCCTTCTAGCCTCCCGAACTGTGAGAAATATTTCTGTTGTTTAAGCCACCCAGTCTGTGGTATTTTGTTATGGCAGCTCTAATAGACTAAAACATCTTGTTTTACATTTTCTATTTGGTACTTGATATTTTCCCTTGTCAGACACTGCTTCTGTGGGGAGGATTGATTAGGTTTATATCAGTCCCAGCAATGTCTGGGGCAGGAATTGGAGAGCCCTAGGTACCAGAGAGCTTGAGTCAATTACTTCTCACCCCATTTAACATAACCTCAGGTCACGTCTTTACCTGTTTCTCTAGAGGAAGAAGCTGCCTTTAGGAGGAGGCACCACTAAGATTATTGGCACTCCACCCGCCCAAGTTCTGGTGTTAGAGGAGTAGAAGGAGGGGGCCAGGGAAGGTTAGTGTGTATTCAGCTGTTTTCTAAGCGCCTGACTCTTTTCCTGAGGACCTGAGGTCCAAGGAATGCATGTGCGGAGCCAGGTTGTGTGCACCTAGGTGCTGGAGCCTATGAAAAGCAAAAATCGGAACTTCAGGAGTTCTTCTGTTTTGTTATCCCACAGCCTCAAGTGAGCTGCCTCTTGCCTCAGGCCAAAGCCACCATTCCACACATTCCAGTTCCAAATGGGTCCTTGTGCCCCCAGGTGTTTCTCATAGTTCTTTCCACTTTTTCTCTGTAACTTCCGCAAGGGCTGATCTTCTGAGAAGGGTCAGCAGTTTTGCTAATTCAACATCTTGGCAGGAATTGGAGCCAGCGTCACATTTTTCTTAGCCTTCGTAGACTTCCTTTACATAGTTACGGGTAACTTTAATCTGACAAAAAAATGAGTTTGTTCAGGATTCCTAAGTCATCTGCAAGGCCTCTTCTGTGCTGTGTCTGAAGCCCTCCACAAAGGCTGTGTGGAGGTGAGGCCGGCTGTAGCAAAGAGTCCCACAGAACCTTTTTGATCATCCATTGGTGTTTCACGGAATGTTTGGTCACCCAGCCCTGGTTGCCTTTTTGGATAGGTAGACCCAACAGGCCCTTTAGGTAATGTGACTTATTCACTTCTAAGGGGGTCTCTGACTTAAAGTGTCTGTCCTTCTGCTTAGTAATGTTACTTGAAATTCTAATTCTGGACAGTTATTCTTGCCCAAGATAACCCCTGAATTTTTAAGTATTTTATTGTATCTTTCATTAAACTTATGTTCTGTTTATAATGAGTATGTTGATGTTAAAATCTTTTTTTATTTAAAAAAATTTTTTTTAATATTTTAAATTTTTAAAATATTTATTTTTGAGAGAGAGAGGAGAGAGAGAGAGAGAGAGAGAGAGAGAAAGAGAATCTGAAGCAAGATCCAGGCTCTGAGCTGTCAGCACAGAGCCCAGTGTGGGGCTCGAACTCATGGACTGTGAGATCATGAGTTGGACATTTAACTGGCTGAGCCACCCCGGGGCCCCAATGTTTTTTTGTTTTTTTTTTTTGTTTTTTTTTTTTTTTTTTTTTGAGAGAGAGGGAGAGCGTGAGCAAGGGAGATGCAGAGAGAGAAGGAGACACAGGATCTGAAACAGGCTCTGTGCTGAAAGCAGAGAGCCCGATATGGGGCTCAAACCCAAACCATGAGATCATGACCTGAGCCAATGTCGGACGCTTAACCAACTGAGCTACCCAGGCTCCCCGATGTTAAAATCTTTTAAGTTACTTACATCAACAAAGAAACTTGCTCCTCCAGGAGAATGTACTATATTTGTTCTGTCATTTTGTTTACTGCCTGCTGTATCTCTGCCCCCACCAAAGAATTAGTTCATCCTGCAATGTTACCTTCCATTATAAACCCCTGTGTTGTACTTATTTTTCTTCTGTGTGATTCCAGAGACAAGACAGGACCTATTTCTCACTTTGTTTTGATGTAGGAAGTCTAGGTCCGAGGACCCAGAGGGGGTCCTGAAGGACCAGCCAAGAAGGTCCTTGGCTTCATGCAGGGTAGAAATCAAATGACAGCCTGGAGGAAGTGAGAGGAGAGTTTATTTAATAGTGTAAGTGATAGCGTACAGCAGAGGAGTATCTGGGAGCCTCAGAAAAGAAGAAGTTACTCTCCCTGCTGCTTAGGTGTTTGTATTGGAAAGGGGCCCAGGGTACACGTTCCTTCAGGAATTCAGGGTAGGGTCTGATCAAAGGTGAGTGTCAGGTGAACAGTAGGTGTTTTTCCATAAATCACCAAAGGTAGTGGGTATTGGCACCAGTGTCGACCGAGGTTTGAAGCTATCGTCCTGGAACTTGCTCGTGATCTCTTTCTTCTTAGATGTTATCAGGTGTTTGGTGGCCTACGACAGAACTTGGAGAATGGTTAACCCATTTTGCTTCTCCTTGGAGTGGGATCATAGCTTCTTTGGTTTACTCAGATGCAAGCTGAAATATAGACCATGAGTAATTGGAGCCTAGCAGAGAAACAGTAGACATGGAGCCTTTCTAAATGGAGTCCCTTCCGTTTCTGTCAGTTTTGCATGCCTAGTCCTGGTAAAGGTCCTGCCAGATTTGCCACAGAGAAGGTGTTCTATATTGTTGAATTAAATTAATACCTAGCAAAGTACTTATGTTTATAACAGGAGTTGCATTCTAGATAGAAAAGTATGTACTCATATCCACAGTGGGTCCTGTATTTTGGCAATGGTGTGTCGGGGCAGGTAGGGTCTATAGAACTTGATAAACTGATTAGATATTGATTGGAAGAAAGGAGAGAGGGGGAAAAGAATCAGGGATGATTCCTAAATTGGGCAATTAAAGGGATGCCACACTGCTATTTATTTCCAGTGCATGTTTGGGTTAGAAAGAACTTGTGGGATGGGAGATAGATATGTTCTTGAAATATTTAGTTTGGGGTTTTTCTGAGATATTCAAGAGGGAGAAATGCAGGTCTGTATGCAGTTCTTGGAGAGAGGTGGGGGCTTGAGAGAGAGATTTTGAGGTTAATAGTTTTTCAGGACTGGTTGAAGAAGAAATTGCTCAGGATTGAGGGCAAAGCCCCTAAGCACATCTAGTTTTAGCAGACAAGTACAGAAAAGGCACTGGGAAGGAGATTAAGAAGGGGAAACAGAGTGTTAACAAAGGATTTTATAGCAACACCCTTGGTTTCATCTCTGTGCAGAGACCAGATTTTCCTTTCAGCACTCTGTATTTGATCTTTGCCCCCATACCTTTCTTTGTTTTCAGCATTCTCTGCTGGAAGAGATTGTGGATGAAAAATAGTTTTATTTTTGAACCCAGCAATTGCTGGTTTCTTTACATTTCCTCTAAATTCTGCTCAAAAACAGAGTACTTTCTTCTCCAGCTCATCTCTCTAGTTGCACTTTATATCATATATATAAAAGAAACCAGTTGACACTTTGGACATTGTGCTTGGAAATTACCTTAGCTAGAAGTAACAGTTCATTACCAGCATTTTGTTTTTTAATTTACCACAGGCAACAGTTTTGCTAAACTTTCTGCCCCTTCTTAAGTGGTCTTCTTTCCTCCAGCTTCTGATAGCATTTTAACTCACTCTCCTTAAAGTCCCAGTAGCCTCTTCAAGGCTCATCAGGCTTCTGCTAGTGAGATCCCTGTGGCCCTTCTCCTGTTCACATCTACCACCCAATCCCAAAGCTGATGTCACATGTTTTATGTTTTTATTATGTCACCACTCCAGTTCCAGGTGCCAGATTCTGTTCTGGAAACTATTGCTATTAAACAAACCACCCCAGACCTAGTCCCAGAACCTGCATCACTTTTCCTAACCTAGCCTGGGAAGTCACTTATTGTCACCTCACCACACTTCTTGGTTATAAGCAAGGTAAATGCCAGCTTGGATTTAAGAAGAGAAGCAGACTTGGTGCCTTTGTGGGTGAACAGCAAATTTACACCATAGAAGAGCATGTGGAATTGGAGGTATTTTTGCAGCATAGTTATAAAACATAGTTTGCCACAGATGGATAAAATAAAATACATAGAATTACAGAGGAAGCCAGGGGTACTTGGGTGGCTTAGTACGTTGAGTGTCCTACTTCAGCTGAGGTCATGATCTCATGGTTTGTAAGTTTGAGCCCTGAATCAGGCTCTGTGGTGACAGTGTGGAGCCTGGAGCCTGCTTTGAGTTCTGTGTCTCCCTCTGTCTCTGCCCCACCCCTGCTGGCGCTCTGTCTGTCTCTCTCTCAAAAAAACAAACAAACAAACAAAAAAACAACAAAAAAAAAACAAATTACAGAGGTAGCTCAATTATATTAAAATATTATTATCGAACTAATTATAATAAGGTATTTTGTATTTATTTAGCATGATACACAACAAGGTAGTGGCAGGCCTATAGTAAATTAGTAAATACAGTAAGTATTAGTGATTTTAGAAGTTGGAGGAAATAAAGAAATAATTTATTTTCCCATCCAAATTCATAGGTCTTCTGAATTCTATCCACAGACCCTCCAGCCTCTAGATGAAGAGCCCTTGGATTAATGTAATGGTGTGAGCAGAAGTGTCTCTGCCGTGGCCTGGGGAGTAAATGTGGTGAGGGGAAAGGCAGAGACTAAGGGGAGGACACCATAGGGTAAGTTTTATATACTAGCATTTATTTACCTTAAAATTTTTTTTGTTTATTTATTAATAAACAAAATTAAAACAAAAAATAAAAAATTTTGTTCATTTTTGAGAGAGAGAGAGAGAGAGAGAGAGAGAGACAGAGCATGAGTGGGGAAGGGCAGAGAGAGGGCAGAGGGTGAGGGGGGAAGACATAGAATCTGAAGCAGCCTCCAGGCTCTGAGCTGTCAGCACAGAGCCGGACATGGGACTTGAACCCACGGATGGGACTGCGAGATTATAACCTGAGCTAAAGTCTGACACTAAACCAACTGAGCCACCCAGGCACCCCCTATTTATTTACCTTTTAAGCTAAAGGTTTAATTGCTTTCTTAGGTAGAGTCTTAAAATATGCTTATGTAATGAGGGAAAGACACTAGTGAAGAGGGAAAGTTGAATATATAGGAAAGATAAAGCCTATTTAAAAGGTTTCTGAGAAGGCAGGAGAGGGTGTGGTCCTGAAGTTAGGTAAAAGCATTGGACAGGAGGAGAAGTGAAAGCAGTTAGGGATATTTGTGGGGGCTGTTATCAGGTCACATGACACTCTGAGAAATATATGTAGGTATGATAAATTTCAACACAGGGGAAAGAGAGGCCAAGGCAAGCCCCAGAGAACATTATGGCAGATGTCTGGGAAAATATGAGAATATTGGGGATAGGGTAGGGAGGAAAAAAAGGTAATGAGACAGGGACAGAAAAAAGTAACTGATCATGTAAGAAGACAAACTGCCTAGTTCACAGTTTTCATTTAGTGCCTTCCTTAGACCAGTCATTTTCCTGACCATGGATATTGATACAAAGAAAAGTGGAATGAGAATAAAATGCAGTTGTGTTTTTGACTTCTGCTTATTTAGAGTTAACTTTTTCTGAATATCTTCGTTAGCATATATAATTAATACATGTATTGCTTTTGACACAAAATAACATAAATGCTGAAGATCTTCTTTTTCATGGATATTTGGGGTTGATACTGAAAAGCAGTGCATGTGTTTGCTGCTTACATGCTTATAGCTGGGTGGAAATTAGCCTCAAAGGGTCCATGGTTTTCTTTGTCATTAGCCAACAGATGCTTGCTGCGGTGTTCTGCTCACTGAGTCTGTATTTAATGTGCGGGTGATGCATCTCTGTACACTGATGGGAAGGGCTGTGCAATACAGTAGCTCATTTGTGTATAACAAATATCTGCCTTTAGCCACACATCGATCCTTTACTAAATGAATTTTTTTTAAATCAAGCTATTTTCAAAACCTGGTTGGCATATCTACCTTCATATTGCTTTGACTTTTTAGTGAGTTGATCCTGAATTTAGTATGTCCATCTTATAGGAGTAATGTTTTTGTTTTCTGTTAAAGAATTATTTCAGATCTTCTTGATACAATACAATTTTTAAAACTTTAGGTTGGTGATATATATCTTAAAGAACCATAGGTTTTAGGCACAAATATTCATTTATACATGAGTATGCTGTGAAATTGCTAATTCACAATGTTGCATAATTAATATTAATACATACTAATGTGTAAATGTATATACTTATATATACATCTTGCCACAATTAAACTATTTTGAAATATAGACGTTATATATAATATACATTACATATGTAATATTGCAGATATATATTTTATTTTATTTTTATTTATTTTTAAATAGTGTACAAGTGGGGAAGAGGCAGAAAGAGAAGGAGACAGAATCCCTCTGAGTTGTCAGTGTAGAGCCTGACGTGGGGCTTGAACTCAGAAACCATGAGATCATGACCTGATCTGAAATCAAGAGTCAGATGCTTAACTGACTGAGCCACCCAGGCACAACTATTTTATTTTGTTTTTTTTTATTGTGGTAAAGTGTCCAAGCTCTCTCCACAGAGCCTGCCCCCCCCTCCCGCCCCGCCCCATTCCCTGCCCCACAATCTTCCCTCAATAGCTACCCCTTAGCTACCCTTCAGGCCTTGGGGTGCATACACCTGCATGAAGACCTGTTCTGGAAATGGACTCAGCCATTTGAGCTAGGTGTTCTGGAGTTCCAGTTAGGTGAAAAGTGGTCTCTGGGTGTGAGACCCAGTAAGGCACTTACTCTTGGCCCTTTGCATTGCTTGTTATTTGAGAATGGTATGGCCTCATAAGGGCCAAGTCATGTTGCCTAGACATAAGCGTAGTAGTGATTTTAATAATCTTTTTTTTAAAGTTTTTATTTAAACTGTACCCAACGTGGGGCTCGAACTCACAACCCCGAGATCAAGAGTGGCACCTTTCTTCAGCTGAGCCATCCAAGCACCCTTAATAATCTTTTTAAAAAAATGTTTATTTTTGAGAGACAGTGAGTAGTGAGAGGAGAGAGAGAATCCAAAGCAGGCTGTGTGCTACCTAACCGACTGAGTCACTCAGGCACCCTGCCCCTTAATAATCTTTTAATAGGGCTACCAAAATTGATTGAGTCCACCATTATTCCTTCCTTTTGTTGTCTTTTAGGGTTCCCAGATTCAATTTCAGTGTTGGGGACAGGGGTTCCCACACAACGCTAAGCAGTTCTCAGACACCAGTAGGATTTATGAGAATTCAACTCAATTCTGATGCTGTCTACCCAGAGATAGCTTCAGATTCCACAGGTTAAGGGTTTAGTCCTACAAGACTGCCCTCACCCTCTACTTCACAGACACCTGTTGTAGAGTCTGTTACCTGTGCTTCTGATCAACCAGCTACAGATTGTAGGTTCCAGTGACCTCCAAATTGATTTGCTAGAGCAGCTTACAGAATTCAGGGAAACTCTTACTTACATTTACCAGTTTATGAAAGGATATGAAAAAGGATATGAATCAACATCCAGATGAAGAGATACATAGGGTGATACATAGGGTGACATCCCAAACAAAGGAGCTTCTGTCGTTACGGAGCTGGGGGCCTGGCTCAGCGTTCTAGTTCCCCAAACTGGAAGCTCTCTGAAAAAGAAGACCAAAAAAACTGTCCTCTTGGGTTTTCATGGAGACTTCTTACATAGTCATGATTGACTAAGTCATTGGCCATTGGTTGATTCAACCTCCAGCCCCTCTCTCCTCCCTGAGGCCCTGGGGTGGAGTGAGGGTGATTGAAAGTTCCAACCCTCTGATCACATGGTTGATCCTCTTGGCAACAAATCCCCACCCTTGGGTGGGATACAAAAGACACCTTCATTAATAAGACATCCATTTCACCTTTATGGTCTGAAGTGTTTTCAGGAACTGTGGTTGAAGATCAGATATATCTGAGAAATATATTTTGGTCATTCAGATGATATAAATTATTATAAATCATTATATCACATATGGCCAGAAGGATTTTTCTAAAGCCAAATCCATTATCACATCACTGCTGGAAACTTTTCAGTGCTTCACATTTTCATTGGGATCAAGTCCAAACTTCCTAACTTGTCTTATTGAAGATCCTTTGTTCCCCGTTCTGGTCATTGCTTATTTTTTCATCCTTACTTATTTTGGGGCTATGGTGTTGCCCTGCCAAATAAGTACTCTTTTCTATCTATACAACTTCGCACAGGCTGTAGGTCTTTCATGCTCCCCTTTTCTTGTGAGCACCCTCTCATATATCTACCAAACTCCTTATAACACTCAGTTAAAAAACTAGGTTGTCTGATAAGCCTTTTTTTTCCACTTCCCCAGGAAGAATTAAGTCCTTTCCCCTTCTGTATTTCCATTGTGATTTGTACACATTTCTGTTTTGGCACTTGTTTTGTTATGTAATATTTGCACATCTATAAGCCATACCCTCTGCCTCCAAAAACAAGGGCTACTGCAGTTCAGCAGGGTAGTTCCCGATGTTTCCACTAAAAGTGCCTGGCACACAATAAGTGCTTAATGAATGTGTGTTGAATGAATATTGTAATTAGTGGAGTGCTTTAAGTGTGAACTGCTCTAAATGGAAGACTATGTTTATAGTCAGCTCTTACATGTCCAAGGTGATTGAGGAATGGAATATTCCAATAATTGTGCTATGTAATAGCCAATTATAAATGACCAACTTTAGATAATTTTAATACAAAAATAATGGACTACACAGAATTTATCTGTCTTTATTAATTTATAAGATGCTTCAGCTTAATCATTATGAATTATATGGCTCTTTTAGAGCTGTGGCTGAGGAAGTATAAGAAATCGAGTGGGGTTTGTCTCAAGCTGGTTTTTTTTTTCCCCCCACAGATGAGTCTCTAATACACTCATTTACTTGTTATTTTGCTTACTTAAAAAGTATACTGTAAATTTAACAGTAGGTGAAAGGGATTCACAGTTACATTATTACCAAATGCAGTTTTAAAAACGTTTAGAAGACAGACAAGCTGCATACCTTAAGGTGTACACACTGCCTCAGTTCACCACACAGCTTGCTACATTTAGGCTGTGCCCTCTCATCTATTCAGTGGCAGTCCTTGCTGAGCCCTAGTGAAGTCTTATGAACTGAGCTAAGCAGTTAATTAGATGGTATTCTGTGGCCATGACTATTTCAAGAGTGCTTGTTCTCCACCCAAATTATATATTTATTCTTTTCTCATTCATGTGAAAGTAATGTGAGTGGTTGCTGCTCATTTGTGTATTAATTTAATGGTTCTCTTCTGCTCTCACCTGCCAAACAACAGCGCTGCCAATTATTTGCAAGACTCAGAAATTACTTTTATGCATATGGACCTGCATTTTCATATCTTTGAAAATGGCTTTTTAACAGAGATCTGTTTGGAATAGAGAAAATGCTCTCACTGTATTTGCACAAATGATTTGAAAACCATCATGGTGGCTGAGCTCTGACTTTCTACATTGCTGTGTCATGTTCTCTTGTTAAACCTAAAAGTCTTCCTGCAAAGCTTGGTCTTTTCTTTTTCTTTTTTTTTTCCTAAATGTTTCAGAGAGAGAGAGAGACAGACAGAGAGACAGAGAGACAGAGAGGCAGTGCGAGTGGGGGAGAGGCAGAGAGAGAGGGAAACACAGAATCCGAAGCAGCCTCTAGGCTCTGAACTGTCAGCACAGAGCCCGATATGGGGCTTCAACTCACAAACTGTGAGATCTTGACCTGAGCTGAAGTCAGACGCTTAATCGACTGAGCCACTCAGGCACCCCAAGCTTGGTCCTTTTTAAAACAGATGTATATTTTCTCAGTGACATCCAGAAACATGTATTGTAAATATGACTGTTACTTAGATATCATATTGTTCAGTTGGCTCATCTCTACGTGAATCCTTCTTTTGATCAGTTTCCCAGCCTGTCTGTCCCTTTAGCTGCATAATAATGTAGTTTTTCTAACAATTATTTTATGAAAATGAATCATCTTGACTTAAGTGCAAGAAGTGATTGACCTAACAGTTAACTTGAGAATCAGTTAACTTGAGAATCCTACATGAAAGGAAGAAGAGGATTGATGAAGTAATTTTTAAAAATGTGTTTATTAGAGTCACTGATGATAGAACAATGGGCTTCTTAATTGAGTATGGTAAAATATTCAGCAACTCACTAAACCAGCTGTTCTGTTTAAATAATCTGTGAATAAACAACAAAAATCCTTGCTACCTTATATTAAGTCAGTATCAGTGGAGGTTTTAATTTGGGAATATATCAAAGGACTTTGATTTGAGCATTTTTAAAAATTTTATTTTTAATTTTTTTTAATTTACGTCCAAATTAGTATATAGTGCAACAATGATTTCAGGAGTAGATTCCTTAGTGCCTCTTACCCATTTAGCCCATCCCCGCTCCCACAACCCCTCCAGTAACCCTCAGTTTGTTCTCCATATTTATGAGTCTCTTCTGTTTTGTCCCCCTCCCTATTTTTATATTATTTTTGTTTCCCTTCCCTTATGTTCATCTGTTTTGTCTCTTAAAGTCCTCATATGAGTGAAGTCATATGATATTTATCTTTCTCTGACTAATTTCGCTTAGCATAATAGCCTCTAGTTCCATCCACGTAATTGCAAATGGCAAGATTTCATTCTTTTTGATCGCCAAGTAATAATCCATTGTATGTATATACCACATCTTCTTTATTCATTCATCCCATCGATGGACATTTGGGTTCTTTCCATACTTTGGCTATTGTTGAGAGTGCTGCTATAAACATGGGGGTGCATGTGTCCCTTTGAAACAGCACACCTGTATCCCTTGGATAAATGCCTAGTAGTGCAATTGCTGGGTCATAGGGTAGTTCTATTTTTAGTTTTTTGAGGAACCTCCATCCTGTTTTCCAGAGTGGCTGCACCAGCTTGCGTTCCCACCAATAATGCAAAAGAGATCCTCTTCCTCTGCATCCTCACCATCTGTTGTTGCCTGAGTCGTTAATGTTAGCCATTCTGACAGGTGTGAGGTGGTATCTCATTGTGGTTTTGATTTGTATTTCCCTGATGATGAGTGGCATTGAGCATTTTTTCATGTGTCGGTTGGCCATCTGGATGTCTTCTTTGGAGAAGTGTCTATGTCTTTTGCCCATTTCTTCACTGGATTATTTGTTTTTTGGGTGTTGAGTTTGATCAGTTCTTTATAGATTTTGGATTCTAACCCTTTATCTGATACGTCATTTGCAAATATCTTCTCCCATTCTGTCGGTTGCCTTTTAGTTTTGCTGATTGTTTCCTTTACTGTGCAGAAGCTTCTTATTTTGATGAAGTCCTAGTCATTCATTTTTGCTTTTGTTTCCCTTGCCTCTGGAGATGTGCTGAGTAAGAAGTTGCTGCAGCCAAGATCAAAGAGGTTTTTGCCTGCTTTCTCCTTGAGGATTTTGATGGCTTCCTGTCTCACATTGAGGTCTTTGATCCATTTTGAGTTTATTTTTGTGTATGGTGTAAGAAAGTGGTCCAGGTACATTCTTCTGCATGTTGCTGTCCAGTTTTCCCAGCACCACTTGCTGAAGAGACTGTCTTCATACCATTGCGTATTCTTTTCTTCTTTGCCAAATATTAGTTGGCCATACGTTAATGTGTCCATTCCTGGGTTCTCTATTCTGTTCCATTGATCTGAGTGTCTGTTCTTGTGCCAGTACCATACTGTCTTGATGATTACAGCTTTGTAGTATAGCTTGAAATCTGGGATTGTGATGCCTCCTGCTTTGGTTTTCTTTTTCAAGATTGCTTTGGCTATTTGGGATCTTTTCTGGTTCCATACAAATTTTAGGATTATTTGATCTAGCTCTGTGAAGAATGCTGGTGTTATTTTGATAGGGATTGCACTGAATATGTAAATTGCTTTGGGTAGTATTGACATTTTAACAATATTTGTTCTTCCTATCCAGGAGCATGGAATATTTTTCCATTTTTTTGTGTCTTCTTCAATTTCTTTCATAAGCTTTCTATAGTTTTCAGTGTATAGATTTTTCACCTCTTGGGTTAGATTTATTCCTAGGTATTTTATGGTTTTTTGTGCAACTGTAAATGGGATCGACTCCTTGATTTCTCTTTCTGTCACTTCATTGTTGGTGTATAGGAATGCAACTGATTTCTGTGTGTTGTTTTTATATCCTGCAACTTTGCTGAATTCATGAATCAGTTCTAGCAGTTTTTTGGTGGAGTCTTTTGGGTTTGATTTGAGCATTTTAATGTTAAGAAGCTGACTAATTTCTGTTAAATACAGAATGCAAACATTTGTGTCAGTATAGTATGACTATTTTTAAAATTTTATTAATGTTTATTTTTGAGAGAGAGAGAGTGTGTGTGTGTGTGAGCAGGCAAAGGGAAGAGAGAGGGGGGTACACAGAATCTGAAGCAGATGCCAGGCTCTGAGCTGTTGGCTCAGAGCCTTACGCAGGGCTCGAATTCCCTAACCATGAGATCATGACCTGAGCCAAAGTCGGATGTTTAACTGACTGAGCCACCCAGGCACCCCAATTTATAGTATGATTTTAAAAATAATTATTACCTGGGGGTGCCTAGGTGGCTCAGTTGAGCACCCAAATCTTGATTTTGGCTCAGGTCATGATCTCACAGTTCGTTAGTTTGAGCCCCACGTTGGGCTCTGTGCTTCTTGCTGATAGCATGGAGCCTGCTTGGGATTCTCTCTCTCCCTCCCTCTCTGCCCCTCCCCCATTCCCCCCTCTGTATCTCTCTCTCAAAGTAAATAAATAAACTTAAAAAAAAATTATTATTACTACCTGAATAAAAAAATGTGGTTGCTTGCAAAGGCATACTCTTTGGTATAAGTCAAGTTATGAGTAAAAAAGATTTTCAGTCTCTCTTTTAAGAGAATCAGTATTCAGTGTCCTAGGTTTAACTTGTGGTTCCATCACTAACTAGTTGTCTATCTTTAGTGCCTTGTGCTTTCTCAACAGTCCAGTTAACTATCTTATAGTGAAGATCAGTTGGATCTTCAATATATGAAAGCACTCTGTATATGTATACCACATTTAGGAATTTAAACAAGAGTTTTAGCCCCTTTTCTGCCTGCTTTGTGACTTTGGGCTTATCATTTAAACTCTCTGAACTTTTCTTCCTTTCTAGGTAAAACAGAGGAATTTGGCCTGTATATTCAACTCCAGGGGCACTTTTTACATTGTTTTTAACTCTTACAATCTGCAATTTATGATTATTTCTCTTTCCCCTTTTTTAACATGTGTTTGCCTCTCTTCTTCCTACTGATAATGATGATTGCCAAATTATAAGACTGGAATTCATTAATAGGTAAAGACCTATTACATTTCATTTAATCTTTCTATTAATCTTGTGAGCATAGATGGCAGTAGCCTTATTTTACTGATGAGGAAAACTGAGGTTCAGAAAGTTGCACAGCCAGTTAGCATAGTGTTAGAAGTGGGATACTAGTCCCTGATGCCAGTGTTTTTTTTTTGTTGTTGTTGTTGTTTTTTTTATTAAAAATTAAGCATGCAGCTTATGTGAAGGTACATTGCCACATACCTCATCTAAAGGAAGCTTTTGATCTTCATTGTTTTCCTATTCCTTTTTTTCCTTAAAGTGAATAGTTAGAGCCTTACCAAAATGCTTTTGTAGAAAAAATGCATCTATTCAATAGCAGTAAGCATTGTTTGGGAATTTTAACCTTATAGTACCATTACAAAAAATCTGTTTAGCATTATGTAACATGTATCTGGGAATCTTTCATTGCTGGAAAATATAGTGTGACCTTCAAATAGATGAGTTCGTTCTATTTTAATAGGTTTATTTTATTTTATTTTATTTTATTTTATTTTATTTTAATTTTATTTTAAAATTTTATTTAAATCCAAATTGGTTAACCTATAGAGTAATAATTTCAGGAGTAGAATTTAGTGATTTATCACTTACGTATAACACCCAGTGCTCATCCCAACAAGTGCCCTCCTTAATGCCCATCGCCCATTTAGCCCATCCCCCCACCCCAAACCCTTCCAGTAACCCTTAGTTTTCTCTATTTAAGAGTCTCTTATGGTTTGCCTCTTTAATGTTATACTTAAAAAATTTTTTTTAAATGTTTTATTTTATATTTGAGAAAGAGAGAGACGGAGCACGAGCAGGGGAGGGACAGAGAGACAGAGACAGAATCTGAAACAGGCTCCAGGGTCTGAGCTGTCAGCACAGAGAGCCCAATGGGGGCTCAAACCCAGGGTCAGTGAGATCATGACCTGAGCCACCCAGGTGCCCCATAATGTTATACTTTTAAACCTGAGGGCTTGTTCTGCGCTTGCTAGAGAAGGAAAACAGGTGATCTAAGTACTTACTAAGTTTTTTTTTTTCTTTTTAAATCCTAATTTATTTTATGATTCCACGAAGAGGGTTACACATGGCAAGATTTTCTAAAATTGCTAAAAATTTCTATTCTAGGAGAGTATTGTTTTATGGTGTCCATTTTTTACATTTAAATTTCAAAAAGAGGCACCTGAGTGGCTCAGTCAGTTAAGTTTGGGATTCTGCTTGGGATTCTCTCCACACACCCCCGCCCCCAACTTGTACACATGTATACGCTCTCTCAAAATAAATAAATAAATAAACCTAAAAAAAAAAAAAAGAAAAAGAAATCCATGGGCTATCTGAAATGAGTAGGTCAGGCAGTGATTAGGACAAGCACATTCAGAAATACTCATTTCTGTTTTGAGTTCATTTATGAGTTCTGTGTTTTAACATTTCCTTTGTAAGCTTCAGATAGCCTCTCATCCAGATATGGCAGTCCTAGACATTGATCTAACTTAAAACACTATTGCTTTCTGGGTGACCAGAACACTTTCTGGTGACAACACTGGTTCAGCCAAGACTCTGCTCCTAATCCTTCCTAGTTCAGAAACTTCTGTCCTTGGGACATTTCTTTAATTCATGTTTCTCTTTTCTGTTGAAGTGGTTATTACTAGTCCAAAAATGAGTTTGCATGAGTAGCTCATTGGTCACAGTTATTTTTATCTTTCCAACTGATGACTCTGAAATGACTGTGGCACTTTGAGGAGATCTTATCTGTTGCCATTCTTAAGCCTATTCACAAAACTCTAGCCACATCAGCCTTCTTTTCTGTTCTGTAAATATACCAAGTGGATTCTAGCCTTGGGGTCTTGTATACTTGTCCCTCTGTGGGCAATGGTCTTCCCTGAAGACTGTTGCTTGGCTATATATCCTCCTTGTCATTTAAATCTCAGCTGAAATGTCCCTTCTTCAAAGAGGTTTTCCTTGGCAACTCACTATAAATTAGTACTCCCCCCCCCCCCCCCAACACTCTTTATTACATGGCCATGGTTTATTTTCTTCTTAGCATCTAATGATGAATCGATATTTATTTCTCATTTATTTCCTCTGATGGGGACAGGGATGTTATGTTTTGTTCACTGCTGTATTGCTAGCACCTAGAACAGTGTCTGCCACAGTAGGCATTCCAGTAAATATTTGTTGATTGACCAAATGAATGCGTACTTTTTCTATTAACTATTTATAAAATCCTTTTTCTTTTTTTGGTAGTCAGGAAAGTACAATTGATATTCTTACAATTAATATTTATCTACTTTTGACATTTTTATCTTCCTTTACTGTTCTATTCCCTACTTGAATTTTTTTAGAGGAAGGGGGAGAGAGTCTTCTAGTTTTCAAACCCTTGAGATGTGACTGTTTCAATTTATCTACTGCTTGCTAGATAGGTGTGTGAGCTGGTGCAGCCTAGTCACAGATGCAATTAACAGGTAGGAAAATTGGCTCCTAACAGCTGCTTCAGTCCTGCTTGAGTTGGCCTCTTCCCCAAGGGACTGTCTGTGTCTGCCTAACAAAATGAAATTGCCTTCCTGTAAACATTTTTTTTTTCTAGGATTATAGAAGAGAAACAAATTCTAGGTTTATGAAATGAGTTAAAATGTGTCAACAGAATAGAAAAGACTAATGACCTGCTGCAGTAATTTGAATTCTGAGGCACGGCAGCAACATTTATTTTCAGAAGAGTTGACATTGAAACTGTAGCACTTTTAGTTCTATTGAAATGACTTTATCATGCCAGAAGGGTAGATTTAATAACTTATTTATTGGTGTTGGTGAGGAAAGTGACAGTTCTCTAAAATACAATGTTTGACCCTCAGAGCTTTGGTTTGTAGCATAGATTTTGCGTCCTTGCTCCTTCAGTTAACTCTACGGAAAGGGGCAGATTTTGGAAAGAATACAACTTGATTTCCTCTCCATTTCATTCGCCAACTGTTTGATTCATTCAGTATGGGTTGCATTTGACAATGATAGAAGATGTTAAGCATTGCGTGTGCCATAACCAATACATATATCCATTTTAAAAAGATATGAATGGGTTTTATGTGAACAGTATGCCAGTTCTGGGTTTTATGTTGACATATGTTTCGTTGTTAGCAAACATTAAGTTGGTCTGCATTGCTCCTTTTTTGATAAATTTTGTTTGATGTGATTCGTAATCTGAGCTAGTTGTGAAATGTGCTCCCCTTAAAAGTCACCTTCTGATCAGTACTCCCTTCCTTTCATCATTTTATAATTTCTGGCCTTTCGTGAAACTAAAAGAGTTTGTGCCATTAAATTCTGCTTTAATATTTTGTTATAAAATAAGAAGCTTCTATTATGAGGGTATTAACTTAGGTTTTTGATGAATGAGATGTGCCTTTGTTATGCTAATATGATGACTTATGGTGGATATCTAGGTAGCTACAGGATGGGGTCTGGTCACCAAAAACAGCAACCACGTGATTAGAGGGTTGGGACTTCAGGCCAGTCTGATCTCACAGGAAGTGGATAAAGTATGGAGACAGAGTTCAGTCATGCGGCCAGTGATTTAATCAATCATGCCTGTGTAATGAAGTCCCAAAAAGAACTGTGGACACCAAAGTGGACCTTCTTGGTTGGTGAGCATATTGATGTTCTGGGAGGATGACACATACTGACTCATGGGGAGATAGCATGGAAATTCTTCATTTGCACCTGCCCCCCAACCTTGCCCTTTGTGTATCCTCTATAATAAAACTGTAATTATACATACGCTTTCCTGAGTTGTGAATTGTCCTAGCAAATTATCAAACTGAGGATCATGAGATCTCTGAATTTATGATCAGATGAGTAGAAATGCAGGTGGCCTGAGAACCCCTGAAGTACAGCTGGCATCTGAAGTAAGTGCAGTCTTCCTACAAGAGATCCTAAGGGGGATCCTGTGAGACAAAGTACCAGAGACATCACTACAAGCATAAAACATACAGACATCACAATGACTCTAAACCCATATCTTTCTATAATAACACTGAATGTAAATGGATTAAATGCGCCAACTAAAAGACATAGGGTATCAGAATGGATAAAAAAACAAGACCCATCTATTTGCTGTCTACAAGAGACTCATTTTAGATCTGAGGACACCTTTAGATTGAGAGTGAGGGGATGGAGAACTATTTATCATGCTCCTGGAAGCCAAAAGAAAGCTGGAGTAGCCATACTTATATCAGACAAACTAGACTTTAAATTAAAGGCTGTAACAAGAGATGAAGAAGGGCATTATATAATAATCACAGGGTCTATCCACCAGGAAGAGCTAACTATTATAAATGTCTATGCGCCAAATACCCGAGCCCCCAGATATATAAAACAATTACTCATAAACATAAGCAACCTTATTGAAGTAAGTGCAGTCTTGTTTGGGATAATGCTCTTTGTGCTTGTGGGTGGGACCAGTGTGGGTGGTTAATGCCAGAATTGGACATTGCAGCACACTCATTTAGGGTTGAAACAGAATAGTGATACACATTTGTTATAATTAATGAATCAATATTAATACATTATTATAAACTAAAGTGCATAGTTTGCATTAGGGTTCATTCTTTATATGGTACAGTTGCATGGGTTTTGACAAATTCATAATGTCATGGGTCTGTCATTACAGTGTCATACAGAATAGTTTTGCTGCTCAGTAAATCCCATGTTCACTTATTCATCTTCTTCCCAAACTCCTGATGACACTATTCATCTTTTTACTGTCTTTATAGTTTTGTCTTTTTCAGATTGCCATATAGTTGGAATCATATGGTATGTAATCTTTTCAGACTGACTTCTTTCACTTAGCAATATGCTTTTAAGGTTCTGCCATGTTTTTTTGGTAACTTGATAGTTCATTTATTTTTATTGCTGAATAATACTTGATTCTGTGTATTTACCACAGTTTATCCATTCAGCAATTGAAGGATATCTTGATTGCTTCTAAGTTTTGGCAATTGTGAGTAAATCTGCTATAACATCCATGTGCAGATTTTTATATGGACATTGATTCTTAAATCAGAGTGCAATTGCTGGATCATATAGTAAGATTAAGTTTAGCTTTGTAAGAAACTGCCAAACTATTTTGCATTCCCACTGGTAATCAATGAGAGTTCTTGTTGCTTATATCCTTGTCAGCATTTGGTGTTGTCAATGTTTTGAATTTTAGCCATTCTAAAAGGTGTGTAGTGTGGTCTCTTGTTCTAATTTGCAATTCCCTAATGGTATTTGATGTTGAGCATTTCTTTATATATTTATTTTCTATCTTTTAAAAAAAATGTTTATTTTTGAGAGAGACAGCGTGAGTGAGGGAGGGGCAGAGAGAGAGAGAGAGAGAGCACGCGCCCTGGACAGAGGATTTAAAGTGGGCTCTGAGCTGACAGCAGAGAGCCCAATATAGGGCTCAAACTCATGAACCTCGAGATCATGACCTGAGCTTAACTTGGATGCTTAACCGACAGAGTCACCCAGGGGCCCTTATTTTCTGTCTTTATATCTGTTTTGGTTAGGTGTTTGTTCAGATCTTTTGTCTATTTAAAAAAAAAAATTTTTTTTTAAGTAATCTTTCTGTCCAAAGTGGGGCTTGAACTCACATGATACTAAGATCAGGAGTAGTCACATGCTCCACCAACTGAGCCAGCACCCCTTTTGTCCACTTTTTAATCATGTTTTTTGTTATTGTTGAGTGTAAGAGTTCTTTGTATATTTTGTGTAACAGTTCTTTATCAGAAATGTCTTTCACAAACATTTTGTCGCAGGGTGTGGCTTGTCTTTCCATTAACCATGCCTTTTGTAGAGCAGATGTTTTTCATTTTAATGAAGTCCAACTTACGAATGATTCCTTTATTTCTTGGGTCACGCTTTTGGTGGTATACTATGTAAAAACTCATCACCAAACCCAAGGTCACCTAGATGTTTTTTAATGTCATCTTCTACAAGTTTGTAGTTTTTGGCTTTACATTTAATTCTGTGATCCTTTTTGAGTTAATTTTGTGTAAATTTTGTTTTACACTTTAAAAATTTATAAAGTATTTCATGCATACAGATAGATGTAAAAACTAATGTAATGACCCACATATAAGGTACCTAGCAAATGGCTTTATAAAATAACATTTTACCTTGTAAATCTACATTAAATCTAAAATAAATGCAGTTGAGTCCCCTGTGAATCCCTCTTAATTTCATCTTTTTCTTATTCTCAGAACTAATCAATTCTGTGAATTTGGTATTTTTCAAATTCAATCCATGCAATGTTTTTATAGTTTATTAAATATTTATGTCTCATATGGTAATGTTATATATTGTTTATATAGCATATCGTATATAGAGTAATTGGTATCGTATAATACCATATATAATTGATATTGTTTTACAAGTTTTAAAGTATCACATTAACATTATGTGTATTACATATACTTTAGCAACGTGCTTATTTCAAAACAGCATTGTTTATGTGATTTAGAGGATTTTTTTTCCATAGGAAAGAATATGTTAACTGAGAGCTATATAATGTTGAAGAGTTAATTTATTATTGGTTGTAATTTTATTTTGGTTTCTCATATTAGCATAGATATAGTTCTGACCTGAGGGTTAAATTTTTGAATGCTCAAACATTATATCTTTAATATTTGTAATGTGGTGTGTTTTTAGAGGCTTACAAAATTAATACTTTTTAAAATAAAAAAATAGTAATATCTTTGTTTTAGGAATTTTTTTTTTGGGTGTGTGTGTGTGAGGGGAATTTTTAGAATGCACACACAAGTGAGATTCGATTGTTGATATGGTATGGTGTTTTGCAGCTACCCTGTTAAGGATACTCAACAGAAGCCAGAAAAACTTAATTATTTAAACTGTGTTGCTAGTTGGAGAGCCTGCCTTTGATAGATTTCTTTTTGAGGGCTCTTTTTAAGTTGTGGATTTTCTTTACTATAACCACTAGTTTCTGAAAGAAAATACCGTTTCTAGGTTAAATCAGAAGATCTCTACAATTCAGAGTGTAGGTAAAGCTGCAGCTTCCTCCATTAGCTTCAGGAAAGTGACTTGATTTCTGTAGGGGTAAGAAGGATTGACTAATTATTTATGCTGATCTCTGCAGCCAGTTTCATCCAGTAAAAGCAGAAGCTGTCGTTCTTTGTAGAATTTCCTGTGACCTAAATTAAATCTGTACCATACAAGATTGCCATCTTTAGAGAAGGCTACTCCCATTGTCTGCTGTGTTAATTGTGCATGCTAACCTGTCACTGTTAATTTAATTATTATTGCTCATTTAAAAACCTTTAACTGGTGTCTAGTTTGAGTTCTGTAGCAAACAAAAACAAAACAAAACAAGCTTGTGTTTGTACACATTTGAAAAATAATGACCTCTCTCTCCCCCAAGATCATTTATTATAGGTTGCAGAAAGCTGTGTAATGACATTTCCAATCCCGATTATTTTTCTATTGACATCTTGAAAAATCTCTTCTGTTGTAAAGCATCATTGGCAGATTCAGTTGTAACTTAGAACAGCCTAAAATGCCAAGAGAAGTGACCTTCAAGTTCCTGCTCTTCCTACTCAACTCTTGCATGAAATGCTGAAATAGTTTCTCCCCTGTGTTCTCTTCAAGGATAAAATGGGTTCCAGATTTCTTCTCTTCGCACCCGTCTTCTGTTAAAAGACTGTGTTCATGTTGGTGCTATACTAATAAAGGGGTACTGAAAAGTGACTTTTTCCTATTGAATTTTCCAGAGTTCATTGTTTGCATTATGCTGTGGTTTGTATCATTTTATGCACAGGAATTGGCCCTTGGCATATGTTTTGTAACATTATCTCTAAGACAAAGGTGTAAATTAAAAATTAATTAGTGTAGAATCTCTGTGCCAGAGTATAGTATATCTTCTGTTTGTGATTTTATGTTTTGGTCTTTATATTACAGGTGATGTACTCAGACATCAGGATGTTATAGACCTGTTAATTTCAGACACATAATCAAATTTTAAGTTTGGTCATGTAGTTACTTTTTAGGTTATCGATTATAATCTCAGTGATTATTCTTCCTTGATTTTTAAAAATCGATATTTACTGAAGTTTTCTTCTCTCAAATAAGTGAAATATTTCTGGCTCCTTTAAAAATAAATAATATTACTTTTGTCTTAGCATACATAGAACAGTTTTGCTGTGTGTGTGTGTGTGTGTGTGTGTGTGTGTGTGTGTATGTTTTAAAGTAGAGCTCTCATGACTGTATCGTCTTGTCTCATTTAAGTTTATTTGGGTTTCCTTTACTCCCCTAACTGTTTCCTATACTTTTGGAGCATGGAATCATGCTTCTCAATGCTGGCATCCTGAGGGTTAGGCCCATCTCTTACTGGTTATTTTGTTGTCTTTGTCTATTTCCCTATCACTACTCATTTTGCTTCCTCCCATAAACACCCACTCTAATCTAGTTAATATATGTCTTTAGATATTTGTGTATCTTTGGAAAATACATAGTGTGTAAGTTTGTAATTTTCATGAATGCCATTTGGCTGTACATCTCATTTTATTTTTTTAAATTCGGCTTTTAAATACTTAAATGATGTATCTTTTTTGCTGTATATAATTCTGGTTCATTACTTTTGACTGCTGTAGAGTATTCGGTCATGTGCATATTCTTACCCATGCATACTATGTATCCATCTTACTTACACACTCCCCTAAGTGGCATTTATGTACTATAAACAATACTGCAATAATAATCTTCATTTTATTTTGTGGAGATACATGCTGAGGAGTGGTATTGATGGGTTGTTGGGAGTCTATTATTAAGTTTACTAAGTATTGCCAAATTGCTCTGAAAACAGCCAGACAGTTTATACTCCTTTGAGCTGTGCATGAGGATTCAGACCATTTTTCAGTGTAAGCAATGTGGCAACCTAATTGGCTTGAAGAGTTGCATTTATGGACATGATTGATAAACTCCCAAATTATTTGTCTATAAATAAGGTAAAACCAAAATGGGTTACTGTCAGCCCTCTACTCAAAAGATACTCATGTATGGAAAAGCTGCCTTGGTTCCTGATAGAGGTTCATGTAAAGGGAGATTTTTGCCAAATAACTCAGCACGCTGTGAATATTAGATTCTTTGTGCCCAGCATGGTTCTTGTAATACAAACGTGAATGAGGCAGAATCTTTGCTCCTGAAGCTCTTTGGTTGTGGGACAAGTGAGTACAGTACTTTGTGATTATCTTTTTTGGGGTGATCTGTTTGCTTCTTCTGTGAGAAGTTGGCTCTGGTCACAGCAGCCCTGCTTGAGTCACTGTTACTCTTTCTGCCTTGCTTTCTAAAATTAAGATTCACAGGTACCTGGCCTATTAACTATGACCATTCAGGATCCCATCAGTCCATCATCCTACCTGACCTAGTAAAAGATCCCCTAGGAAGGGGTGTTAGTGTGGTCTTTGCATCCCGAAGTGTGTGGTGTTTGGGGTGGGAGGGATGGCATGTTAAAAGTCCCTTTGAATTGGTACAGTGGAAATCAGAAAACATTATCTAGAAGTATGGATTAATTAAATGTAGGAAGAGGCAGCATGATGTATATGGCAAGAAGGCAGATAATAGTGCTGGGCAAAATAGCAGACAGAACACATTTCCCAGCCTTCACTCATCTAAATTCTCATTGAAAAGACCAATAGATAAATACATGGATGGGGGAAAAAAACCCTTCATATGTGTTAGAAACTAGAGCTTGATGCTGCTCATATGCCAGAAAACCTAGGATAATTTTTGGTAGGCAGTTCTTCAGTGTAGGAGAACTCCTAACTTGGGAGGGGCAGGGGCACCTGGCTGACTCAGTCCATAGAGCGTGCAACTCTTGATCTCAAGGTTGTGAGTTCAAGCCCCATGTTGGGTGTAGAGATTATTTTTAAAAAAATGATAAAATATACCCGAAAAATTAAAAAAAAATATATATATATGTAAATTTGGGAAGGGCAGTCCTTTTTTTTTTTTTTTTTTTTTTTTTTTTTTTTTTTAAGAGACAAAGAGCATGAGCAGGAGAGGGGCAGAGAGAGAGGCAGACACAGAGTATGAAGCAGGCTCCAGGCTCTGAACTGTCAGCATAGAGCCCATTGCAGAGCTCAAACTCATTAGTGGTGAGATCATGACCTGAGCTGAAGTTGGATGCCCAATTTTCGGAGCCACCCAGGCTGCCCGGGAACAGCAATCTTGAAGAGTGGTCCCACAAGGCACCTTATTTATATTTCTCTTGGAGCTCCTGGTTGGTTCAGTCGTTAAGCATCTGACTTTGGCTCAGGTCATGATCTCACGGTTAGTGAGTTTGAGTCTCACATGGGGTAATTTCGAGCCTGGCTTCCGGTGAGCATGAGCCCCGCCTGCTTCCAGTGAGCTCAAACCCCATTTCAGGTGAGTCCTGTTTGTTTGTTTGTTTCTTCCTTCCTTCTTTCCTTCCTTTCTCTTTCTCTCTTTCCTCCTCCTTCTCCTGCTCCTCCTGCTCCTGCTTCTCCTCCTCCTCCTCTTCCTCTGTCCCCCTCCTTGCCCCTCCTGGGATTCTCTCTCTGCCTCTCATTCAGTTGCACCCTCTCTCTCAAAAAAAATTTGTCTCTTGCCTCCCAGACCAGAAGTATTGGTACTTTGTAAATAGTGTTCATAGACCCACAGTTTGCTGCTAATACCTCCCTAGAAGGTACCTATCTACATAAGCAGCCTAGTTCCTATGTTAGCAGCTGTCAATACCACTATTTCAAACTCTATCCAGGTTGTTTGATCTCCCAACTAGCAATGGAGTGAGGTTTTTGTTCTCAAAAAGATTCAGTCATTAAAAGCTATGAAAGCTGAATATCAGTTATAAGAAGAGAGCAATCTGATAGGATTCTAAAGGGATAGAAAATATAGTTACAAAAATAAAATCTGCTGTAGATGCAGTGAGTAGCAAATTAGAAAAACTTGTGAAATCTTTCCCAGGGTAGTATAAAGGCAAAAGGTGGGGAAATGAAGATGACTGGAAAATAAGGTAAGTCTGGAGATAAAATGTACAAATAATAGGAATTTTGGAAAGAGCGAGATGGAGCAGATAATAGTAGAAGAAAACATTTCTGACTCAATGAGAAATATGAAAATATATTCTTCTGGACTTTCCACATTTGGAGGCATTTCTGCTAGTGACGCTATGAAAGGAGCTGAACTGATGAGAGCCAACCTCTAAATTCTCCCATGAAAGATCAGAACAACAGGCAGGATCAACAGGTGGAAAGCCAGCAAGATGGAAGGCCTTCTTCCAGGACTAAAGGGTCATCAGGACCCAAAAGACTGCATGGTGGGGTATGATCATTAGAAAAAAGAAAGAGTTAAATTGCTATATACAGGTGATAATGATGATCAACCTAAAAATTGAAGAAAATTATTACTTGAAAACCCATTTGAACTAGTATTAAGTTATATGGTGTGTACCCACTAAGTATATGGAGATCAGGAATTTTCAGTAACATCTAGTTAGCAGCTGTAGTGAAAAAAAATCCAACAAGTATTTAGAAAGAACACCCCTAAGAAAGAAGAGAAGTTATTTTAAGAAAACTTAATTTTACAACACCACATAAAGAGACTTAAAGAAGTAGAGATTAAACATGTTTCTGATTAGGAAGACTTGGTATCTTGTGGATTCCTTTCAAGTCAATGAATTTAATATAGTCCTAGTAAACATCCTAACCAACCTTTTTGATCAGAGGTGGGATGGTAGTAGAATTTACCAAATTTTTCTGAAACTGATGTAGAAGAATACGTTTAAAAGAAGAATTTTGAAGGAATGGTGTTATAGAGTTGGAATTGTACTACCATGTATTAGAAGATTTTATAAACCTGCAATAATTAAAACCATATGGTAATGACTAAGAATAGAACATCTATAGTCCTGAAAAAAAAACAAAAGACATATTAGTATATGATAGTGCTATCATTTCAATTCACTGGAAGAAAGAATGAATTAGTTAACAAATGGTGGTAGGAAAATTGGTTTATAAACTGGAAGATTATAAATTTATTCATACTTCACACCTTAAACTAAGACTTCCGATGGATAAGATATTGAAATATTCTTATAGTGGAATAGAAGAATTTGAGGAAATATATATGTAAGCATATGATCAATTAGTGGAGAAAGGCTTTCCTGTTTTTAACATTTAAGAAAATATTTCTTACACATATATAATTTTTAGAAGAAAGAAATATATAAGCAAAAAGAAGAAAAAAATACCCAGAATTCCACCCAGTCCAAGACCACCATTGATAGCATGCTGGTTGTATATAGGAGGGTTCCTTTAAATGCAAAATAAAATGAAGAAACCACATATAAAAAGTGATTTGGCAGGACTCCTGGGTGGCTCAGTCAGTTGGGTGCCTGACTCTTGATTTTGTCTCAGGTCATGATCCCAGGGTTGTGGAATCAAGCCCTGCTTTGGGTTCTGGACTGAGTGTGAAGCCTGTGTAGGATTCTCTCTCTCTCCCCTTTTACCCCATTCCCCCACTCACATGCATTCTGTCTCTTTCTCTCCCTTTCTTAAAGAAAAAGAAAAATGATTTGGCTGCAAGGAAAAAACAAAGGTGTCAAATATTGTTAAAATTAAAAGACAAATGTTGACTATGAGCAAATATGGATGCCACATGATAACAATTTAACACCTTTAATAAAAGAAGAGGTCTCAGAAGTGAGTAAGAAATTAACTGAATAGGAAAATGTGTAGTCATGAATAAGCAGTTTGTCAAGGAAGACATAGAAACAATCAGTAAACATGGGAAAACATTGTCAGTCTCATTAGTTAACAAAAAAATTGAAAATAAAACTGCAATGAGATACTTTTTAAAAAATTGAGATACTTTGGGGCACCTGGGTGGCTCAGTTGGTTGAGCGTCCGACTCTTGATTTTGACTCAGGTATGATCTCATGGTTCGTGCATTGGGCTCTTCACTGATAGTGTGGAGCCTGCTTGAGATTCTCTCTCACTCTCTCTCTCCACCCCTCCTTTGTGCACATGTGCTGTTTCTCTCTCAAAATAAATCAACATTAAAAAAAAATTGAGATACTTTTTAAATCTACCAGATTGCTAAGACTTTTAAAAATAATTTCCCTGTTTTAATAATAAAATAGCATGATTTTATTTCTTTAAACAAGCACCCCAGCATTTATAAATCCAAGTGAATATTTACCTTTCAAATAAGTCTGTTTGAGAATAGATGCCAGTGTGGAAGATGTTGCTTAGAAACAGCCACTGTCATTAATAAAATTTGTATTTTCCTCAAGCTTTTCTGTTAAAAAAAAAACTTAGTAAGAATCAAATAAAGTATTACATGGTGATCATATCTTACTTTTTTTAGGTTCAGGAAACAATCAGCCCTTGTGTTTTGGTAAAAAGACCCAAATACTCATTGTTGATGAGGAGAAATATGGTCTTACATCGCTAGGGGTAGAATCAAATGATATAGCCATTCTCTAGGACAGTGTAGAAAAATGTGTTAAAAGCATTCGTGATCTACATACCTTCTGACTCAACAGTTTTACTTAAAATAATTCATACTAAAGAAACTATCAGCTGTGCAAAAAGACATATATTCTAGGATATTTGGTGTATATTACATATATACACATGTGTATATAAGGATATTTATGATATTAGAAATAATTAAAATAGAAAGTTAATTGAATTTATTATATATGTATAACAGGATGCTGTGCAAAAATTAGGAATGCTTTAACATAATAGTAAATCACAAAAACTGAGTATACACTTTAGACAAAACTCTGATCCTAGTTACTCATGCAATTATTAAGTCATTCACTCACAAATATTAGTGACAACCCAGGCATTGTTCTAGATTCTAGAGATAGAATACTGCTTCGAGAAAAAATAAAAAAGATCATATCTTTGCCTTCATGGAATTTACAGTCTAATCAGCAGAGACAGAAGAATAAATAAATAGTCAATCAGAGATAAGTGCTTTGGAGAAAGATATGGCACATGATAGGCAGAGAGAGAGGGAGAGAGAGAATCCCAAGCAGGCTCAGCATGGTCAGTGCATAGCTTGATGCAGGGCTTGAACTCAACAACCATGAGATCATGACCTGAGCTGAAATCAAGAGTCCAATGCTGAACCGACTGAACCACCCAGGCACCCCCACCTCTGTGTTTTTCAAATTTTCTATAATTACTACTTTTAAAATAAGAAAAAAAAAATTAAAATGGACTTCTGCTTTTACTGTGCTCCCCCTTACCCCAATTTCAAAGTATTTAAAAAATTTAAGAATTATGTTTCTTTCCTTTTAGTGTTAGGCATTCCCTCTGTCTGGTAATTCAGATGGTGAGTAGGTCCAACTCTTAAATTAGAACCAAGATGTTAACTGACTAGTGAAATTGATTGAGGAAGGAAATTACACCTTTTTTCTTTCAGGGTAGAGAGGACTATATTCAGCATTTCCCCTATCATCTTTGTTTTCTTTTGTGAAGTGAACTTTAGAAACCTATTTTATTACATCTTTTGATAAATTTGATACTGTAAGGTTACATTTTTACTTATGTGTTCTGCTGTTATTACATCATCACCTGATGCAGAATAACTCAGGGACAAAACACTGTGCAGTACACATCAGTAGAATGGCCATGTCTCAGTCATCTTTACTAATGAATGTGAGTTGTGTTGCTGATTTTCTGAAAATCATTTGTATGAATCATTAGAATGTAGTGCTATGAATTTTCTCCAGTGACTTACCTTTCTGATTTGCTTGATTATACCAAATGTTAGAGCACTTATAAACCAATTCAGTCTAAGCAAGGTGAGGGTTATAGTGGGTGAGAGTGTGCCAGTTGGCAGAGAGGGAAAAAAAAGTCACACTCACTTCAGACTTGGCTATAGATAATCTGCATGAATGATTTTCTTTTTAACGATAAATCAACAAAATTCCCATTATCTGGAAGCATAACTTGAGTTTTATTTAACCCTTGCTTTGATTGGCAGTGTCTAGTCCTCTAACATTACCTAGGAATTGGCGATTCTGGCTTTTTGCTCTAAGAGTACCTTTCTAGGTGATGTGAGGAACACACTGGCCAAGGTAAAATTTTGCTTTGCTTTGTATTTTGGTTTGAAATCATGCTTTACTAGTAAATTGCAAATCTGTGGTCACACTTGTTTTACACTATTAGTTTCAGAAATAGCAAAATCACTTCATGGCCTGTTGGCTGTACTTTTGTCCATTAATAAAAATAAATGTGATTTTTTTAATAGAAAGAGAGAAATATCTCCTCTTACATTTTAGATTTTGAAGATATTTATTTTTTTGTAGTCTAAAAAATGTCCTGTATACCTTCTGTATCTTTCTATACCAACTGAGCAACTTGTATGGTAAATAAATGTTTTGTTATATCTGATTTCTTTTTTTGTTTGCCTAATTGGAATATAAATATTTAGTTGTTTTCTGATGACCTAATACCTTTCTTTTAAGGTTTATTTATTTATTTTTGAGAGAGAGAGAGAGAGAGAGAGCGCGAGCGAGCACACAACCAGGGGAGGGGCAGAGAGAGAGGGAGACAGAATCCAAGGCAGGCTCCAGGCTCTGAGCTGTCAGCACAGAGCCCAACACTGGGCTGAACCCATGAACAATGAGATCATGACCTGAGCCAAAGTTGGACACTTAACCGACTGAGCCACCCAGACGCCCCTGTTTTCTGATGATCTAAAACCAGTATTGTTGTTTCTTGAATGCTTAAGTGGAAACAATTCCTTTGCTTTAAAAACAACTATCTTGCCTATAATGTTTATGCTTTCCAAATTTCTTAATTACTTCTATGTGAATTGTGTGTGTCACTGGAAAGAAAAGAGACTGCCATCACTCAAACCCACGTTGAATCCCAGCTCTGCCACTGAGTAACTAGCTGAATGAATAGCTGTCAGAGCCTCAATTTACTTATCAATATGACGACCTATATTATTGACCTGTTGTGTTATGCTTCCAGTATTATGCCTAGTGTGTGGTATGCAGCCAGTAAGCAATACTTGTTCTATTTCTTTTATTTTATATTTTAAATTTGGCTGTGTATTGAATAGAACCTTTGGTGATTTTGTTGCAGTACAATTTTTATATAGAGCACTTTTGAAGGCAGTCGAAAAAGAATTATCAGTTACTAAATTTGGTCTACATGGTGTTAGATCTTTGACTTGGGTCTCGCCTTTTTTATTCTTTTTAAAGATATTTATTGTACAGTTTTACAGTATATTCAAAACATAGACTTGTGCCAGATACCTTACAAGATCCCTGTGGTAGAAGCTTGCTATATATTGTCTGTAATCCCCATAACTGTAGATACATTTTTTTTTTTAATTGAGGAAACTGAGGATGATACCTGGAAGGCTTTTAAAAAATGTATATGTAATAATGGGCCTGCCATTATGGGTTAAAATCCATATGGTATATTATAAAGTGATCTTCTGATGTATTGTTGGAGAATGAAGTTTCCATTATCAGACTTTAGTCATCTCCACTGGGACTGAGAGTAGTGGTCTTCAAGAAACTGTGAGAGAGATGAACTGTGGTATTAAAGTATCCTTGAAGTCAGTGTGAACGACTGTTAGTGCTAGAGGGTTTTTTTCTCTCTCCTCCTCCTCCTCCTCCTCCTCCCCCTCCTCCCCCTCCTCCCCCTCCTCCCCCTCCTCCTCCTCCTCCCCCTCCTCCTCCTCCTCCCCCTCCTCCTCCTCCTCCTCCTCCTCCTCCTCCTCCTCCTCCTCCTCCTCCTCCTCCTCCTCCACTCCTCGTTGCCCTCCCCCCCACCACATGTGCTATTCCTACTTCCATAATGTGCTCATCAATTAATTCTTAAATCTTCCAAGTGTGAGTACCTTCCTTAAGTTTAGTCCTTTGGTTTTTGTAATAACATTGCAGTTTTTCTCCTTAAAACAGAATCTTTACAATGATTCTGATTATATCAAAAGGAAAATCTAACAAGTGTTTGAATTTTTTTTAAAGTTGATGTGGTGTTTTAGTTTATCAGGGTTCACATAAGAGGAACTAACAGCTATCTATACTTAGTATTTCTTTTTTGTTAATTAGGAATATTTAATTATGGTCTTAGTGTATTTTGTTATTATTGACATAATGTTCCAAAATGTTTTTAAAAGTGGTCAGTTGTCACATATATTTATACATATGTTATAAAAAGGAACTTGTTTCATAATTATCTGCCTCTTACTTATGAGGAATATGAGTGTTAAAGAAATGCAGACAGATGTTTGGAGTACATTAGAGCCAAGTTTGATTTTTTTCATCTTGTTGGCATAGGAATTTACAGTGATTCATTGGGTTGTTTCTTTATTTAACTGGTTTCATTTTAAACATATCTTTGCCCCAACAATGATTTACTTAATTTAGAACAGTATTCTGATGAGTACAGGGACTAGTTTAACTTAACATCCAAATATTTGATTCTGTAATTATTAAAAATCAATATAAACATTTTACCACTGTGTTAGTAATCGTTTAAGAACACTTTTTAGTATGAAAATATTTGGTTATTTTCTTATTTCTAAAATCCTGGTTACTTATTTCTTATCTTTTTAAAATATAATTTGTCTAATGGTATTAATTATTACGTAAAACAAAGAGTCCCATCAAAAGTGTTTGGATTTTCTTTGCATATTCTGAAGATTAGGATTATTCTGCCTTGGTACACTTAATTTCTGAGGATTTTCAAAATACAGTACAAGAAATAATTTTTCTTTTGTCTGCCTAAAGTATGAGCTCATTTGTCACTGCTAATTTTTTTTATACATCTCACAAGTCAGGCTGCTTCCTAAACAGAATAATATCAGGAATATAATAAACCCTGATTGATTCCGTGTTTAGGGGTAAATGAGGTACTATCAGATTCAGAACCATCTTGACATCTTAGGGAGTAGTCCTCCCACCATTGCTAGGATATTGGATCCAGAAGCCAAGAATGATTTTTTTTTCTCCTAGATTACCAGCCAGGAAGTTTCTATGATGAGGGAAATATTCCCAGAGTTCAGAGAATGCTGTCATCATATGGGAAGTATAATTTGAAACAAGGAGAGAGGGAGTCCCAGAACATACCCAGCCCTACATTCCATTTATGCCAGAAGAAAGTGTAGTTTAATTTTCATTTTAATGAACTAGGTATGACTTTGTTTTGAAATGGTTCTGACATTTCTGTTACTATTGGAGATATTCTGTCCTTTTATTTCTCTTAGTTTAAAAGTTCTGTGTTTACCCCTCTGTTTAAAAGATTGCCAAGACCCAGAATTGTGTGGTTTTTGATAAGAGTAGTTGGAAGTGTTATTGATGTTTCAGAGAATCCCTTTATCAAAGATAATTGGTCATAATGGTGAAGTTCATTATGTCATTTTCTCTAAAATCCAAAGATGACTCTGGGTAGAGATGGGGGACAGGGAAACAGGAGGAGGATGTTAAGTGTTCAACATAGAAGGCTGGAATGGCAGAGCAAATGGGGAGATTTTATCTGTTATAGTCTATAGGGAATATTTTGAGATCAAATTCTTTTTTTAATTATTTATTTTGAGAGAGACAGAGACAGAGCACATGAGCCAGGGGAGGGGCAGAGAGAGAGAGAGAGAGAGAGAGAAGAGAGAATCCTAAGCAGGTTCCCAGTGACAGCTCCAGCTGAATGTGGGGCTTGATCTCAAACCGCGAGATCATGACCTGAGCCAAAATCAAGAGTTGGTTACTTAACCTACTGAGTCACCCAGGCACCCTGAGATCATATTTCTCTTACAATTTAGAAATTTAATAGATTCAAACTATATTGCATTAGATTTCTAAATTATAGAAGTTAGTTTTAGTCTACAGTTATGGTTTATTTTTTAAAATTATAATTAGTGCTAATTTTGTGTTACATTCATATTACCTTATATTTGTAACGGGTTTTTTTTTTTTTTTATCTTAATCTATTCTTCGAAACAAAGGAGGCTCAACTTAGCTGGTCTAGATAAGGTTGTTTGACTCTTGGATATGAAAAATAATGAACTGCAGAGAGACAAAGCACAAATTGTTGGGTGCTGCTGTTTTATTTGTCTAGAAAAACTTGAAAAATAAAATTCTAGTAAACAGTAGAGTTGTTCTTCAGAGGGTTTTGCAGTGATTATTGAATGTTTTAATAAACATTTCCCCAGGGCCTACTTTGTGCAAGCATCATGCTCAACACTAGGGATATAAATGCATGAGATGAAGTGTTTTATTCTTGATGAAGACCATGGGAGAGAGAGCTGTGTGAATAATTGCCATATGATGGGGTAGACATTTTATTACCAGCTTTTGTAGCAGGTGATTTCTCTTGGTTGCAATGACACTAGGGAATAAAGAGAGACCAAGGTCAGAAAGCCAAAAGTCACCACATGGCTGAGGGAGGCAGCCATTCCTTCTTAGGAGAATCTTTCAGAAACTCTTCTTATTTCTTACACCATGTATCAGCAATTTCAATGATGATAACCAAGAGTAAAATCAAAATATGTCATAAGACATGAGAATATTTTTGTTACAAAGAGGCATTTTGGTTATCATAACAAAACCTCATATATTGGTGCTGCTTTATAGCTAATCTTCTAAAGATATTTTCTATTGGGAGCAACTTCCCATTTTGCAAATAAAGAAAGTAAATAAGGAAAGAGTAAAGGGCCCTCTGTAGTGGTACTACCAATGGCAGTCAGTTTGCTCTGCTCTAATTGGGTGCATCTATAAATTTGGTGTTGGAAAGTCCATAACATTAGGACAAATAGCCTTGTGCAACAGAACTTACTTGAGAGGGCTTTGATGATGCAAAAAATTAGAAAACAGAGGCCTATAGGAGATACACATTTGCTGTTTTTATTTCATTTCTTGGCTAGTTGAAGTGGTTGGTATTATCCTTTCTTATTCTTTAAAACATCTTATAAAAAATGAAACACTTCAAAGAACCTTTTATCTCTCTGTGCTTTAGTTCTGTTTATGAGCTGGCATGCTCTTTTCCATTAGTATCATGAGCTACTCCTAGAATGCTATGTGTATCCAACAAAAGTTTCCTTTTTGGAAATTACAGCCAGTTTTGGTTCCCTTTACTTTCATTTAGGAACTTTCAAAATTGGTTATTAACTTTTTGATTACTTCAGAGATAATAGTTTTAATTATTATTAAGTATACACTTATTTTTTCTATTTGAGATTTTCTTTATTATACTACTTTTGAAATTAAAGGTGTTTGTAGACCACTCAAAAGATTCAAAGCCTTGAGTTTCGTAAGTGGTACTTGGGTATGCTTTTTTGTTTTTAACTGTATTTGGGGCAAATTATTGCTCACTCCATGTGCTAGAATTTCCCCTGATGTAGACCAAGAATATTCCTCACCTTTTCTGTAAGAGTAGTTTAAAAGGTAAGTCTAATTTATTTTGAGTGATATTCGTCATTAGATCAGAGTGACTATTAAATTTCAAAGCATTATCATAATGATTATGATTATTGCTGAGTTGGAGGCAGTCTTCTCTGGAATCTATGTTATTAGTCTTCTTGGTTCTAGTGCAAGGTTCTGCAAAGCTTTCCTTTTGAGTTAAAGTTTATAGTTTTGCCATCATCATAGAGTTTACAGAATGTTGACCACATTGTTAGGAGGTGCCAACTCAGACTGCTTGGTAGTAACTGCCTGGAGAACCTGTTGACAACTAGGAGGCTTGCGGGGACATTTGTGAAGGAGTGGTACAGTCTAATAATGTCTGACATGATCACAAGTTGGGAAGGGATGGAGTAGGATTTGTGTTACTTACACCATGTGTTTGCCAAATCCATAAAGGGGCTTTAGAGTAGAGTAGGGATTTACTCCCACATGTAAAGTAAAAAGTCATTCTTACCATATCCCTTGTCAGAAAATCCTCCCATCTTTGTCCAGATACCTCCAGTGGGGGGCTGACTACCTCCCTGAGTTCCCATTCTGTTGTTGGACAGCTCTGTTAGAAATTACCCCCTGTAGTATTCATATGCCTTTCCATTTAGTTGTTACTCTGTATTGAAAGTTCGTGAAAACCTAATATAAAGGGTTTCTGACAAGAGTAAATTATGAGGTGTTTGTTTGTTTTGGTATCATTTACCAGCTGCCTTTTTGTCCATTTCAAAGAACTTTAATTTCAAAATAAATATAAGAAGTTGCCTAAATGGTATAGAGGGTTGCTGTGTCCTTTTCACGCTGTTTTCTCCAATGGTAACATCTTACAAAACTGTAGTACAATAACAAAATCAGGAAATTGATGTTGGTACAGTCCACCAACCTTATTCAGATTTCACCAGTTTTACATGCTTTTGTGTGTATGCATGTGTGTGTGTGTGTGTGTGTGTGTGTGTGTGTGTGTGGGTGGTCCTGTGTAATTTTATCATATATGTAGATTTGGCTAATTGCCACCATAGTTAAGATACAATACAATACTGTTCCATACCCCCAAAGAGCTCCTTCCTACTTACCACTTTATAGTCATTCCCAGTCCTCACCCCTATTCCTCATCCATGGCAACCACTAATCTGCTATCCATCTCTGAAATTTTGTCTTTTTGAGAATTTTATATAAACGGAATCATATAGTACAACCTTTGAGATTGGCTTTTTTCCACCCAGTTCAATTCTCTTGATATCTATCCAAGTTGATTACATGTATCAATAGTTATTCTATTTTTTTGTATCATTATTAATGTTTTTCCTTAAGGCCACAATAAATATTTGTCTATATCAACAACTTTTAAAGTATTATAAAAGTGGTGAATTCACATTTATAGAGCCATTATATTTGAATTCACCTATTACATGATACATAAGAAATCTCAACTTTGACCATTTCTTGCTGAACTGTTAGGGCTAATGGGAGTGCAAGAGTGTCACACGCTCATCATCCAATCACCCCGTTTGTGCTACTTCCTTTGTGGCCACGGGTTGTCTATCTGAAGGGATGATTATGTGGATGAAATGAGACATAAAGTCAAAATACAAATTTTTCTATACCATGTCAAACCAAAATAAATATGTAAGGTACAAATGTAACCTATGGTTATGTCTGGTATAATGAGATTGACAATTAGAGATTTTGGGTTTTTTTTTTAAAAAAGAACTTGTCTTTATTTTCCATCTTGTCTATAGTGAATGCATATTTTATCTTTGTTTTTCTATTTATAAAAATAATGCATACTTATTAAAAGTGGAAATGTGATAAAAATACATACACTAGAAAGTGAAAACCTACAGAAATCTCCCCCCTAAAGTTAATTATTATGAACTATTGTATGTTTTTTTTTTACGCATACATTAAGTTTTTGTTATTATTATGAAAACAAACTAGGGATTTGCTGTGCACATTGTTTTGCCTCTCTTTTACTAAGGTATCTTGAATATTTTTTCATGTCTGTACACATGACTTTACTAGCTATATGGTTACTTCACTATGTACATGTACTATTCATTCATTTACTCAGTTACTCCTCATTGAATGCCTGCTGTGTTCAAGGCACCATGCTGGGGAAACTGCAATAAATAATACATGAAACTTACATTTTAGAGGGAAGATAGACATTAGTAATGATTAATTCCTCAATTGACTATTTGATTACAAATGTGATATTGACTAGGAAAAAGCAGTACAGAGAGCTGTGCAAGTAAGTGCCTGTCAGATCACTCAGCCTGGACTAGGAACCAGGGAGGAGCTCCCAGAGAAAGTGACTTCTGAGCTGAAATCTAGGGATGGTTATGTATGGATTAGGAAGTAACTGATGAAAGAATAGTGCATAGATGAATAGAAACTCAGCTAGATATTCCCATACATGGCTGGAAAGCTGTATGTCACAATGGCAACCTTTTTTTTTATTTTTTGGTATAGCATTACAGAAGTTTTTTTTTTTTTTTTTAAATCTACATTCTGATTTGTCTACAGTGAACATGTATTTATCATGTAACTAAAATAAAAAGAAAAACCAGAAGTGTTGAATCACTATATTGTACACCTGAAACTAATATATCACTGTATATTAACTAACTAGAATTAAAAGCTTTAAAAAAAATAAGTGGGTGCAGTAAATAAAAAAAAGAAAAACCATAAACCTGTTTGATGTACAAATACATATACTCATAGGGGAAAAAAACTAATAAAATCTTTCTCAGTGTATTAATACTGTGGTGGCATTATAGGTAGCTGCTATATTTTTAACAAAATTTTTTAAGAGTAGTATTAGCTTTATAGAAAAATTAAGATGATACAGAGTTGCCATATGCCTCCCCCCCCAATACACACATATACCTTCCCCGACACACACAGTTTCATCTATTCATATCTTACATTAATTTGGTACATTTGTTACAGTTGGTATTTTAATATTGATACATTATTATTAACTACCCATTGTTTATTCAAGTTTCTTTAGCTTCCTTTTGGCTGTGACAGTTTCTTATATTTTCTTTATTTTTGATGTTTTTGACAGGTTTTTTTTACATTTTTTTTAAACGTTTATTTATTATTGAGAGACAGACACAGAGTGTGAGCAGGGGAGGGGCAGAGAGAGGGGCAGACAAAGAACCCAAAGCAGGTTCCAGGCTCTGAGCTGTCAGCACAGAGCCTGACGCAGGGCTCGAACCCACAAACCACGAGATCATGACCTGAGCTGAAGTCGGACACTTAACCGACTGAGCCACCCAGACGCCCTGATGTCTTTGACAGTTTTGAGAAGTACTGGTATATTGTAGAATATCCCTCTTTTGGAATTTATCTGATGTTTATCTCATGATTATACTGCAGTGTGGTGGGTTTTTGGTAAAGTGCCCACAGAGGTAAAGTGCCAGCCTCATCACATCATATCAAGAAGTACCTACTATCAACATGAATTATCACGTTGATATTAACCTTGATTACCTGGCTGAAGTAGTTGGTGTTTGTCAGATTTCTTCTGTATTGTAAATTACTTTACTCCTTCCATTTCATACACTGCTCTTTAGAAGGAAGTCTTTATGCAAAGTCTCTACTTACAGAATCAGAGTTATGCTTCACTTCCTTGAGGGTAGAGTATTTACATAAATTATTAGGAATTCTTCTGCACAGGAGATTTGTCTTTTCTCCCCAGTTTATTTATGTATTTAATCATGAGAATGAACTCATGGAGATTTATCCTTTAGGTTTTAACCCAATAGTATATTTTATTCAGATGATTCCAGCTTTGGCTGGAGCTCTTTCACTTGTCTCTTGGACATACTCCATCAACAAGGTTTTGTGTTTGTTTTTGTTTTCTAAGTGTTTCCTTATTTTCTGACACTACAAGATGCTCTAGGCCTATTGTGTGTTGTCTGTCACAGACCTACAATCACCCATTTTTCAAGGAGCCTTGTTTCCTTTCATTGGAGGATAGTATTAAAAACCAAAATCTTGGGTGCTATTATATTTTTCTCTATTTTTTTTTCTTAGTTCTGGTCCCCCCCCCCCCCCTCCTTTTTTTCCCCTTAAGATCTCTGGTAAACCAAATATGAATTTTACCATGGCAGATTTAGGTTAGCTCATTAAATATTCATTTCCTACTACCTTTCCGTCCTTTCCTTCTTTCTTAGACATCTTTCAGCCAGGGGTGACCTTGTGACACAGTGATGGCCAGAGAGATACTAAATACAAACCTCCTGGGGAAGGGTTTCTTTCCAAAATCAAGTCAAAACCTGGAGGGATATATTTTGGGGCTCTTCAGCCTTCGTCCCGTCAAAATGGAATTGATACCTGAATGTTCGGCATAAGTATGAAAGCAGATGCTAGGGAATGCACAGTAGAGAGATAGAAGGGACTTTGTTTTGTGATGTCATTGGTGACCTATATGGTTGAACCATCCCTGGTTTGCCCAGCTCCAGACTTCTAAAATAAGGTAAACTCCCATGTGTTAACTATTGTTCCTTGGTTTTTCGGTAATTGCAGCAGCTGAGCACAAAGTCTTAGCCAATTCAGATATCAGTTTGGTTGGCAAAATTACCATTAGTTTACTTAAGAAATATTTAAAGACCTACCATGTGTATGGGCAAAAAGAGAGGAACTCTGTTGATATCATCCCTGTTCCTACTGGCCCCAGTTTTAATAATGATATGCAGAATAGGATAATTACATGAGTGACTATGATTAAAAACAGAATGTAGTATACCTTTGTCATTTGCTTGGTCATGATTACTCATCATCTGTCACTTTATCTTACTGCATTCTCTGTATCTGAAACTGGCTTGGCAGTTTAGCTAGTTCCAGGACAGAAACCCAAGCGTGATCCTAGTCCCTTACTTTTCTCTAACTCTCCACATCCATTTGCTTACCATTTGGTAGCCTGTTTTCTTACCTTGTAAATATTTTTTATCCCATCTTATTTAATTCCTTTACTCCTCTACTAGTTCTGACCCTTAGAAATTTCTCTCATATACAACATTACAACCTTTCATATACAACATTACAATGCTAGTCCCAATGCCTCCAATTCATTCTCCTCACCCTACAGGCAAAGCAGTCTTTCTAAGAGGCAGATGAAATCTTGTTTCTCTCTTCAGTAAAATTACATGTTGGCTTTGCATTGTTTCGAGTATAAAGTTCAAAATTTTTCCTCTTGAAAGTCTTGCAGAGTCTCACCCTGCCTGGCTGTCCAGTGTTGTTTCATGGCAGTGTCCCCACACAAAACCACTCTGCAGGACACACCCCTGACTTCATTCCAAACATTTAACTAATTCTTCTTTAGTTTACTGTGTTCTTATTTATCTCAGAACATTTCCTCAGCCTGAAATTCTTGGTACTTCCAATGCCTTTTAACCTTAAAGACAGAGCTGGTCTTTCAGAAGACCTTCCCTAATTCTCACTATCATTCTCAAGGATCTCTATACTCAACCTCTGTTGTCACATAACTGGCTGTTATATTTTGTTGACCTTAACAATAAAACAGCCAGTTATTTTATCAGCAAAATGGGTTTATTCAGGAATAGCAGAAGAATTACAATTTGTGATATGGAAGTTATGACAAACCCTAGACAAGTCTGGATGTCCAAAGAGAGGAATGTTACTTTATAGAGAAAAGGAGGAAGTTGGGAGGGACTGCTTTGAAGGAAAGTCTGCGTATGTTCAGGGTGTTGACAGTTTCTCATTGGCTAAGTTGTGTTTTCTTACTGGCTGAGCTTGTTGCTGGGCAAGGAAAATTTTTCCACTTTCTGTTGAAGCAGCAAAATAGGTTTCTTGTTGGGAATGCAAAGTGTGTCTCTTCTTGTTGGGTTATAGTTAGTGACGAGTAATAGGAAGGAGAGCTCTTCCTTCTGGCCTCTAGACTCAATTTTATTTATTTATTTATTTTTTAAATTTTTTTTTCAACGTTTTTTTATTTATTTTTGGGACAGAGAGAGACAGAGCATGAACGGGGGAGGGACAGAGAGAGAGGGAGACACAGAATTGGAAACAGGCTCCAGGCTCCGAGCCATCAGCCCAGAGCCTGACGCGGGGCTCGAACTCACGGACCGCGAGATCGTGACCTGGCTGAAGTCAGACGCTTAACCGACTGCGCCACCCAGGCGCCCCTCTAGACTCAATTTTAAACGAAGTTTCCTTTATTCAGTTTCACAACTTGAAATACCTCTTGAATTCATATACTTTCCATCAACTTTACACTTTGTTCTAGACTGTCATCATTATGATGTATTTAAATGGTCCTTCTGCTTCTGCTTTGGCAACTTGTAAAGTACCTGCTTTACCCAGTATCCAGTGATCTTTTCAGACTCCACATCTGATCATTATGGCACTGTGTTTAAAAATCCTTCTTCTCTGGTTGACCAATGAGCTTAGGCTACAGACTAAATCCTAATGTGGCCTGTAGTGTACTGCATGCATTGGTTCCTGTGTGTCCACTTTTCTAGCCTCACTTGTTTTCTTTTGACTCTTTAAACATGCTCTGCTCCCTAGTATCTCTGGACTTTTGCACAGGTTTCTCCTGTCTGAAACATTTATCATGTAGATACCTTCAACTCTCAGCACTTCCTCAGGATATCCCCACCCAGAGCTATCTATAGCAGACTTTTTTGTTATAGGTTTCACTTATTCTGCATAAACTTGTGGAGTTGAGCAAGGTGGAGAGCATATAGTTGCATTTAATTTTCAAAAATGATTGTAGCTCCTATCTTTAAAAGTAGCTTTTCTGCATTCACTCCTCTGGAAAAGTTTCATTCCTTGTATACAAACTGCTCATTTCACTCATTCCGTTAGATTCTTGTCCTGTCTGGATTTCTTGATAAATTCCTTAAATAGAGGTCTTGTCAGCACCCTAGATTCTTTGGCTCTAAATCTTTTTTTACAGTGTAACCATTTTTCTCTCCCAATTTTTAGTTTTGTTTGTTTTGTTTGTCAATTTTTGGTACAGAACCCACAGAGAAAGTTAACAGTTGTTTACTTTGTTCAGAAAAGTTCTGAGTAATAGAAGCTGCACTTAAATGGGTACTCTGACCACACTAGGAACATAAGGGACTTTAAAAAGAGTGATTCAGGGTGAGCATTCTGTTCCTCACTTCCCTAACCCCCAGACTCAGACCTCACACTTAGAATTCTGTGTAATTTCATGATCTGCTGACAAATATCCAGAGTTAGTCCCGATTTTAAACATATAGTGCAAAGTCATAGACTCAAGAGTGGAAAGAGGCTTTAGAGGCCATTTAGTTTTAGTCTAGCCACCTCTCTATTCAGGGTTGTTTGTTCCTGAGTGTTCTGTGCCACCCACATGTAAGAGCTTGTCTTTCATACAGTGAACTCAAACCTGCCTCCTTAAAATTTTCATCCACTGGCTTTTAATTCTTAGCACTGTCTGTAGAATAACAACTTTTGTATGTAAAGACAGCCATCATGTCTTTTCTAGGTAGCTTTTCTCCAGGAAGAATAGTCTCAGTTCCTTCTATATCATGGCTTAAAGTTCTTTTACCATCTTCTTTGAATTTCTGCAATTTTGATTTTTGAATGTTTTGGATTATTTACCACTCTGTCCCTTTTTCTATTAGTGTAAATAATAAAGATGATTGCAAATGAAATAAGTTGATAGGTTTGATGGCAAATGCAAAATATACAAGAACAACTTAGTTGAGGGAACCTGTGAAATACAATTTGGTGTTTAGCTTACAGATCAGAAAAAGTTATTTATCCAGACTTTTTTGGATTAAATAGGGGGTGGAGACAGAGGACATTTGGGTAATAGAAGCTGGTATAGGGGATGATTTATCTGATGAATGACCACTTCCTTCATTTTATTACATCATTACATTTGCATATCACTATCATTTTCAATCTGTGATAAGCTGCTCAATTTCATAAATACAGTGTATCCAGCATTTTACCACTCAGGACATTACAGACTGTTATTTTTTTTTGGAGCTGTAAAGATGTTTATTCCCTTGCTGAAAAACACACATTTTATTATGAATTATAACTTGTGGCAGCCTTACAGGTCATTCCTCCTATCTGTGCAAAATTACGGATTTACCACTTGCTGCCTGAATTAAGAGAGTTAAAAGTGGTGGTGGCAGCTGAACTTCCTATGAACTGCAAAGCCCTGAGATAACTTGTCAGGGATGTCTAAGGTTTCTCTTTTAACTTTGCCTTTATCTTACCCTGGGAGAAAACCCACACAAATGAGAGAAGACACATTCATCTTTGGTAATGACACAGGAACTTGTGCTTTTCTGATCTTTTGCCACTCAAGTGCTGAATTAATATCAAGTGAAAATTATAAAATGACTTTTTATAATTGTTTTCAACGAAAATTGAAAAGGAGCATTGTCTGGATATTTATGGTTTTACCTGAACTCCAACATTTCAAATGGAATTGATCTCTTTCCAAAGGACAGCTTTTTCTGGGTGGTTTTCATTTTTATTTTTTTAAAGTTTATTTATTTACTTTGAGAGAGTGTGAGCGATAGAGCAGAACAGGGGCAGAGAGAGAGGGAGAGAGAGGATCCCAAGCAGGCTCCACACTGTCAGTGCAAAGCCCACATTGGGGCTCGAACTCATGAACCATGAGATCATGACCTGAGCTGAAGTCAGATGCTTTACTGATTGAGCCACCCAGGCGTCCCTTGATTTTTTTTTTAAAGATTTTATTTTTAATCTGTACACCCAACATATGGGGCTCAAACTTATAACCCTGAGATCGAGTCACATGCCCTACCAACTGAGCCAGCCAAGGTGCTCCTTGATAATTGTTTTTTAAATACTAAAACTTGTGCATGATGTCGTCTTGGTGACCAGCTTTGAACAGAAGTTTTAGTATTAATAGTATCTCCTCCAATAATTTAGCTTCTCTTCCTTCTTTCTCAGTCTAATATTTATTGAAAGGTGTAGGACCGGAAAAGGTCCTTACGTAACATAAGCAAGCATTTAATTAAGGAGTAATGCCTATGGTACTGGAGTATGTGAAGTGAAATAGAGGTGTTTAATCAGCCTCAAAAGCTATTTACTGCTTCGTAAACTTTAGTGCTCGGTGTCATAAATATTATTACTGTGCTAGGGTTTCAGAAAAGCAGTGAAATAGCAAAACTGATTTTTTTCTATAGTTAAAATATGGAAGGTTTTCTTCCTAACAGAATTGTGTAATGAAGCTAATAGTTTGGAAAAGCATACATACTTGAAATTCTTAACTGAAATGTCATCAGAAGGGACTTAAATACAAATGAGGGATATGTTGACAATAAAGCAAGGAGGAAAGGCTATCGCTGTTAAGGCTGAAGTTATGTTGAGGAATAAGTCACATGGTCACATACATTTGCCATGTATTTATTGAGCACTACTATGGGGCATGGGCTAATAGATGCTTTCCATCCATTATTTTTTTAATTATTATAGCAGCCCTGTAAACTAAGTTGGGTCTAGTTTTAGAATAAGGACACAGAAGCTCAGAGAAGTTGTCACACGGTTGTGTCTGATTACACTTCTACTCCCTCCGTTACTTCAAACTGCTTATCAAAAGAAAGCCTATATTTAAATAGTCATTTTTTTCAAATTCATTCTGCTGAATGCCCATTAGTATACTGGAAAAGTTAAGCTGTGCTATGTTACTTCTTAGATTTTTAACCTTTTATTTTTCCATATTCAACATTTATTAAGCAGCTAGTATATTCCTAACATTTAATAAGTATTATGAGGGTTGTAACCATATGTGAAGACCTTGTCTTCCCCCTTCAGAGTTTACAAACTGATAAATATTCCAGCCTTGTATACAAAAATTTTAAAGTACAATCAAGAGAGCAAGGTTCTTTTTTCCAGTATTTTGTGATTGTTGGCGAGACCCCTTCCAAATTATCCCCCTTCTGTTTAGGTAGGGAAGTGCACATAAAAGCTAAAATTCAATCCAATTGATGTATGTATGATCCAGTTTACAAGGACAACTAAGGAAGGAGTTCATAGTCTGGTTGAAATGCTTTGATAGAGGGGAAATCGTGTGCAATGAGAATCTACAAGAGGTAGTTAGCATAAGAACTCCTGAAGCAGGAAAGGTTTTATAGAAACATTGTCTTTGGAGCCAAAACAACAACAACAAAGAAAGCTGGCCAATACAGAATCCTTCCTTTAAAAAGGAAGGCTTTTGTTAGGATTCTAACATTTCATTAACCCAAATGTTAATTTTTTTTAAATTTTTTTTTTTAATATTTATTTATTTCTGAGACAGAGACAGAGCATGAGCAGGGGAGGGACAGAGAGAGAGGGAGACACAGAATACGAAGCGGGTTCCAGGCTCTGAGCTGTCAGCACAGAGCCCGACGCAGGGCTTGAACTCACAAACCGTGAGATCATGACCTGAGCCGAAGTCGGTCACTCAACTGACTGAGCCACCTAGGCACCCCAAATGTTAATTTTTTTGTGTGTGTACTATGTACTGTGTATGTACATAGTAATATGTACTATGATTTTGTAATCTTTTATACCAGTAATGTTTTCAAAAAGACCCTACATTCTTTATGAAAATGTCAGCAGTAGAAGTTAAAAAGTTTGGATTGTTGATGTTTGTATAAGAAAATTTGCTGATCATCGTGTCCAGTCCCCTCACTTTGCACACAAAGAATCCAAGGCCCAGATAAACTGTGAAGTGCTTAATGTCAAATACTTGTAAACATCAGACCTGGGACTTGGCTTGGATTATAGTCATGGTTTTGTCCTGTAGCTAAAGCTCTAGTTGAAAAATGCATGAGGTTAGTGATGGTTTAATAATAAGAAATAATTTATATTTCCTTTTATTGTTTTTCTTCATTGGCATTGGGAGAGAAGTGATTGAAGAAATGTGAAGTAATGGAAGTATCCTAGATGGAATGTGGATGATAATTTATTTAGGTAAAGCATGGGGAAGCTTTACTTCAGAAAGTTCAGCTTTCTAAAGTGGAGTCACTTAATTTCGGAAGGTGTTTATGTACATGCCATCTTTATAATGTATAAAATAGTGTGAAGATAGCAAATTTAATAAAAAGCCTGAGTGTATGAGGTAATAGTGGCAATAGAAATTGTAAGCTCAGATTTATTCATACATTCTTCTCTTAACTGGCCTTTTAACTGAAGTGAAATTGATGGGAAAAGCATGAAGTTATGGAGAGTTTGCAATAGGGATGCCTTTGGTTGACTGTGATTACTATAATGTATTTCAACCTTGAAACTGAGCCCTGGATGACAAAGGAAGGCAGCTTAGACATAAGAAAATGCCAGAGAGACAAAATAACCTTCAGCTAGTCTATAAAAGAATGATTAAGCAGTTCAAAATGTAAATGCCATATTCTATCATACAGCCATTTCTGGGGATCTGAAATGATCATAACTCTTCTTTTTCTGGATCCAGAAATGCAATTCTATTCTGAATGGCATAAGAAAGTATTTGGGGCCTATTGTCAGCCTTTTTCTAGTTGCTTTACCCAGGAGATAATGTGTGCAAAAGCCAAATAATTTTTGAAGAACAATGTAAATGATGTGAAAGCAAAGGATAAAAGGTATCCTCAGAATTTCCATGGTTAAGTCCAACGAAGGGTTTAGACTTGGAGTGTTTAAGAAGTCTTACTGATTACATCATTCATTCCTTTAAAGTCTTACTGACTAATTACCCTTCTTTCACCTTAAAATACTTGAAAGAAATCCAAGACCAAAAAGAGAAAATGGCTAAACAAAAATGTGCATGTTGACTGCCATTACAATTTACCATATGTACTAATCTTTGCTAGTGAGAATAACCTACAGTGTATATAAAATGAAGATGTTAGATTAGATTATTTCTAAGTCCTTTCTTGTTCTAAAATCCTAACCAAGACTCTGTTGCATTATTCTAAGTCCTATCCATTCTCCTTTGTATTACATCCTATCAATCGGATTAATTTCCAGAAGACCCTACATTAATTATTTACTCCTTTGTCATTTAGTGGATCCTCATTAAATATATAATTGAGTACAAATTCTGGGCCTATCTTTCCTACCCATTTTTATGAATCTTCTGGCCAACACTGTTTATTTAATACTCTTCAGCTCTCCTGTGTGCACTCTAAATTGTTCCATGCCCCTATTAAAACTTTGTCAAGTGACTTAATTTCTCTGGAGTTGTTTCCTCACCCTTATAGGAAGGATAATGGATTTAATGACCCTTATACTTTTATGATTTCTAATTTACATATATTTTTCAGTAATTGCTATTTTATCATTATAATAACACTTTACAGTGATAAGTGCAGGAATTACTATACACATGTACAAATAAGCACCAAGTCCAAGTAGGTTAGGTGATTTGTATGACAGTTGTTCTCAAACTTGGTAGTGTCAGAAAAAATCCCATTTAAAAAGTATCCCCCAAAATGAAATGCTTAAGGTATAGATCTAAGAAAATAAATGTAGATCTATAAGTGGAAAACTATAAAACAGTGATTTTAAAAAGTCAAAAAAGATCTATATAAATGAGATATTCTGTGTTCATGGATTGGAATACCCAATATTGTTAAAGCCTCAGTTTTTTCCAGTTTATGTACAGACTCAACACGGTCCCAGTCAAAATCCCAGTAAGCTATTTTGTGGCTATCATCATACTAAATCTAAAGTTTGTATGGGAAACAAAAGACTTAGTAAGGTCAATGCAATACTGAAAATGAACAAAGAAAATGAACAGTTAGAGTACTCACACCACCTGATTTCAAGACTTAATGTAAAGGGTACAGTAATCAAGACACAGTGGTATTGGCAAAAGAATAAACACATAAATTAACAGGATGGAGAGTCCACACAATAAATAAACAAAATAAATCCACACAAATATAGTCAACTGGTCTTTGACAAAAAAGCAAAGACAGTTCAATGGAGAAATGATAGTCTTTTCAATCAATGATGCAACAAGTGAACATTTGCAAGAAGTGAACCTAGGCATAGGCCTTATGATTTATACAACAATTAATGCAAAGTGGATCGTTGGCCTAATTTAAAATGTAAAACTATATTGAAGAACATATAGGAGAAAATTGATATGAATCTTGGGTTTGGCAGTGAGTTTTAAAATACATTAGTAATGTGATCCATGCAAGAAAAAAATGGGTGAAGTTGGGCTTAGTTGAAATTGAAAACTTCCTCTCAGGGGCGCCTGGGTGGCGCAGTCGGTTAAGCGTCCGACTTCAGCCAGGTCACGATCTCACGGTCCGTGAGTTCGAGCCCCGCGTCAGGCTCTGGGCTGATGGCTCGGAGCCTGGAGCCTGTTTCCGATTCTGTGTCTCCCTCTCTCTCTGTCCCTCCCCCGTTCATGCTCTGTCTCTCTCTGTCCCAAAAATAAAATAAACGTTGAAAAAAAAAAATTTAAAAAAAAAAAAAAAAAGAAAACTTCCTCTCAATGCAAGACACTGTTGAGAGAATAAAAAGACAAGCCACAGTTGGGGAGAAAATATTTGCAAAACACATATGATAAAGGACTTGTATCCAAAATATGTAGAAAACTCTTAAAACTCAGCAATAAACAAATCAACTCAATCAAAAAATGGACAAAAAATTTGAAGAGACCCTTCATCAAAGAAGATATATAGATGGCAAGTAAGCATATAAAAAGTTAAAACAATAATGAGATACCATTACATACTATTAGAATGGCTAAAATTCCAAACACTGACAAAAGCAAATTTTGACAAGGATGTGGAGGAATGGTAATTTTCATTCCTTGCTGGTGAGAGTGCAAAATAGTATGGCTAATTGTTGCCTGCAAAGCTAAATGTGGTCTCACCATGTAAATCAGCAAACACCTTCCTAAGTAGTCACACAACTAATTTGAAAACTTACAACCAAACCTGCATGCAAACGTTTATAGTAGCTTTGTTCATAATCTCCCCTGCTAAACCAGAAGCAGCCAAGATATCCTTCAGTAGGTTGAATGAATAAACTTTGGTACATCCATAAGTGGAATATTATTCGGTGATAAAAAAGAACTATCAAATCATGAAAAGATATAGATGAACCTTAAATGCATACTGCTGAGTTAAAGAAGTCAGTCTGAAAATTCTACATACTGTGTAAGTCCCATTATATGACATTCTGGAAAAGGCAAAAATAAGAGTCAGTTAAAGGATAAGTAGTTGCCAGAAGCCAAGGGGAGTAACAAGTTGTGGGGAAGGTTGGTTAGGTGAAACGCAGGGGCTTTTTTAGGATAGTGAAAGTATTTTGTATAATACTGTAATGATGAATATAGGACATTAAGTATTTGTTAAAATCTGTGGAACTTTATAGCAGAAAGAGTGGATATTAATATATACTAATTTTAAAAACCTCATTTAGGAAGTCAGGGATCTCAGAGTAGAATGTAAAGTGTGACAAAAGAATGTAAATGTATTACAAATATATTAATGTCACTGAAGAGGGTGTAAGAATGAGGTACTGATCTAAGTAATTTTGGAAATGAGTAGAATCTGTAAGACTAAAAGGCAAAAGGAACTGTATATGTAAACACTGTACTCTCTTACAGGGGGACAGGGTATATGGGTTAACAATTCTGCAGCTGCTATATATGTTTCTGCTATTGTAGTGGGGTTACAGTAAGCAAGGGGAAGAAGCTAATATGATCCATGTGATAATGGACTGGAGTTGGAGACTTAGTATGACCTCATGTTTAGCTTAATATAGATGTAGGTGATTGCATATAAAAATGTTTATAGATAGGGGCGCCTGGGTGGCTTGGTCGGTTAAGCGTCCGACTTCAGCTCAGGTCATGATCTCACGGTCCGTGGGTTCGAGCCCCGCGTCGGGCTCTGTGCTGACAGCTCAGAGCCTGGAGCCTGTTTCAGATTCTATGTCTCCCTCTCTCTCTCTGCCCCTCCCCTGTTCATGCTCTGTCTCTCTCTGTCTCAAAAGTAAATAAATGTTAAAAAAAAAAATTAAAAAAAAATGTTTATAGATAATGTGTATATACACAGGTTAGTAAACGTAGTTATATTACTCTGTCAGCTGAGAGGGTCTAGAAGCAATGAAACCCCAGTAGCAATGACCACACCTTGTGCCCAGATCTTGGTTTCTAATACCATTATCCTCTAAGAGGAATGAAAGTTTCTTGGAGAAGTGACTAATTCTTGTGTTGGGGCAGGAAATATATAGGGTGAGCCCAGAGCATCTTGTAGTGCCGAAAACTAACAAAGTGCTTTAAATACACACACACACACACACACACACACATACACACACGGTAACAGGAGTATGCTATAGGGATAGAAGAGCTAACTAAAAGATCTCCCAACATGCAAAACTGGAACACTGTGAGCAATAAAATAAATAAAATAGTGTTGGGTTAAAAGCCAAAATATAAAGAAATATTCATATATCCATACTGATATAAACAAACAATTGATGTTGACCCCAAGGGAGAATAGGCACATCTCCCATGCAGAAGAATTTCAGTACTTTATTTAGATACTCCACCTGCAAGGAAGTGTAACTCCCCACCTCTCAAGTTGAACTGTTGATAGTGACTTTTCTCCAAAGAGTACAATATCATGGAAAAACCTGACAAACACTGCCTCATGCCAGGTTATCAAGGTCACCATCAATAGTGATAAGTCATGTTGATAAGTTGTATCCTTGATAGGATAAAAATGATACTTTACCTGTGCTGTTTTCCTCCCTCCAACACATTATCCCAGTCTAATCATGAGAAATCAAATCACAATTCTCTGAAATATCTGACCAGTAATCTTTAAAACTGTCAAGGTCATTGTAGTAGGTTAAATGGTAATATCCCCCCAAAAGTATGCCCATGTCCTAACCTCCAGAACCTCTCTCTCTTGGACAGAGTCTTTGCAGATGTATTTAAGTTAAGAATCTTGAGAGATCATCCTGGATTATCAGATTATCTGGATTATTTAGTAGGCTCTAAATCCAATGACATGTCCCTCATAAAACAGAGAAGGCACAGACACAGAAGAGACAGAAGCAGAGACTGGAGTGATGTACCTGTAAGCCAAGGGATGCCTATGGCCACCAGAAGCTGGAGGAGACAAGGAATGGTTCTAAGACTTTTCAGAGAGTGTGGCCCTACTGAGATCTTGATTTTAGAGTTTATGACTCCTAAAACTGAAAGAGAATAAACCTCTGGTTTCCAGGATAGTTAACATACCTGTAACTGTTATACCAGTTTCAGGTGTACATTATAGTGATTCATCAACTCTGCATTACTCAGTGCTCATTATGATAACTGTGCTTTAATCCCCTTTACCTGTTTCACCCATCCCCACCCTCCCCTCCCCTCAGGTAACTATCAGTTTGTTCTTTACAGTTAAGACTCTCTTTTTTGGTTAGTTTCTTTTATTCTTCATTCATTTGTTTTGTTTCTTAAATTCTACATGAGTGAAATCATACAGTATTTGTCTCTCTCTGATATATTTCACTTAGCATTATACCCTCTAGATCTATCCATGTTGTTGCAAATGGCAAGATCTCATTCTTTTTTATGACCAAGTAGTATTCCAGTGTGTGTGTGTGTGTGTGTGTGTGTGTGTGTGTGCGCGCGCGCACCTCCCGCCCCCCCCCCCCCCCCCCATCTTTATCCATATATCTGTGGATGGACACTTGGGTTGCTTCCATATCTTGGCTGTTGTAAATAGTGTTGCAATAAACATAGGTGTGCATATATATTTTTGAATTCGTGTTTTCATTTTCTTTGGGTAAATACCCAGTGGTGGAGTTACTGGGTCACATGGTAAATTCCTGTTTTGTTTTGTTTTTTAATTTTATTTTTCATGTTTATTTATTTATTTTTGAGAGAGAGAGCATGAGCAGGGGAGGGGCAGAGAGAGAGGGAGAGAGAGAATCCCAAGCAGGTGGACATCGCCAGCACAGAGCCCAATGCGGGACTCTATATCATGAATCGTGCGATCATGACCTGAACTGAAATCAAGACTCATCTGGACGCTCAACCAACTGAGCCACCTGGGTGCCCCTTTGGGATTTTTTTAAAAGACCTTAAGTTTGTCTAATTGGTTACAGCAGCTACAGTAAATTAATACATTCATCAAAGACAAGGAAGCTCTGAGAAACTGTCACAAGCAAGAATAGCTTAACAATACTTAATTACTAAGTGTAGTATGATATTCTGGATGGGATCCTCACACAGAAATTGGACATTGGAGGAAAACTGAGGATATCTGAATAAAGTATGAACTTTCTTTAATAATAATTTATTTGTATTGGTTCATTAGTTGTGACAAATGAGGGCAGGGGGGAAGAGAAAAAAAGTGTGACAATGTATCACACTAATACAAGCTGTTAAGGGAAATTGGGTGTGGGATACATAGGAACTCGAGCTATCCTCACAGTTTGTGTACACATCTAAAACTGTTACAAAATAAAAGAGATAGTAAAAAAGAAAGAAAAGGAAAAGGTACCTTTTCTAGGAATAAAATGACCTCAGAATATCCACCCCCAGAGCAAGTGTTTCCTAACTTTTGCAACTATGTTTTGGGGGAGGTTTGTCTATTTTACAGGTCTCCTCTGTTCCTTAAGCAGTGTGTAGTCAGCCTTGCTGTTCAAGGCAGATAAGCCGTTGGGGAAACAGATGTATTCAGGTACAGAGGAAATCAGGGCAAGTCACAACACATTCTAAACAAAGTAGCACTTTGGCTTTCTTACTGCTTTCTTTGCTCCCTGAGTAATTCAGCCCAGAAATCATAGGATGGGGCCTAGAAACATAGGTGCCTGTGCTAGGACTCCTTGGAGAAATGGCTGATTCTAGGGCTGGGGTAGAGAAAGAAAAGGACAAGATATGCTGGAAACAAGAAAATAAGGAATCGCTCAAAGAGGTATTACATCTAAAGGATACAGAAGTGACCTTGAAGGAGCAAGCACTCACTGGCCAATTTTTGAACAGTTTGAACATCAAATAATACTCATTATCAAATTATAGCCCACTGAATAAAATAGGAATTCATGAGTTTGCAGTGACATAATAAATGAATGGAGAGAAGAAAAGGAAGAATGGAATTAGAAAAATCAGTTTGGGAACCAGTGTAGTTATCCATGGGTAATCAGTTATCCATGAAATATCAGTAGATGCCAAAACTAATGGGTGAAAATTTAATAAGGAATGTTGTTTATGTAGTCTCAAAATGTCTCCTCACAAAGTATCTATTACTTACAAAGGAAAGAAAAGGAACTTCACAGTAGGAAACCTGGCAGATTCTAACTTTAATCGGGTGATGAAAGCTAATGTTAATAGTAATGGGACAAAATAAAATCAAGCACTGCCTGATAGGATGCAGTGTGAGGACCAGGGCATCATTTCTATGATTCATCTACCAAAATCTATGTAACCTAAATCTAATCTTGAGGAAACAAACAGAGAATCCCAAATTGAGAGATTTTTTAGAAGATACCTGGCCTGTAACTTACAAAATTTTAAAGATCATGAAAGTAAAGGAAAAACTTGATAACTAACTGTTTCAGGGTTAAAGAGATTACAGAAACATGACAATTAAATGCAACCCATGATACTAGATCTGTTCCTTTTGCTACAAAAGACATTAGTGAGATGACTGGTGAAACTTAAATAGGGCATAGAGATTACCTGGTATCATTGTTGATTTGTTGATTTTGACGATTGTATCATGGTTATTTGGGAGAATGTCTTTATTAAAGGAATTACAAACCTAAGTTTTCAGGGATGATGGGACATAATGTCAGCAATTTACTCTCAAATGATTAAAAAAAAGATTCTTCATACTATTCTTGAACTTTACTGTAAGTTTGAAATTATGTTTAAGATTATCTTTAAAATTTTTAAATAAAAGACACTATGGGGGTGAGAGGATGAGAGGGAGAATGTATTCAGAATAGCTCTGATCAACTAAAGATCCCCAGACCTTGAGGAAAATTGAATACATTAAAGGGAAAGACTAAGATCAAATATTAATGCTAGGAGAAAGAGTTCATGGAAAGAATTTTTTCATAATGAAAAAATAATCTTGTAAATAATCTTGGAAACTTTGTATTGAGTGCATTTTGGTATTAATGTTTTCCTTGACTTGCCTCATTGCCAAAGGTGGGAGTGGAAGTTCAGCTCCTTGCTGGGTCATGCTGGGGCGGGGGGGAGGGGGGAATGGGTAGGGAAAGAAAGGAAAAGAAGTGCCAACTGTTACCACTTTGTATCGTCTTGTCCTGCCTAAGTGCTGCCGGGAAGGGTTGACATTTAGCTCCCTGTGGGCCCTGCTAACACCAGAGAAGCACATAGGAGGGACTGTTTTTAGAGGTATGGAAAGAACATTGACTGAGGAGAAACTACCAATAATGAGGAAAAGGGTGAATCTTATGATAGAATTTAGACTATACCATTCTGCTATCCTAGGCTATGATCCTTGACCTCTTAAGGCATGTGGTCTCCTTATACTTTTTGAATTAAGAATTTTTGAAAGGATAATTTTAAAGGACCAGTCAACCCATTGTATTCCACCCAGCAATCAGTATCTAAGTAAGAAATATGATAAGGGAGTTATTGGGTCTTCTCAAAGTTGGAGTTAACATATCAAAGAATGGAAGCTGTAAGACTGTTTCTTCATTAATAAATTCGGTCAAAGGGCAGATTTATGGTTGTGATCAACCTGAAATAACTGTGTTTTTTAATTTCAAAAAAATTGCTGAAAATGACTGTTGTCTCCTATGTTGCTGGTTACATATATGACCATTACTAAACCAACAATACAGCTTTGGTCTGTATTAGTCTAGTTTAAAATTGAAGATAGCTAGAATCTTCAACAATTACAGTAGTACAGTTGTTAAACTATTTTAAAATGGCTGAGTTTTCTTCATTTAAAAGTTGAAACGTAACAATAAGACTAACATCTACCTCTTTGAAAACGATGTGACAAAGAGTACCTTAACATTTTTTTAATACAGTGCTATGTTCTTTGGATGATGGAAGAATTGATTAAAGTACCTGGGGCGTCTGAGTAGCTCAGTGGGTTAAGTGTCTGACTCTTGATTTCGGCTCAGGTCATGATCTCAAGGTTTGTGGGATCGAGCACTACCTGTGACTGCACAGAGCCTGGTTGGGATTCTTTCTCTCCCTTCCTCTTTCTCTTTCTCTCTCTCTCTCTCTCTCAAAATAAATAAACGTTTAAAAAAAGGAATTGATTAAAGTACCTGTAATACATTAGTTTCAATAAATATTTGATGTGAAATGAATGTTGAATAATCCTAAAAAGATTGGAAACTATTGGCATTAATTTCTCTTTGAGTGAGAAGTAAATGTCTTGCCTATATTACTCAATTCCTGTTCTCTACTTAATAGAGAATTTGGGATGTAATGTAAATGAAAGCTACCCGTGTTAATCTTGGATCCAAATCACACAGTAAGGAGGAAACCTAATCATTAAATAGCAAAATCAGTTTCATTTTCTTTGCTGCAGTTTAAAAAATGTAGCATACATTGCATAGCTGCAGTGATCACTGCCCACTTTTATTATTCATTTATTTAAAAAAAATTTTAGTGTTTATTCATTTCTTGAGAGAGAGAGAGAGAGAGAGAGAGAGAGAGAGAGAGAGGCGGAGAGAGAGGGAGATACAGAATCCAAAGCAGGCTCCAGGTTCTGAGCTGTCAGCACAGAGGCTGATGTGGGGCTCAAACCCACAAGCTGTGAGATCATGACCTGAGCTGAAGCCGAAGTCACACACTTAACCAACTGAGCCACCCAGGTGCCCCAGTCACTACCCACTTTTAAAAGGGACTCTTGAAATCTATTACCATTTGAAAAACTCAGATACTAAATCCACTATGCTGCCAGTAGCTGGGGGCGAACTGAGAGTGACTGACATGGTACATTGCCTAGTATAATTCATAGGAGAAATCCTTTTCAGCTCATAGATTTTTAAAAATATTGTTAAGTCCTGTGGCTGGCAGAAAAATAGAAAATTCTGCCTGTTTTTAGCAGAATTCCTCCTTTGCAACCAATTTTCTTTTTATTCAAGCTATCTTCTCCCAACTCCACCCAAAGCCAAGATTGGTACATCTGAAGTTCTAAAATCTGAATTCTTTGCTTTGGCCCATACAGATGTACAGATGTCTTGGTTATAGGAAATGAGAGTTATGTCATGTTCTGATTTCCTGTAGGAGCTGAAATATAGCAAAGTACGACAGTGTGCAATGTATGAAGAAGAATATGGCAGATAAGTTTTTGTTTTCCAAGAAAAGACTTCTTTATCTTAAGAGGTCAATCATCAAAGTACTCAAAGGAAAAGAGGCAGCAAGTACTCTTCTGCTAAATTTTGTGCTAGGATTCTTTGTGATTTTCAGCTAGGTGACCTACTTTAAATATTCTGCGATTGTCCCAGTTTGTGATTAAGATATTGGTAAACAAAAGTTGTGCAAAACTTATGAGGACATCTGTATAATCTATCAAATTTTGTTTTTATTTAAAGGCATAGTTGAGAAAAAGAGGGTAACCTTTAATCATTAAATATTAATAAATCAGCAACTCTAGGGTTTTAAAAAAATTTTTTTAATTGAAGGACCATTTTTTCCTTTAATCATCTTAATTCAATCCATTTGTTTTCCTTACAAATAATAATTACCTGAAACAGCACAGAAAGAAAATAAGGGCCAGGAATACAGGGCATATTTTGGGAGGATATCACCATTCAACCTACTGCAATTGCTTTGTTGCACTTTGCAGATAACTACGTTTTTTACAAATTGAAGGTTTGTGACACCTTGCATTAAGCAAGTCCATCGGTGCCATTTTTCCAACAGCATTTGTTCACTTCCTGTCTCTGTGTCACATTTTATTTATTCTTGCAATATTTCGAACTTTTTCATTATTATATTTGTTATGGTGATCTGTGATCAGTGGTTACAACTTGTTGAAACTTCAGATCATGGTTAGCCTTTTCTAGCAATAAGGTATTATTTGTTTTTAGACATAATGCCATTGCACACTTAATAGACTATATAGTATTGGGTAAACCTAACTTTTTTATGCACTGGGAAACCAAAAAAGTCACTTGACTTGCTTTTTTGTGATATTTATTGTGGTGGTCAGAACCAAACCCACGTTATTTCCGAAGTATGCCTGTAATTGAAATTTGGGGTATACTTAGTTTTGTCAATGCCGTTGGCTATAGTGATACCCACAAATATTTATCTGTTGTAATTCAAAAAGCATGGATTCTTAGAATCCAGTGAATTTTGTAAAGCAGTAGCACTGGTACCTTTGAGGTAAAAACCTAGTCCATTCCTTTTTTTTTCATCCTATCCTCAGATTTCATGTGCCTACAGATTTTGTTTTTAAAATTAAATTTAATTGTTTTTAAACAAGTTTATTTAAACAACAAGGTACTTGACTTGAAGGGAAAACTATCTAGGATTCTGCTCAGGTTATGATCTCATGGTTCATGAGATTGAGCCTGACATCAGGCTCTGCGCTGACAGCATGGAGCCTGCTTCAGATTCTCTTCTCCTCTCTCAAAATAAATAAATAAACTTAAAAAAAAATATTGTCCTACATGTAACATGTACAAAAAAGTTATAAAATTGTCCTTGGTTTCATAACAGCAAATGAAATAAATTAAAATTCTCCAATAAAACAAGGTACAGAATGATTTTATGTTCTTTTATTGTTAAAGAGTAAGAGCAAAATAACTGGAATATAAAGATAAGAGATGAATGAGCATGCCGCTAATGGAGAAAGGAGGTATTTTCACAGGACCAGTATTTTCCCTTATCCTATCTCCATTTGATGTTACTCAAAACATACCATTGGCCATTTAGTTAAAAACACGCAGTATGCTTGTGCACATACACAGTTACTTTATGTACAGTAAGGAAATGGGGAAGGGGAAAATGAAAGAATAGAGAAAACTATACTAGGATGTGGTGGAACCAAATTGCGATTTTCTTTTTTTTTTTTTAATTTTTATGTTTATTTATTTTTTAATTTTTTTTTAACGTTTATTTATTTTTGAGACAGAGAGAGACAGAGCATGAACAGGGGAGGGTCAGAGAGAGAGGGAGACACAGAATCGGAAGAAGGCTCCAGGCTCTGAGCCATCAGCCCAGAGCCCGACGTGGGGCTTGAACTCACGGACCATGAGATTGTGACCTGAGCTGAAGTCGGACCCTTAACCGACTGAGCCACCCAGGCGCCCCATATGTTTATTTTTGAGAAAGAGAGAGACAGAGTGATAGCGGGGGAAGAGCAGAGAGAGATGTTTATTTTTGAGAAAGAGAGAGACAGAGTGATAGCGGGGGAAGAGCAGAGAGAGAGGGAGACACAGAATCTGAAGCAGGCTCCAGGCTCTGAGCTGTCAGCACAGAGCGCAACGTGGGGCTCAAACCCACTAACTGTGAGATCCTGACCTGAGCCAAAGTCAGAGGCTTAACCAACTGAACCACCCAGGTACCCTTCAAATTGCAGTTTTCTAATGGAGAATGTCTTCTTGGTCTGGAGGAACAGAGTTCTGGAGTAAAGTAGCAGGTTCCCTTTTTTGTAGATGCCTCCTGTCTGCTGCTGGAACACACCAATTGTATCTTCATCCTCCATTTACAACAGTGTAGGTGTGTTTGTTTTGTTGATTGGCTGCCCATCAGATCAGAATCTGATCTGCCTCAATGACACACCCTGTTGTTTACAATAGGTTTTCATTAGTTTACTAAGTGGTATATGCCTCTTAATCTTACACTGTGCCACACAACCATCCTGCCCCATCACCTTCAAATATGATCGTTGTTCTCAGTCTTGACTCTTTCCTTGGGCTTTTTGTCAGCCATGGCAAGTACCAGAGTCTCCCCAACTGCTGCTTCACAAAAGAGGTACCGGGTCCACACCAAGAGCATACAAGCAGCACCACAAGAGTGGCAGAAGGAGGCAGCTGCGGTGGAGCGTGCCTATAGATTTTAAAGAGCTGTAGGGACATCCTACTACACTAAAAGTATTTTCACCTGCTTGACCTGGGACTATTTGATAGGGTGATTGATTGAATTGCTCCAAGAAGGATGAGCTGTTAATGTCAGCTAAAGTGACACAGGCTTTAGTGAAAAGGCAGTCACAGCTGTTAGTAACACATTACTTAGCTTTATGATTAATAGAAGTTTATAAGAACATACATTTTTTTAATTTGCAGCTTGGAGTGATTTTGAAATTAGAATATTTTACTTCTGTTACCATTTGAAGCGGTGAAAACATTGATTTTCAGTAGCTACTGTGAAATATATGCTTATTTCTGTGAATGGCAGTAGTACCTTCCCATTGTATCCATCAAGTCAGGTGCTCCAAGGAACACTCACATTCTGTGTGTATCCTGAGACGTAACTTTAGCGAATCATACTGAAATCTTCCAAATTGAATTTGATATCCTAATAGGGAATGACAGTGGAACATGATCTGGACCTTTTGGATTTGCATTTTTTACAGCTGATTACTTCTGATTAAGCCCAATTTGGTCATTTTAGACCAAGTTGAAATTTTTATCTTTGATATCAGAATGTGACAGTGATTGATATCCTGGAGGCATTCTCTATGCTGTAGTTAGTACTTGGTGATTTGGGTCAAAGTTCAAAGTGTGTGTGTGTGTGTGTGTGTGTGTGTGTGTGAGAGAGAGAGAGAGAGAGAGAGAGAGGGAGAGAGGGAGAGAGAGAGGGAGAATCCCTCCCTCCATTCTACTCTTTCTCCCTGTCTACCTTCCTTTTTTATTTTCTTCCCTCTTTATTATATTTCTCCCTTACTCATGACATTTAGATTTTCCTCTTACTCCCCAATGGCCCATTTACTCCACCCCTTACCCCTTCTTAATTTTTTTATTGTGGTAAAATACATTTAGCATAAATTTTACCATCTTAACCATTTTAGGTGTACAGTTGGCATTATATACATTCATAATGTGGAACCATCAGCACCTTCCATCTCTGTAACTCTTTTCATGTTGTAGAACTGCTCTATACTTACTAAACAGTAACTCTCTGCTGGAGTGATGACAATACTGACTCCATCTTTGGTCTTTCATCTTGTTTACGTCTGCTCTGTGACCTCTCTTGGTGCTACGTGTCCCAGGCCCTTTGGAGATTAGTATACATGCCTTAAAAATTCCCACCACATCTGGAATGTGGGAAGGCTTTACTCTGGTGCTCTGTAAATTTGTTAAAGATAAAATAGTTTTTCCCTTTCCTGACACACAGATGTCATCACAAGGTCTGTCAGGTGCATGCAAACCTTCTGAAATGCACATGAACCCTTGACTTCACTACCGTGTCCCCAGGGTCCCCTTGCTGTATAGAATCTGTAGGCTGAGGTCCAGATTTTTTGGGAAATAATTGCAGCTCTGGATCATCATCTGCCCAATCCTCCCTGTCAGTAAGTTACCCTGCATAAAACTCTGTGTGAATTGTATGCATTGCCTGCTTTGTTTTTTTGGTCCCCAAATGCCTTCTCATTTTGGAGGATACTTTATATAGTCCCTCTTCCACTTTCTAATACTCCCCATTCTCCTTGACATCCAGCATTCTTCTTTCTGTCTCTATGATTCTGTCTACTTTAAGCACCTTGTATAAATGGAATTGTGCAATATTTGTCTTTTTGTGATTGGCTCATTTCACTTAGGATAATGTCTTCAGGGTTGTTCATCTGTGTTGGTAGCATATGGCAGAATTTCCTTCCTTTTTGTGGCTGAATAATATTCCACTGTATTCATTTGTCTGTCAACGGACACTTGAGTGGCTTTCACAATTTATCATTGGTGAGTCGTGCTGCTGTAAATTGTCATTGTACCAGTATCTCTTCAAGACATTGCTTTCTCTTCTTTCGGGTATATAGTCAGAAGTAAATTGCTGGATAATATGCTAATTCTATTTTTAATTTTTAAGGAATCACTGTTCTGTTTTCCATAGCAGCATGTACCATTTTAAATTACTACCAGCAGTGCACAAGTGTTCCAGTTTTTTTCACATCATCACCAGAACTTATTTCCTTCCTTCCTTCCTTCCTTTTTCACATCATCACCAGAACTTATTTCCTTCCTTCCTTCCTTCCTTTTTCACATCATCACCAGAACTTATTTCTTCCTTCCTTCCTTCCTTCCTTCCTTCCTTCCTTCCTTCCTTCCTTCCTTCTTCCCTCCCTCCCTCCCTCCCTCCCTCCCTCTCTCTCTCTCTTTCTCTTTCTCTCTCATAATAGCCATCTTAATGGGTGTGAAGTGGTATCTCATTGTCGTTTTGATTTGCATTTTCATAATAATCAGTGATGATAACTTATTTTCATGTACTTACTGGCCGTCTGTATATCTTTGGGGAAATGTCTAGTCAAGTCCTTTGCCCAGTTTCGAATTGGGTTATTTCTTTTTGTTGAGTTTTAGGAGTTCTCTATATATTATGATGTTAATCCCTTACCAGATATATCATTCACAAATATTTTCTCCAATGTTGCGACTTTGTGCATAGTGTGTTTTGCTGCACAAAAGTTTTAAAATTTTCATGAAGTCCAATTCATTGTTTTCACTTTGTTACCTGTGCCTTTGATGTTATATCTAAGAAATCAGTGCCAAATCCAATGTTGTGAAGCCTTTAACCTATGTTTTCTTTTAAGAATTTTATGGGTTTAGGCTTTACATTTAGGTCTTTGACCTATTTTGAGTTAGGTTTTGTCTATGGTGTTAGGTAAAGCTCCATATTCGTTCTTTTGTATGTGGATATCCGGTTTTCCTAGCACCATTTTTTGAAAAGACTTTCCTTTGTCCGTTGAATAGTCTTGGCATCCTTGTCAAAAATTATTTGACCATTTATGTGAAACTTTATTTCTGGGCTCTCTATTCTGTTGCCGTTCTGTCTTTTTTTAAATTTATAGTGTTTTGAAGTCATTAAGTATTAGTTCTCCAGTTTTATTCTTCTTTTTCGTGCTTGTTTTGACTGTTCAGGGTCCCTTGAAATCTGGTACAAATTTTAGGATGAATTTTTCTGTTTCTACAAAAGATACCATTGAGATATTGATAGGATTGCTTTATCTGTGGATCACTTTGAGTTTAATGGATATCATAACAACAGATGATCAAAGCAATCCTATCTATATCTCAATGATATCCCTCCCTCCCACTGCTCACATGTGTGTGCAACTCTCTCCCTAAAATTAAAAAAAAATTAAAATAGCTCCTCATTGTAAACGTATCGTTTATGACTTTTATTTTTATAACATTGACAAATAATTTATTGCTTACTTCAGGTATGCCAAATTCTTTGTAGGAGAAATACCCACTGTTGAAGTTTTAGCTGTTAAAGCTATATATGCAAATAAAACAGGAAGAGAAACATTCTCTTCTTCCCTTTTAAAAACAAATATTGATCTATTTGAAACTGGGTGGCTACAACTATAAAGCATAAGCTCATTCTTACTATTCTAACATTTTGGTTTCTTATTGGATGTTCCTCCTTTAGAAAATAACTGTGAGATAAGTCTGATCTGCTGAAAAATTTCAGTTCTATTTATGACCTAGTGATGCTTTATGCAGTGTTCTCCTGGAATTTACTGGCCTACAGTCTTGATGTGTAGTTTTTTGTATTAAGATGAGTCAGTTTTCAGCATTAATAATTCCATGGTAAGCTACATGGAGAATAGTTTCTGCTTAAATGAAACTATTGAAACTAATGAAACTATTGTCTACAAATCTAATAAAAGTGAAGACACATCAGTTCTTAATAGAACATTCTGTAGAGATTCTCTTGACTTAGAACTGTCATTTTTCTCTTCCTTAGTATTGGCTACTGTGTTTTGTTGTATATACATACTGCTTATTTTGATACAACACTCTTATAGGTTAGGAAATATACAACTTAGTACAAATTTAGAAAACAGGCCATTGAAATTATCATTTATCAGAAATATTTCTGACCATCAGTGTTGCCTCTGTATGTATGAGCCATAAGGTAACCCTGAAAAGTATTTATAAGCTCAATCAAGGTTATTAAAGTCAGAGGAAAATTAATATTCAATGCTTCTACTCTTTTATTTCTCACTTGATTTAACTTAGAAGTGCTTTAGGACCTTGGCCTACTTTAGTACTGTTCATTTATTGGTAGTTAATTATTAACTGATTAATTGGGATTTGGTATCAACTATTCTGTGTTAACCAGTTTGTTTATCATATCCTACTTTTCAGTTTGTGGATATATAATTGCATCAAGGCACCAATTTTATTTTGTAAAGCATTTTTTCCTTAGTGAGGTGTAAATGTAAGGTACAGTTAGTTTACTTCTCCATAGCCATGAAAGAACCAGGGCCAAATGCAGAAACTCATCTAGCTATGTTTAGCATCCATACTAGATATTAATAGTGTTTAATTTTTAATTCATGTTGTTGATGTGCCACATGGCATATATCTTTATGCATGGTACATAACTAAGTTTCCTCTCAAGACTTAATAGAACCATTGCATTTATTTTTATTTATTTTTTTCAGTGCATTTTTAATGCATGTGTTTATACTGTTTTATACATTTCACCGTGCTTTCATATTGTTTATATTTCTCTTATCTTCAGAACAACCCTGAGAAATTAATAAACATTACCTCTAAGTAATTGAGTTTCATCAGGATTGTTTTGTGTAGACAGAAATTCAGGTCTCTTGATTTTTTGTTAATCCTCTGTCTGGTCCTCTACAAAGAGAACAGTAAAACATCTCATGATAGTGGATGTCAAACTACTATACTAGTAGTTCCTTATTTGTACAGCATTGGCAAGTGTTAGAGCACTTTTTGTTATATTGCTTTTATAAAGAAAATTAGCAAAGTGAAGTTCTTGTGTTATTATACATATTATTGTTTCCTTTATTAGATTCATACATTAATTAGATACAAAGTACTTCTGTATGCTAGGTACTGGATTGCTTACTGAAGTACGAAAATAGTCTCTGCCTTCAAAGAGGATCAGGCCATAAGGCACTGTTGGATGACTTAACAGCTTGTGGGAAATGTATTACAAGCTGTTTGCTGAGGGCACTGAAAAACATTTTTGTTTTTCCTGTTAAAGAGGTAAAGATGTGACTTTGCACTATCCTTTTTCCTGCCTCGAATACAAAGAGAATGTCAGCATCTACTACAAGTGGCTTTGAAGCAACAAATCAACACACTTAATGGAGGAAAAAGATAGAGACTTTGTCTTTGATGATCTTCTTGAGCCTCAGTAATGACCCTAGACTAGTACTTCTAGACTTCTTATCTGGGGAAAAAAGTTAATGCCATATTTGTTTAAGTCACACACAAGTCAGATTTTCAATTACTTATAGTAAAATATTTTTTCTCTCCTTCTGTCTCTGTCTCTCTTGACTTTTTTTTTTTTTTAACTTTCCTTTAATGGAAATTTAGCATACACACTAAAGTAATGATAGTATAATGAATCTGCATCACTCAGCTACATTAGTAATCAGTATTTGGCCAACCTTGTACGTTCTTGTACTTCCTCCCTTACCAAGTTAAGGAATTCTATAATAGAAGTATGTGAAGATATTATGGAAGCACAGGGAATATAGTGACTAACTTGGCCTGAAGTGGAAGTAGAGGCTGATCAGGAAAGTCTTCATAAAGGAAGTGACATCAGCAGAGTCTTTAAGGGCAGGTAAAGAATGGAAGAAAGAGCATTGTTAGTGGCATTTCTAACATGTATAAAGGGTCTTTAAAAAACATGATATATTCAAAGAATGGAAAATAGATTATTGTGGCTATAGAGTTTATGAGAGATGAGTGACAGTAGATGAATCTACAGGGATGATTTGGTGCCAGAAAAAGCATTGTGTATCACAACCAAGAAATTTGAAACTCATTATATAGGTACCAAGAAGTGAAAGTATGATTAAGTCTTGGAAAAATAACACTGACTGTAATATAGCCTTTGATTTTGGAGTAGGGGATAGAGAAGATGGTAAAACTGTGCTAATGGTTCAAATGATAGAAAGGCATTTAGTGATAATTGTAGTGGGCTTGGGTCGGGGAGAGATAAACTTTAAGAGCTATTTTAGAGGATGAATCAACATGATTTGGTGCCTGGCTGGGATATGGAGAAAGGAGTCAGAGTTGCAGTGACTTGAGTAGTGACATACCAGAAGGCAGGTTTGGGATAAGCACAGAAGATGAACTTGGTCTGTTAAGTTTGAAGTGCTGATAGTACATTCAGGTAGAGGTATCCAGTATGCCAAGTGGAAATATAGGAATGGACCTTAGGAGAGTGTCATACTAGAGAGTTCCACAACTTGTCTTTCCTGTCACATATGCCATATGCCACAGGTGTATATACACATACACACACATTCATATACACACACACACACACACACACACACACACACACACGCTAGTTGATCCTCTTTATTCATGGCTTTCATTTTTGCAAATTTATCTCCTTGCTAAAGTTTATTTGCAACCCCCAAATCAATAATTATGGTGCTTTCACAGTCATTTGTAGATATACTCAAGAGCGGTGAAAAAGTGAATTACCTGGGGGCACCTGGCTGGCTCAGTCAGTGGAGTGTGTGGATACTTGATCCTGTTCAAGCCCCACGTTAGGTACAGAGATGACTTAAAAAAAAATGAGTTGCCTGCTGTGTACATTTTTAGCTGAGGTTGAACAAGGTGACATTTGCCTTCTTGTTTTAACTCTCATACTGTAATCTCGTGTTCTTTTTGCAGTCTCCTTAGTGCCACATTTTTCATAATTTTTGTGCCTTTTTGGGGTGATTATTCTGTCCTCCAAATGTGCTGAAGTGATGTGTAGTGTTACTAAATACAACAGGGTTGTGATATGCCCTATGGAGACTATATGTGTGTTAGATAAACTTTGTTCAGTCATGAATTATGCTGTTGAGTTCAAGTTTAATGAATCAACAATATATATTAAATAAGATGTTTTTTACACAGAAATACACATAAAACAAACTTTGTATAATGATCGGTCGGTGAAAATGTAATCAGAGGCTTATAAGAACTTAACCCTGTATTTTCATTTTCTGGAAGCAATAGAAGCACAGTATTCACTGATTCATTGTTTGTGGGAACTATAGAACATAACTACTACAAATTCTCACAAATATTGAGAATTGGCTGTGTATGTATATAAAATCTGCTATTTTTTTAATGAATAATTTTTACATTTGTACAGTACAGACATTAGCCCCAATGTATGGGTAAGATTATGATCACAAGAAATATAGAACTCTCTCTTCTTGTTGAAAAATAAATACATACCAGACAAAAACAGTTTGCTGTTTTAGATCAGATAGATGAGTCTATATTCCTTCCCTAAGCCAGCGGGGTTTTTCATAAAATGGAGTATTGAAGAAATTCAGCTGACATTGGCTGACAGCATCTAAATGATCATCTGCAGCACACTTGAGCATACGTGGTTGTCAACATCATATTCTCGGGCTGCCAGCTTCTTTTATAGCTTGGTGTTACTCTCTTTAGCAAGCTTGCAACATTTTCAGTCCCTCTTCTCTGACAGAAATTTATTTTACAATGATGTTTATGTGTGAGGGGATTTCATAATCGAAGACGAGTGTTTGTGCGTTCTGTCAGTTTGCTTGAATACAACATTCAAAAGGGTTTTTTAGCCTTGCATTCACGAATGTTGGTTCATTTCAGTAGGGGCATTTTAAAATGACAGGTATTATGTGAGAGTGAGAATTACCCATATCTTCTGACATAACATCAGTGTTATCTTGAGAATTAATATTCAGCTTTGTATCTCACTTTTTACTGTCTGCAAACCTGAAAGCAAGGAATTGGCGTTTATAGAGTCAAGGACAAGAAGACATACAACTCCATGCAAATGACTTTTAACACTCCAAGTACTTCTGTGCTTTGTCAGCAGGTATCTGTTTCCTAATCATCTTTCTTTTTGATAAAGAAGATATGCCTTGGGTTGTTATTATCTTATGCAGCTATGTAGTTAAATATATAAAATAAAAATGATACAGAACTCCATTTAGAGATGATTCAGTTTGGGTTGACTGATTTACTTGTGCTGCTTATGCTTCTAACTTGATCTTCTTCTGACTAATTGTGTGGTCTTCTAGCTAACGTATCAGAGTGAGTGTTCTCTATCTTCACTGTAAGCAGTAGATTTTGTCACTAAGTGTAGTTCAGGGATGACAATTATTTTTCCCTCTTCTTATTCTTGGTAGGTGACCTTAATCTTCACTTTTCGTATGGGAATACCTCATAGATTTGTTCTTCGTCTGCACTATGACTAGTGTATTTAAGTTTCAAGATTGATATTCTTTAATTATCCTGCATTCAGAGAACAAAACATTTACAGTTGAATTCCTCTGTGAAATGAACATTAAGCTCACTATATTTTTCAGTTTCTTCTGCTGACTTGGAATAATCTAATGTTCTAATAATAAAGATTATTTAATAAGGTCGACTAGCTCTTGACCTACCTGAGTCTATGTGAGCTTATCCAATTTCAGCAAACTGTCATGCAATATAAAGATTATAATTTCAGGATTTTATATAAAGTTCTTCAGTACATGCTAATTAAGCATGAGTATTTTCTTAAACCTGTAAGATTACAGGGCATTAACTAAAAAATGAAAATATCTAAACTAATGTCTCTCTAATGCAAGTGTAAAGTAGTATCTGTAAATGGCAACTATACTGTATAGTTTCAGAGAAAATTGTTTCAAAAGTCTGGTGATTTATCAGCTGTGGTCCCTAAACCTTTTTTTTTTAAAGGATGGTAACATTCACGAGTTTATATTTGGTGTTTACTATCCCTCCAGACTTACTATACACATTTCACTTCTAAATGTGTTCATTTCCATCTCTATTTTTACTCAAATACTTTCATTTCTTCTCTTCAACACTCTGAACAATTACTCCTCAGATCAAGACCTTTTTTCTCCAAAGAAACACTGAAATCCATCTAGTTTCCCTTCTTGCCGGCTTTATGTTTATAACTTACTTGCTGCTGTGTCATTAGTTTGCTTAGTTTCATTTTTGTTCAGTGTAACAAATATCTCCCGCTTGCTTGTTGTGGTGATGTGTGAGCTTGGCGGGTAGGGAAGCATGCTCTGAACAGGCTTCTCAGAGGAAGTGATCCTGGACCTGAATCTTAAGAACAAGTAGGAATTGCCTATGCGTGCAAAGGTTGTGAGGATATATTGGCAAAAGACCAGCGTGAGAACACATGAGATTCAGTGTGGCTGTGGTGTGATGAAGTGGGAGATAGGAAGTGAAGCTGAGGAGATAGGCATGAGCAAGGTCATTGAGTACTTCACATGCCACACTGTCCATTTATTCTGTGGGTGAACTTTAACTTCATTCTATGGATAATAGTCTTTGAAAGGTCTGACATATGATGGTGAATGATGTGGCAGGATTTTCATTTCAGAGGGATCATTTTGGCAGCAGTATAATAATTGACTCTGAAGTAGGATAAAAGTGGACTGGTTAGATAACCGAATTGGTTATATTGAGAGATAGTGACCTGGATTTGGGTACTATTGATTGGGATGGAGTTGAGAAAGTAGTCTTAGAAAGCATTTAGAGTAAGAATCAATGAGACTTGAAGGTGATTGGTGAAATGTAATTATTGCTGGACTTTTCATGTGTCTAAGTGGCTATGGTGCTGTTAACCAGAACAGGGAATTTAAAGAAGGGATCAATTTTAGGAAGAGATGAAAAGCTCAGTTTTGAACATGCTGAGTTTTTACCTATGGTATATTCAGGTGGAAACATCCAAAAAACCCAACAGGACATGGGGGTCTGAGGCTCAGGTGAAAGATCAAAATTAGGAGTTATGTGCAGGGTCCTCCTAGTCCTGCTGGGAACTCTGAGAATGTGGGCAAAAAAGCTGAACCCAAGGAAAGAAGGAAAAAAAATGGAACCCAAGATGGAAATGAGAAGGAAAAGCTCTATCTTTCCATAATTTCTCTTAAAGAAGGACAATTTGATCTTTTCTATATCCTCAGTAACACTTTGAATAGTATATTATGTAGAAGATACTCAGTAAATGTTTGCCACTTATTTTGTTGAACTGGAAAGCATCTCATTTACTTAGAGATTTATTTCATATTATATCTAATTTCATGACTTGACAAGAAATACTTTTTAAGTAATATTTTTTAAACATTCTAATTGCAGTACAATTAGCATACAGTGTTATATTAGTTTCAGGTATGCATTGTAGTGATTTAACAATTCTGTGCATTACTCAGTGCTCATCATGATAAATGTACCCTTAATCCCCAGCACGAATTTTACCCATTCCCCCCTACCCACCTCCCCTTAGGGTAACCATCTGTTCTCTAGTTAAGAGTCTGTTTCTTGGATTGTCTCTTTTTCCATTTGCTTGTTTTATTTCATAAATTTCACATGAGTGAAATCATATGACATTTGGCTCTGAGTGACTTATTTCACTTAGCTTTATACTCTAGATCCATCCATGTTGTTGCAGACAAGAATTTTATTTATTTATTTATTTTATTTTTTTTTTTTTTATTTTTTTTTTTAGAGAAAGCACAAGTGGGAGGTGGAGAGAGAGAGAGAGAGAGAGAGAGAGAGAGAGAGAGAGAGAGAGAGAGAGAGAATCCTAGGCTTGGGACTTGATCTCATGATCCCAAGATCATGACCTGAGCTGAAATCAAGAGTCGGATGCTTAACCGACTAAGCCACCCAGGCGCGCCAGGAAATTTATTATTTAAAAAAAAAAAATTTTTTTTTCTTAATGTTTTTATTTATTTTTGAGACAGATTAAGTGACTTGATCAACTTTTTCACATTTATATAGAACTCCAAAATTCACTCTCTTAACTATCAGTAATGTTTGGGCCAAAAGACCATATGGAAGTCTCCTCTTTGGGTTCCATTGTGAGAATTATTCTAACCCAAAGGCACTGCTATATACTAAATTTTGCATGGTCAGTCTTATGTACATTAGCATAATAATTGGACACCTCTGTTCCTGAGTAGACTAAGGCTTTACTTAATTCTTTTCATCTTTCTGGGCCAGTATTTCTTTATTTTTCTATTAGCAGTTTGGATTACATGGTTGCCAAGTTGCTTCAGGTTCTAAAATCTTGTAAATCCATTATTTTGAAAACTCAAAAACTGGTTCCTTGGAGTCTACTAACAGGTTTTAGAGATTCTCAGGATAGATGACTGGGTTTAATGACTCGACTGAAATTATATGTAAAATATGATTCATGTATGTGCCTTTTTCAGGAGATGCAGTTCATAGCTTTCACTAGAGTCTCATAGTTTTATATATCTCACCGCTTACCCTTTACCCAGAAGATTAAGAACTTAGTTGTAGAAATATTTTTGCATAATGTAATGAACTACAGTACTTCATGCAATCCTATCCTGTGTAGTTATCTTTAACAAAGGTATTGTTGTTCATTGAAAGTAATTTTTTGTGGTAAGGTTACTTTTCTGGCTACTTAAACAATAGTACTTTCTAAACTAAAATACCTCTTAGTTATGTCATCACTTAAAAACAAGTCCACTAAATAGAATGTGTAACAGTTTGACTCTGCCTAAAGGTATGTTAAAGAATGCTCAGTTTTAAAGTATGACTCAGATAACCTTCACTAATATGTATTTCCCACTTTCCATCTTCCTGTAGGAAAAGAATATTTGAGGTCCACTCCTAAGGAAAGAAAAGGAAGCAATGACATAATGCCTAGAGTTGGAACCAGTTAAACTGGGTTTGTACGTTTTCTTTTCATGATGTAACACATTTATTGCAGTGTTAAATCTCTTTTTATCAATGTCTTGTCTTATTCCAGCATCAAATCTTATAATTTTGAAACTTGCCTTGGTATGGAAGAGACAAAGATGACAAAGACATGCCCCTTTCAAAGTATTTGCCATGTTTCTGTGACTAGGAAAGACAGAATGCTAAATTGCTAGATAATAGTCTCATTTTCAGATGAGAAGCTTTGAGAGGTTTGGTAAATTGCTCAAGGTCTAAAGCTGTTAGATAGGCTGGGATTCAAATTCAGATTTGTTGACTCAAAACCTCATTTGCCTTCCATTAGGTCACAATGCCCCTCATTTTATTTCAGTTTAGTTGTTGCACAACTGCTGATAAATGAATTTGAGGACCAGGACCCCATGCATTTAATTTCACGAATTTTTCTGATAAAGTAAAAGGAGAAAAAAAGCATTCTTTATTTCCCAGAAGTTAAAGAGATTAGAGAAGGGAACTCAGTATATGCCAGACCGTCAAAGGGCCTTTACATGAGCTAGCTCCTTTAATTCACAGTATTCACTTGGTATTATTCCTATTTTAAAGAAGAGACTGAGGATCAGAGAAATAAATAAATTGCCCAAGATCACATATCTAGTTAAGTAACGAAATCAGAATTGAAACCCTTTCATTTGGAAAGTTTAGATAGGGTTTGTATCATGCCTATTGACTTTATTTTTTTTATAAAGACTTTTTTTTTTAAGTTTATTTTGAGAGAGAGAGAGAGAGAGAGAGCGCGTGCAGGAAAGGGCCAGAGAGAGAGGAAGGGGCAGAGAGAATCCCAAACAGAGTCCTCATGGTCAGTGCAGAGCCCAACACAGGTCTTGAACTCATGGACTGTGAGATCATGACTTGAGCCAAAATCAGAGTTGGACATTTAACCAACTGCACCACCCAGTCACCCGCCTGTTGACTTTAAATTGAATATCACACAAGCCAAATGAATAGCTGTACAGTTAAATCTGGAGCCCCTTTTGCTGTTTGTATCATTTTTTTTTTTTTTTTAGTGTAATAATGATTTCAGGAATAGAATTTAGTGATTCATCACTTACATATAACACCTAGTACTCATCCCAACAAGTGTCCTCCTCAATGCCCCTTGCCCATTTAGCCCATCCTCCCCACCCAACACCCCTCCAGCAAACTTCAGTTTGTTCTTTGTAAGAGTCTCTTACGGTTTGTCTCCCTGTTTTTTTTTTTTTTTTTTTTTTTATTTTTGCTTCCCTTCCTGTATATTCATCTGTTTTGTGTCTTAAATTCCACATATGAGTGAAATCATATTTGTCTTTCTCTGACTTATTTCACTTACCATAATGCACTCTGGTTCTATCCAAGTTGTGGCAAATTGCAAGATTTCATTCTTTTTGATCGCTGAGTAATATCCCATTGTGTATATATACCACATCTTTATCCGTCCATCACTCAGTGGACATTGGGCTCTTCCCATACTTTGGCTGTTGTCAATAGTGCTGCTGTAACATTGGGGTGCATGTGTCCCTTTGAAACAGCACACCTTTATCCCTTGGATAAATACCTAGTAGTGCAATTGCTGGGTCGTAGGGTAGTTCTATTTTTGATTTTTTGGGGAACCTGTGTATGTTTTCCAGAGTGGCTGCACCAGTTTGCATTCCCACCACCAGTGCAAAAGGGTTCCCCTTTCTCCACATCCTCGCCAACATCTCTTATTGCCTGAGTTGATTTTAGCCATTCTGACAGGTGTGAGGTGGTACCTCATTGTGGTTTTGATTTGTATTTCCTTGATGACGAGTGATGTTGAGCATCTTTTCATTTATCTGTTAGCTACCTGATGATGTCTTCTTTGGAAAAGTGTCTATTCATATCTTTTGCCCATGTCTACACTGGATTATTTGTTTTTTGGCTGTTGGGTTTGATAAGTTCTTCATAGATTTTGGATATTAACCCTTTATCTGATATGTCATTTGCAAATATGTTCTCCCATTCTGTCACTTGCCTTTTAGTTTTGCGAATTGTTTCCTTTGCTGTGCAGAAGCTTTTTTTTCTTGATGAAGTCCCAATAGTTCACTTTTGCTTTTGCTTCCCTTGCCTCTGGAGATATGTCAACTAAGAAGTTGGAGCGGCCGAGGTCAAAGTAGTTTTTGCCTGTTTTCTTCTCTAAGATTTTGATGGTTTCCTGTCTTACATTTAGGTCTTTCATCCATTTTGAGTTTATTTTTATATATGGTGTAAGAAAGTGGTCCAAGTTCATTCTTCTGCATGTCGCTGTCCAGTTTTCCCCACACCACTTGCTGAAGAGACTGCCTTTTTTCTATAGGATATTCTTTCCTGCTTTGTCAAAGATTAGTTGGCCATATGTTTGTGGGTTCATTTCTAGGTTCTCTATTCTGTTCCATTGATCTTTGTGTCCATTTTTGTGCCAGTACCATACTGTCTTGATGATTCCAGCTTTGAAATACAGCTTGACGTCTAGAATTGTGATGCCTCCAGCTTTGGTTTTCTTTTTCCAGATTTCTTTGGCTATTCAGGGTCTTTTGTGGTTCCAAACAAATTTTAGGATTGTTTGTTCTAGCTCTGTGAAGACTGTTGGTGTTATTTTGATAGGGATTACATTGAATATGTAGATTGCTTTGGGTAGTATCAACATTTTAGCAGTATTTGTTCTTCCAATCCATGAGCATGGAATTTTTTTTCCATTTCTTTGTGTCTTCAATTTCTTTCATAAGCTTTCTATAGTTTTTAGTGTATAGATTTTTCACCTCTTTGGATAGGTTTATGGTTTTTGGTGCAATTGTAAATGGGATAGCTTCCATGATTTCTCTTTCTGCTGCTTCGTTATTGGTATATAGAAATGCAACCGATTTCTATACATTCATTTTATATCTTGTGACTTTGCTGAATTCATGTATCATTTCTAGCAGTTTTTTGGTGGAGTCTTTTGAGTTTTCCACATAGAGGATCATGTCATCTGCAAAGAGTGAAAGTTTGACTTCCTCCTTGCCATTTTGGATGCCTTTTATTTCTTTGTGTTGTCTGGTTGCTGAGGTGAGGACTTCCAACACTATGTTGAATAACAGTGGTGAGAGTGTATAGTCTTGTCATGTTTCTGACCTTCAGGGAAAAGCTCTCAGTTTTTCTGCATTGAGAATGATATTAGCTGTGGGTCTTTCATATGTGGTTTTATGACCTTGAGGTATGATCCTTCTGTCCCTACTTTCTTCAGGGTTTTTTTTTTTTTTTTTTTTTTTAATCAAGAAAGGATGCTATATTTTGTCAAATGCTTTTTAGCATCTATTGAGAGGATCATGTGGTTCTTATCCTTTCATTTATTAATGTGATGTATCACATTGATTGTTTTGTGGATATTGTATCAGCTGTCATCCCAGGAATAAATCCTACTTGATTGTGGTCAGTACTTCTTTTAATGTATTGTTGGGTCTGGTTTTCTTGTATCTTGTTGAGAATTTTTGCATCCATGTTCATCAGGGAAATTTGTAGCTCTCCTTTTTAGTGGGGTCTTTGTCTGGTTTTGGAATCAAGGTAATGCTGGCCTCGTGGAATGAGGCTGGAAGTTTTCCTTCCATTTGTATTTTTTGGAACAGCTTTAAAAGAACAGGTGTTAACTCTTCTTTAAATGTTTGGTAGAATTCCCCTGGAAAGCCGTCTGGCCCTGGACTCTTGTTTGTTGGGAGATTTTTGATTCCTGATTTGATTTTACTGGTTATGTGCCTGTTCCAATTTTCTATATCTTCCTGTCTCTGTTTTGGTAGTTTATATTTTTCTAGGAATTTGTTCATTTCTTCCAGACTGCCCGTTTTATTGGCATATAATTGCTCATATTATTCTCTTAATATTGTTTGTATTTCTGCAGTGTTGGTTGTGATCTCTCCTCTTTCATTCATGATTTTATTTATTATGGGTCCTTTCCTTTTTCTTTTTTATCAGTCTAGCTAGGGGTTTATCAGTTTTGTTAATTCTTTCAAAGAACCAGCTCCTGGTTTCATTGATCTGTTCTACCTTTTTTTTTTTTTTTTTTTTTTTTTTTTTTTATTTCCATATCATTGATTTCTGCTCTCATCTTTATTATTTCCCTTCTTCTGCTGGTTTTGGGCTTTATTTGCTGTTCTTTTTCTACCTCTTTTAGCTGTAAGGTTAGGCTGTGTATCTGAGACCTTTCTTCCTTCTTTAGGAAGGCCTAAATTGTTATATACCTCCCTCTTATGACCCTCTTTGCTGCATCCCGGAGGTTATGGATTGTCATGTTTCCTTTTTCATTGGCTTCCATGTACTTTTTAATTTCCTCTTTAATTTCTTGGTTTACCCGGTCATTCTTTAGTAGTTATCTTTAATCTCCAAGTGTTCATGATCTTTCCAAATTTTTTCTTGTGGTTGATTTCATTCCATAGTGTTGTGGTCCAAAAATATGCAAGGTATGTTTTCTGTCTTTTTGTACTTGTTGAGGGCTGATTTGTGTCCCAGTATATGATCTGTTTTGGAGAATGTTCCATGTGCACTCAAGCAGAATGTGTATTCTGCTCCTTTAGGGTGAAATGTTCTGAATATATCTGTTAAGTCCATATGGTCCAGCGTGTCATTCAAAGCATTGTTTCCTTATTGATTTTCTGCCTAGATGATCTGTCCATTGCTCTAAGTGGGGTGTTGAGTCCCCTACTATTATGGTATTATTATCAGTGAGTTTCTTTATTTTCATGATTGATTTACATATTTGGATGTGTCACATTGGGAGCATAAATATTTTTAATTGTTAGATCTTCTCGGTGGATATAACCCTTAATTATGATATGATGCCCTTCTTCATCCCTTGTTACAGTCTTTATTTTAAAATCTAGTTTGTCTGATGTAAGTATGGCTACTCTAGCTTTCTTTTGATGACCACTAGCTTGATAGATGGTTTTCTATCCCCTTACTTTCAATTTGCAGATGTCTTTAGGTCTAAAATAGGTCTCTTGTAAGCAGCATGTAGTTGGGTCTTGTTTTCTTATCCATGCTGATACCATTTGTCTTTTGATTGGAGTGTTTAGTACATTGACATTTAGAGTGAGTACTAAAAGATATGAATTTAGTCCTATTGTGTTGCCTATAGAGTTGGTATTTCTGGTGATGTTCTTTGGTTGTTTCTAGTCTTTGTTGCTTTTGGTGTTTTTTTGCTTGTTTGTTTGTTTGTTTGCTTTTGTCTTTTCTCCCATCAAATGATCCCCTTAACATTTCTTGCAGGGCTGGTTTAGTGGTTACAAACTCCTTTAGTTTTTGTTTGTCTGGATAACTCATTATCTCTACTTCTATTTTGAATGACAGCGTTGCTGGATAAAGAATTCTTGGCTGCATCTTTTTCTGATTCAGAACTTTGAATATATCCTGTTACTACTTTCTGGCCTGCCAAGTGTCTGTGGATGGGTTTGCTGCAAACCTGATCTGGCTTCTCTGATCCGTTAAGGACTTTTTTTTTTTTCCCTTGCTGCTTTCATAATCCTTTCTGTGTGTGTGTATTTTGTGAATTTGACTATGATATGTTTTGGTGATGGTTTGTTTTTCTTGAATCTAATGGGAGTTCTCTGTGCTTCATGGATTTTGATGTCTGTGTCCTTCCCCAGATTAGGAAAATTTTCTGCTATAAACCTTCTGCCCCTTTTTCTCTCTTTTCATCTTCTAGGACTCCTGTGATTCAGAGATTATTCCTTTTTAATAAGTCACTGTGTCCTCTCAGTCTTGTTACGTGCTCTTTTGCGTTTGTTTCCCTTTTTTTTCTACTTCATTATTCTCCATAATTTTGTCTTCTATATTGCTGATTCACTGCTCTTATTCATCCATCCTTGCTGTCCAGGCATCCATTTGATCTTGGTTATAACATTTTTAATTCCATCCTAACTTGACTTTACTTCTTTTATCTCCACAGAAAAGGATTCTATGTTTTTTTCAACCCCAGCTAGTATTCTTATTATTGTGGTTCTAAATTCCAGTTCAGACATCTTGCTTATATCTGTGTTGATTAAGCCCCTGGCAGTGATTTCTTCCTGTTCTTTTGGGGTGAATTCCTTTGTTTTGTCATTTTGGAGGAAGAAAAAAATAAAATTAAAAAAATTTAAAGCAAAACAAAAATTCAAAACAGGAAGCTAGATCCTAGGTGTATTTTGGTCTGCTTGTTGAAAGAAGCTTGATAGAATAGAGAAAAAAGGGAAAGAAAAGAAAGAAAAGACAAAAAATTAAGAAAACATTTAACAATTTTAAAATGTATAGAATAAAATAGGATAAAATGAAATAAAATGAAAGAATAAACAATTTTAAAAAATAAAGTAAAAAAATGTTTAAAAAATTTAAAAAAAGAAAATAAAAATAATTTTTTTCTTTCTGCATCCGAAAAAAGAAGGAAAACAACAAAAACAAAAACAAAAAAATTTAAACAAAAACAGAAGTATAAAAAACGAATAAATGAACCAGCAAACAGAATGAAAAGCGAACGAAGTTACTACATCCCATTTCCCCTAGAACTCAAACTATGAAGCACTCTATAGTCTGTACACTAAGCAGGTAGAGGGACTTGTGCTGGTTTTCTAGGGGAAGTGCTCAGAGGGGGCAGTTGGGTGGGGCTTGTTGTAATGCCTCTGCTCTCCAATAGGTGGCACTGCTTAGCTCACTGGGGTGGGTCAGTGTGGTGTGCCTGCGCCTGCTGGGGAGAGGTGGAAACGGCTTCACCCATCTCCCTAGCCTCTGGCACCTGTCCTTTATCTCAGGTTTCCATCCACTCCCAGCCTCTTACCCTGTTCGTGTCCAAGCCATCCACCTGGCCAGAGTTTTATCTCAGTTGGGGCTGTGTTTAAAACCCCACACTTCAGAGACCCCTGTGGCTTGGATCTGTGCAGACTCTCTGTGGGAGGGTCTCACCGAACAATGGGCCCTGCCAGCTTGCCTCACAAATCGTTCCTGCCATCACACAGTGGCAGAGGTTCAGAGATGATGGCAAATCACAACACAGCCAGTGCCACGTTTCACTGCACTCTGGCATCTTTGTCCCAATACCAGCAAATGTGGCTGCTCTCTAGGGTCCACTGGAACCATTGCCTGTGGGGAGGTCATGTAGCCTCTACCAAATGCTCTCCTAGCAGGGGAACTGCTTCTCCCTGTGTGGCACATGGACCCCTCAGACCACGTTGCCAGCTTCTGGGACTTCACCCTATTTCCTCACCAGAGCACAGCTAGGCACCAAGCTTTGCAACTTCAGAGTCTGCATTCCACAGTTTATAGAATCCTGGTGGTATTGAAACCCTCTCCTTTCCGTCAGTGGTTTTGGGGAACAGATTTCTTGTTCAGTCTCCTGTGAGTGTTTTCACTCTTTGTCTTTCTCTCCAGAAACTTTCGGGGGAGTGTTTTTTTTTTGTTTTTTTTTTTTTTTGCACTCTCCCCCTTTCTCTGTCCTCCACAAAAACAGCTCCCTACCCTCCACGGCTTTTCTCTCCCCCAGTTCACCTGTGCAGAACTGCATACCTGCTGAGTTCTGTGGCTAAAGTTATGCAGATTGTTGTGTTAATCCTCTGATCAATTTCCTAAATGTGCAAAATGGTTTGGTGCTGATATAGCTGCATTTCAGGGATGAGACAAGCTGAGGGTCTCCATGCTGCTCCACCATCTTGTCGCTCTTAGTATCATTCTTAATTGAACTACTAGAAGTTAGGTCATTTTTCCAAAATAATATTTACATATTTTTAAAGAGCTTTTCATTGTCACCAGTTTGAAAGGTAATTGTTTAAGCTATGGTGAAGAAAGCTTTTAAGCTCACAGAATGGCGAACAGCATCACATGCCGGAAGAGATTTTGCTGTAGTCAGGTCTTGCCTGCCCCAAGTTTCCTACTGACTTTTCCAGTCAGCAGGTTCCCTGGCCTACCTTTGGACACCTTTTATGAGATGAGAAGTTTGAGTTGATTTCCCTAAGTCTCTTATAACTGTAATGTTATCCTACCAGTAAGTAGAGTTTTTATGTCTTTCAAATGTAAATATTAAAGAAATTTTAGAGGTGGAAGGAAGTCTTTAGTGGTCAGCTACTGGAATCCTCCCATATGACAGATGAAGAAATGGAGACCCTCACCTCTGTGTGACACTTTAAACATTTAGAGCTCTTTCACATACATTAACCTCACCAAAATCTTGTGTATTAAATTGTATCATCATTATTGTAGAGATTAATTCGTCCATGGTCCCTTAGCTGGGCGTTGTATCTATGAGCCTCACCAAAATCTTGTGTATTAAATTGTATCATCATTATTGTAGAGATTAATTCATCCATGGTCCCTTAGCTGGGCCTTGTATCTATGAGCCTCACCAAAATCTTGTGTATTAAATTGTATCATCATTATTGTAGAGATTAATTCATCCATGGTCCCTTAGCTGGGCCTAAAGTTTACCATGTTTGCTTTAGTGGGATTAATTATACTCTGTGATGAAATCCTGTTGTGTGAAAAAGTGACAACTCAGTGATTTGTAAAGCAAGTCCAAGCAGGAAAAGCAAACATTTCCAAGTATGAAAGTGGTAATGAACTCAGCAGTATAAATAGCAGAAATAAAGAAGGAAAGAGGTGGCAAAAACTAAGGTCTATGAGCTGAGTTAATCTTAGTTTTCATTTATTCCTGGATTAGGAGTAAGCATAATTGACTTTTAGTATTCTTGTGTTTATCAGTAGTGTAGTATTTGAGTTGCTTTATCCTTAACAAAATAACTCAAATAGAAACTGTACTTTGTAATAACATACTTTCAAAAATATTGTAGGTGAGCTAGAGGAACTTAAAACAGTTCATTCAAAAGGGTATCCGCAAAAAACAAATGAACAAGTAAGTGTGGGAAACTAAGCTTTATACACAGTTATTTATTTCATTGCCTTTAGTGATGTGGGTTTTTTTTTTTTTTCTTTTCTTTTCTTCCTGTTTCTGCTCTGTAGTGTGGAGGTATCCTTTCAAAATGTTACCTGTTTCTAGGCTATTGACCTGGCTGTGCCAAACAACAAATTGCTTTACCTTGGTTCCTTCTTATCCTTTTCTTCCCCTTCCTTCTTTTTATTTATTTAAAGTTTTTATTTAAATTCCGATTAGTTAATTTCAGGTGTACAATTTAATGATTCAACCTTTCCATAAACAACACCTGGTGCTCATCACAAGTGCACTCCTTAATCTATAAAATCTATTTAACCTACCTCCCCTCTGGTAACCATCAGTTTGTTCTCTGTAAGTGTCTTTTTCTTGGTTTGCCTCTCTCTCTCTCTCTCTCTCTCTCTCTCTCTCTCTCTCTCTCTCTCACTTTCCCCCCTTTGTTCTTTTGTTTTGTTTCTTAACTTCCACATGTGAAGAAATCATATTGTATTTGTTTTTTTCTGACTTATTTAACTTAGCATAATACTCTCTAGGTCCATCCATGTTGTTACAAATGGCAAGATTTCATTATTTTTTATGGCTGGGTAATATTCCATTGTAAATATACATACCACATCTTCTTTATCCATTTATCAGTCAGTGGACACTTGGGCTATTTCCATAATTTGGTTATTGTAGATAATGCTGCTTACCTTTGTAACTTTCTATAAACAATATATATATTTTTTTAATTGGAAAGAAAATTGTCTTAAAACTAGTATATGGATGTTAGTTTTTCTTTTACAGTTTTGTTCACCAATTTGTTCTTCCTTTAAAAGGAGCCCATTTGTAGATTGCATGGTATTGTGGTGCTTTCTCTGTGGATATGAAAATTTGATCACTAACAATTTCTATTTTTCATTCTATACTAAATTTGTTTTTAATTATAAACTATGTTCTATAGAACTTATAAATTGGAGCAGGATCTCTCATATGGTTCTAATCAAAAAGGACAACCATAAAGGATGGAGTAAGTGTATTATAAAATTTGAAAGTAACAGTGTAAGATTTGGCTTAAATTAGAGAGGAAGAATGTTCTTGAGATCTTTTTTTCCCTGAGAGTCCTTTTAAAGATTCTCTTGCCTAGCTGCTGATATTCTTTCCACATGCCCTGTCCTACCAAGTTCTGCCTTACAGCGCACTCCCATTTGCACTCCATTGCAGACCCATGGAATTCAGAGAAATGGCATTTGTGGACGACTTGAATAGTCTGGTGTTTAATTTTCAGTTTTGTGTCTGATCTCAAAACGTGTGCAAGGGCTTTTTTTCAGTTGTTGCTTTAAGATTCTTTAAAGGAAAAACCAAAAAGGTCACTTTACAGTAATGTATACTTAATTGTTTTATGGTAAGTCAGGAGCTAGTCTCCTGGAAACTTCCAACACCTGACATAAACACTTTCATTAAATTGTGCCTAATATAATATGACTGTGTTTTACTTGCCCAGACTATACTAAGGACTACAATTAGTTTCTCATTGGCCAGCTGTGATTTAATGGTCGTAATAAAGTTATGATATTTAACTGAGGGCTTAGAATTTTTAAAGGTGACTGAGTTTTTTCCTGATTTGTGTTTCCCTTGTTTGGCATTAGAGCTAAAGAGCCAGGCTCCCAGGCTGGTGTCACATTCATATTAAAACATTCCCTTTATACACATATGGTCCATGGGATTCTAAAGGCATGGTTTTAATAGATTAAGTCTTCTGTTGTTTTTTTTTTCAATGCTTGTTTGTTTTTGACAGAGTGTGAGCAAGGGAGGGGCAGAGAGAGAGAGAGAGAGAGGGAGATACAGAATCCAAAGCAGACTCTAGGCTCTGAGCTGTCAGCACAGACCCCATTGTGGGGCTCAAACCCACGCACTGAGCAATCATGACCTGAGCTGAAGTGGGATATTTATTATTTTTTTTAATTTTTTTTTTAATGTTTATTTATTTTTGAGACAGAGAGAGACAGAGCATGAACGGGGGAGGGTCAGAGAGAGAGAGAGGCAGACACAGAATCTGAAACAGGCTCCAGGCTCTGAGCTGTCAGCACAGAGCCCGACGCAGGGCTCGAACTCACTGACCGTGAGATCATGACCTGAGCCGAAGTCTGCCGCTTAACCGACTGAGCCACCCAGGCGCCCCCGAAGTGGGATATTTAAATGAGTGAGCCACCCATGTGCTCCAAGCCTTTTGATTTTTAAGCTAATTATTTCTGTAAAGAGATAGTTGAAATACTTTTTTTTTTTTTCAGTCTTATTGACAAATCTAATACCACTAAATAAAAGTGTTTTGCCATGGCTTTTATTTAATATTAATATAGATTTGAGTTTTCTATGGAATTTAGTTGCTGTGCCAGGGTGCTTTCTAATATAAGATCAGTTCTTAATAGATGTATGGAAATATGAGGAACTTTCAGATGCTTTTTTTAAGTGTATTTTTTAAGTTTATTTATTTATTTTGAGAGAGAGAGTGATAGCTAGAGCGAGGGAGGGGCAGAGACAGAGGGAGAGTTAGAGAGAAAGGGAGAGGGAGAGAGAGTGAGAGATTGAGAAAGAGAGAGAGAGAGAGAGAGAGAGAGAGAAATCCCAATAGGCTCCTCACTGTCAGTTCAGAGTCCGACATGGAGTTTGAATTCACGAACTGTGAGATGATGACCTGAACTGAAATCAAGAGTCAGGTATTTAACCGACTGAGCCACCCAGGAGCCCCTCAGATGCTTTTTAATGTCATGTTTAGTAAATCTCAGGGCAGCAGTGAGGAAAATACAAAGATGTTGATTTGTGTGTGTATGTATGTGAGTGTGTGTGCATATGTGATCTAAACACCAAGGAAATGTAAGAAATTTATTTGACTTGCAGCTTTCTCAAAGTTTAACATGGCAGTGGAGTTATAAGAAAATATTGATTAGTTTTCCTTTTCCAAATGTATTGTAATTTTATATCATTTATATTTTAAAGAATTAAATGAATTGATTCATAGTTTCTTAAACCAGAAATATAGGTGATAAAGGTGAGTTACTGAATCTGTTGGCCTACATTTGTAAAATCAGTCCATCTGTCATTACCTAGATATTTGAATTTTTATCAGGAAAAAAAAACAGTATTACACCAGTATAGTTAATTGAATATTTGTTGGCATATATATGTGCCACATTTTTTCATTTCTCAAAGTGAGAAGATTGGATGATTTTCATAAGTATTCAAAAATTATTCTGCTGTATGAAATTGAGAGTATTGTTAAAATGGATAATCATTTGTTCTCTGGTCTTTTTTTAAGAGAAGCCATCACTGAAGAAAATTTAAACCAAAGGCTGTTAATTGCAACCAGAGTTTTCTGTGAACACTGAGTTTGAAATTAAAATTGTATGAACTCTATTGCTGGCTTTGCTCATCCTTATAGATAAACAACATTTCAGTAAAAGATAATGTAGTCTGAAATGTTGCTAGTTTGCAGGTCTTCTATAGGACATGTGAAAGATTGCAGAAGATTTGGGGAACTCTAGATTTTCCATACAGGGTTAAAAAGAAAGTACTTTATCATAATGTGTGAAGCCTTGAAAACTGGCTTACTTTTTATTCTTCAGTAATCCCAATACCACATGTTTTATAAAATTAAAAATAACAGGCATCATTTTGGTAGCATGAATGCTGGTTCACAGACTTTTTAATAGAAAAATGTAGAGAATGTCTGATGTTATAAAGGGAATAGAAATCTTATATAATCCTTATAGGCTGAGGCCTGGTTATTTCAAATAGGGGAGAGTGCTGTTATCTAAAGATCATCTAATCAAAACTAATAAGTAAGGTCAAATGTTCAGAGCCCCATAAAAACATCACATAAAACCAATAGCAGAGACTATTGAAAGCCAGCCCATACTGTTGGAAGCAAGAATTTAGAATCCACTTGACTGTACAGAAATATTTTGTGTTCCTTGTTAATTTTGAGACAATAAATATGTAACAGAAGCCCAGAATAGGAATAGGTTTTAGAATAGGAAGAAGCTTTGAAGAGCATTTAATTATTTCCTTTCATATTATAAAAAGAAACTAAGAGTACGAGGTTAAATTACTCAGCATCAACTAAGCAGTGCCAGTAGTAGAACTAGAATATTGTTTTTAAACTATCAAATAATTGACCATGGAATTTCAAAAATTGTAATGGGAAATGATGGTTATTATTGTTGCTGTTAATTTAAAAACTTTTACATATGGTAAAATTGACTTTTTTACTTGTTCTGTGAGCTTTAACACGTGCAGATTCGTGTAGCTCTCACTACAGGTAGGGTACAGTCAGTCCTATCACCCTGGAAAACTGTTTTAAATTGCCCCTTTTTGTTCAGAACCTCTCCCTACATCCAGCTCCTAACAACTGTTAATCTGTACTAATCACTTTAGTTTTGCCTATTCTAGAATGTCATATAAATGGAACTGTGAAGTCTTGTGTGTGGTTTCTTTCAGTTTAATATTTTTGAGATTCATCCATGTTGTGTATATGAATGCTTCATTCTTCTTTTTATTGTCACTCACTGTTAATGAACACTGAATTGTTTGCAGTTTTTAGCTATTATAAATAAAGCTGCTGTGATCATTTTGGGGGGTTTTTGAGAAAAGGGAGCAAATTTACTTGTGTGTATCATAGAAATGCTGATAGTGAACTCTTAAAATAATTCACAAAGATAATTCACTTTTTACTTTGAAATAATTATAGGTTCACAGGAAGTTGCAAAGATAGTACAGAGAGGTTCTGTGTATCATCTACCCAGTTTCCCCTATTAGTTAGATCTTATATAACTATAGATTAATGTAAAAACTAAGAGGTACATATTGGTATAAAGTTAGTATATGGTTATTTGGCATTTTTATCAAGTGTGGATTCATGTAATCAAGACTGCAATCTCACCACAAAGATTTCCCTCCTTGAACCCCTTTATAATCCCTCACACACGCACACACCCTACTCTCTACCATCCCTCATCCCCCACCCCCGGCAACCACTAGTCCATTCTCCGTCTTTCCAATTTTATCATTTTGAGAATGTCATACAAATAGAATATAGAATGTTATATAAATAGAATCATGGGTCTTTTTTCACTCAGCATAATGATTTATCCATGTTGTAGTGTATGTCAGTAGTTCATTCATTCTGTTTTATTACTGGTACAGTATTCCATGGAATGGATGTACTATAATATGTTTAACTACTCACTTATATAGGACATTTTAGTTTCCAGTTTGGGGCTCTTGCAAATAAAGGTAATTATTGATATGATAGGACATAAGTGGGCCATTTTATTTTTTGTTTTCTGTTTGTTCCCTCTGTTTTTTATTTCTTTTTTTCCTACTTTCTTGTAGGTTATTTGAATACTGTTTAGAATTCCATGTTAATTTACTGTAGTGTTTGTATGACTTTTTAATGGTTGCTGTAGATACTACATTGTATATTCTCTTCATTCCTCAAGGATATTTTTGCTGGTTGAAGAATTCTATGTTGACAGTTCTTTTTCTTTCAGCATTTGAAAAATATTGTACCAGTTCCTTTTGACCTCTATGGGTTTTGATGAGAAATACACTGACATTCTAATTGTTTTTCTCCTATATAGATCAAGGTAAAGGTTTCTTTCATGCTACTTTCAAGAATTTTTTCATTGTCTTTAGTTTTCATACGTTTGTCTATGCTCTCTCTTGGTGTGAATTTCTTTGGGTTTACACTGTTTGAGATTCCCAAATATGAGAACTTTTCAACCATATTGTTTTCAAATACTTTTTCAGCCCTGCTCTATTTCTCTTCAACTTCCAAGACTGAAGACATGAATGTTAGAACTTTTGTTATAGTTTCATAGATACCTGAGGCTCTCTGTTCATTTGTATTCAGTATATTTCCTTTATGTTGTTCAGATTTGGTAACTTTTCTTATTTTATCTTTTAGTTCACTGATTCTTTTTTTCCCCTCTCCTCCATTCTGCTGTTGAGCCCATCCATTGGCTTTTTTATTTCAGTTGTTATAATTTCAGTTCTGAGATTTCATTCTTTGTATCTTTTATTTCTTTGCTGAAACTATTTTTTAGATTTTCTGTTTTCCATTTGTTTCCGGTGTGTTAGTAAGTACTCATTGAAGCATTTTTATCATTACTGCTTTAAAATCCTTGTGAAATAATTCTTAAATCTGTGTCATTTTGGTATTGGCATCAGTTAATTGTCTTTTCTCATTCAAGTTGAGGTTTTCCTGAATCTTGGTATGAGAAGTGGTTTTCAGTTAAATCCTGGACATTTTGGGCATGATATCATGAGACTTTGCATTTTATTTTAATCATCTGTTTTAGCAGGCCTCTTTTGATATTGTCCTGACTGGGTGAAAGGGTGTTTTCTCATTATTGCAAAGTAAGAGTATAAGTGCAGGGTCGAATTGTTGGGTTATATGGTAAGTTGTTTGACTTTCAAAGAGGCTGCTAAACTTGCTGGCAAAATTTTACATTCCTACTAGCAATGACGTGAGCATTTCGTATGTTCTGCATTAATTCATCCTGTAGTCATTTCTGCAATAATGAAACTATTCTGTATCTGCACTCTCCCATGCCTTAGTCACTAGCCACTTGTGGCTGTTGAGCAGGTAAAATATGGCTAGTGCATCTGAGGGACTGAATTTTTATTGCAGTTATCAAGTCAGATTTAAATGGCTATATGTGCCTAGTGGTTACTGTATTGGATGGTGCATCAATATTAGCTCTATATCCTCACCAATATTTAGAATTGTTAGTCTTTCAAATTTTAGTTCTTCAATGAGTATTAAGTTCTTACTGTGGTTTTAATTGTTTTATGTGCATAGTGACCACTTAGTTTTTATAATGATGTTTTTAAAATAGCAGAAGTTTTTAATTTTGATAAAGTACAGTTTATCAGGCGACTAAGGTCCATAAAATGTCTTCCTGTGTTTTCTTTTTGAAGTTTTAAGATTTTACATTTTCTCTTAGGTTTATGGTATGTTTGAGTTAGTTTTTGTACATATACAAAATATGTGAAGTAAAGACAAAATTCATTTTCATTCCATATGAATATCCAATTGTTGAACTTCCTAACAATTGAATTACCTTGGCACCTTTAGGAATTAGTTGATTTATAGGTCTATTTTTGGGTTTTGTATTCTATTCCATTTTTCTATATGTTTATCCTCGGGCTATTACCAAACTGTCTTGATTGCTGTGCTTAATAATAATAATTCTATAAATCAGGGGTGCTTGTGTGGCTCAGTTGGTTAAGCATCCGACTCAATTTTGGCTTAGATCATGGTCTTGAGGTTTGTGAGATTGAGCCCTGCAACCAGCTCTGTGCTAGCAGCATGGAGCCTGCTTGGGATTCTCTCTCCCCTTCTGTCTCTGCAGAGCCTCATCCTCTCTGTCTGCCCCTCCCCCGCTTGCACGTGCTTTCTCTCTCAAGTAAACTTTAAAAAAAAGAGAAAAAATTCTAGAAATCAGGTATTTTAAGTATTCCTACTTTGTTCTTAATTTTCAAAATTATTTTGATCATCCTGTTCATTTGGATCTTCATACACATTTTATAATTAGTTTGTACATTTCTACAAAAAACCTCTGAGATTTTGATTTTAATTGAATTGAATGTATAGATGAATTTGGGAAGAATAGTCTTATTAATAATACTGAATCTTCCAATCCATAAATATGGTATATCTCTTCATTTATTTCAGTTTAGTTGGTCCTGGCAGTGTTTTGTAGCTTTCATTTTACAGGTCTTGTACATATTTTGTTAGGGATAAACCCAGGTGTTCCATGTTTTCGATTGCTATTATAAATGGTATTTAAATGTTTAAAACTTTCTAGTTGTTTTTTGATAGATATAAAAATATAATGAGTATATTATACACACACACACCCATATACCTTGTATTCTACAGTCTTCCTAATCACTTAATAGTTTTTGTATTTGTTTTCTAGATTCCTTAGGATTTTCTGTATAATCATGTCTCTTATAAAGATATCTTAACTTCTTCCTTCCCCATCTTTATGCTTTTCATTTCTTTTTTTTGCCTCATTACACTAGCTATGAACTGCAATGTAATGTCGAACACAATGTTTATTATTTATTATTATGTCAGTATTTTACAGATGCCCTTTATCAAATTAAGGTAGTTCTAGACTATTCTGAGTTGTCTGAAATTTTGTTATGAGTAAGTGTGGAAATTTGTTAAATATTTTTCTGTGTTTATTGAAATGATCATATTGTTTTTCTCCTTTATTCTGTTAAATGATTAATAACATTGATTTTTTAAAAATGTAAAATCAACCTTGCATTCTTTCTTATGTATTGCTGAATTTGACTTGCTATTTTGTTAAAGATTTTTGCATCTATGTTTGAGAGAGATATTGATGTATACTTTTCTCATAATGACTTTTTCTGGTTTGGGAATCAATCTAATGCTTGCTGGCCATATAAAATCAGTTTGAAAATGTTCCCTCCTCTACTTTCTAGAAGAATTTATGTAGGATTGGTATTACTTCTGTCTTTATATGTTTGATGGAATTCACCAGTGAACCATTTGACAACTGGAGTTTTCTTTGTGGGAACATTTTTAAAGTACGTATTTAATTTCTTGAATAGATGTAGGGCTATTTAGGTTATCTGTTACTTCCTGAGTCAGTATTGGTAATCTGTCTTTTAAAAAATTTGTCCATTTCATCTTAGTTGTCAAATTTATTGGCATGAGATCATTCATAATAGTCTCTTGTTTCGTCAGTGTCTCTAGACTCTTAAGTAATGTTTCCCCTTTCATTCCTGATATTGATGATTTCTGTATTTGCTCACTCAGTGTAGCTAGAGGTCTGTCAGTTTCGTTGATTTTTTTTTTTTTCCCCCCACAGAACCTGTTTTTGGTTTCATTCAACTTTCTCTGTTTTCAGTTTTCTATGTTATTGATTTCTGTTCTCTGTTAGTGTCTACTTATTTTGGTTTAATTTGTTCCATTTTTTTGTAGCTTTTTATGGTGGAAGCTTAGGTCATTGGTTTTAGGCCTCCCCTTCCCACCCCCAAATATAAGCATAGAAAACTATAGATTTCCTCAAAGCACCTTTTTATCTGCATCTCAGAATTTTGATAGGTTGGGTTTTCATGTTCATTCATCTCAAGATATTTTCTGATTTCCTTTGTGATTTCTTCTTTGGTCCTTGAGTTATTTTTGAAGTAGGTTGTTTAATTTGTAAATGCTTGAAAATTTTCCAGATATCTTACTGTTACTGATTTCTAATTTAGTTCCACTGTGATAAGGGAATGGGCTGTGTATAGTTTTGATTCTTTGATTTATGTATTTATTTAAAAATTTTTTTTTAACATTTATTCATTTTTGAGAGACAGAGTGTGAGTGGGAGAGGAGCAGAGAGAGAGGGAAACACAGAATCTGAAGCAGGCTCCAGGCTCTCTGAACTGTTAGCTAGGAGCCCGATGCAGGGCTCAAACTCATTGACTGCAAGATCATGACCTGAGCTGAAGTCGGACACTCAACTAACTGAGCCACCCAGAGGCCCCTAGTTTTGATTCTTTTAATTGTTAAGACTTATTCTTGGCTCAGCTGGTGGTCTGTCTTCCTAAATGTTTCATAGGCAGTATGAAAACTTATATTTTGCTCTTGTAGGTTGGAGTGTTCTATAAATATCAATTCAATTGAGAGTACTGTTCAAATCTTTATCATTGCTGCACTTCAACTGTACCTATTCTTCCAGTTACTGAGAGAAATGTTGATGTCTCCTACTGTATTTGTATACTTTTTTCTCTGCTTAGTTCTGTCAGTTTTTGCTTCATGTATTTTGTAGTTCTGATAGCCTATACATATATATTTAGAATTATTCTATCTTCTAACTAAAAAAAAATGTCTATTTTGTGTGTGTGTGTGTGTGAGAGAGAGAGAGAGAGAGGAGAGAAAGAGCACACAAGCGAACAAGGGAGGGGCAGAGAGAGAGGGAGAGAGAATCCCAGGCAGGAGAGAGAATCCCAGGCAGGCTCTGTGCTGCCAGATAGGCTCCATCCCACAAATGGTGAGATCATGACCGGAGCCCAAATCAAGAGCTGGATGCTCAATCCATTGAGCCACCCAGGCACCACTCCCCCTACCACCTTTTCTTTTTGAATTTTTTCTGTAAGTTTGTTTTTGAGACAGAGATGCTAGTGGGGGGCGGGCAGAGAGTGAGAAGGAGTGAGAGGCACAGAATGAGCTGTCAGCATAGAGCCTGATGTGGGGCTTGAACTCATGAACTGTGAGATCATGACTGAGCTGAAGTCAGACACAGCCAACCTCATGAGCCACCCAGGCTTCCCTCTTTTTTAATTTTGAGGGAGGAGGGGCAGAGAGAGAGAGAGAGAGAGAGAGAGAGACAAAGAGAATCAATCCACTCAGCACAGAGCCTAACACAATGCTCCACACCTGGCTCCACCTCGCAACCCTGGGATCATGACCTGAGTTGAAATCAAGAGCCAGACGCTTAACCAACTGAGCCACCCAGGCGCCCCCGTAGAATTATTTTATCTTCTAAATGAAGTTTACCCTTGATTATTGTGAAATGTTCCTCAATATCTTTGATAATATTCTTTGTTTTGGCTTTTGTATTGTCTGATATGAATATGGCTATTCCAGCTTTCTTAAGATTTTGGTTTACATGGTATATCTTCTTCCATGCTTTTAATCTATTTCCTTATTTTAGTGTGGGATTCTGATAGCATATCAATATATGCAATATATATTGATCTTGCTTTTTTATCTGGTTTTTAATTGGAATATATAGAGAATTAACATGTAACATATTTATTAATGTGGTTGGATTTAAATCTATCATCTTGCTGTTTGTTTTCTATTAACCCTTCCTTTAAATTAATTATACTTTTCCATTTAATCTTCCCCGTTGGCTTATTCCCCTACTGGCTTATTGTTTGTTTTACCTTTTTATTATTTTTTCTTAGTTGTGCTCTAGGATTTATACGATGCCTCTTTAGGTTACTACACTCTGTTATCAATTATATCACTTCTCATATAACGTAAGACCTTTTTTCATTGCCTTGTGGTCATTTTTTCTTTCTGACCTTCACTTAAAAAAAATTTTTTTTTAAAGTAACATCTCTACCCAATGAGGGGCTCAAACTCAATGACCCCAAGATCAAAAGTCATATGCTCTACCAGCTGAGCCAGCCAGGCACCCCAATGTGTCTTGAAGTTCACTAATCTTTTTTTCAGCAATGCATGTACTGTTGCTTGTCTCATTCAGTGAAATTTTCATTTTGGGTATTTCTCTCTTCACCATGTTCCTGTTTTCATTCTTGAATATGAAGCATACTTGTAATAGTCCTTTCAATGCCTTTGCTCCATGAATTACATCATGCTTGTTATTTCTAGGTCTTTTTCTGTTTACTGCTATTTTTCTGGTTTATGTGTCACATTTTCCAGCTTCTTGGGCCAGTAGTTTTTATTTTGCTTTATTTTAGTTAGTTTAGTTTAAAGTAGGCTTCACGCCCAGCACAGAGCCCAGTGCAGGGCTTGAACTCACGACTCTGAAATCAAGATCTGAACTGAGATCAAGAGTTGGACACTTGACCTACTGAGCCACCCAGGTGTCCCCTTTGTCCACTAATTTTTAATTGAATGACAAATATTTGCAAATTTTACATGTTGTGTTCATGATTTTGTGGCATTCATTTAAAGAGTATTGGACTCTTTCCTGACAGGCATTATAAATCACATATTAGTTTGATTGTTTTCTAGGCTTTCAAGCTTCTTTCAGGTGGGATTATAGTAGCTTTTATTCTAGAGCTACTGTCCCCCTCCATCTGTGGTGTGGCCTTTCTGGGGTCACAACTGCCTTGTATATTCAATGAGGGAACTTGTTGAAATCTTGACCCTCTTTCAGCTCTGAGAAGGCTTTGTCTTACTACTCCCTGGTAACTTTCTTTCCTTAGAAATTCTTGTTGGCTGGTCTAAAGAAATTTTACCCTTCTCATCCACAGGTTTTTATTTAGCTAAATACTCTAGGGAACTCTCATTTAAATTACTGGAACTCTTTCTTCTCTGGAACTCTGCCCCATAAATTCTAGCCACCTTGGCCTCCTTGTACTTTTTTCTCTATCTCAAGTCACCAAGATTGCCAGGTTCTGTCTGGGTTCCTCCTCCCTGCTGCTCAGGAGTGGTAAATTGCTTCTTGGCTGAGAGCCTTGGGTGATGGTAGGGCTTGCCTTGTTTGCTTCTCTTTTTTCAAGGATAACAATCCTGCACTGCCTGTATCTGAAAATAGTCCTTTCCTATATTTTACCGTGTTCTAGTTGATTGCATTGGGGGATTATTCTAGACTGCTTAATCCCTCATGGTCAGAAATGGAAGTTGAACCATTCTAAAATAAATTTTAATACTTAACACCTTTTAAAACTTCTGAAGTTCTCAAGCAATTATTTTTTTTTACCCAGTGTTTAACCATTGATTTCACTTTTCCTCAGTATTGTTATTAATGATCTTGTATCAACTGTAGGAATGTTTATTTATTTTACAATTCAGAGTCCGTTACAAATTTTAAATCAGAACCTGACCCAAGGAAATGATTTATCATACCTCATAAATTTCACAAATTAGGAAAATGAATTTTTGATTATGTAAAAATTCTCTCAATATTATGGGATGGTCTTTTTATTTTTTATTTTTCTTCATTTTATTTTTTTACTAAAAAAATTTGTTTAATGTTTATTTATTTTTGAGATAGAGCGAGCAAGCACAAGCGGGGGAGGGGCAGAGAGAGAGGGAGACACAGAATCCGAAGCAGGCTCCAGGCCCTGAGCTGTCAGCACAGAGCCTGATGCTGGGCTTGAGCTCATGACCTGAGATCATGACCTGAGCCAAAGTCGTATGCTTAACTGACTAAGCCACCCAGGCACCCTTGGGATGGTCATTTTAAATATAAAATTATTATTTAACACTTAAGTAGAAACATGAAAGACTAATGGACTGATGAATAAATCAGTTGATGTAATGTTTTAAAATATAAATTCTATCATTGTAGAGTATAAACATGTTCGGTATACTTTAGTCAGGAACTGTCGAACATTATCTATAAAGAGCCAAATAGTGTATATTTTAGACTTTGTGGGCCACATGGTCCCTGTCACAGCAACTCAACTCTGCCTTTGTAGTATAAAAGCAGCTATAAACAGTATATTAAAAATGAGCTGGCTGTGTTCTGATAAAACTTTATTTCTAGACAACAAAATTTGAATTTCATATAATTTTTACATCTCAAATTTTAGCATCTTTTGACCTTTTTCCCCAACTGCTTAAAAATGTAAAAGCTATTCTTACCTTGTGGGCCTTACATAAGCAAATGGCTGGCTGGTCGCATTTGGCCCAAGGGTCATGGTTTGACAGTCCCTGCTCTAAATGATTAAAAAGCTCCCAAGTAAGTTGTAGGATTCTTAGCAGACTGTAATGTTTTAATTCCAAGTGACATTTTTATTTGAACTGTTGTCTACTATTAAATAGCAAAGTAAACAAGATCACACAATACTGAGCCGATGGTGCTTTGACAGATTTTTGGTGTCACAGGTTATATCAGAGGTTCCTTGGGCATTTTGCATAGTTAGAAAACTAAGTTAAGAATTTAAAATAAACATTATTTTATTGTTGTCATTATATAAGAATTAATAAATAGGTTTAAAATCAGGACAATTTTCACATTTTTAAGGAAGTATACCTGACGTGTGCAATAGGTGAATCTATATGTTAGTTTCAGGTATACAACGTAATGATTCTATATTTGTATATATGGCACAAGGACCACAATAAGTCTAGTTAACATCCATCACCATACATAGTTGCAGAATTTTTTTCTTGTGTTGGGAACTTTTAAGATTTACTGTTAGCAACTTTCAGATATGCAATACAGTATTATTAACTATGATCACCGTGCTGTACATTACATCCCTATTATTTATTTATTTTATAACTGGAAGTTTGTACTTTCTGATCATGTTCTTTGAAGGGTGTAGTAATCAAGAGATTTTTCTCACAAATTCTTAATTGTTTGGATAAATTAGAAACTTTTTTCCATGAACATTATAAGCTTATTTCTGTCTTTTGACATGTATATCCTCTGTCTAGAACATTCTAAATCATTCCATGTTTGGCTCATTTCTTTCAGTTGTAACTTGAACATCATCTACTGAGAAGCCTTCCTTGATGCACTATCTAAAAGTATCTACACCTTCCTAATCTCTCTCTAATACCCAGTTTTATTTTCTTCAGAGCATTTACACTATCTGAAATTAGTTTATTTATTTATTTGTCTCTTTCTGTATTACAATGTAAAATCTGTGAAAGGAGATCTTGCCTCTATTATTACCTCTATCTCTAGAACAGTGCATTTCATTATGTGGTTGGAAAGATGAATAAATGGAAATATCTCTAATGCATGATTTGTAGAAATATTCGGTATGCTAACATGTATTGTGAATTGCTAAAAACGAATATAATAACTTTACCCCAATTTATTTCACTACAGAACTACTTCCTCTTTAAGCATATAGCTGTATTAGCCTTTCACTGAAAACATTTTGGAAATGTAATAGGGTTTATTGATACATTTAACTTTTTCTTTTTAATTTGTAATAATTTGAAATTACACACCAGTTGTAAGAATAATTTTTTCCTGAATCATTTGAGAGTAAGATAAAATTATCACAATCAAGAACTCAATATTGATAGGTTAGTAACATTGAATCCACAACCCCATTCAAGTCATACAGGTTGTTCTGGAATTCAGTGGTGAAAATCCCTAACATTTGCATTTGTATTCTTTTTAATTCCTTGATTCATCTTTAAATTCACATGTGTAGAGGAGATGCCATAGAGCCTAGTGGAAAGTGGTATTTGAGGTGATATTTCTAATCAGATTTGGAGTTTGAGTCCTATTAGACACATTCGGATTTTTGTTGGAATCTTAGAAGGGTCCTTCCTGTCTTAGAAGTAACGACTGTAAGGCCTAAGGGATTTATTCTAGGATGGAGGACAAAGTTGAAGCATACCTTCCCTAAAACCAACCATCCACAAGTTCAAGATGATCAGCCAGTGTTTAAACTTCCTATTAGAAGAAAAATCAATGCACTTCAAAGGAAGGTAACAAAACACAGAGTTTCTATATCATATCATCCATATTGTCCAGTATACAATCAAAAATTATCAATCATGTGGGGCGCCTGGGTGGCTCAGTCGGTTAAGCGTCCGACTTCGGCTCAGGTCATGATCTCACGGTCCGTGAGTTCGAGCCCCGCGTCGGGCTCTGTGCTGACAGCTCAGAGCCTAGAGCCTGCTTCAGATTCTGTGCCTCCCTCTCTCTCTGGCCCTCCCCCGTTCATGCTCTGTCTCTCTCTGTCTCAAAAATAAATAAACGTTAAAAAAATTTAAAAAAAAATTATCAATCATGTGAAGAACTAGGAAAATATTATCCATAGTTTAAAAAAAAAAAAGGAGTCAATCCAGATGTTAGTTAAGTGACAATACCTTTAAATGAGCTATTATAAATATGGTCAAGAACTTAAAGGAAAAGGAGGACATAATGAAGGAAAATACAGACTTTCTCTGCAGACAGAAGTAGAAACTATTTTTTTTTTAAATAAAAAGGGAATTATAGAACTGGAAATACAATACCTGAAATTAAAAATTCACTCGATAGATTTAATGGCAGATAAGAGATGACAGAAGAAAGGGCCTTGATAGATCAGTAGAAATTATCATATTTGAAGAACAAAGAGGAAAAAAGATTAAAACAAAACAAAACAAACAAAAAAACCCAACCAAACAGAACCTTGGTGACCAGTGGGATTATAAGCAGTCAAACTTATGTATATTGAAAACCAACATGGAAAAGAGAGAAGATGGAACAGAAATTTTAAAAAATAGACTGAAAATTTCTCAAATTTAACAGAACACTAATTTGCAGAGCCAAGAAGTTCAGTAAACGTTCCCCCCACCCAAAGTAAATGAAAACTAAATCTAGACACATAATATGGTTACACTCCTGAAAACCAAAGATAAAGAGAAAATCTTGAAAACAAAAGAAATAATATTAATGACTGCTGACTTATCAGAATAATGGAAGCCAAAAAAACTATGGAATGGTATCTTGAAAGAGCTGTAAGGAAGAAAGAAAACCTTTCAACGCAGAATGCTATACTTAACATAAATGTTATTCAAAAATGAAGGTGATTCAAAAAAATTAGACGATTCATTGTCAGCAGACTTGCTGTGTAAGAAATAATTAAAGTTTTTAAGCTGAAGTGCAGTGATATCAAATGGAAAGTCTGTTCTACAGGAGAACTGAAGACCGCAAAGAATGATAAATATGAAAAAATATCTTATTTTTTCTTCCATTACTGTTTTTTTTTTTTAATTTTTTTAATGTTTATTTATTTTTGAGACAGAGAGAGACAGAGCATGAACGGGGGAGGGTCAGAGAGAGGGAGACACAGAATCGGAAACAGGCTCCAGGCTCCGAGCTGTCAGCACAGAGCCTGAGGCAGGGCTCGAACTCACGGACCGCGAGATCATGACCTGAGCTGAAGTCGGCCGCCCAACTGACTGAGCCACCCAGGCGCCCCTTCCATTACTGTTTTTAAAAGAAAGCTGACTTCTTTTTTTTTTAACTGACTTCTTAAAAGTTAAAACCATTTTATTATGGGTTTATAATATAAGTAGAATAACATGACAACCATTAACAAAAAGGGTTTGTAGTAAATGGAATTATACTACTACAAGTTTCTTATGCTTTGCATGATATTTAGTATTAGCTTTAAACTGTGGAAATTTGAGGGTGCATATTATAATTCTTAGTGTCACCCTCCCCCAGCACAAAGAATTATAGAGCAATTAAAGTAAAACATTACAAATATTTGATTAACTGAAATTGAGGCAGGAAAAGGTAGGAAAGGAACAAAACAAAAAGCAGAAAAGAATAGAAATAGAAATTGGTAGCTTTGAACTCAGTCATTTCAATAATCACATTACATGTTGATAAACTCAACTCTCCAATTAGGAGTTAGAGATTTTCAGACTGGATAAAAATATAAGACCCAACCCTATCCTGTCTACAGATTGCACATATAAACTGTTAAGATTTGATTAAACACTGTTTATGTCTCTTTGTCTCTTACATTGTTGGATAAGTGTTAATGGCTATCTTATGATAGAATACCTACAAGTCCAAGAATAAATGATTAAGAAAAAATAACTAAGGGGGCCGAGAGGACAAGAATGCAGATGGATTATAGAAGGATAGTAGAACACTGTTTTAGGAGAGAGTGAGGAAATTTAGGTGTTCATTTCAGTTTTGCCACTGGCCAAACACCTACCCTTGGAAAATCACTTTTCTATTACGATGTACTTTTCTAGGTTACCAATATTTGTATACCCATGTGTTCAATTTTTTCCCATCTTCAAGTTTCACAGTTAAAATTGGCATAAATTGCATTTTTCTTCTCAAAAGACTCATTTAATAATGGAAAGAAGATGGAGTGATTTTGCCACTGTGTGTGTTATCCTGGGCATCATTATTTCATCTGCATATTGGTTACATATATACATATACATATATATATTCTTGGTAATATTTCTCCTACACACTGCTTAATGTTATTTTGTACCACATGAAGAGGAGATATAAGCACTGTGAGAACATTGGGTGGTCCTTTGATCATGGATAATCCAACTGTGTTGGAGTTTGATATTGTTTGATATGGTGCACAAATGAAAACTCCTGTTTCAAAATACCTTTCTGTTCTAAGCATTTATTGAAAGGTTCAATTCTGTATTATGTAATCACAATCAGGAATCATTTAAAAGTAATTGCATTTATCTTTCTCTTTCTACTTAACTCTTAGAGTTATTTTCCTTATATTTGGTGTTATATAGAAAACAAATTAGAGGTTGTGCCAGTTTGAAAATACATATAATTGGTGCTCCAGAGTCAGAAATAGATAGGAATTTATTCATTTAATTTTAGGTGATTTCCTGTATGCCAAATTATAAATATATTTCATACTTGAGCCTAAAGTAAACTGCAAAGTAGCTAGAAACATTTTTGCATTTGGAGATACTTACTTTCATATTTTACAAAGGCTGTATCAGAATTAGACATTGATACTTTTAGAATTGGGTTCTTATAAAGATGAAGTTGGGTTTAATATTTCTCATTCAATTAATGCTCTTACATTTGGCTCCTACATAGCTCAGAACAGGTGTTCAAAGACAATCACATGAAATCCTAGTGAGTTTCAAGTACATCGGTGCTAGTTTGAGTCTTATAAATTACTTGGGTCTTAGGTATGACATAGATTGTTATTGAGGGTATAGGATTCTGTCCATGCCTCCACCTAAGTAAGGAAGTTACTTCTTAAATGAATAAGACTAATTATAACCGTTGACTGAGAGTGAAATTAAGAATATCTTAAAGGAAAGAAAAATGTCTAGTATATTTAAAACTAGTTTATTCTCCAATTTAGCTTTATTTTATTTTTCTCTCTTGCAGTAAACATTGCTGTCTTCTGAAAATAAGTTAAGGAATGAGAGGCAAGGAAGAAAGTACATTCATCCTGGAAGGACCCAAAGCACTTTGAAACTGTAAACGAATGTAATGATAGCTGCTAAAACCACCTTTGTCACCATAATGGATGAAGAACTGCAAATTTAAACGGTAACCAGAATTTTCATATAGTGTTACACTTCCACCAAGAACTTTTATAGAACTTGAAAGGATTTCTTTTTAAATTTAAATATTTACCTTACAAATACCAAAGTATAGATAAAGCTGATAATTTTATGACTTATTTAGCATAGTCAGGTCTTTGTTTTGGCCCTTAATGTTTGGCCTTGATATCGCTCAAAAGAATTGTTTTTTTCCCCCAGGTTATGAACTTCTTAACTTAGAAACAAATAAGCTTATTTGAGTAGAAATATAGCATAGTACTAGTATATTTATAGGTCCATTCTTGACCAAGTACTTTTCCTTTCACAGAAACAGCTCAGGCAACATTAAGTGGTAGCATGCTATCACATATGCAGAGGTTTTGTAGTCTTATTTTCTGAACTTTATTTCATGTTATTTTTTAGTTTCCTTACTTGGTGTCTGATCTCTTGATCTTTTTGCCTTCATATCTGACATCTTCTTTTTATTTAATCATTATTCTCTCCTTTGCCCATCCTTCTCAGGAATTTAGAGTTGTAAAAACAAACAAACAAAAAAAGAAACAAGAATCCAGAGTAGAAAAGAAGGAAAAAAACTGGAAAAAATTATAAATTTATTTCTTCTTGTAAAATTACAAGGACTATTATATTTTAAGTAGAGTGGAAAGCAACTGTAGAAAGACTTAAGGTTCCTTGTCAGTCTTCTTAAATCTCCTTGATCTTCAGCCATAATTGTTTCAGTGCGTTTTGTAAGATTCAAATGTTTGCTAATTTTTAAAAAGCATCCTAGTGAACATTTAGAAATGTAATTCATTGGAAGTGTACTACTTTGATTTTGATGGATAATCATTTGTTTATTTGAGTCACTATATCTTGGTAGTAAATGGGTACAGTTGACTAAAACTAAGTCCCTCTGGTAAAGTGCAGATGTGAAAAATCAATCAATTGCTAGTCCTAATAATTCTAAGGAATACAAGGCCTGTTTCAAGAGAATTATTCAAACTGAGAAATGTAACCCAGGATCAATATATTCTTTCAACTATATACTAACATTTATAAAGTGTTATTTTGGTCAGACATTACTCCAAGAAAGAAGGTTGTTCCTCATGTTTTCTTTGTTTATAATTCTGCTTTACTTCTAAGCTACAACATAACCAGGTGTTATTTTTATTTCTTTTAACAATTTTATTATGAAAATTTCTAAGAATTAAGAAAAATTTGGAATAATTTAACAAGAATGATGTTCTCATTATTCTTTCCTATGCTAACATTAACCTTGATTTTAAAAAATGCCTGAACATCGATTTTTTTAAAAACTTTTCCAATTGCTGGTTTAAACCTCTAGTTAGAACTTTTCTGTGTTCTTGCCACAACCACCCACATAGCAGCATTTAGCTCTTTCTAAATGTCCAGTAAATTCTTTATATTTCTCAACCATTAAAAAATAAAGTTGAAGAAAGCAACTTTTGAAACACAGCAGAAATTAAAGTACTGAGTGTTAACTTATGCAGGTAAGATAATACATAGAAAGTCATCAAATTTCTTTCTCGGTGATGATCTAAGTTTTCTTTCCCCATTTAATTATGTCTGATTCTATAATCTTATATAGCCAACAGTTTTATTAATGAGATTAATACATTAAACATTAAAAAAAAAACAATATTGTCAAAATTTTTACTGGTACCTTTACCACTCCTTATCAAACTCTTAATTCCGTTAAATCCTTCTTTCAGTATTTTTGGTAACCAGTAATGGGATCATTGAAATCTATAGATACTAGGTATTTCCAATCATTAATTTCTACTTTTTTCACTACAAGTTTTTCCTTTTTTTTTTTGGCGGTGGTGGTGGGTTGTAATGTCATCAAGAAGCAAACTGGAATACAACTTGACCTCACTACAAAATAAAAGAACTGCACTGATTCTCCCAAATAGCCCAGTTCAGAAGTCATGTAACTCATATCCATGAAGTATATAGAATTTAAAAAGATCAGCTGTATTTACATATTTAATTTTGCTGGCCGCACTCAAGCTGAGTGCCTCCAAAATCCCAAATCTATGGCATTTGAATAGGGAATGGAATTCGATTTCTAATTGTGTGAATAACTGGATTTCTAATTGTACAAATTTGAAATCCAGATTTCTAATGGTGCAAACTGTCATGGCCACGTTGAAGAGGCTAAAATTTAAAAGACATTCCAGCTAGGTTAAAAGTAGAATCAAACACCCAGTTTTATCTAAATTCATTTTATGAGCTTAAAATTATGGTTCTTAGGGTAGGGGATATGTTCTTGCAGATAGCAAGACTACTCTAAACAATATATCCATCTAGAATCTTAAATTTATAAAGCTTGGTAGACCTTTAGAACATCCTCTACAGCACCTTTGTTTGCAAAACTGTCCTTATGGAGGGAGGCCTATGTACAATTTCCCCAGACAAAAAGGAATTAAAAATAACAGTGGGGCACCTGGGAGGCTCAGTTGGTTGAGCATCTGACTCTTTTTTTGTTTTTTTAATTTTTTTTTTTAATGTTTATTTATTATTGAGAGAGAGAGAGACAGAGCATGAGCATGGGAGGGGCAGAGAGAGGAGGAGACACAGAATCTGAAGGAGTCTCCAGGCTTTGAGCTGTAAGGACAGAGCCTGACATGGGGCTCGAACTCACAAACCCAGCGAGATCATGACCTGAGCCAAAGTCAGATGTTTAACCGACTGAGCCACCCAGGCGCCCCGAGCATCTGACTCTTGATTTCAGCTCAGGTCATGATCTCGTGGTTTGTGAGATCCAGCCCCATGTTGGACTCTGCGCTGACAGCACGGAGCCTGCTTAGGATTCTCTCTACCCCTCTCTCTGCTTCTTCCCTACTCATGTGTGTGCACACACTCTCTCTGTCTCTCTGTCTCTCTCAAAATAAATAATAAAATAAAACTTAAAAAAATAACAGTAATTAATGTGTATTGAGTGATCATCATATGCCAAGCATTGGGATTATTGATTATTATGCATTCTCAAGTTTCACAACTGTATTTGATATGGGTCTTATTATTAGATAGTTCCATTTTACATCTGAGGAAACACGTTCTCGGAGAAGTTAAGTAAATTGCCCCACATCAAGTTTACTAGTTAGAGGTAGAACCAGTTCTGTCTGACTTCACAGCTGGAGCTCTTCATCAGAGATGTGTTTTGGTTTACAAATATTCACTACCACGTGTTGCGGTTGCTTCTTTGTGCAGCGGTAGATAACAAGTTCTTATTAGCAGCATCCTCATCTCAGCTCTCTTAAGGCACATATGATGTTTCTTTTGCAGCACCAATTTTATTTTGTCAGGAATTTATCATTATTTTGATTATATTTTAAAAGTGTTAGTTATTATGTAATAAAAACGATAATCCATTCCTAAATGAAGGCTAAGTTACTTCAAGATGATCTCAGTAGACCCACATTTTATTTGAGATCGAGACTTAGAGGACAGAGAAATATAGTAGATATGAGTGGGGGAAAATGCAAAACTGACCTCCCTGGTCAGCTATTCTCCCTTGAAGTCTTCTTTGCCTTTTTCTTTTCTCTTTATCACCAGAAGTTCTTCATTGGTTTTCAGTCTCAGAAACTGATACTATCACTAAAGACTAAAATAGTAATGAATCCAGAGACCAATTTATCTTAATGCCATAAGTTTTCTGTTAAATTTGTATATAGTCCCTTCATATAGATTCTTATTCTAAGTGTAGATTCTTATTCTAAGTGTAGAAAACTAAGTATGGTAACCTATGATCAGGGTTTAAGACGAGTAAGCCTATCACCAAGACTCAGCATATTAAATATAACCAGTTTTGGGGCGCCTGGGTGGCTCAGTTGGTTAAGCGTCCGACTTCGGCTCAGGTCACGATCTCGCGGTCCGTGAGTTCGAGCCCCGCGTCGGGCTCTGGGCTGATGGCTCAGAGTCTGGAGCCTGCTTCCGATTCTGTGTCTCCCTCTCTCTCTGCCCCTCCCCCGTTCATGCTATGTCTCTCTCTGTCTCAAAAATAAATAAAATGTTATTAAAAAAAAAAAAAAAAAATATATATATATATATATATATATATATATAAAACCAGTTTTCCCCAAATGAATGTATAGGTTTAACTCAGTTCCTCAAATCCCAGCAAGATTTTTCATGTATGGTTTGCCATTTTCTACCAAGTTCTTTCTCTCCTCCCCATTATCACTGTCCCTCTGTCCCCCTCCACCATAAGAATTATAGCCAGTCCCCATTTGAGGACGGTTGAGGAAATGTTTCAGCAATTGCATGATACGCAAACATATATAATCAAATGTTTTACTCATTTATAGCCATTTTTCAGTCCAAGGTTTAGTGAATCTTAATTTTCTGAGATTTTGCTTAAGTAAGAAGAGTGTTTCACATCCCCGGAAAAGGAAGCTGTGTGTTAGGAGGAAAAGCAAAAATAAAACAAGAAAAGTTGTTACATTCTGGCTTTCTAAACTGAGGCTGTAAAATTCAAAATGATCCTGTGGAGTGAGAGATCTTCTGGGTTACACCCCTACCTTCTTGTGGGACTATCAACATACCTGACTAATGGAGTGAACTTCATGCCATTTTGTATTACTGATTCATTCATTCATCACACATTTACTTCATGCCATTTCGTATTACTAGCTCATTCATTAATCAGATATTTACTTGGGAAAAATAATATTTGCAATAGGTATAAATTTTTAAAACTATTTTGTGCTAACATAGTATCAAGTGGTTTGTATATATAGCCTCTCTTGGCTGTAAGCATGTCACTGTGGAAGATACAAGGGATACATAAAGAAGGGTATATAGTATAAGTCCTGTCCTCAGAGGCTCACTATCTAGCAGGGCAGGCAAACACATAAAGAGATGTAGCAGTGTATCAAGTGGTTAATGGAAATATGACTTGAGAATTGTGACAGTGCTTTTACCTACCTGGGAAGAGTGAGGGAAGGTTTCCCAAAGCACAGAAGTATCTTTCGTAATTGTTACTGGATAAATAGGACTTTACTGCCAGGGAACAAGCTAGAGAAAAAGAATTATAAGCAAAGGGAATAACATGTGCCAAGATATACTTACCTTTTCTAGGGGGGGAAAGTCACAGACTTTTAAAGTTGAAGAGGTGATCTGAGATATTTTATTTCAATGTCCTTGCTTAACATAAAAGGAAATGGAAGCCCTTGGAAACAAATGTACTTGCCCCAAAATTACTCAGAAATTACAGTATCACTTCAAGTATTCTCTCAAACTATATACTAAAATATATAAAATGTTATTTTGGTCAGATGTTACTCCAAGAAAGAAGGTTCTTCCTCATGTTTTCTTTGTTTATAATTCTGCTTTACTTCCAAGCTACAACATAACCAGGTGTTATTTCTTTTAACAATTTTTTTATTATGAAAATTTCCAAGAATTAAAAATTTAGAATCATCTAACAAGCACCTGTTCTCTCACCGCCAAGAATTAAATGAATGCTAACATTCTGTCATTCTTGCTAAAGAAATAAAACAATTTAGGAACACTTGAGACCCTCTTTATATCACTCTCCAATCTCATTCCTATCCTCCTTCTTCCAGAGAAAATGTTCTACGAGGTTCGTGAAATATATTCTTATGTGTGTATTCACAAACAATATGCAGTGTAAATGATGACATTTTGTATTTGCACTTTTGCATCTTTCATTGATACAGTTTTGCATCTTTCATTGATGCGTGATGTTTATTGTATTTTTTCACATAAGTTCAAATTAAGATAGAACACAGTGGAGTAGATAGTATACTCTAGGCAGTTGTGGAGATTTGTGGTTGTGGCTTTGTTCTCTTCTTGCTACCCAAAATGCTGCTGTCATCTTAGTAAATCTTCATTATGTTTTGGAAGAATGTAATTTCATCATTATGTAGCTTTTCATATATATATATATATATATACACACACACACGCATATATATATGTATATATATATATATGCATGTGTGTGTGTATATATATGTGTGTGTGTGTGTATACACACACACACACCCATACATATTTTTAAAAATACATATTTTTTAAAATTTTATTTTATTTTTTTCTGAGAGAGAGTGCACACGCACATGAGTGAGGGGACACAGAAAGAGAGAGAGATCGAGAATCCCAAGCAGGCTCCACGCTGTCAGTGCAGAGTCCGATGTGGGACTCAAACCCATGAACTGCAAGATCATGACCTGAGCCAAAGTCGGATGCTTAACCAACTGACCACCCAGGTGCCCCTTAAGATTTTATTTTTAAGTAATGTCTAACCCAATGTGGGGCTTGAACCTACAACCCCGAGATCAAGAGTCGCATGCTCTACCGACGGAACCAGCCAGGTGCACCTTTTCAAATATATCTTTAAAGATGTGTTGGGAAAACAGTTATTCTTGTGGACTTACGTCTTCTGTAACATTAGATTTTTACAATTTTTTACTACTAAAATTAGAAATATTCTCTAATATAGTCAAATGAGCAAGAAATGACTGTATCATGTGGTAGCAATTCTCCCTCTAGACATGTATTATTGGCAAGAAGATAATGATGCTAGTAAGCCAGTGGTGCTGTGTGGGAAGAGGTGGCCTCTGAAAACACTGTGACAAGATGACCCAGGAAGAGGATGTTTATCTGAACTTTGAGAAGAGTTTAGAAGTCCTTTCACCAAAGGCCTGGCCGTGGGCATGGAATGATGGAGGGAGAGAGAGGAATCTGCAGGAATTGTGAAGATTACTGTAGGTGTTGAGAACATATTTTTGTCTTTGGATTCATTGTGCCAGCTGTAATTAGCAGTAAATATTTTAAGTTAATGACACTCAGCTGGAACACCACGAAACATAGGAGGCAATTGAAGAGCATAATAGACGCAGAGAACCCCCATGTTTCTGTTACTAGAAGGAAAAGTCACCTACCATGCTCTTATAATAGTGAAAAACTGGAAATCTGTAAGAATGCTTCTAACAGACAAGCTAGTTATTTTCAATCCTTCTGATAACTTTAATTCTGAAGTTGTTGTCCCCATGTAGTAGCAACTGAATAATGGAGGAGAGAAAATGGTATTATCATTCTGACTTATATATTTTAAAGATTAACCGTTTTGGTGCACAGTCACAGGAAAGCTTATCTAAAATTGCCAAATTGTAAAAATGGAAGGAAACTATTGATCCCTAAGAAATCATTCTTCTTGGAATCAGGCCCAGCTTTTGTGTCCTTCTGATGGTTTGGCGTGTAGAAAGGGAGGAAAACATAGAACATTCTGGTACTGTAGTATCTGATGGTATATAATGGGCCATTGTATAACTGGCAGGTAAGTTTCATATGAGGAAAGTTTAAAAGGAAACAAGACAAAGATGCTTTGCTTAGATGCAAAATGGGAGAAATACAGTCTATCTTCATTTCCAGATAGATTTCTTAAATAGCATTACTTTTCTACCCACTGCCCATCCATCAAGAATGGAAAATCGCTAGGACTCTTGGATTCTTATGTACACCATCCCCAAATCATCAGGCATGTGTCCGAGGTTAAAAAAAAAAAAAAAATGGAAAATGGCATTGTTGGCAACTATGTGAGGACATTGGAACCTTCATACATTGCAGGTGGGAATGTGAAATGTTTCGGCTGCTGTGAAAGTTAGGTGGTCCCTCAAAAAGTTAAGCCTGGAATTATCAGATAACCCAGCAATCTCACTTCTAGGTGTATACTCAAAATAATTGAAAACAGGGTTTCAACAATGTGTATACAAATGTTCATAGCAATACTACCCACAGTAGCCAAAAGGCAGAAAAAATTTAAATATCCATCAAGAGAAAATATGGACAAAACTTTGGGCCTATAAATTAAAAAGCTTAAATGGAAAAAGTTTTTGAAAGACCCAAACTACCAAAGGTCTTGAGAAAAGACAGGTGACTTGGATAGTCCTGTATAATTAAAGACATTGAATTTGAGGTTTAAAACTTTCCACTCAGTGCAAAGAAAACTGTAAGCCCAGATGCCTTTACTGGCAAATCCTACCAAACATTTAAGGAAGAAATAATATCAATTCTACACAAATGGCAAGGAAATAAAAAAGTAAAATAGACTTCTTTACTAAGTCAGTGTTGTCATGATATCAAAACAACCTAAAGAAACTACAAAATTGGAAACTATAGACACAGGCTCAAATATCTTTAACAAAATATTAGCAAATAAAAAATAGCAAAATGTAGAAGTCATAAATTATAATTAAGTAGGCCTTATTTCAGGAATAGACAGTTTTAATCTTCAAAAACAAATCAGTGCAATTCACATATCAACAAAAAGGAAAAAAAATACATGATTATCTCAGTAGTTAGATATTGCATCAATTCATGATAGAGAACTCTCAACAAACTAGAAATAGAAGGAATTTCTTCAACCTGGTAAAGGGAAAATATAAATATCCTATAGCTAATATCATACTTAATGATGGAAAATGGAATGTTTTCCTCCTAATATGGAAACAAGGCAAGAATGTCAACATTGTACTAGAGGTCATAGCCAGTTCTATAAGGGAAGAAAAAGAAAATGAAGACAGATTGAACAGGAAGAAATAAATATATTTGCAAATAAAATAATGAAATAATTTTCTATGTAGAAAATCCTGAAGAATCTACCCCCAAAAATCTGTTTTTACTATTAATAAGTAAATTTACCAAAGTCATGGGATACAAAGTCATTATATAAAAATAAATCAGGGGCTCCTGGGTGGCTCAGTTGGTTAAGTGTCTGATTTCAGCTCAGGTCATGATCTCACAGCTTATGAGTTTGAACCCCACGTTGGGCTCTGGTGTTGACAGCTCAGAGCCTGAAGCCTGCTACGAATTCTGTTTCTGCCTCTCTCTCTGCCCCTCCCTTGCTCATGCTGTGTGTGTGTGTGTGTGTGTGTGTGTGTGTGTGTGTGTCTCGAAAATAAACATTAAAAGAAAAAGATTTAAAAATAAATCATATTTCTATATACTAGTAATTAACAATTGGAAGTTTAAATTTTAGAAAACACCATTTATAATGGTACTATAAAATATGAAATATGTATAAATCAAATGAAAAATATTCAGTGTCTGTGTGCTGAAAACCTACAAAGCCCTGATTAAAGAAATCAAAGAAGATTTTATTTATGGAGAGGGATACTGTGCTCAACTATTGAAAGAGTCAATATTGTTGAGATGTTGATTCTCCCAAATTGTTCTATAAAATTGAATGAAAACCCTATCAAAATCCCAGCAGGAAACATTTTATAGCAATAGACAAGCTGATTCTAAAATTTATTCGGACAGGCAAAGGAACAAGAAAAGCCCAAACAGTTTTGAGTAGAAACAGAATTGAAGGACTCAGACTACTTGATATCAAGATTTAGTGTAAAACTAAGGTAATCAAACAGTATATTATTATATGATTACTAAAAGAATAAACACATAGATCCATGGGAAAGAATAAGCAGTTCAGAAATAGATCTATACATATGTGGTGGATTTTTCGACAAAGGTGTGGAAACAATCCAGGAAGAAAGATTAATCTTTTCAATAAATAGTACTGAACACTTAAAAACAAAACCAAAAATAAAAGGGTATTGGCTCTTGCCTTGATGTGGGCCTCAGAGGTAAATTAAAGAGAGGAGATGGTAAGAAATTCACCTTATAGATGTAGAGAAAGTAAGAAGACTGCCCCAAGAATGGAAATATCAAAATGGTAGAGGGAATTATTGGAAAACAGCTTTATCATTTGAGAAGCATTATGTGTTATAGGAAATGTATATACATTATGAATAAATAAAGCTTCATTTAACTATGTTAGACTTGAGGGGCCTTATGTAGGTCCCTTGAGGAAATCATGTAAAAACAATAACAAAACATTGATAAGTGTTATCACACTGGTTGGTGTCCAGAGAAGGAGAGTAGTTAATATCTACTTACATTCATCCTGAATAGGCTTCCTTTGCTAGCCCACTGAGCTCTGAGTCCACTGAGGGATGTTAATTGATTCACTGTCCGTTTGAGGACTTTGAGAAATTGCTGTTAATCTGATAGTCAGATAAAATCCAATATGGGATGTCTTCCATCTGCTGCCATTTGAATCTGTGATAATTACCTAAAGCTCAAAGAATAGACAGAGTGAAGGAACCTGATGTGGTTCCCTTTTATCTTTCCTCTTAGCTGTCATTTGATCTGCATTAAAGTGGGTAGTCTTTCTCTTGCCTCTGGTTGCTGGCCATTTTGTACAATCTCTATCACATAAAGAAAGCAGCAGAGGAATTTTTCCAAAATCTGTCAAAACTCTGTAGGAATGAAAGATCACTTCCCCATAAAAGAGTTTCCATGATACTCCACACATGGAGAAGAGGAGTTGGAGTTGCATGTGATCATTTTGGCCAACCATCTGTGGGCTTCTAACACACATTCTCATCTCTTATGAAGGATTTTTCATTGCAACTTGTACTCACTCTTTCCTTAAAATAAGTACTACTATTATTCTCCCTCAGTCTTCTATCACATAGCAAGAGCATTGGTGGAAATTGCTTTTCCATAAAAAGAACTGTGCCACCTACTCTTCAAATGCCACTGATTAAGAAGATCATTGATCTCCCCCCCACCCCCAACCCCTGGGGAATAAATTAGGCTTTCCCCTGAGAGTAGAAAAAATAATGGGATGTAAAGAATTAGGACGGCTGTGTGTTATGAGGAAAATGTTTAGGCAGTTGCCATGGAAATAGTATGTAGACATTCAAACCAGGAGCTTTTGATATCTCTGTTTTTGCCAAATATAAATCAGATATGAGTAACATTCATTCCCATTCTTGGCTCAGATTTAGTCTGACATGTGTAGTTATGTAAAATATGCTCCTAATATAGCATATTTGGTTAATATTTGCAGGAAATGGGCAATACCAGGGGCTGCCATGTTTTAAGATCATATTTGGGGCATAGAGGAGGTGATTCTCAGCAAATGATTCCTAAAAATAAATAGCACTATCAGAGTGCCCACAGCTGGGTTTCCCTATGACATTCACAATTAACAGAACTAATTAATTTTTTCTTAGTGAAACATGCACAATGTTGGACTTAATTTGTATTAGTTAATTGCTTGTGAATGATGTCAGATTCTGAAAATGCATACTTTAAGACTTTATTCTTAATGTATTTCACAGGTGGAGTAAAACCCAACAGGCATTATTTCTGAGTTACTGTTACACTTTTCCGTCAGAAGACATCAGTTAGCCTTTGATTTCATGCTTTCTAAGTGAGGCATGATAGAAATCTAGAGAGGGTATATAGGAATTTTGGAAATACGGAGAATTTGACAAAATTTTCCACAGCTTGAACTTTTTTTACTAATTCCAGAGATAATATAGACAATGCAAAGACTCCCTGCAGCCACTGCCTTTTAATGGGAACACAAGCCAAAACAATAGGAAAATCTAAAAATTATTGGAATATATACTCTATTCATGGAAAATATTATGTTACCTACTAATTCCAGTACCTCATCCTTGTATGCCAACTTTGTTAGCCATTTCATAGCTCATAAGTTTATCTTTACCCTGTGTATTTTCTCCTGTCTCAGATTTCCTCTGAGACTTATTATGTACTTTGTAAGTAGATACCCTAGAGGCTTGCTTTCTTATTAAAGCAGTAATAGAGTATATGGTCCAATACATATAACAAGTAATTTAATGAGACCAAATAGTTACACAGATGGAACAGTGGGAAAGTACTAATCAGAGTTTTTCAGAGGAAGTGATTTTCAGTCAAAATTTAAAGATAAAAAGCCTTCCTCGGGTGCCTGTGTGGCTCAGTCAGTTAAGTGTCCGACTTTGGCTCAGGTCATGATCTTGCAGTTTGTGAGCTCCACGTCAGGCTCAAAGCCCTCAGTGCAGAGCCCGCTTCAGATCCTCTCTTACCCTCTGTCTCTCCTCCTCCCCTGCCTGTGCTCACACTATCTCTCAAAAATAAGTAAACATTAAAAAAAAAACATTTCTGAGGTCATTTATACAATTTATTTCAGAGGTTTTAAAATTAAAAGTATCTGTGCTATTTAGGACATAAAGATGTTTGCAACGATTATGTTAGGAGGGTGTCTTCACTAAAGCATGTCTATATTGGATGAAATCTGGAAATAACTTAAATATCAAAATATAAAGGAATGGGTAAATAATAGGATAAATCTAGAAAATGAAAATATACTGCCATTTAAAGTAAGGTTATAGAAGAACACATATTGATATGGAAAACTATTCATGATACATTGTTCAGTGGGAAAATCAGAATTTTGTTTGGAATTCTATCACATCTGTGGATCATTTTGGAGAAAATTGACATCTTTACTATGTTGGATCTTATACTCAATGAACACAGTATGGCTCTCCACTTATTTAGATCTTTGATTTCTCACATTAGCATTTTATGGTTCTTAGCATACAGTTGCTGTATCTGTTTTCTTAGACTTGTACACTTAGGATTTCATTTTTATTCCTTTTTTTTTGCAGATGTTAAAGGCATTTTTAAATATTGGTTTCCATTTGTGTATTGCTTGTATAGAGAAGTGCAGTTAATTTTTGTGTGTTGACCTTGTATCCTGCAACCTTACCATACTCATTTATTAATTCAAAGAGGTTTTTTATAGGTTCTTAGGTATTTTCTATGTACACAACTTCATGTCAACTGCAGATTGGCACAATTTTATTTCTTCCTAATCTGTATGCTTTTTAATTTCTTTCTTTTGCCTTTAGCAGACTGAATACAACATAGCACTTCCAGGATATTGTGGAATATGAATGGTGAGAGTGAGCATCTTTGTCTTATTCCCTATTTGGGTGGAAAAGCTGATTTTTTACTATAAGTATGATGTTAGCTGTAGGTTTCTGTAGATGACTTTTAATCATGTTAAAGAAGTTCTATTCCTAGTTGGCCAAGAGTTTTCATTATAATAGGTATTGGATTTTATCAAATTTTCTTCCTCGGTCTGTTAATATGGTGGGTTACATTGATTAATTTTTTAATATTGAACTTACATTCCTAGGGTGAACCCCACTTGTTTAGGGTGCACTATTATTTTTATATATTACTGGATTTGATTTGCTGACATTTTTCTGAGAGTTTTTATATTTATGTTCATTAGGCATACTGGTCTAGTTTTGATTAATTGATTTTGGGAATTGTGTGCTGTTTTGCCTGGTTTTGGCATCAGAATAAAGCAGATATCGTAAAATCAATTGGAAGTATTCCCTTCTTTTCTACTTTCTAGAATATATTGTCCAGAACTGGTATTATTTCTTCTTTAAATGTTTGGTAGAAATCAAGAGTAAAACCAACTGCTACTGGAGTTGTTTTGTTTTGTTTTGTTGTAGAAGGCTTTTTACCTACAAGTTCGGTGTCTTATAGTTGCAGGGCTCTTTAGTGTATCTGTTTTTATCTCAGGTGAGTTTTCGTGGCTTGTGATTTTCAAGGGATCTATTTTATCTAAGTTGTCAAATTTAAATGTGTAGAATTGTTCATACTGTTTTAATATCTTCCAGGTCTGTAGTGATATCTTTCATTCCTCATACTGGTAATTTGTGTCTTCTCTTTGTCAGTCTCACTAGAAATTTATAAAATCATTAATATTTTCAAAGAATCAGCTTTAGGTTTTATTGTTTTCCTCTTTTCTATTTCAGATGTTCCTGCCTTTAGCTTTTATTATTTTTTTTACTTCTGCATGCTTTAGTTTTATTTTTGTCATATTCTAATTTTTCATGGTAGAATCTTAGATTATTAGATTATTGGTTTGAGACTTTAATTTTGTAATAGCACTGCTTTAACTGCATCCCACAAATTCAGAAATTTTGTAATTCTAATTTCCCTTTAATCTTCCTCTTTGAATGAAGGGTTATTTAGACCTTTTCCAAGTATTTGGAGAGTTTCCTGTTACCTTTCTTTTATTTTCTATTTCTTAAGGTCAGAGAATATTCATTATGATTTCTGTTCTTTTAAATATCTTAAGATTTCTTTCATGACCTAGGTTATGGCATATCTTGGTAAATGTACACTTGAAAAGACTGTATGTTCTGCTGTTGTTGGATAAAGCATTCTATGAATGTCCATTTCCATCGATTGATAGTATTGTGTGGCTCTTCTATATCCTTACTGATTTTTTTGTCCACTGTTTACTGAGAGAGGAGTATTGAAGTGTCCAGCTGTAATTTATGGATTTATCTATTTCTCCTTTCAGATTTGTCAGTTTTTGCTTCTTCTATCTTGAATCTATCTTTTTAGGTTCATTTAAGAGTGGTTATACCTTCTTAGTGAATTGACATTTTTATCATTATATAAGGTTCCTCTTTATCCCTGTCAATTTTCTTTACTTTGAAGTCTACTTTGATAATATAACCATTCCAGCTTTATTTTGATTACTGCTTTCATTTCATATTTTTCCTTCTTTTTACTTAAAAATTACTTATTTTGAGAGAGAGAGAGAACTCATGAGCAGGGGAGGGAGAGAGAGAGAAGGAGAGAGTCCAAGCAGGTTCCACACACCTCACTGAGTCTGATGTGGGGCTCAATCTCACAACCATGAGATCATGATCTGAGCCTAAATCAAGAGTCAGACACTTAACCAACTGAACCACCCAGGTACCTTCCTTTTTTACTTTTAATCCACCTATATCATTTTTTTGAAATGAGTCTGTTGCAGATGCCAAATATTTAGGTCATGATTTTTAAAATCCATTGTGACAGTTTCTTTTAAATGGTGTGTTTATACAATTTGCATTTAATGTAATTGATATGTTTGAGTTTAGGTCTACCATTTATTTTCTGTTTGCTTCCTCTGTTTTGCATCCTATTTTCTCTTTCTTTCCTCATTTGAACATCTTTTGGTTTTCCATTTAATTTACCTATTATGTTTTTTTACTGCATGTCTTTGTAAAAAAAAAAAATTAGTAGATGCTCTAGGGATTACAATGTACATATTAAGCTTTTTGTAGTCTGCTCAGAATCAGTATTTTACCACTTCAAGTAAAATGTAGAAACCATATCACCAAATAGGTGACTTTCCTCCCTCCCCCCCATGTTAGGTTATAGTTACCTTATATATTACGTTATATGCATTGAAAATTCTATCAGACAGTACGGTAATTTTTGCTTTTAGCTGTCAAACGTATTTTAAAGAATTCAAGAGGAGGAGAATAGTCTATTATAGTTATCCAGATATTTACCATTTCTCTTTTTCATTATTTATTTTTAGTCTTCCAAATTCCATCTGATAACATTTCTTTTTGTCTGAAAAATAGAAAAAGCAGCTCTTTTATAGCATATCTGCTGGCAACCTTTTATGTTGTTCTTCTTCATCTGAAATGTCTTTTGACTTTTGTATCTGAAGAACATTTTTGTTGAATATAGACTTCTTGGTTGACAGTTCTTTTCTTTCAGTACTTTAAAGATACTGTGCCACTTCATACTGGCCTCATGGTTTCTGATGAGAAATTCATGGTCATTCAAATCAGTTCCCTAAAAGTGTTGTTTTTCTTTGGCTGGTTTTAAGCTATGTTTCTCTTTTTAGTTTTCATCAGATTGATTAGGATCTGTAGGCTTATCCTTTGTTGAGTTCACTGAACTTATTTAATCTGTGGATTTATGTGTTTTGCCAAACTTGGGAATTTCAGACATTATTTCTTCCAATGTTTTTTTTAGCACCATAATCTTTTTCCTTTCCTTCTGGGACACCAGTGACATAGATAAAAGACCTTTGGTTATTTTTTCCACAGGTTCCTGAAGCTCTCTTGATTTTTTTTTTAAATTTAGTTTGGGGTGCCTGGGTTGCTCAGTCAGTTAAGTGTCTGACTCTTGATTTCAGCTCAGGTCATGATCTCACAGTTCATGGGATTGAGCCCTGCATCAGGCTGTGCACTAATAGTGAAAATCCTGCTTGGGATTCTCTTTTTTCCCCTCTGTCTGCCCCTTCCTCCCACCACTCAAAAAACAAACAAACAAAAACATTAAAAAAATTTCTCTTTATTGTTCATATTATATTGTATAATTTCTATTAAACTATCTTCACATTGACTCTTTCCTTTTATCATCTGATATTGAGCTGTCCCAGTGAGTTTTTTCATTTAAAATGTATTTTTTAACAAAAACCATAAGTAACAATAAGAAAAATAGGAAGCACAAAAGCCAAAAAAAAAAAAAAAAAAAAAAAAAGCTGTATCTGTTAAAAAAATCAGTCAAGAGAAGCACAAAGTAAAAGGATGTAAAAGATGATATCAAGTATGTGAGATGTGGAGGGGAAAAGAGTAAAGGATGAGTTCAAAATTAAGCGAACATCAGCTTAATATAGACTGCTATATACAGAAGATGTTACCTATAAACCAAATGGTTTATCAAATGGTTACCAAATGGTAACCAGAAATTAAAAAACACTAACAGATATGCAAAAAGTAAAGAGTAAGGAACTCAAGTGTATCACTAAACAAAACCAGCAAACCATGAAAGAAAGAGAAGAAAGGAATAGAGAAAAACTACAAAACAAAAACAATCACAGAACAAGTAACAAAAGGGCAAAAATACATATCTATTAATAATTGCTTTGAACGTAAATGGACTAAATGCTCCAATCAAAAGACATAGCATGAGAGTGGATAAAAAAATGAAACCCATCTATATGTTGCCAACAAGAGACTCATGTTACACCTAAAAACACCTGGAGATTGAAAGTGAGAGGATGGAGAAATATTTATCATGCAAATAGATGTAAAAAGAAATCCAGAGTAGCAATACTTATATCAGACAAAATAGACTTTAAAATAAAGTATGGAAAGAGACAAAGTAGGACACTAATACTAAAGGGGACAATCCAGCAAGAAGACATAACAATTGTAAATATTTATGTAAATATATCCAACATGTAAGCACCCAAATACATAAAACAGTTAATAATAAACATAAAGGAACTAATTGATACTAATACAATAATAGTAGGGGACTTTAACACCCCACTTATATTAATAGATCATCTAAACAATGAACAAGGAAAACAGTGGCTTTGTTTTTTGTTTTGTTTTCTTTTTTTTAATGTTTATTTCTTTTACAGAGAGAGAGAGAGAGAGAGAGAGAGACAGAGCACAAGCAGGGGAGGGGCAGAGAGAGAGGGATACAAAATCCAAAGCAGAGTCCAGGCTCTGAATTGTCAGCTCAGAGCCCAACAAGGGCTCGAACCCACGCACTGTGCGATCATGACCTGAGCCAAAGTCGGACATTTAACCGACTGAGCCACCCAGGTTCCCCAACAGTGGCTTTGAATGACACAGTGGACCAGAGGGATTTAATATATATATTCAGAACATTCCATCTTAAAACAGCAGAAAACACATTCTTTTTAAGTGCACATGGAACGTTCTCCAGAACAGAACACATATTAGGTCAAAAATAAGCCTCAGCAAATTCAAAAAGAGTGAAGTTATACCATGCATCTTTTCTGACCACAGTGCTATAAAATTAGAAATCAACCTTTAGAAGAAATCTGGAGCGATCACAAATACATGGACGTCAAATAACATGCTACTAAATAATAAATAGGTCAACTAAGAAATCAAAGAAGAAATAAAAAGTTACATGGAGAGAAATGAAAATGAAAACACCATGGTGCAAAATCTTTGGGATGCAGGAAAAGCAGTTCTAAGGGAAGTTTTATAAAATACAGGCCTACTTCAAAAAGCAAGAAAATTCTCAAATGAATGACCTTACCTTAAACCTAAAGAAGCTAGAGAATGAAGAACAAACAAAGGAAGGAAATAATAAAGATTCAAATTTGAGACCCATGTTAGGGGCAGAAATTACTTTTAAAAAAGAGCATAGAACAGAAATAAATAGAAACTAAAAAAACAATAGCACAGATCAATGAAACCAGGAGCTGGTTCTTTGAAAAGATCGACAAAATTGATAAGCCTCTAGCCAGACTCGTCAACAACAAAAAAAGAGAGACAGAGGGAGAGAGAAAAAGGAGTCAAACAAAATTACCCATGAAAGAGGAAAAATAACAACCAACACTACAGAAATACAAACAGTTGTAAGAGAATATTGTGAAAAACTATAAAAAAACAAATTAGACAACCTAGAAGAAATGGATAAATTCCTAGAAACATTTAACCTACCAAACTGAGACAGGAAGAAATAGAAAATATGAACAGACTAATTACCAGCAATGAGATTGAATCAGTAATCAAAAAAGTCTCCACAAAAGAAGTCCAGGACCAGGTGGCTTGCAGGCAAAAAAAAAACCAAAAAAACAAAAAAAACAAAAAAAAACCCCAAAAAACAAAAAAAAACAAAAAAAAACACCACAAAAAAGAGAACTACAGGCCACTATCTCTGATGAACATAAATGCAAAAATCCTCAGCAAAATATCAGCAAATAGAATCCAACAATACATTTTAAAAAATCATTCACCACTGTCATGTGGGATTTATTTTTGGTTAGTGAGGGTAGTTTAGTATTCACGAATCAATTAACATGATACATCATATCAATAAGAGATAGGATAAGAACCATTTGATCATATCAATAGATGCAGAAAATGCATTTGACAAAGCAGTATACCATACATTCGTGATAAAAGCCTTCAACAAAGTAGGTTTAGAGGTAATATACCTCAACATAATAAAGACCGTATATGAAAAACCCACTATCAATACCATCCTCGATGGAAAGAAACTGAGAGCTTTTCACCTAAAGTCGGGAATAAGACAAGGATGTCCCCTCTCACCACTTCTATTCAACATAGTCTGGAAGTCCCAGCCACAATTAGACAACAAAAAGAAGTAAAAGGCATCTGAATTGATAACAAAGAAGTAAAACTTTCATTCTTTGCAGATGATATGATGCTATATATAGAAAACACTAAAGGCAAACAAACATTGTAACTGATAAATGAATTCAGTATGGTTTCAGGATACAAAATTAATGTGCAGAAATCTGCATTTCTATACACTAACAGTGAAGCAGCAGAAAGAGAAATCAAGAAAACGATCCCATTTGCAATTGCACCAAAAATAATACAACACCTATGAATAAATCTAACCAAAGAGGTGACAGACCTGTACTCTGAAAAGTATAAAACAGTGATGAAAGAAATTGAAGATGACACAAAGAGACATTCCATGTTCATAGGTGGAAAGAAGAAAATTGTTAAAATGTCTATACTACGCAAAGCAATCTACACATTTAATGCAATCCCTGTCAAAATACTAGGAATATTTTTCACAGAACTACGACAAAAAAAATCCTAAAATTTGTATGGAACTGCAAAAGACCCCAAATTGCCAAAACAATTTTGAAAAATAAAAGCAAACTTGAAGGTACCAAAATTTCAGACTTTAAGTTACATTACAAAGATTTAGTAATCAAAACAGTATGGTACTGGCACAAAAATAGACACATAGATCAGTGGAACAGAATAGAAAGCTCTGAAATAAATCCACAATTATATAGTCAATTAATTGTTGACAAAGCAGGAAAGAATATCCAATGGTAAAAAGACAGTCTCTTCAACAAATGTTGGTGGACAGGTACATGCAAAAGAATGAAACTGAACCAGTTTCTTTAACCATACACAAAAATAAATTCAAATGGATTAAAAACCTAAATGTGAGACCTGAAACCGTAATATTCCTAGAAGAGAGCACAGGCAGTAATTCCTCTGACATTGGCCATAGCAACATTTTTCTAGATCTGTCTCCTGAGGCAAGGGAAACAAAAACAAAAATAAGGTATTGGGACTACATCAAAATAAAAACTTCTGCACAATGAAGGAAACAACAAAACTGAAAGGCAACCTACTGGTGGGAGAAAGTATTGGCAAATGACATATCCTATAAAGTGTTAGTATCCAACATATATGAAGAACTTCTACATATCAACACCCAAAAAACAACCCAATTTAAAAATGGTTAGAAGGAATGAACGGACATTTCTCCAAAGAAGACATCCAGATGGTCAGCAAACACATGAAAAGATGCTCAAAATTACTCATCATCAGGGATATGCAAATGAAAACTACAATCTTATATCACCTCACACCCATCAGAATGGCTAAAATCAACAACACAATAAACAGCGTGTATTGGCAAGGATGTGGAGTAAAAGGAACCCTCTTGCACTGTTGGTGGGAATGCAAACTGGTGCAGCCACTGTGGAAAACAGTGTGGAGTTTCCTCAGAAAGTTAAAAATAGAGCTACCCTATGATCTGGTAATCATACTACTGGGCATTTACCCAAAAAAATACAAAAACACTAATTCAAAGAGATACATGCACTCTGATGTTTAAAGCAGCATTATTTACAATAGGCAAATTATGGAAGCAGCCCAAGTGTCCATTAACTGATGAATGGGTAAAGAAGATGTGATATATATGTATGTATACACACACACACACACACACACACACACACACACACATACATACATATGCACATATACACAGTGGAATATTATTCAGCCATAACAAAGAGTAAAATCTTGCCTTTTGCAACCACATGGATGGAGCTAGAGAATATAATGCTAAGCAAAATAAGCCAGAGAAAGACAAATACCAAATACCATATGATTTAACTGAAATACAGAATTGAAGAAACAAAACAAAGGACCTGAGGAAACAGACTCTTAACTACAGAAAACAAACTGATGGTTACAAAAGGGGTCAATGGGTGAAATAGGCAATTGGGATTAAGGAGTGCACTTGTGGGGATGAACACTGGGTGATATATGGAATTGTTGAGTCACTATATTGTACACCTGAAGGTAGTATAACACTGTATGTTAACTATACTGGAATTAAAATAAAATATAATAAAATAAATAAAATGTATTTTTCAGTTCTAAAATTGCCCATTGATTATACCTTCTGTTTCTTTGTTGTGACTTTCTAGCTTTCCTTTTGATTCAAGAGCTTTTACCCTTACATGATCAAGTATTTTCTTAATATCCACTTTAATGTCTTTGTCAGATATTTCCACCATTTTTGTCATCTTGTAATTGTCATCTGTTGATTGTTTTTTCCCATGGGGTTCTTCACTTACCAAGTATTTTGGATACCCTGGATATTTTGAATATTATGAGTCTCTATTATTAATACATTGGACCAATCTCTTATTTACATTTCTACAACATGCCCTTGCCCGCAGATTCTGACAGGATTCTGATTGGCTTTTCCCTCTCCCCCCACCCCTCCCCCCCCACAGGTGCTTAGCTTCAGTTTTCTCTGATCTGTTAATTTACATTATTCTCTCAATGAATATTTATTTGGTACTCACAGGGTGCTAAGCACAGTTGTAGGCACTGAGGGTTCCTTAATGAACAAAACAGACAAAACTGCTTGCTTTTATGGAGCATATGTTCTGGCAGGGGGAAACAAACATCAACAATAAACCTAATAATTAAGTCGCATTACCCATTAGTAGGTGATAATCTCCTGTGGGCAAAAATATAGTATGATAGTGGGATTGGAAGTGGTAGACTGGTGTTGAAATTTTAAATAGGTTAGTAAATATAGGACTCATTGATAAGGGGACATTTGAGCAAAGACTTGAATCCATTTACCTTCTTTCCAGCTTCTAAAAGTTCATTGACATTTGTCATCTGAGTCTATCTCTTCTCTTGTTCTTCATTCTTTTACTATTACTAGAGTGAAGTTTTAGAGCCAAGAAAAATTCCTATATCCAACCAAAAGATCTATAAGAGCAATTCTTTTTTTTATTTTTTTTTTTAACGTTTATTTATTTTTGAGACAGAGAGAGACAGAGCATGAATGAGACAGAGGTCAGAGAGAGGGAGACACAGAATTGAAACAGGCTCCGGGCTCTGAGCTGTCAGCACAGGGGCCCGATGCGGGGCTCGAACTCACCGACTGCGAGATCGTGACCTGAGCCGAAGTCGGCGCTCAACCGACTGAGCCACCCAGGCGCCCCTATAAGAGCAATTCTATGGAAAATTAAATATAACAATATTTATATGGTTACTGGTGGTTTATTCCCCAGGGTATTTTTTTCTTATATTTTCCTAAGTGAAATAAAAAGTAATTTTTTTTTATAATGGAACTATAATCATTTGCTTCTTATAATTTCTTAATCTTTTTTACTTTTTGTGTCCTCTTTGGACAAGACCCAGAATACTTTTAATGATTTTATTTATAAGAAGTACCAGAAATTTTTCTTATTTATTTATTTTTATTGAGGTAAAAAATGGACATAACAAAAATAATCATTTTAAAGTCACAATTTAATGGCATTTAATACATACACAATGTTGTGCAATGTCCACCTCTATCAAGTTCCAAAACATTTTCATCACCCCCAAAGGAAATCCCTTATCCATTAAGCAGTTATCCTCTAACTTACTTTCCCCCATCTCCTATCAACCCCTAGTCAGTTTTCTATTTGTATGGTTTTACCTATTCTCAGTGTTTAATATGAATGGAATCATACAATATGTGACTGGTTGTATATGGCTTCTTTTATTAGAATAATGTTTTCAAGTTTCATTCATGTTGTAGCATGTACTGAGATTTCATTTTTACAGCTGAATAGTAGTCCATCATGTATGTATGGTACATTTTGTTTATCCATTCATCTGTCAGTGACACTGGGTTGCCTCCACCACCTTTTGGCTGTTGGGAATAATGCTGCTATGAACATTTACTTACACGTATCTGTTTGAGTTCCTCTTTTCAGTTCCTTTGCGCATACACCTAGCAGTAGCATTGCTAGATTTTGTGGCAGTTCCATGTTTAAAAGCTTGAGGAACTGCTACAGTGTTTTCCACAGGAGATGTTATAGTCTCACCAGCAGTGTATGAGATCTGCATCCTTACAAATTCTTGTTATCTTTCATTTTGATGGTTATGGTCATCCTAGTGGATTAATGTTTTATCTCATTGTGGTCTTGATCTGCATTTTACTTATGACCAATGATGTTGAGCACCTTTTTGTTTGCTTGTTGGCCATTTTTTATCTTTTTTTTTTGGGGGGGAAATAAACTCAAGTCCTTTGCACATTTTTAATTGGGTTCTTTGTCTTTTGTTGTTGAGTTGTGAGTTATTTATATCTCCTAGATAAAAGTGTTTTATCAGATATGTGATATACAAGTATTTTCTCTCATTCTGTAGGTTGTCTTTTTACATTCTTAGTAGCGTCTTTTGATGCACAAAAGGTTTTAACTTTTTTTGAAGTTATTTTACTTACTTTGAGAGAGAGAGAGAACAGGAGGGACAAGTTGGTCTCTTAAACTGACTGAGCCACCCAGGTACCCTAAAAGTTTTTAATTTTGAAAGAGCCTAATATGTCTATATTTTCATTCATTGCTTGTGCTTTTGATGTTATATCTAAGCATTCATTGCCAAATCCAAAATACTGAAGTTTCCCCCCATGTTATCTTCTAAAATTTTTATAGTTTTAGTGCCAACATTTAGGTCATTGATCAATTTTGAGTTAATTTTTGTATATGAAGTGAAGTAGGGAGTCCAACTTCATTCTTTTACATGTCTATATTAATTGTACCAGCACTATTTGTTGAAGAGATTATTTTTTACCCCACTGAATGGTCTTAGCACCCTTGTCAAAACTCATTTAACCATAGATGTATGGGTTTATTTCTGGACTTCCAGTTCTATTCCATTTGTCTGTCCTTGTGCTAGTACCATGTTATTTTGATTACTGTAGCTTTATAATAATTTTCAAATTTGGGAAGTGTGAGTTTTCCAATTTTTTTTTTCTTTTTCAGGATTTTCTTGGTTATTCAGGGTCCCTTCCAATTCCATATGAATTTTTTTAATGTTTATTTATTTTTTTTTTTTAATTTTTTTTTATTTTTTAATATATGAAATTTACTGTCAAATTGGTTTCCATACAACACCCAGTGCTCATCCCAAAAGGTGCCCTCCTCAATACCCATCACCCACCCTGCCCTCCCTCCCACCCCCCATCAACCCTCAATTTGTTCTCAGTTTTTAACAGTCTCTAATGCTTTGGCTCTCTCCCACTCTAACCTCTTTTTTTTTTTTTTTTTTTTTTTTTTTCCTTCCCCTCCCCCATGGGTTTCTGTTATGTTTCTCAGGATCCACATAAGAGTGAAACCATATGGTATCTGTCTTTCTCTGTATGGCTTATTTCACTTAGCATCACACTCTCCAGTTCCATCCATGTTGCTACAAAAGGCCATATTTCATTTTTTCTCATTGCCACGTAGTATTCCATTGTGTATATAAACCACAATTTCTTTATCCATTCATCAGTTGATGGACATTTAGGCTCTTTCCATAATTTGGCTATTGTTGAGAGTGCCGCTATAAACATTGGGGTACAGGTGCCCCTATGCATCAGTACTCCTGTATCCCTTGGATAAATTCCTAGCAGTGCTATTGCTGGGTCATAGGGTAGGTCTATTTTTAATTTTCTGAGGAACCTCCACACTGCTTTCCAGAGCGGCTGCACCAATTTGCATTCCCACCAACAGTGCAAGAGGGTTCCCGTTTCTCCACATCCTCTCCAGCATCTATAGTCTCCTGATTTGTTCATTTTGGCCACTCTGACTGGTGTGAGGTGGTATCTGAGTGTGGTTTTGATTTGTATTTCCCTGATAAGGAGCGACGTTGAACATCTTTTCATGTGCCTGTTGGCCATCCGGATGTCTTCTTTAGAGAAGTGTCTATTCATGTTTTCTGCCCATTTCTTCACTGGGTTATTTGTTTTTCGGGTGTGGAGTTTGATGAGCTCTTTATAGATTTTGGATACTAGCCCTTTGTCCGATGTGTCATTTGCAAATATCTTTTCCCATTCCGTTGGTTGCCTTTTAGTTTTGTTGGTTGTTTCCTTTGCTGTGCAGAAGCTTTTTATCTTCATAAGGTCCCAGTAATTCACTTTTGCTTTTAATTCCCTTGCCTTTGGGGATGTGCCGAGTAAGAGATTGCTACGGCTGAGGTCAGAGAGGTCTTTTCCTGCTTTCTCCTCTAAGGTTTTGATGGTTTCCTGTCTCACATTCAGGTCCTTTATCCATTTTGAGTTTATTTTTGTGAATGGTGTGAGAAAGTGGTCTAGTTTCAACCTTCTGCATGTTGCTGTCCAGTTCTCCCAGCACCATTTGTTAAAGAGACTGTCTTTTTTCCATTGGACGTTCTTTCCTGCTTTGTCAAAGATGAGTTGGCCATACGTTTGTGGGTCTAGTTCTGGGGTTTCTATTCTATTCCATTGGTCTATGTGTCTGTTTTTATGCCAATACCATGCTGTCTTGATGATGACAGCTTTGTAGTAGAGGCTAAAGTCTGGGATTGTGATGCCTCCTGCTTTGGTCTTCTTCTTCAAAATTCCTTTGGCTATTCGGGGCCTTTTGTGGTTCCATATGAATTTTAGGATTGCTTGTTCTAGTTTCGAGAAGAATGCTGGTGCAATTTTGATTGGGATTGCATTGAATGTGTAGATAGCTTTGGGTAGTATTGACATTTTGACAATATTTATTCTTCCAATCCATGAGCAGGGAATGTCTTTCCATTTCTTTATATCTTCTTCAATTACCTGCATAAGCTTTCTATAGTTTTCAGCATACAGATCTTTTACATCTTTGGTTAGATTTATTCCTAGGTATTTTATGCTTCTTGGTGCAATTGTGAATGGGATCAGTTTCTTCATTTGTCTTTCTGTTGCTTCATTGTTAGTGTATAAGAATGCAACTGATTTCTGCACATTGATTTTGTATCCTGCAACTTTGCTGAATTCATGTATCAGTTCTAGCAGACTTTTGGTGGAGTCTATCGGATTTTCCATGTATAATATCATGTCATCTGCAAAAAGCGAAAGCTTGACTTCATCTTTGCCAATTTGGATGCCTTTGATTTCCTTTTGTTGTCTGATTGCTGATGCTAGAACTTCCAGCACTATATTAAACAGCAGCGGTGACAGTGGGCATCCCTGTCGTGTTCCTGATCTCAGGGAAAAAGCTCTCAGTTTTTCCCCGTTGAGGATGATGTTAGCTGTGGGCTTTTCATAAATGGCCTTTATGATCTTTAAGTATGTTCCTTCTATCCCGACTTTCTCAAGGGTTTTTATTAAGAAAGGGTGCTGGATTTTGTCAAAGGCCTTTTCTGCATCGATTGACAGGATCATATGGTTCTTCTCTTTTTTTTTGTTAATGTGATGTATCACGTTGATCGATTTGCGAATGTTGAACCAGCCCTGCATCCCAGGAATGAATCCCACTTGATCATGGTGAATAATTCTTTTTATATGCTGTTGAATTCGATTTGCTAGTATCTTATTAAGAATTTTTGCATCCATATTCATCAGGGATATTGGCCTGTAGTTCTCTTTTTTTACTGGGTCTCTGTCTGGTTTAGGAATCAAAGTAATACTGGCTTCATAGAATGAGTCTGGAAGTTTTCCTTCCCTTTCTATTTCTTGGAATAGCTTGAGAAGGATAGGTATTATCTCTGCTTTAAATGTCTGGTAGAACTCCCCTGGGAAGCCATCTGGTCCTGGACTCTTATTTGTTGGGAGATTTTTGATAACCGATTCAATTTCTTCGCTGGTTATGGGTCTGTTCAAGCTTTCTATTTCCTCCTGATTGAGTTTTGGCAGAGTGTGGGTGTTTAGAAATTTGTCCATTTCTTCCAGGTTGTCCAATTTGCTGGCATATAATTTTTCATAGTATTCCCTGATAATTGTTTGTATCTCTGAGGGATTGGTTGTAATCATTCCATTTTCATTCATGATTTTATCTATTTGGGTCATCTCCCTTTTCTTTTTGAGAAGCCTGGCTAGAGGTTTGTCAATTTTGTTTATTTTTTCAAAAAACCAACTCTTGGTTTCGTTGATCTGCTCTACAGTTTTTTTAGATTCTATATTGTTTATTTCTGCTCTGATCTTTATTATTTCTCTTCTTCTGCTGGGTTTAGGCTGCCTTTGCTGTTCTGCTTCTATTTCCTTTAGGTGTGCTGTTAGATTTTGTATTTGGGATTTTTCTTGTTTCTTGAGATAGGCCTGGATTGCAATGTATTTTCCTCTCAGGACTGCCTTCGCTGCATCCCAAAGCGTTTGGATTGTTGTATTTTCATTTTCGTTTGTTTCCATATATGTTTTAATTTCTTCTCTAATTGCCTGGTTGACCCACTCATTCGTTAGTAGGGTGTTCTTTAACCTCCATGCTTTTGGAGGTTTTCCAGACTTTTTCCTGTGGTTGATTTCAAGCTTCATAGCATTGTGGTCTGAAAGTATGCATGGTATAATTTCAATTCTTGTAAACTTATGAAGGGCTGTTTTGTGACCCAGTATATGATCTATCTTGGAGAATGTTCCATGTGCACTCGAGAAGAAAGTATATTCTGTTGCTTTGGGATGCAGAGTTCTAAATATATCTGTCAAGTCCATCTGATCCAATGTATCATTCAGGGCCCTTGTTTCTTTATTGACTGTGTGTCTAGATGATCTATCCATTTCTGTAAGTGGGGTGTTAAAGTCCCCTGCAATGACCACATTCTTATCAATAAGGTTGCTTATGTTTATGAGTAATTGTTTTATATATCTGGGGGCTCGGGTATTTGGCGCATAGACATTTATAATAGTTATCTCTTCCTGGTGGATAGACCCTGTGATTATTATATAATGCCCTTCTTCATCTCTTGTTACAGCCTTTAATTTAAAGTCTAGTTTGTCTGATATAAGTATGGCTACTCCAGCTTTCTTTTGGCTTCCAGGAGCATGATAAATAGTTCTCCATCCCCTCACTCTCAATCTAAAGGTGTCCTCAGGTCTAAAATGAGTCTCTTGTAGACAGCAAATAGATGGGTCTTGTTTTTTTATCCATTCTGATACCCTATGTCTTTTAGTTGGCGCATTTAATCCATTTACATTCAGTGTTATTATAGAAAGATGTGGGTTTAGAGTCATTGTGATGTCTGTATGTTTTATGCTTGTAGTGATGTCTCTGCTCACAGGATCCCCCTTAGGATCTCTTGTAGGGCTGGTTTCGTGGTGACAAATTCCTTCAGTTTTTGTTTGTTTGGGAAGACCTTTATCTCTCCTTCTATTCTAAATGACAGACTTGCTGGATAAAGGATTCTTGGCTGCATATTTTTTCTGTTTAGCACACTGTAGATATCGTGCCAAGCCTTTCTGGCCTGCCAAGTTTCAAAGGAGAGATCAGTCACGAGTCTTATAGGTCTCCCTTTATATGTGAGGGCACGTTTATCCCTTGCTGCTTTCAGAATTTTCTCTTTATCCTTGTATTTTGCCAGTTTCACTATGATATGTCGTGCAGAAGATCGATTCAAGTTACGTCTGAAGGGAGTTCTCTGTGCCTCTTGGATTTCAATGCCTTTTTCCTTCCCCAGTTCAGGGAAGTTCTCAGCTATAATTTGTTCAAGTACCCCTTCAGCACCCTTCCCTCTCTCTTCCTCCTCTGGGATACCAATTATGCGTATATTATTTTTTTTTAGTGTATCACTTAGTTCTCTAATTTTCCCCTCATACTCCTGGATTTTTTTATCTCTCTTTCTTTCAGCTTCCTCTTTCTCCATAACTTTATCTTCTAGTTCACCTATTCTCTCCTCTGCCTCTTCAAGCCGAGCCATCGTGGATTCCATTTTGTTTTGCAATTCGTTTAAAGCGTTTTTCAACTCCTCGTGACTGTTCCTTAGTCCCTCGATCTTTGTGGCAAGAGATTCTCTGCTGTCCTGTATACTGTTTTCAAGCCCAGCGATTAATTTTATGACTATTATTCTAAATTCACTTTCTGTTATATTATTTAAATCCTTTTTGATGAGTTCATTAGCTGTTGTTATTTCCTGGAGATTCTTCTGAGGGGAATTCTTCCGTTTGGTCATTTTGGAGAGTCCCTGGCGTGGTGAGGACCTGCAGTGCACTTCCCCTGTGCTGTGGTGTATAACTGGAGTTAGTGGGCGGGGCCGCAGTCCGACCCGATGTCTGCCCCCAGCCCACTGCTGGGGCCACAGTCAGACTGGTGTGTGCCTTCTCTTCCCCTCTCCTAGGGGCGGGATTCACTGTGGGGTGGCGTGTCCCGTCTTGGCTACTTGCACACTGCCAGGCTTGTGTTGCTGGGGATCTGGCGTATTAGCTGGGGTGGGTAGGCAAGGTGCACGGGGGCTGGAGGGGCAGGCTTAGCTCGCTTCTCCTTAGGTGATCCACTTCAGGAGGAGCCCTGTGGCAGCGGGAGGGAGTCAGATCCGCTGCCGGAGGTTTGGCTCCGCAGAAGCACAGAGTTGGGTGTTTGCGCGGAGCGAGCAAGTTCTCTGGCAGGAACTGGTTCCCTTTGGGATTTTGGCTGGGGGATGGGCGGGGGAGATGGCGTTGGCGCCTTTGTTCCCCGCCAAGCTGAGCTCTGCCGTCCGGGGGCTCAGCAGCTCTCCATCACTTTGTCCTCCAGCCTTCCCGCTTTCCGAGTAGAGCTGTTAACTTATGACCTCCCAGACGCTAAGTCGCGCTTGCTGTCGGAACACAGTCTGTCCGGCCCCTCCGCTTTTGCCAGCCAGACTCGGGGGCTCTGCTTGGCCGGCGAGCCGCCCCTCCGCCCCGGCTCCCTCCCGCCAGTCCGTGGAGCGCGCACCGCCTCGCCGCCCTTCCTACCCTCTTCCGTGGGCCTCTAGTCTGCGCTTGATTCCGGAGACTCCCTTCTGCTAATCCTCTGGCGGTTTTCTGGGTTCTTTAGGCAGGTGTAGGTGGAATCTAAGTGATCGGCAGGACGCGCTGTGAGCCCCGCGTCCTCCTACGCCGCCATCTTCCGGAACCATGTTTATTTATTTTTTGAAAGAGAGAGCACATGCATGTGAGCAGGGGAGCAGGGAGGGGGAGGGGCAGGGACGGGGGTTGGGGGGCCGACAGAGGATCCCAAGCAGGCTCCATGCTGACAACAGAGAGCCCAATGTGGGGCTCAAACTCATGTGCCTTGAGATCATGACTTGAGCCAAAGGCAGACACTTAACCAACTAAACCACCCAGCTGCCCCAATTCCATGTGATTTGTGCAATCAGCTTGTCAATTTCTACATAAAGGGCAATTGAGATTCTGATATGGATTGCCTTGAATCACTAGATGAATTGGGGGATATTGCCATTTTTACAATATTAAGTTTTTCAATCCATGAATGTGGGATTTTTAAAAATTTATTTAGGTTTCTTTTCATTTCATTAATGTTTTATAGTTTTTCACTTCCTTGGATAAACTTATTTGTAAATTTTTTTGATGCTATTGTAAATGGAATTGTTTTCTTAATTCGTTTCCATGTTCATGTTCAGTATATAAAAACACAGTTGATTTTTATGTGTTGATCTTGTATCATGTAACTTGGCTAAATTTGTTTATTAGCTCCAAAGTGGTTGTATTTTCTTTAGAATTTTCTGTTAATAAGATCATGTGATCTATAAGTAAAGATAATTTTACTTCCCCCTTTTTCAGTTTGAGTTTTTGTTTTTTTTTTTTTTCTTCCTTGCCCAATTGCCCTGGCTAGAACTTCCAGGACAGTATTGAATAGAAAGAAGTAGTGAAAATGGTAATCCTTGTCTTGTTCTTGATCTTAGGGGGAAGGTTTCAGTCTTACACCTTTGAAGATAATATTAGCTATAGGTTTTGCATACATGTCCTTTATTGTGCTTTTTACTCTCACTTTTAGGTATTATAAATCCAGTTACTCCACATCATTGCCAGTATTTGGTATTGTTGCAATGTATCATTTTACCCATTTTAGTCAGTAAGTGGTGGTATTTTATGGGAATTTTAACTTGCTTTTCACTGATGACTAATGACATTGAATACTTTTCCATGTGCTTTTGGCCATAGGATTTGTTTTTGAGGGGGTCTTTTATGTTAAAAATCATTGGCAGATAATTTACTGTGTAAATGTGTATTGTTTACAGCAGAAATCAGGCCCCCTTAATGTTTAGTTTAGGTGCCTTAGCTGTTAGTCCTGCTGTGGGTCTACTTTTATAGTAAAGGTTTGAAAAATTAAGAACTATCATATAATGTATATGAGCATTAAGAATTTGTGAACATTTAAATATTTTAAAGAACCAGGAGAAAATAAATTTTCTTTATTGTTGAAGATAAATAATTATAACTGTATTTACGCATGGGTTAAAACTTCTTAAAGAAGTCAGTTGAATATTATGAAGAAGTTATGTTATGCTGAGTGCATACTTGTGCTTCTGGATGATACAAATGGTAAAGATATGCACATTTCCTTGTCAGCAAATGGGTATCATTGTGTTTGGCCCATCATCTAAGCATCCCTGAAAATGGAGCTGTCTCCACCTGGATGTAATTAAGGTTGGATTATTTTATGCATCAGACACACTACAGTTGCTTTAATTCCTGGATCCCACACAGCTTTCTAGTTGTTCTACTCATTTCCTGCAATTTCAAAGTGCTCATCCATTTCTCACAAAACATTTGAACTAGTACAAACAAATAAAGAACGAGGTTGCCATTATTAGCATTTTTACTCTCAGATATTGAAATGCAGAATTGGAGAATGGCTCAGCAATCTTGTAATAGCCTTGAGAGTTGTCTTTGGAAAAGAAATGCATTGAAGTAAGGATGATAAAAGAGCCCAGGGGGTAATAAAATGTGACAGGAACACTGTAAATTCCATAAGCTCTTTCAGATTGGAATATCTGGCCTGTCTCCTATGAAGTTCTGTGACATCTGGAATTAAATTTAGTCATTGTCAGATTTTAGTATATGAAGGGATGTCTTGTTTTCCTTGATATGTTTTTAAATGGTGTGATTTTTGCCTACTTTACTTAGAAGTGGCTTTAGGAGAGCCAGCCTTTATTAAGCATTTATTTGCCTTGCATGGTGCCAGTCTCTCTTCTTACATTATCTCTAATCCTCACTACCATCTTGTAAACCCAATTTACAGATGAAACAAAGTCTCAAAAAATTATTTCTTGCCTAAAGTCACAGAGCAGAGTAAGTGGTGATTTGAACTCAAATTTGTTGATCCTAAAACCTGTAGTTTTTCCACTATACCAGTGGTTGTCACTCCATCCAATTAAAGTGGAATTTCTGGGATTAGACTTTAATATTGGAGCAGCTCTCCCGGGTTTATAATGTGCATCTAGGGTTAGAAACCACTGAGTAGTATCCTGTGCTTACTATTATAAGACTATACCAGTAGAACGGAGAGCATAGTAAAGAACATGTTTTCCTTTAAAAGTGTGTGCAATGTTGCCCATTTATCTCTCTAAAACATATCTATTTGAAACCTCAGTGGTAGGTGGTATACTGAGAACATGCTGAAGCTTCCCTTTGCTACTTCACAGTTTTAAAAATAATCCTTCCTTCCCCTTCCAAAAATGTACAGTATCAATTGAACACAACTGTGAAAGGAAACAAAAAGAGTAAAACTGGCCAGAAATTATGAAGAACCCTTAAAAAATGGGATTGCAGTGTGGGTGAGAACCATAATGTGAACCACAAACAGGAACATAATACAATAAAATATATGACTATAGAGCTGCTTTATATGTACCCTGCTGGACAAGCAGACATATGAATCTACCTCTCTTCACCTTCATTCTTCTTTTGGTATGTATGATGCAAAACCAGGCATTTTGGTTGCTTTAAAAACCATAGCAGTGCCCCAATGTTGTCAATATCTAGAAAAGATAGGGAGCCCCCAAATACTAGTTACCCATGTTTACTACCTGGTGGAAAATTTTGTCCCTTTCCTAAAAAAAGAAAATAAAAGAAAAAATGTTGCTAAACAAAAGATGAGCCCATACCCAAAATCACAAAATATTCAAAGAAAACTAATATACGAAGGAAGGTACCAAACTGTACAAAGGGAAGGACCTAAGGAACCAGAGTTAATAGGGAAAGCAAAAAAGAACTTTAGAATTAATATAATATCTTCAGAGACATGCAGAATGGCACTGCATTCATTTTAAAAAGAAAATGTTAGAGCCTTTTGAAGTTAACAGTTTAAAAGGAAGGACAGAGAATTGAGAAGGAAGAAGGTAAATTGAGAGATGTGGAGTTATCCATTCATCTCTGTTTGTGCTTAGAGAGATAATTGGAATGATATCAACTCATGTTAACACTTTTTCCTTCTGGCTAATGGGATGTTAGTTTGTTGCTTACTACTTTGTACTTGGATATATTACTTAAATTTTTTATAGAAGCATGTTTCATTTTATAAAAATTAAGTTACTTGCTTAAATAAAATAAATGAACAATTGAGTTAAAGATTTTTTTTAAAAGAATGATAAAAATCAAAGAAAACAAAGGTCCAAATCAATAAGGATGAAAGCAGAAATCTAATAGCAGTGTTGAATGATTAAAAAAAAAAAAACCCTATAAAATAGGTAAATCTAGGCAAGTCTGAAAGAGAAAACAAAAGAATACTGATCAATATTAGAAATTAAAAAGAAAGCGTCACTACAGACACAGATCTGTATAAGAGCTCTCTGTATAAGTTTATTCTAATAAAATATGAAAGCCTAGATTCAATGGGTAATTTTCAGAAATACATGATTTACTCAAATTGCCACAAGAAGAGGTAAAAACCTTTTAATTAACTAATTATTATGGAAATAAATTGAAAAGAAATTTAAAGATATGGCCCAAGTTTTACAGGTGAGTTCTAAGAAACCTTTAAGGAAATCTTGGGTAAACTTGCATGCTTTATTAAAAAAGATAAGGCCCTATCCAACAGATTTTATGATGCTAAATGTAACCCAAACCAAAGAGGGACATCAAAAAAACAAAAAACAAAAAACACCACTTGTAGACCTATCTCTCTTCTGGAGACAAGACTTAAAAATCATAAATAAAATACTGGCAAATTGAATTTACCAATGTATTACTTATGTAGAATTTATCCCAGGAATGCAAGGGTGGTTCAGCATTAAAAAATCTACTTGCATCATTTACTTTCTTAATTTTATTAGAGGAGAAAACTGTGCATTTATCTCAGTAATGCCCGTAATAAGCTTTCAATAACATGCAGCAACATGGTTCTGGTATAAGGAAAGACAGCTAGATCAATAATAGATTCTGAAATAGACCCATGTATCATGTATGTCTCCCAATCTAAGTGTACAGTAAATGTATTTTAAATCAATATTTAAAGGATGGACTATTCAATAAAGGATATGCATTTAGAAAAAAATATTAAATCTTTAACATCATTCACAAAATAAATTCTAAATATAATAAAAATCTAAATATAAGAAACGTTTGCAAACTTAAAAGCCATTAAAGACGAAAGGTTTGATGAGTTTAGATATATCAAAATGAAAAACTTCTTTATGACAAAAGATATTTTGAACAAATTAAATGAATAAGTGCCAGACTTAAAAAAATATTTGCATACATAAAATAGAGCAATTATTTATATTCATAGTAAGAAAAAGGGAGGAGGAAGTGGAAAAATGGACAAAGAGTATGAGCAGGTAATTCAAAGAAAAGAAAATGGCCAATAAATATTCTGAGATGTGTTTATTCTTATCAGTAAGAATATTTCATCAAATACTAATTAGTATTTTATCAAATGCTAATTCTAAAGACAGTAAAATTGTTTTAATCTACCAGATTGGCAGAGATTAAAAAAACTTTTTTTAAGTTTATTTATTTTGAGAGAGACAGAGACAATGCAAGGGAGAGGCAGAGGGAGAGGGAGACCGAGAACCCCAAGCAGACTCCATGTTGCCAGGGCAGAATCCAACTGGGTGAGGGGAGGGGAGGGAGGTTAAACTCATGCAACCTCAAGATCATGACCTGAGCCAAAACCAAGAGTTGGATGCTTAACCAGCTGGGCCACACAGCTGCCCCTGGCAGAGAATTTTAAAGTTGATATATCCAGTGGTATTAAGTATGTGCAGAAATAGATCTTAGTAACTGTGGGGTTGTAAAATTGTAGAGCTATTATCTAGATGAATTTGGCAAGATTTGTGTACCCTTTAGAATTCATAAGAACTGTGAAATACATTCTTAATCTTTATTGACTACATCCTTATTTAATCCTGAGGCTGGCACTTTGTCCTGATTTTACCTATGAGGAATAGAACTCGAAGAGGACAGACACATGGCAGGATTGGAACTTTTACCTGAGTCTCCTAATGCCAGTGCAGGAGTACTGTACTCTATGAGTGTTCCTAGGGTGAAGGAATAACATGAGCCAAAGGTTAGAGGTAGGTCCATACATGTCATGTCCAGAAAATGATTAAATAGTCCTGCATGATTAGAGGGTGATTGAAGGGAACGCACTGAGAGATGTGACTAGAAAAGATAAGGTGAGTGAAAATCAGGAGTTTTGAATACCCTAACAAGGGAATGACATTTTATTTTGTGAACATTGAGGATCCACCAAAGGTTTTTGAGCAGTGACTAATAGAGTGGCTTAGAGGAGAGATTTGAGGTAGGAAAACTAGTTAGATAGCTAAGGCAATTGTTTAAGTGAGCAAATGAAGACTTTGAACTAGGCTGGTGAATGTAGATTTGACAAGGAGAAGGCAGGGACAGGAGGCATGAAAGTGTAGTTGACCCAACACAGAACCTGGCATCAGACACTTGAAAGGGACTCATTCTCAGTGTAACCTGGTCAGATCTGAAATATATATTGGAGGTAGGACTAATAAGAGGTAAACAGATGGATTGGATTAGAGAAGAGGGCAGAGAGGAAAAAAACCTGCTGGTTTTGATTGAACAAGTGGGTGGATGGTAGACTATTCACTGACACTAGTCGACTTTGCAAGTGGAGACATTAGATGTTAATAGTTCTGTGTTGATCTTGTTAAGTGTTAGATGGCTCTTAGACATCCAAGTGGAGATGTTAAAAAGGCAACTGTATAAAAGAGACTAGAGTTTAAAAAGGGAGCTATGGACTAGAGATAAAATTAGAGAATAATAAGTATCTATCTAGATTAGATGGTATCCAAAGCCCTGGAACTGAATAAAATCACTTAGGGAAAAAGAATGGATAAGCAGAGGAGGAAAAAAGTGTTAAGGGATGTTCTTGGTCACTGGAACATTGAGATGTAGTATCTAAGAAGCCAACAAAACAGGCTGAAAAGGAGCTGGCCAATGAGATAGGAAGAAAACCAGAAGAGTAAGGTATCCCAGGAACTAGAGAAGGAAATATTTCAGAAAGGAGAGGGAAGGGTGGTCAACTATTTTAAGGTTGGATAAGGAGAGAATAGAGAATTGGTCAGTGGCCTTGGGCGACTATAGTCCTTGGTGGCCTTAAGCAGTGTATCAGTGAAGTGGTTGGAGCAAAAACCTGAATGGAGTAGTTGAGGAGAAAATGGATGAGAAGATAGTCAAGGTACTTTTTGAGGAGTTTTGTTTCAGAAGGTAATGGAGGAATGCAGGGAGGGACGAGGAGATAAGATTGAACTGATTAGATCTATTTTCCCACTCAAGTCTAAGGCCAGGTCATCAGGCTTAGAGTAAGTTGATGATTGAGTTGGTATTTTACTACTAGAGAGATGAAAGGAGGGACAGGGGATTGTTTGCAAAGTGAAAAACAGGATTGTTCATGAAATTTAATCTGGGTAAAGATGGAAGTGAGAATACTGATTACAATGATAAGGGCAATGCTTTTATATCTTGGTGAAATCTAAGAATTGTTGGAGTAAGGAGAGAGCATCTTAAACAAGCATCCTGGGTGAAATATGATTCATGTAGGCTGTGGACCACTCTTGAAGAAGCATTTGCAGTAGCATTAGGTCATAATGTAAGTCTAGTCTTAGAGCAAATAGCTGTTTTTGTTAAAATTTCACAGTATATTTATTTAAACAGGGGAAGAGGTGCTTGTTCAAAAAGTGAATTTATAGGAGTGTGTAAGATATTGATCCTCAAAACTTGTTAGTGAATAGATTGATGGTGAGAGGAAAGGAGTATAACAGTTGTTCTATTACAATTGTTCTATTACAAAGCTTTTAAAACATTAAATGAGTAGCTGTTGCATTGTACCTGCATACATTATAATTTTTCATGTGAAGTAATTCTATTGCTCGAATCTTTAGCTGTTCCATATATATCTGGCATTTTGCATCAATGGGTGTATTTTAATTCTAATATTTTGCCCACATCTGAAAATAAAAATTGTATCCTAAAAAGTTATTTTTACTGCAAGAAAATCCTGAAGTTCAGTTTAATTTGCACAGTTTCTCATACTGAAGATGCCATCTTTAATTCCCTGAGTTATGTTTGATTATGCAATTGCAACTTGTTCTCAGTAAAGCTTTGTCTTTAATTTTAGCTGCTTCCCTTTGTTTGGGAAGCCCTTACAGTTTTCCTTTAATAAATTAAATTTGCCCCTGTGTTGGAAGACTTGATGAAAAGTCAACTGAGTTTGCTAAACCACTAGAGATTCCTTTTATATTGCAACCCACTTGTATGTAGCTTTTCACATACTCCTGAGCTTCGCTGAAAGAAATGCCATGAGATTAGTAGGACCTACTAGAACTTTTAAGTTTATTTATTTATTTATTTTGAGAGAGAGAGAGAGAGAGAGAGAGAGAGAACAGGGGAGGGGCAGAGAGAGAGGGAGAGAGAATCCCAAGCAGGCTACATGCTGTTAGCACAGAGCTCGACATGTGGCTCAACCCCGAGAACTGTGAGATCATGATCTGAGCCCAGATCAAGAGTCAGAAGCTTAACCAACTGAACCACCCAGGCACACCTAGAAATTTTCGAACTACCAAATTTATATTAAAGGTAGGGTTAGAATGATTCTGCTCCCCCCCCCCCCGCCCCCCACTGCAGTCTGTTCTCTGTTAACTACAACTATTTAATAATGAAATTTGGGAGGACTTTTTTCCAAGTGCATTATGTCATTATATGTTTACTATAATTATTAGATGCATTTGGACAGATGCCTAAGGATTATCGTACTTTGTTGATGCTTTTTTTTGACAGCTTAAGTCAATTACCAGATATTATATGTATGACCAACAACAGGGCTGGGCTATAGGGAATACAAACAAAGTACAAAATGAGGTTCCAGATATTAGTATTCCTTTTTGTTGTTTATATTTTGCCCCTAATTTGGCTTTTCACTTTTTAATACTAACTAGTACTGCATGTTTTAAGCCAAATTATACTTCTTGCTGTTTTGTAAATATATTTGACACTACTGTTTCTGTCTTTGCTATGCTGTTTCTCTTCCACCTTTTTTTCAATTCTGAATAATCTTTCCTAAGACTCATTTCAAATGCTATGTCCTGTGTGACATCTTCCAGATACCTCCTTCATACAATAAGTACCCTATAGTTGTACCTGTATGTTTGCCCTGGTTTGTTGTTGTTGTTGTTTTGTATGTTTGTTTGTTTGCCCTGTTTCAAGTATTAGTATATTTTGTATTATTCCCCACCCCCCCCCCCCCGCCACTTGAATTTAGCTCCTCAGGAGCAGTGTCTTATTTTACTAATCTTTGTATATGTCATGTCATACCTGGCATATAGTAGTCACAAAATAATATTTGTTGAATTAAAGATCAGAAACAGCTAAAGAAAAATAATAGATGTGACAAAAATAGGAGTCAAATACTGCTGATTATAAGGGAAATGATAAATGTTGAGTTACTGGATAGGCTAGGACTTAAGCTGAGCCTCATTCTTGAAGACATTAAAGTAAAACCAATCAGAGTGCTATGAGAATGATAAATTCCATTTTTAATTGGCAGGTTTCTTAAAATGGGTAAATATTGGGAGATTAGGTAGTCACTGAATTTCCCTGGTTGCAATACAGTTACACTTTCGTTCATCTTATGAATGATACAGCCTTTTCACACTGTGAATACACTGAAAACAGATTCATATCTAGTTCAGAAAACCCTCATACATATTCTTCGTGTTAGGATATCTCTGTAGGTGATAACTAGCCATATTGTGAAAGACTGTAAATCCCAATGAAGTGATCTGCCTAATATTTCCTTTTAAATGCAATTTGGGACCCTAAAGGTTGTTTTCATTCCCAGAGGCTTGTACCTGATCTCTATTCATAACTCCAGGTTTTCTAAGGGCATGCCTGGTTCAGAATGAAGGATTAGGTGCTGAAAAGCTGTTGGAATGAGAATCACGGCAGTAGCCTGATTAAAAAAAAAGAAAAAAGAAAAAAAAAGACTGAGCTTTCAGGGGCCAGCACATCCTGAGTAACAGAGAAGCCACATGTGTAGTCCCCTGTGGCAGAACCAAGGCACCTGAAGGAAAATAAAGCTGGTGTTGACTGTCAAATGAAGGACCTAAAACCGGAGTCATCTTATCCATGAGTACCCAGAGCCCTTGGTACTCTTAGGGGCCCATGAAAATATTTTAATGTCTTTTAAAATCAGAAGAAAAAAGTGAACTTAAGTTGAACAAAATGTTTTAACACATGGCATTAATAGATTTGTCTTCATACTAAAGCAGCCACAGAACGTAAATTTTGGATTTTTTATGGAGGAAGAGCCACATAGACAAGAGTGTCCACGTTCCACAGAAGTCACAATGCAGCCCTGCCCAAAACCTACCCATTTTTCTCAAGGTTAGTGCTAGACTGTGAAGGAGCTGCAAATTTGGACAGACAGGTGATAGTTTAATCCAGTTCTTCTTCCTCTCTACATCCCAGTGTCTTCATCTGTATAATGAGTTTGTTTTCTTAAGTATGGGTTGCTTATTTATGTATTTTGAGTAATCTCCACACCCAACCTGGGGCTCAAACTCACTACCCCGAGATCAAGAGTCACATGCTCTACTGACTAAGCCAGCCAGGTGCCCCTGTACAATGAGGAGTTTGGACCAAGCAACTTGTGAGGGCTCTTGCAAACATATATAAGTAAAGTCCTACATCAGACAAGTTCCAAGCCAAAGTAGATTATCTAACATAACATTAATGTGAACTCAGGTCACGTGATAACCCACATAGATACAGAACAGGCCTAATAACCCCCCTATATTTTTTGTGTCCAGTTAGAAGTACTAGTTGAGAAATGATAAGAGCATAAAGTATGTATTATTAGCATGCAACCGGTAAAAGAGTAGAAATAGTAAAATGCCTTGAATGTTGTAAATACTCAGTAAATAATGAATGGATAAAATAATGATGTATATTAGCTTATTTTCATGACAATAATCTGTTAGCTTATTTTCTTGAGAGAAATCTGTACTTACCAGAAAAAAAATATTAAACTGTGGAATTTTTTTCTTATTCTCTACAGAAAAACAGCAGAAAACATTTTGGAAAGGGTTGTATCTAAAATACCTAATCTCATTTCTATAAATTGTAAAATTCTGAAAATTAAGCTCAGACCTCTTTTAAATTGTTTTCTATTTATTTCTAAGGTTTTACTCTTCTCTGTCTCATCCAAAATATGTGCTAAATTAATACATTAGAATAATATTTCTCTTCTTCTTCTATATGTCTGTTCATTTTTTTAGATTATTGATGGAAAATGGTTAATCCCTAGTTGATGTTCTTTCTATAATAAATTGGGCTCTATATCACTTATACTACTCCAACCTCCTTATTTGCTTAGGGGTATCACACTGATAGAAACAGGATAATTTAATGGATGCCTACAAAATATATAATTAGAAATGTAAATTTACTGATGAATATATATAACAAATGACAATGAAATTAGTTCTAGATTGCCTTGACTGGGTTTTTTTTTCCCTTTCTAGTAATGACTACAACTACTTTGATGTATATCAGAAGTGCCTGAACTACTTTTTAAAAGTAAAGATGTTCGTGGGCCATCTGAGACCTGCTGGTGTAGTATCTATCGGGATGAAACTCATGGATCTGTATTTGAAAAAGATCCCAGGTGATCATGACAGGCACTAAAGGCTGAGAACTGCTGCACTATGTAGAAGCAGAAGTAGAAGGCAACATGGACTTTGGCATTATTATGTAGATCTGAATCCAGAGTCCAGATCTGCCACAATCTAGGTGTATAAACCCAGACTTAGGTCTATGACCAAGTTACTTAATCTCTCTGAACTTCAGCGTCCTTGCCTATATAATAAGAATGGTAATATTTTGTAAGTCTTAGAATTTGGGGGGCTTAAAGGAGATAATAGATGAAAAATCCTTGACATATAGTAAGTGATAGCTAGTATTAATATTCTAGTAGCACAGAGTTATCCTCAGTTTTCATCTTGACTTATGAAGAGTAAGGTTTTTCTCACAATAGCTCTTTTCTGTATCCAAAAGAATATTTATATAGAACTTCCTCCAGCTGTCTTTTAATTAGGCAAATTTACTCTGGGCTTTGAACTTTCCTCCAAGTTTGCATTTGTGCTATTCAGAAAATAGTGGCAGAGAAAATAGGTGACATCTTGGTTTTCAGTTTCCCTAGCATCCTCTGGAGTAGCTAATTATGTCTGGATCCAGTTTCAAAGTTATCCGTTGTCTTATTTTCAGAACAGGTAAGTGATATATCATGAACTTGGAACATGAACTTCAGCTGGAAAACCATAGAATAATGGGGTTTTGTCAAAGAAAGAACATATAGATGGTATCTCCATCATCATGTTTATATGGTTAATTTCTATAGATTTGTAAATGATAATGTTTCAGATTTCTTTTGAAACATCTCTGAGTCAATTTAATTGATAGTGTAAATGGCATAAAACTACAAGAGAAAGAAGAGGAGAAATACAGTTTTCTTCCTGGTTATGGTCTTTTTTGTCTTTGTAACTTTACCCATTTATCCTTTTATTTTCAGTTGCTGTGAACTTGACAGAATTATAAAGTATTGATTCCCCCCTTTTTTCCTTAGTTAAGTATTGATCAAATAGAACATAGTGCCAAGCATGAGCATTTAATTTACATGAACTTTACCTAGCATTTAACAAGGCTATGGCTAGCTGCTTTCTCTCCTGAAATGTGTATTCACAATGCCTTCTCAGTGAAGGGGCTTTCTCCTTTATTTACTTTGTTAGATTCATCATATATAGAAAACAGTGAGTATATTAAATGTGGTTTCAATTTAAAAACTGCAAGTGCTGAAGGTTACACAACACTGTATTTGATGTAGCTGTTCTACTTCTTTGATTGTATGATTGCCTATTAAAGGCCTGATGTATTAAACATCAGGAGTGGTCCTCCATTATGCCTAGTTATTTGATTTTTGGTAAGCCTGTGCTGAGATTGCTCCATTGCATATTTCTGGACCAGAAAATTTCAACACGGGAAATTTTTTTTTTTTGAAATTTATTGTCAAATTGGTTTCCATACAACACCCAGTACTCATCCCAAAAGGTGCCCTCCTCAATACCCATCACCCACCCTCCCCTCCCTCCCACCCCCCCTCAACCCTCAGTTTGTTCTCAGTTTTTGAGAGTCTCTTATGCTTTGGCTCTCTCCCACTCTAACCTCTTTTTTTTTTTCTTTCTTCCCCTGCCCCATGGGTTTCTGTTAAGTTTCTCAGGATCCACATAAGAGTGAAAACATATGGTATCTGTCTTTCTCTGTATGGCTTATTTCACTCAGCATCACACCCTCCAATTCCATCCACGTTGCTACAAAGGGCCATATTTCATTCTTTCTCATTGCTGCGTAGTACTCCATTGTGTATATAAACCACAATTTCTTTATGCATTCATCAGTTAATGGACATTTAGGCTTTTTCCATAATTTGGCTATTGTTGAGAGTGCTGCTATAAACATTGGGGTCCACGTGCCCCTATGCATCAGTACTCCTGTATCCCTTGGGTAAATTCCTAGCAGTGCTACTGCTGGGTCATAGGGTAGGTCTATTTTTAATTTTTTGAGGAACCTCCACACTGTTTTCCAGAGTGGCTGCACCAATTTGCATTCTCACCAACAGTGCAAGAGGGTTCCCGTTTCTCCACATCCTCTCCAGCATCTATAGTCTCCTGATTTGTTCATTTTGGCCACTCTGACTGGTGTGAGGTGATATCTGAGTGTGGTTTTGATTTGTATTTCCCTGATGAGGAGCGACATTGAGTCAACATGGGAAATTTTAATACCACAACAGTTTTTAGGCAAGAAAATGCAGAAACTACAGCAGATGAGGATATGAATAGACAAAAACCATTTTAACCACTATTTTTTTAAGTAAACTCCAGTGTAGAGCTGCAGTGTAAACTCCTGTATAGCCCCAATGTAAGGCTCAAAGTTGTGACCTGAGATCAAGAGTCGTGTGCTCTACTGACTGTCCCCTTCAGGCACCCCTCATTTTAACCACTTTATACATTCAGATATCTTTGACTCTAGGTAGTTGGAATCTTGGTATCATAGTTTGCCTGAACAACCATTCTGGTATAACATCAGTCAGTGAAGCATAATAAGTGTCTTATGATGTATAGGCTCTGTGTGAACACAGAAGAGAAGTAGACTGTTTCAGAGAATAATGTAGGTGGGAGAATATCCAGAGGCCCATGCATGCAATTACAAGGTAACGTTCACACACCAAATTCTCAATAAGGGCAATGCAGTATAATGCTTTAGAACATAAACTTTGGAACCAGATTGGGCTGAAATCCCAACTCTCCTACTAACTGTGTGACCCCAGGCAAGTTATCTCAATGTGCTTCAGTTTTCTTGTCTTCAAAATGAGGATAATAATTGATTTGAAGTGTGGAGGATTTTGAAACCCAAGCTAAGAAAGTGGTGTTTGTTTGTTTGTTTGTTTTTTACGCTAAGAAATAGGGAGTCACTGAAATTTTTTGAATAGGCAAGTTACATGGTGAAATTAATTGAGGAACGTTATTTTAGTAACTGTATATGAATGGAGTGGGAGGACCTAGAGGGAGACACCAGATGGGAGACTGCTAGAACAATCTAAATGTGAAAGGTGCCACTGTGGAAGTGGAAATAGATGGACAAGACCAGGAATCACTGTAGAGGAAAAAAAAATCATTCAGATTTCATGATAGATTGAATGTATTCTTTTAAATACCCCTCTCCCTAGAAATGGCATAATTCAGCAAAATCATAGAAAATGCTTGTGTATCAGCTCAGGGGAAATCTCCTGTAAGTGCTGTCAGAAATTGTAAACTCTGGGGACTCCAGCTGGTAATGTGTGCATTCACTTACAGCTTCCCTTGCCCCTTTATACACTGGAGCACGACAGGAAATATTGGCTTATCCCTGTAGGAAGCATCTCTATAGGAGATGCTTAGTGAACTGAATGCCTTTGTTTAGAACTAATTGACCTTTATAAAACAGCATTTTTTTAGAGCTTACTCAAGTTAGGCAGACTTTAACCATTGGATAAGTCAAGAGACAAATCAGTCCTCTTAAGCAAGGTCAACAATCATGTTGAAGGAGAAAAGAAGCAAAGAAGGAGGACACCATCAGTAAAAACAGGACAATTAAGAAAACTTTATTATAATCTGAACATTGAATTGTATTGCTAATCCTTTCCTACATCGTGGTATTAGCTAGGTGACACCAACCTTTTTTTCATTTCTTTTTTGTTATAGGATGTGAGAATGTTGGATTTATACAATTATAAAGTAAAAGAGTCTGGAATTGGAAACCAGACAGTGTCTCAGTATTTTGGTCTGAATTTCTTTTTCTTAAAGTAGAAAAAAAGATACTACCTATTTTTGAAACTTTTTGAGAATTTTGACTCAGATATTTTTTATTGTTATAAGTGATAAAGAATAACCTTGACAAAAAATATGAAAAGGACTAAAACTGGTTGGAGAGAAAATTCCCTGAAAATATGTACAGAGGGATAGATTTTGACTCAGAGCCAGTCCTTATTGTTGTTCCATATAAATGCATTACAAACCTAACAAATATATGTAAAAAATAAGTTTTTAAAAATCTCTTAAATGAGACTATTGTTTTCCCTTTAAAATTAACTCATTATCATCTGGTCAGCTATTTTTAGTTGTTGTTTTTAACTATCTGGCAGAACTGTGTTCAGTGAGGAGAGGAATTTATCAGTAATTTTATGCTTTAGTTTATGTAGCAGGACAGTGGTAATAATTTTATTTTATCATCAATTACTTAATGGATTTAATTAAGTATTCTGTCTATGATCAAACACATTACCATTCTTCCTGCTAGTCTTAATGGCTTTAGGTAGTGGCTAGCCGTGTAAGAGAAGAAATTTTTACAAGATCTTTTGTCTTGATGTAAGAATCCATAAATTCTTTCTTTTTTTTCCTTTTAAGTTTATTTTTGAGGGAGAGAGAGAGAGCATGCGCGCGCGCACGTGTGTGTGCGCGAGTGTGCGAGAGAGGGGCAGAGAGAGAGAATCGCAAGCAGGCTCCACACCAGCAGCACAAACCCAATGCAGGGCTTGAACTCACAAACTGGAAGATCATGACTTGAGCCGAAATCAAGAGTTGGACCTTCAACTGACTGAGCCACCCAGGCGTCCCAAATCCTTTAACTTTAGCAACAGTATTAGAAACCACTGCTGATACAGAAAATTGCATTTTGCTGGGTAATGTCCAGATTGCGTGCTACTGTAGTTAAATCATAAAGAAGGCCTTGAATTTGGGTGAGGACAACTCTTGCTTATAAATGCATTTCATCCCAGCAGATCCTATCTTGGCACTTTGGCCCTGCTTAAATTTTACTCTAAGGTACAACTCTGACTAGACATGTGCTGTTGCTTTTCTATTTAGACTTGGATGTTAGCTAAGAATGAGATGGGGGGAAAGGTGTTGAGATGAAGCTAAACTTCTTACCAGGTAGGATTAAAAGAATGGAATAATGACTTTAAAATTTGCTATAAAATTGCACTTAACAAGTGAAGCAAAAGCCATTGTTCATAATTTACAGAATTAATCAAATGATGGAAATGCATATAAATATCTCTTATTTCTGGAGGCATTGTTGGCTATAAGCTAATTTCTGCCTCTTTAAACTAGTTTTGGCCATCATTTAGTCAACACTAGCTTAATTACAATCAAAATAATTGCTTCTCAAGCTTTTATGAACATACTGATCTTTTAAAAACAGATTCTGATTCAGTAGGTGAAGTAGGGACTGAGATTGCACTTCTAACAAGCTCACAGATGATCCCAATGCTGCTGGTTAGTGGACCACACTTTGAGTAGGAAGAGTCTAAATAATTGTTCTTATTAGCTGTAGCTCCTGTCTCCTTACTCTTTGTTTGCCTTTTTGCCTGTAAGATTAGCTGTTTGCCCTTTATTTTGTGAGTTCACACTATTTCATAATGCTTATTTATTCAGCGACAAAATTGCATCCAGAAGATATCCCCCTTAGTAGTGGAAACTTCATGGTTTGTCTCAGAGCTATAGTGGTGTGTCCCAGATGCGTCTTTCACTGCTTGTGTGTGCAAGAACATTCAATCACTGAGAACAGTGGACTAACAGAGCTTCCCACTTAACTCTGGTAAATGTGGAAGGAGCATGGGTTTTAGAGTAGGACCTGAACTATATGACCTTGGTCAGGTTACTGAATTTATTTGACTCTCAACTCATTATTCTTAAAATACCCATATAAGGTCGTTGGGATAGTGATTAGCAATAAATGTATATGAGGCACTTGTATAGTATCTACAAGGTAGTAGGCATTTAGTTAAATAGTAAGCATTCTAGTCACTGAATGGAATGAAACAAACATTAAAACTATTTAATTTTTTTAAATTTTATTTATTTATTTTGAGGGAGACAGAGTATGAGCAGGGGAGGGGAGAAAGAGGGAGAAAGAGGGAGAGATCTCAAGCAGGCTCCATGCTGTCAATGCAGAGCCCATGAGAGACTCGAACTCACTGTGAGATCATGACCTGAGCCGAAATCAAGAGTTGATTGCTCAACCAACTGAGCCACTCAGGCACCCTAAAACTATTTAATTTTCTTAACATCATATATTTTAGAAGCAGTGCAGCTAACCAGAAGGAAAAATGTGTGGATTGTTTTCTATGAAAGAATATTAAAAGTTAAATTATGTTTTTAAATTTTTTATGTTTCTGTTTGACTTTATGTTTTTTAGAGAATCATTTGATTTCTTTGGTAGACTTGGAATCAAGTCACTTCCCTGAGTATCTGTTAGAATCCCTGTGATTCAGAAAAGAAATTAAATTTTAGATTCTCAACTTTATTTTGAATACGGGAATTAATTTCATTTATCCTGATTTACTTGAATTGTTGAGGTCAAGGCATGCCCAAATAGTAGCATTTTCAAGGACTCTTCTGTGTCCTTTCTCTCAGTATAGAGAAGAATCATCAGGAACAACACAGCTGGTACCTTGAGGAACATGACATAAAATTGGCATTGCCTGCTAAGCCTGAAAAAAGCCAACACTTGTTCAGTTACTAATGTTTTCAGGCAGAGTCTTTGATTTGGCCCCAAATGACTAGTTTAGCATAGGAGTATTTTTATTTGCTGCCAAAATCCCTCACAAAACTTAGTGCATTCTGAAACATAAACATATAGGCTATATTGTTTTTTGCTTCTTGATTTTTTTTTTAAATTCCTTTTCCTCACTCACATTAGCTGGTTTCCCAATCGTGGGCATAAAATGTTTGCCCAGTTAGGTGCTTCATAACAGAGATTCTTTGCAATAGCAGATGTGTTCCAGGATAACCTATTAGCTGTATTATATAAGCAGGAGCACTAGCTGATGGGGTATTCATCTGTAAGAAAATATTCTGTTAGTACCCCTGGGCTTAGCAATATAGATCCTCAATATCATTTGTCTCACTTCAAAGCTAATTGAAATCAGCCAGCCTATGTTTCAAAATATCTACACACATTACCAACCATCTGGCTGCTCACAAATGATGAAGACATTTAATATAAAACCTGGTTAATGCACTAGCCTCTCACCTCTAGAGAACAAATCTTGCCTAGGACACACGTAGTCTTCATTTAGTATTGGTTTGCAATAGAGGGCAGTCATTTGGGGCCCCCAGACTCATAACAGTTTAATGTATTCACTCTCAGGTAACTGACCATGTGATAGATATTCAGAATGATCTTTGTGAGACTCATTGAGAACTGCAGTGACAGAGCAGAAGGTTTATGTGTACCATCAGGGCTAGGATATGTACAGTAGTACATTGTGTCTGGGTACAGGGCATATGTGGCTATTTGTTTTTAGTAACTAAATATAATTTTATTATGAAAGTAATGTTGAATGAAATATGCTTATAGTAGAAAATTTGTAATATACATTTCATTTAACGTTTATTTATGTCTCAATTTTTTTAATTAGGTTTATGTGCATTGTTTTTAGCAAAACTGGGATTATTCTATATGTGCTTTTTATTCTTCTTTTTAAACTTAGTTTTATTTTACAAACATTTTTCTTTTTTAAAACTTTGTGGTTTTTTGTTTTTTTGTTTTTCATTCTCAAGTTAGTTAGCATACAGTATAGTCTTGGCTTCAGGAGTACAACCCAGAGATTCATCTCTTACATATGACACCCAGTACTCATCCTGAAAAGTACCCTCCTTTCTGCCCATCTCCCATTTAACCGCGCCCCCCCATCAACCCTCATTTTGTTCTCTGTATTAAGAGCCTCTTATGGTTTGCCTCCCTCTCTGTTTTTACCTTATTTTCCTTCCCTCCCCCTGTGTTCATCTGTTAAGTTTCTCAAATTCCACATATGAGTGAAATTATATGATATCTGTCTTTTCTCTTATTTTACTTAGCACAATACCCTCCAGTTCCATCCATGTTGTTGCAGATGGCAAGATTTTGTTCTTTTTCATCACTGAGTAGTGTTCCATTCTATATGTATACCACATCATCTTTATCCATTCATCAATTGATGGACATTTGGGGTCTTTCTATTATTTGGCTATTGTTGATAGCACTGCTATCAACATTGGGGTGCATGTGCCCCTTCGAATCAGCATTTTGGTATCGTATGAATAAATTCATAGTAGTGGAATTGCTGGGTAGTTCTATTTTTAAGTTTTTGAGGAACCTCCACACTGTTTTCCAGTGTGGCTGCACCAGTTTGCATTGCCAAGAACAGTACAAGAGGGTTCCCCTTTCTCCACATCCTCGCCAACATCTGTTGTTGCTTTAGTTGTTAATTTTAGCCATTCTTACAGGTGTGAGCTGATATCTCATTGTGGTTTTCATTTGTATTTCCCTGATGAGTGATGTTGAGCAACTTTTCATGTGTCTGTTAACCATCTGGATGTGTTCTTTGGAAAATTGTCTATTTGTGTCTTCTGCCCATTTCTTCTCTGGATTATTTGTTTTCCGGGTGTCAACTTTGGTGAGTTCTTTATAGATTTTGGATACTAACCCTTTATCTGACACATCATTTGCACATATCTTCACAGTTTTTAGTTTTGTTGATTGTTTCCTTTGCTGTGCCAAAGTTTTTTGTTTTGATGAGGTCCTGATAGTTCATTGTTGCTTTTCTTTGCCTTGCCTCCAGAGACATGTCAACTAAGAAGTTGCTGCAGCTGAAGTCAAAGAGGTTGCTTCCTGTTTTCTCCTGTAGGATTTTGATGGTTTCCTGTCTCACATTTGGGCCTTTCATCCATTTTAAATGTTTTTTGTGTTTTTTTTTTTTCTGTATGGTGTGAGAAAGTGGTCTGAGTTCATTCTTCTGTGTCTCTGTACAGTTTTCCCAGCACCGTTTGCCAAAGAGACTTTTTTCCATTGTATATTCTTTCCTGCTTTGTCAAAGATTAGTTGGCCACATATTTGTGAGTCCATTTCTGGATTCTCTATTCTATTCCATTGATCTTTGTGTCTGTTTTTGTGCCAATACCATACTGTCCTGATGATTACAGCTTGTAATACAGGTTAAGGTCTGGGATTGTGATGCCTCCAGCTTTGGTTTTCTTTTTCAACATTACTTTGGCTATTCAGGGTCTTTTGCAGTTCCATACAAATTTTAGGATTGTTTGTTCTAGCTCTGTGAAGAATGTTGGTGTTATTCTGATAGGGATTGCATTGAATGTGTAGATTGTTTTGGGTACTATTGACATTTTAACAATATTTGTTCTTCCAGTCCATGAGCATGGAATGTTTTCCATTTCTTTGTGTCTTCAATTTCTTTCATAAGCTTTCTATAATTTTCAGCATACAGATATTTTACCTCTTTGTTTAGGTTTATTCCTAGATATTTTGTGGGTTGTGGTGCAGTTGTAAGTGGGATCGATTCCTTGATATCTCTTTCTGTTGCTTCATTATTGGTGTATATAAATGGAGCCAATTTCTGTACATTGATTTTATATCTTGCAACTTTGCTGAATTCTTGTATTAGCCCTAGCAATTTTTTTGGTTGAGTCTCTTTTGGGTTTTCCATGTAGAGTATCATGTCATCTGTGAAGAGTGAAAGTTTGACTTCTTTGCCAATTTGGATGCCTTTTATTTTGTTTTGATGTCTGATTGCTGAGGCTAGGATTTTCCACACTATGTTGAACAACAGCGGTGCAAGTAGACATCCCTTTTGTATTTCTGACCTTAGGGGGAAAGCTCTCAGTTTTTCCCCATTGAGGATGATATTAGCTGTGGGCCTTTCATATATGGCTTTTATGATGTTAAGGTATGTTCCTTGTATCCTGACTCTCTTGAGGGTTTGTATTAAGAAAGGATGCTGTATTTTGTCAAATGTTTTTTCTGCATCTATTGAGAGGATCATACGGTTCTTATCCTTTCTTCTATTAATGTGGTGTATCATGTTAATTGATTTGTGAATATTGAACCAGCCCTGCAGCCCAGGAGTGAATCCCACTTGATCATGGTGAATAATTCTTTTAATGTACTGTTGAATTCGATTTGCTAGTATCCTGTTGAGAATTTTTGCATCCTTGTTCTTTGGGGATATTGGCCTGTATCTCCATTTTAGTGAGGTCTGTGTTTGGTTTTGGAATCAAGGTAATGATGACTTCATACAATGAGTTTGGAAGCTTTCCTTCCATTTCTATTTTTTGGAGCAGTTTGAGAAGAATAGTTATTAACTCTGCTTTATATGTCTGGTAGAGTTCCCCTGGGAAGCCATCTGGCCCAGGATTCTTATTTGTTGGAGATTTTTGATAACTGATGCAATTTCTTCACTGGTTATGGATCTGTTCAAATTTTCTTTTTCTTCCCATTTGAGTTTTGGTAGTGTGTAAGTATCTAGGAATTTGTCCATTTCTTCCACATTGTCTAGTTTGTTGGCATATAATTTTTCATAGTATTCTCTAATAATTGTTTATATTTCTGTGGTGTTGGTTGTGATTTCTCCTCTATCATTCATGATTTTATCGATGGGTCCTCTTTTTTCTTTTTGAAAAGTCTGGCTAGGAGTTTATTAATTTTGTGTATTCTTTCAAAAAACCAGCTCCTAGATTCATTGATCTGTTCTGTTCTTTTTGGATTTTGTATCATTTATTTCTACTATAATCTTTATTATTTCCCTTCTGCTGGCTTTGGGCTTTATTTGCTGCTGTTTTCTAGCTCCTTTAGGTGTAAGGTTAGGTTGTGTCTTTGGGATCTTTCTTGCTTCTTGAGATAGGCCTGAAATGCAATGTATTTTCCTCTTAGGACTGCCTTTGCTGCCTCCCACGGGGTTTGTACTGTTGTGTTTTCATTTTCATTTGCTTCCATGTATGTTTAATTTCTTCTTTAATTTCCTGGGTAACCCATTCATTCTTCAGTGGGATGTTCTTTAAACTCCAAGTATTTGGGTACTTTCCAAATTTTTTCTTGTGGTTAACTACAAGTTTCATAGAGTTGTGATCTGAAAATATTCATGGTATGATCTCAGTCTTTTTGTACTTGTTGAGGGCTGCTTTGTGACCCAGTATGTGATCTGTTTTTAAAAATGTTCCATGTGCACTCAAGAAGAATGTGTATTCTTCTACTTTAGGATAAAAAGTTCTGAATATATCTATTAAGTCCATCTGGTCTAGTGTGTTATTCAGAGCTGTTGTTTCCTTATTGGTTTTCTGCCTGAATGATCTGTCCGTTGCTGTAAATGAAGTATTAAAGTCACTACAGTTACAGTATTGTTAATAAGTTTGCTTATGTTTGTGGTTAATTGATTTATATATTTGGGTGTTTACATTGGGGGCATAAGTGTTTATAATTGTTAGTTCTTCTTGATGGATAGACCCCTTAATTATGATATAATGCCCTTCTTCATATTTTGTTACAGTCTATTTTAAAATCTAGTTTGTCTGATACAAGTATGTCTACTCTGGCTTTCTTTTGCCATCCAGTAGCATGATAGATGGTTCTCCATCCCCTCATTTTCAATCTGCAGGTGTCCTCAGGTACAAAATGAGTGTCTTATAGGCAGCATATAGATGGATCTTATTTTTTTATTCATTCTGATACCCTTTGTTTTTTGATCCAGGCATTTAGTCCATTTATATTCAGAGTGATTATTGAAAGATATGAATTTAGTGCCATTTTGTTATCGGTAGATTTCACATTTGTGGTGATGTCTCTGGTCCTTTGTAGTCTTTCCTGCTTCCCACTCAGAGTCCCCCTTAAGATCTCTTGCAGGGCTGATTTAGTAGTCATGAACTCCTGTAGTTTTTATTTGTCTGGGAAAGTTTTTATCTCTCCTTCTATTCTGAATGACAGCTTTGCTGGATAAAAGACTCTTGGCTGCATATATTCCCCCATTCAGCACATTGAGTATTTCCTGCCATTCCCTTCTTGCTTGCCAAGATTCAGTGGATAGGTCTGCTACTACCCTTACGTGTCTACTCTTGTAGGTTAAGGCCTGTTTGTCCTTAGCTCTTTCAGAATTCTCTCTTTATCTTTGTATTTTGTCAGTTTCACTATGATATGTCATGGTGTTGACCTGTTTTTGTTGATTTTGGAGGGAGTTCTCTGTGCCTCATAGGTTTGGGTGTCTGTTTCCTTCCCCAGATTAGGGAAGTTCTCCGTTGTAATTTGTTCAAATAAACCTTCTGCCTTTTTCTCTCCCTCTTCTTCTTCTGGAACTCCTATGATATGGATATTATTTCGTTTCATGGAATCACTCAGTTTTGGCGCCTGGGTGGCTTAGTTGGTTAAGTGTCCGACTTGGGCTCAGTTCGTGATCTCAAGGTTCATGGATACGAGCCCTACATCATGCTCTGTGCTGACACTTTGGACGAAGCCTGGAGCCTTCTTCAGATTCTGTGTCTCCCTCACTCTCTGCCCATCCCCCGCTGTCGTGCGTCTCTGTCTCTCTCTCTCTCAAAAATAAATAAACATTAAAAAAATTAAAGTTTATAGGGATAGGTAAAGGATCTAAAATAGCTAAAACAATTTTTTACAGGTTTTTTTTTTCTTTTGACATGGTGCTTGAACTCATGACCCTGAGATCACGACCTGACCTGAGATCAAGAGTTGAACACTTAACCTGCTGACCCACGCAAGCACTGCTAATAAAATAATTTTGATAAAGAATGAAGTTGGAAGAGTTAAACTACTTGATTTCAAGATTTACTATAATGTGATAGTAATCAAGACAGTATGATACTGACAAAATGATAGACGTAGATCATTGGAACAGAATAGAGAGTCCAGAAATAGATCCATATACATAGATAAATTAATTTTTTTTAACAAAATTGCCAAGATAACTCAATGGAGAAGAGATAGTCTTTTCAAGAAATAGTGCCAAAGCAAGTGCAGATTTGTATGGGTTAAAATGAACCTTAACCTCAAACCATACTTACGGGATTTAAAATGAATCTTAATCTAAATGTAAAAGTTAAAGCTACTTAATTAACTTCTAAAGAAAACCATAGGAGAAGTCTGTATAACATGGGTTAGGCAAAGGTTTCTTTAAAAGAATGTCAAAAGCAGAAACAAAAGGAAAATACTGATAAAATGTACTTTATCAGAATTAGAAACTTGGTTTTGTAAGATGCTTAAAGCAAAAAGGCAAACCAAAGACTACAAGAAAATTTTTTGCAAAATATTTATTTGATAAAGGGCTTATATCCAGAGTACATAAAGAACATTTACAACTCAAGAAGACAACTCAATTTTAAAATGGACAAATGATTGGAACAGACACTTCACAGTAGATACATGAATGGTTCTTAAGTATGTGAAGAGATTCTCAGCATCACTTCTTGTCTGACAAATGTACATTTAGCCAAAAGACCAACAATGCTAAGTGTTGACGAGGTTGTAGAACAACTTAAATTCTCACATTGCGAATGAGAATGCAAAGTGGTATAACCATTTTGCATAACAATATGACAGTACCATATAAAGTTAAATGTACATTCACAATTTGACCTAGCAATTCCACTTTAAGGTATTAACCCAAGCAAAATGGAAACATATGCCCAAATATGTGTTCAAATGTTATTTGAACATTATTGATAATAGACAAAAACTGGTGAGTGAATAAACAAATTGCCTTCTATCCATTCCATGGAATCCTTCTATCAATAAAAAGGCACCAAATAGTAATATACAGAACAACTTGAATGAATCTCACAAACATTATGCTGAGTGAGAGAAGTCAAACATAAATACAGTTGACCCTTGAACTGCACAGGTCCACTTACGTGCAAATTTTTTTTCTGATAAGTACAGTACTGTAAATATATTTTCCTTATGGTTTTCTTAATATTTTCTTTTCTCAAGCTTATTTCTAAAAATACAGGATATAATACATATAACATACAAAATGCGTGTTATATTATTCGTAAGACTTCTGGTCAACAGTAGGCTATTAGTTAAGTTTCAGGAAGTCAAAAGTTATATGCAGAATTTTGAGTACTTGGGGGTCAGCTACCCTAACCCTGATGTCACTCAAGGGTCAACTGTAGCATGTACTATATAATCCATTTCTGTGAAATTCTAGAAAAGGAATGGCTATAGTGACTGAAAGCAAGTTTTGGGGACCAGAAACTGGGGGGAAAGGATCAAGTGCAAAGGGGACAGGGAACTTTTTTGAGTGGAATTGGTCTGTATCTTCATTGTTATAGTGGTCACACAATTGTATGCAATTGAGAAAAATTATACTGTACATTTAAAATTGGTGGATTTTATTTTTGTACATAATGCCTTTGAAAAGGAAGAAAAATAAATTCTCTTCATCCTTTAAACCCAGGTTTATGCCACCTATGTATAAAAATTTCTTTTATTCTTTCTGTTGGAAGCAATATTTCAATTCTTGAACTCGTTATCTGTAAATCTTGGGATGCTGTTTTCTGTTTTGCCACTTTATTTGTATATTTCAACTCCCCTGCTAGGCTAATTTCTTTTAGGCAGGGATTATTTCTAATTTTGCTTGGATCCTCCAAAGTCTAATTTTTACGTATCTTGTTATTTATTTATTTCTTTCTCTCGAATATAGTGGATAGAACATCATTCCATATAATGAAGGATTCCAGTTAATTGGATTTCAGGTTTTTTCTGACTGCAAATGTACTATTTTATGGAAATAACATTCAACAGAGGGAACTGAGATCTCTCACAATTTCCTTTTAACAATAAATGGATTTCCTTCCCTCCCTCTGCTCCAGATTCCAAACTTATGTGTTCCTTTAAAAAGTTTCTCATTGCTGATAAATGAAAAGAATTATTTTTGCTAGCACTAAACTCTAGGAGATATATGAAGGAACACTGGGTATACTAAACAACTCAAATAACTCAGTCTGAGGCTTTGTAAGAGAGCTAGAAATGTTCTTTGATTAGATGTTTCTTATTACTTTCTATAAAAAGTCAGATGCATAACATTAAACTTGAATTCATTGATGACCTTTTCATAGGACTTTTGGGATAATATTGCCCTGGTTTGTTTGATGATCTGCACACAAGTTTAGAGTTTACTGAAGAGAACAGATAACTAAAACGCCCCTTGTTTGGCTTCTGCCAAGTAGCAGCAAGCAGGCTTTTAGAATAAACTGGATATAATCAATTTTTTATCAAATTCTCTCATGAATATGAATATGAGAACACAGGATATGCCTGTGTTCTATATTGTTGAGTCCAGGGAAGATCCATATACTTTAGGTGACAGAATTGTATAAATGGCAAAATTGACATTTATTGAAAAATTTAGGAGCCTGATATATCTTTTTGTCCAAACTTAGGGCTACTCTACTTCCTCAAGGAAAGGACCTGAAAGCAGGCCAATTTTTTATTTTCTCAAAAGGAGATTTGAATCCAACATTCTTCAACAGGTAGTCAGCTGAGACACATAGTTCTATGTGAAATATACAAAAAATATCATTGAATTGGAACATGTCATTAAAAGTAGGAAAAGTAACAAAAAGAATTTAGAGACAGAGAAGCCTGGCCTCCCAACTCAGCTACCTAACATCCCTTATGGTGTAACCTTGAAGGGATGCTCACTTTCCCCAAGTCTACTTCTGCAGCCACAGAAATGGAAGAGAATTCTTTCTTCATGTTTATTTTTAAGATTCAGTGGTTATATATTTTAGTTCCTGCCAATTCTTCACACCCAATAATTATTAGTGCCTCTCCCCATACTTGATCATAGAAAGTATGAGTCTTGTGAAAGGTGTATAATCTCGCCAGGATGAGGTTCCCAGTGTTAATGAATAAATGCTTTATGAAGGAAACATAGTGCTTTACATTATTTTTAATAATGACCAATTTTAATATAAATTATGATCGAACATGTTTGTTGTAGTTCGTAATGAATAATGATCGTGGCAATATAAGTCATTATATTATTTTGGTTGGCATTTGTATGCTGAGCTGAGTAATTTTGCTGTTACTAAATCAACATCATTTAGCTAAAATTGAACTCACCCCTGTGATGTCTTAGTGGAGCCTTAGAACATGCACTGCACAGAATTTCATCCGTATTTAATGTTGTATGGTACTTTAAGCCATAGTATTCCTCTATTTGTGTAGCATTCTTAAAACTTTGCTGAAAGATAATTTAAAAACTCTGTTTTTTTGAAACATTTTATAAGATAAATTTTCATCCTTAAGAAGTAGTGCACTGTAACACTGTGGTCAGCAAATTTTCTGTATATGGGCCAGATCATAAATATGTTAGGCTTTGTGGGCCAGTCTGTTGCAACTACTCAGCTGAGCCTTTGTAGCAGGAAAGCAGCAGTAGACAATATGCAAATGATGGGTCTGCCTGTGTCCAATAAAACTTTATTTACAAAAAAAAAAACAGGTGGCTGACTAGATTTGACTCATGGGCCATATTGCTAATCCCTACTCTAACAAATTGGACAGGTTTGGAGGTGGAAAACCCAGGAAGTAATCCATCTCTGACATGAACTGGCTGAATATTGATAATGAGCCAAATCATTTAACTTCCTCATGAATTTCTCTTTCTTTTAGTAATAAAATAAAGAGGTGGGACTATAGTGATCTGTTTTCCTTACCTTAACTTTTCCTGTGTTTAAATTTTGAACACTGAAAAAGTTTTCTGGTATAAAAATCACCTTTTCCTGAAGGATAAAGAAATAACCTAAGGATGAAGTCAATGCAGAGTATAGACTTTACATTGGATATATAAACTGAGCTTAAAACAGATTGTACCTATATTGCTTCTTCCCTTTGGGAACTTTGAGATCTAAAAGAACTTCAACCTTACAGGCTATGAGAACAAATCAATGACTTCTACATCAATATATTGCCAATAAATTTAGTGTTAGCTGGAAGCTTAATGCACTTTTTTGTGTATATGAAAACTATGAGTTGCCTATAGGTTTTATAAAAATAATTGCATTATATTGCTCTCGTGTGCATAGGTGGTAAAAAAAAAAAAGCTATCTTTTTTTTTTAATCACTTACTCAGTAGCACTCAACACTTACCCTATTTGATATCTATAACAACCTGTAATTGCTAATTTTAATGCCCATTTTACGGGTAAGGAAACTAAAGTTCAGAAATAAATAAGTGGCTTATGACACATAGCCAGGGTAAGTGTCAAAGCTGATATTGAACCCAGTGTATTAGTTTCCTCTTGCTCTTGTAAGAAACTACAACAGATTTCATTGTCTAAAACAGCACAGATTTAGTATCTTATACTTCTAGAGGTCAGGAATCTGAAATTTGTCTCCGTGGGCTAGAATCAAGGTTTTGGCAGGGCTGCATTCCTTCTGAAGGCACTAAAGGAGAATTCTTTTGCTTGCTTTCTCCAGCTTCTAAAGGCTGCCCACAGTCCTTGCCTAATGGCCCATTTCCATGTTCAAAGTCAATAATGGTTGGTCTGGTCTTTCTCCTATCACATCACTTACATTCTGACCCTCATACCTCCCCCCTTCACTTTTAAGGACCCTTGTTATTACATTGAGCCTACCCAGATAATCCTGGATTAATCTCTTTTTAAGATGCTAACTTAATCATATCTGCAAAGCCCCTTTTGCTATATAAGGTAATATTTTCATAGGTTCTGGGGATTTGGATGTGGATGTCTTTGTGGGATCATTATTCCACCTTCACACCCAGTTAAAGGAGAATCTTTTTTACAGATTCCATTTTAGCTGCTCAGCATCTCCTAGAAAGGAGGACTAGTTGTTGTCATCCCATTGGGCAGACAAAGATCCTGAGGCGGAAGGAATCTATGACTTTGCCAGAGTTTTATAACTAGTTGCTGGGGTGGAGGTGAGGGGCTCTTTTAATTCCCAGTCCAGAAAGCTTTCTACTGGATCATACTTCCATAACATTTTTATCAGTATTAGCCATTTGATGCTAATATGGGTAAATTGCTTTCATGTCTCTGGATAATCAAACTTGAATTCAACCCAAATTAGACTTGATTCAATGCTCTGGCCATCTGCTAGCTTGTTTTATAATTTCTGGTTAAAAAAAAAAACCACTTCTGGAAGGATAAAGAAATAAGCTAAGGATATAATGGATGCAGAGTTTTGACTTTGTAATTGGGTACCTTGAAAATCTCCCTTTACTAGTGTTTAGACTTAGTGGTTGAGAGTATATGGAATGGTTGAGGGTATATTTTACATTTAAAAGAGAGAGATAAAAGGGTGATCTTAGAATAGACTTTTTTAAAAAAAAAATCCAGTTTCAATTTATTTTCTATTTATGGCACTTTTTTCAACATGTATTTCCTGTCTTTCTATTATACTAGTGAATAAGTAGTTGAATCTGTACTGTAAATTTACTTCCTAGTCTGTAGATACTTAACTCTTAACTTTTTTTCTAAAATAGTAGCAATGGAGAGGAGACAGTCCTTCAAAAATGAATAACACTTAAAAGGAGCCCTTTATAGAACCTATGCTTTGTAGTTGCTATACGAAGTAATAAAGGAGGTGGTGTGGCAAAGGACACATAACTTGTCTCTTGTAGTTTTTCATCAGTAGGTTAGCTCCCACATTAAATGTTTCTATCTTACCAAAACCAGATATTTCCACATATTTCACATATTAGACTTTAACTCTTCCATAATCCATCATTTTGTTGTTTTATTCTAAACAGCTGTTTGATTTTTGAGTCATTTTTCTAGCTTTTCTCCTTGGCCAGGAAGGACAGTTTTTTACCTCTATATTACATTGTCTAAAATTTATAGATCTTCTAGTTAATGTAAGCAGTTAAACTGAAAAGAGTGGAAGGAAGGATGAACACAATAGTTAATAATGACTTCACCCTGAGAGGAAGCTACTAGCCTGGCCAGTGTAAGTCCCATGGATACAATACTGGGACTGGGGATGTCATTCTTCCAGAGCTACTGGTGGTTCTAACCAAGGGAGTAGCCAAGTACAGAGTGGAATGGGATGTGCTGAGGTCAGAAACTAGAGAAGTGTTCCAGCCACAACAGAGAGGGGCGTGTGGTGGTTATCAAGGTGTATAGAAGTAGAATTGAGTGGGACTTTGAAGTAAGTCGAGACTGGATTCCCAGCTTTACTACTTCAAAGCTCTATGGTACTGGGCAAGATCTTTTCAATTCCCACATCCTTATTTATTAAAATAATAATTGTTGCCCCTCAAGGTGATTATATGAATTAGAGAGATGATTTACATAGTAGTAGTATTAGCCTAGTAAACAGGAGCTATAAGGATAAAAAACAATAGACTGCAGTTGGTAGGCAGATGAATGGCAGAGCTTGCTTACTCACCAACTCTGTTTACAAGTGTCAAGGGGAAGAGCTGCACTCACAGCCTTACTTCAGAATAGTACAAATCTAGCTTCAGCTTGACCTGGACCCAGGCCTGCACTGAGTCTGAAGCTGAGGAGGAGCACTCTGAGAGTCCTGAAAGGAAACTTCAAAACATAACTGGAAATGGAAAACATAGTGATCTTTGTTAGAAACCCACTGTTGTCCCTGTACCTTGTCCTCTAGCATGCACAGCACGACCCCTGGGCTCCCTGTTGTGGATCCCTGTTGTTAAAGTAAGAACTCCCCTCAGCCTAGTCAGTCAATCAGACAGTACCCTTTTGGAAAAGAAAATTCCTTTTTAAATTTTTAAATTAGGGGCGTCTGGGTGGCTCAGTCAGTTGAATGTCTGACTCTTAATTTGGGCTTAGGTCATGATCTCACAGTTCGTGAGTTCGAGCCCCGCATTGGGCTCTGCACTGATGGTGGAACCTGCTTGCGAATCTGTCTCACTGTCCCTACCTCTCTCTCTCAAAAATAAATAAATAAACATTAAAAATTAATTTAAAAAATTAATGTGACCTCTTATATAAATTCAAATTATTTTACTATTATATTAATTTAACTGTGGAAACTTTACATGCTTATAGTTAACTATTAATTAAGTTTCTTTAAGCATTAGAAATATGTAGGCTCTTGATTTTATTTTTAAGTAATAGACTTTTTTAATTTTTTAATTTTTTTTCATGTTTTATTTATTTATTTATTTTGAGAGAGAGACAGGGGAAGGGCAGACAGAGCATGTGAGAGAGAATCTCAGGCAGGCTCTGCACTGTCAGTGCAGAACCCAGTGTAGGGCTCAGACCCACAAACCATGAGATCGTGACCTGAGCTGAAATCAAGAGTCGGATACTTAACCAACTGAGCAGCCCAGGTACCCCTAGACTTTCTTTTTTAAAGCAGTTTTGGGTTCACAGCAAAATTGAATGGAAAGTATGGACATTTCCCATACATCCACTGTCCACACACATACACAGCCTCCCCTACCATTAGCATCCCACACAAATGTGGTACATTCATTATAGCCACTAAACTGACAGACCAAACCCACTCTCTGTGTTAGGGCTCATTCTTTATGTTATACAGTCTATGGATTTTAATGAATGTATAACAACATGGAGACACCATCATACTGACATACAGAATAGTTCCACTGCCCTAAAATTCCCTGTGCTCCACATGGTTATACCTCCCACCCCCTAAACCCTTGGAAACCACTAATCTTTTTACTCTCTATAGTTTTGCCCTACCCAGAATGTCATATATTTGGAATCATGTAATATATAGCCTTTTTAGTTGGTTTCTTTCCCGTTGTAATGTGCATTTATGGTTCTTCCATATTTTCATAGTCTGATAACTCACTTATTTTTATCACTGACTAGTATTTCTTTTTTCTTTTTTTTTTTTTTTTTTGAGATTTTGTTTTTAAATAATCTCTACACCCAATGTGGGACTTGAACTTGCAACCCTGAGATCAAGAGTTGCACACTCTTCTGACTAAGCCAGCCAGGTGCCCCTGAATTGTATTCCATTTTATGGATATACTGCGGTTTATTCATTCACCTATTGAAGGACAGCTTGATTGATTCCAAGTTTTAGTAATTATGAATAAAGCTGCTATAAACATTTGTGTGCAGGTTTTGTGTAGACATAAATTTTTAACTCTTTTGGGCAGATACCAAGGGCAAGATTGCTCATCATCTAATGTTGAACATCTTTTCATATGCTCATTTGCTATCTGTATATCTTCTTGGGTGAGTTATCTCTGCAGATCTTTTGCCCAGTTTTTAATTGTGTTGTTCATTTTTTTACTGTGTTTTAAGAGGTCTTTGCATTTTTGGATAACAGTTCTTTTTCAGATTTATCTTTTCTTCCACTCTCTGGCTTGTCTTCTCATTCACTTGACACTGCCTTTTGGAGAGCAGAAGTTTTTAATTTTAATTTTTTTAATGCTTATTTATTTTTAGAGAGAGAGGCAGAGCACGAGGGACAGAGAGGGAATATGGAGGGGAGGGACAGAGAGGGAGACACAGAATCCAAAGCAGATAGACATCTTCTATAGCAGATAGACATCTTCTATAGATAGATACACACACACACACACACACACACACACACACACACTCACATACACACACACACACACACACACACACACATATATATATATATATATATATATATATATACTTCATATATATATATATATATATATATACTTCATATATATATATATATATATATATATACTTCATATATATATATATATATACTTCATATATATATATATATATATACTTCATATATATATATATATATATATATACTTCATATATATATATATATATATATATACTTCTGGTTGTTTTAGTTCATTTGTGGCAAAGACTACCTTTCTTCATTGGATTGCCTCTGTTTCTTTGTCAAAGATCAGTTGACTATATTTGTATGGATCTATTGTTGGGCTTTCTGTTCTGTTCCACTGATTTGTCTTTTTTTTGTTTTTTTCACCAGTACCATGCTGTCTTAATTATTATAGCTTTATAGTCTTTTTTTAAAACATTTTTTAAATGTTTATTTTTTAAGAGAGACAGAGAGCAGGGGAGGGGCAGAGAGAGAGAGAGAGACGACACAGAATCCAAAGCAGGCTCTAGGCTCTGAGCTGTCAGGCCAGAGCCCGATGCAGGGCTTGAAACTACAAACTGTGAGATCATGACCTGAGCTGAAGTTGGAAGTTCAACCGACTGAGCCACCCAGGCACCCCTATAGTTAGTCTTAAAGATGGGTGGTATCAGTTTTCCAACTTCCTTCAAAATAGTGTTTGCTCTTGTGGGTTATACTCTTGATTTTAATTCCATAGTGATGCTATAAAGTACAAGAATAAAACTTCATGGTACTGTACTTTAGCTATGTAGTATCCAGGTAACAATAGAAATATGTTCATATCCTATTTCCCATATTTTTATCATCCCCATCTTTTGTATATATTCTAAAATATACTACTCAAAGAATGGTGTGTGTTGTCAGACAAAGTGAGTCAGTATTTTTACAAGATACCCAGGTATGTTGTAAGCACATTAAAGTTAAAGAAGCCCTACTCTAAAAGTCAACTTTTATCTGACTGTGAATATGGCATAGTAGCTTCACTTTTTACAATTTGAAAACCACATTCAGAATCTGGACGGTTTTTGTTTCTTCATTTTATTTATTTTATTATTGTTTAAAATATTTTTCTTTTTTCTATTTTATTTTGTTATGTTATGTTATGTTATGTTATGTTATGTTATGTTATTGAGAGAGAGCACAAGCAGGAAAGAGGGAGAAAGAAAGAGAATCTTAAGTAGGCTTCATGGACCCCGATGTGAGGCTCAGTCCCACGACCCTGGGATCATAACCTGAGCCAAAATCAAGAGTAGGACACTCAACTGACTGAGCCACCCAGGTGCCCCTCTGTTTCTTCATTTTAGAATCTACTCATTTCAGACCTACTGGTTAGACGGTCAGAAGATAAAAGATAAACTGAAAAAATAACACATCCAATAGAAACTTTAACATTAACAGGTGACAGGTGATTATTCATGCTTAAAAGATCTTCCAGTAGAATCATTTGTGATTCACATCATTCTGCTTCTTATTGAGAAAAATGTTGTTAAAGGCCAATGTCAAAGAAACTACTGCCTATGTTTTCTGCTAGTTTTATGGCTTCATATCTTACATTTGGGCCTTTAATCTGTTTTGAGTTTATTTTTGTGTATAGTATAGGAAAGTGGCCCAGTTTTATTCTTTTGCATTTAACTGTCCAGTTTTCCCAACATTGTCTATTGAAGAGACTGTCTCTTCCCCATTGTATATTTTTTGCCCCCTTTGTTATATATTAATTGACCATATAAGCAGGGGTTTATTTCTTGGCTCTCTATTCTGTTCCATTGATCAGTATGTCTATTTTTGTGCCAATACTGTACTGTTTTGATGACTACAGCTTTGTAGTGATCTTGTTCTTTCTCAAGATTACTTTGGCTATTCGAGGTCCATTGTGTTTCTATACAGATTTTAGTATTCTTTTTTTTTTTAATTTTTTTTTTAATGTTTATTTTTGAGAGAGAAATACACAGTGTGAGTGGGGGAGGCACAGACAGAGGGAGGCACAGAATTCGAAGCAGGCTCCAGGCTCCAAGCTGTCAGCACAGAGCCTGACGCGGGGCTCGAACCCATAAACCGTGAGATCATGACCTGAGCCAAAGTTGGACGCTTAACCGACTGAGCCACCCAGGTGCCCCCAGATTTTAGTATTCTTTGTTCTAGTTCTATGAAAAATGCTGTTAGTATTTGATAGAGATTGCATCGAATCTGTAGATTGCTTTGGGGAGTACAGACATTTTAACGATATTAATTCTTCCAATCTATGAGCATGGAATATCTTTTCATTTGTGTCATCTTTAATTTCTTTCATCAATGTCTTATAATTTTGAGAGTATAGATCTTGCACCTCCTTGGTTAAGTTTATTCCTATGTATTTTATTCTTGTTAGTGCAATTGTAAGTGGAATTATTTTTCTTAGTTTATCATTCTGCTACTTTGTTATTAGTTTATAGAAATGCAACAGATTTCTGTGTATTAGTTTTGTATCTTCCAACTTTACTGAATACATTTATATTTTGCTTATTATTGAAATGGTTAAGTTTCTTATTTCTTTGTATTTTTCTTGCCAATCAACTGTAGACTGTTATGACATATAGAAATATACCTTATAGTAACTCACCTCTAGAGCAAAGTAAGTTATCTTGGCCATTACAAATGCCATTAATTTTAAGAAGCATAGGATTTGGAATCAGACAGGCCTCAGATCTAATATTAACTCCATTACTTCCTAATTTTACACTGTCGAGCATCCATTTCCTCATCTTGTAAATTGGAGATGATACCTATCAATAGGATGGCTGGGAGTATTGAATGAGGTAATACTATATAAAGTTTCCAGCACAGTGACTATAGTACCTCAACAAATGTTAGTTTCTTTCTTTTCCCCCATCCCCAAAAGCAGAATTAAGTTTTTTTCACATACTCCTCCATGATGTTAGTTCTTTGTTTTAATCAACTATATAGATGTTAACAAATGTTTGGCATTTCTTCTCAAATTTACATGTACTAAGCTAAATGCATCAAGTTCAGTTTAAGCAATTCCAGATTACTGTTAGTGATTGTAGATTATAGAGAAGAGATCCTTTTTTTTTTTTTTAAGTAAACTCTATGCCCAAAGTGCAACTTGAACCCCTGACCCCAAGATTAAGAGTCACATGCTGTACCAACTGAGCCAACCAGGCACCTCTATAGGGAACAGATTTTTTTTTTTAATAAATAATAGCTTTTTTTAAAGTTTATTCTTATTTATTTTGAGAGAGAGAGAGAGAGAGAGAGAGCAAGTGGGGGAGGAGCAGAGAGAGAGGAAGACAGAATCCCAAGCAGGCTTTACCCTGTCACCGCAGAGCCTGATGTGGGGCTGAAACTGATAAGCCTTGAGATCGTGACCTGAGCCAAAGTCCAGGGACGCTTTAACCTACTGAGCCACCCAGGTGCCCCTAGGGAGCAGATTCTTAAAAAGAGGCTTCACTACTGTCTTTTCAACATAAAGACCTATATATTAACCTCAGATTCTTTTGTATAATTTGATGTTTTTGTGTGTAAATACCACTGTTTCCTGATTTCTAGACATTATCTGTTTTTCATGAAGAAATGATCCATTTTGCCTCCCCTTCATCAACCAGGGCTCTTTCGAGTGTTGAGAATACATCATGGCATCTAGCGTATCCTGAATATTGTCTTTTCGTTATTTCTGGTATATCATCTGGGAATAGCTAATTCAGAGTCTCTTTTTATATAAATATCTTCATGGCCTCTTTCTAAGGAATTCTAGGCACCTGAGATGCAGATGCCATGTAGCCAAGGGCGTAAATGACTAATTCAAAGTTTGTTGTATCTTAAAGACAGAAGCAGTAGAATCCCTCTGACTGCGTTAGATGTCATACTTAGACCACACTGTCTCGTTTTTGTGCATCTCCTTTTGTGTATTCAGTTTATCTGCCTTCAAGCTTGGTATTTATTTTACACTCTGATATTGTTCCAAATGAAACTAAGCTTTAATATTAATGCAGTCCTCTAGTTCTAGCTACCTATAAAATAAAAGTAGATGCTGTGCCCTTTTTAACAGAGTTTCACTTTAAGCTATTCACATCCTATATGTTCAAAAAACATTGTATTTTCTTCTTGCATAGATTTGTGGGTTATTGATCAGTTGTGTTCTTCATAATTTAATACTAGGTTATTTTTCAGAGTAGTCCAAGAGTTGTCTTAGTCTGCTTAGGTTGGCATAAATTACTGCTTTCTCTCCAGTTAGTCAGGCTTCCAGTTTTTCTAACATGGTTCCTTTTAAGTGTTTTGACTAGGAATTGTGGTTGATTTTGATATCTTGTCTTCTTGAGTTTTGTCTTATCTCAGAACGCAGGACTCTTAGAAGAACCCATTTGTCTGTAAATACTCTACCAAAAATGAAAAATAATAGAAATCTACCAAAAATGGTTAAAAGCAAGTAGTAGAAAATTTGAAAAAAAATTATCGAATCATTGCACAGAAACCTCTTGATGAAAGTGTCGTGCTATTTTTTACTTTTAATTATGTCCATATTAATTAAATTTTGCTTGAATAATTAATTCTACCTCTCATTTTTAGGCAAGAGCCCAGGGAAAGTAATACAATTTAAATGGTGTTTGCCATTTGGGAGGCTTTTCTAGTCTGTAACTACAAATTGTATTGTTGCTATTATTGGTTTACTCTCCCCTATGAATTCTTTTGGGTGATATTCTGATTTTAAGCAATAAGCATTGTCATACACCACAAACAAGCACCATTTTCTACCATAATCTGTAACTTCTCCAAGGATAACCATGTTTAGACTTCTCTTAGATTTCCCTTTAGATTGATTTTTATTTTAGTAAGCAAACAAAAATTTTCCCTACCGTTTGTTATTATCTCCTAGAGGGAACTAACATTTGTCACTGCCTGCTCTGTACCAGATAACATACATGTGTCACAGTGCTCCCTTCTCCATAGTGTGTGTTTTATCTGTACCTTGCTGCTTCTTCCCTTCCTTACCTCATCAACCACTCATTTTTCAGTGCCATCAACAGATCAGAAGCCAGTCTTTTCAATAAATCTGGAGATATTTGGAGAGAGAATACATTTGGAATGTGGTGATTCAAAGTAATATAAAATAGAAAAGTGATGAGTATGAGGAGCTTCTAGGATTTCTTTCACTTCAAAAAAGTGTACCTAGTAGTATTTTAACCTACCAGTAGATTATACCTTCCTCTCCAATGCCCACAGTATTTAAAGAAAATTAGAGCATGGCAGCCTGCCATGCAGGATTTCCATTTGCACTATTTTATTCCCTGACCTAGCAATGCTAAGACTGCCTGACAGACAAACCAGAGGAGAAAGGGAGTTGAATGAAGAGCTTCACTTGATCATTGTCCCTTCACATGTTGTCTGTTTACAAATGACCTTGAAGAGTTTGTATAATCTTCTCTTTGATAGGAAAATGGTAGACCCAGAGTTTAGCTGGCTCTTGCTTACAAAAGTTAAGCAGATTATAGAGGAATAGCAGCGCTCACCAGCTGCTTAGCATGAAATATCAGGTGATCTAGAGGGAGGTACAAGAGTGATGGAACTGCTGCTACAAATAATTGTGGGAGACACTGGTGAGTATTGCACAGTAAATCTGCACCTTCTGTGGGCAGTTGTATAAGGGGAGGCTTCCTCGGGATAGAGCGTCAGCAACACATGTCTAATAGGTGCATTCATTTTAATATGCTCATTCATTGAATAGGCCTGATTAATTAGTACATGTCACCATCTGGTACTTAGAGAGACTATTCATTTTTAAAATGTTGAAATTGCAGGGAATGGTGCACACCAATTAAAATCCTTTTAACTGGTTTGTGTTGGTATAAAGTATACGTGTAGGAGGACTTCATTGGAATTCAGCATGCATCTAAGGGTACATACATCAGCCTGAAGTCAATTAGAACAAAGGATGTCAAGAGAGGAGAAAATGAAAGGAGAACTATCCTTTTGCTGAATGTGTCTACTCATTATATTGGGCTTTCTCTCTTTTTGTTTTTCTATTCTTCCTCTCACTTGTCTTGACTGTTCTCCTACCTTTTATTTTGGTTTCTTTCTCTCTGTCTCTCTCACCCTCCATTTTTGTTTTTGTTCCTCATTTTCTCATCTCCTCCCCACCTTATTATCATTCTCCAGTCACACATTAAAACAAAAGAGTTGAATAAATAACTTTATGTAGTGATACAGTAAAATCTTAGCTTTCTATGTCCTTTGAAAAAACGAGTTCTCATTGGCCAAATTTCCTGAGTAATTGTGAGCTTGAGCTCATTAAACATTAAAATGTTTTCAGTTAGGATAATCATTTGGTGTTTACGTGACCTACATTTTTTGTGAGTGCAGACTAAGACTTTAGGTACCTTTTCTCTTTCTGTCAACCTTTCTCCTCCAGATCTGCTATAATGGCTATTTATTTTATAATTAAATAAATAAGCTTTTAAATAATAAAGCCATTTGTATGAAAATCTTTCCAAAATACTTTTCACACTTTTGTTGTTTTCTTCCCTTGTCACACAGGATACTAAACATAATTTAACATTTTCTTGATATCTTGCTATAATTAGTGTCAAGGTCAGTCACAGTGCTCTTCTGGAAAATACAGTGATGCCCTTGAGGGATTTGGGCTCTTTGCCCCACATGGAAGTGCTTTTGAGGTCTTACATTGGTTTTTGTATTTTTCTTTCTCCATTTGCTATCAGGTAGTCAACTTGTCACTTGCCATTTCTGTCTGGATGCTTCTGTCCCCTTCTAAGCTATTTTGAATAGCTTAATAGATAATAGAGCTGTATTTATTCATCTGGTCAAGAAACATATAGATGCCAAAACTGATTAAGAAGCTAAGACTAGCAAGTGAAAGAGAGAGGGGAAGTTGTATGCAAACACCCATAAGTACCATGGGATGGGAATTAGGAGGAGGAAACAGTTAATTTTAAGAAGACGATCTGCAGCTTCACAGGGGACTTGGTATTTGACTAAAGCATGGAAGGTTCTATAGAATTTTAGCCAGTTGTTATATGGGTGGACATGTAGGAGACGATGATTTAAAAATATGGTAAGGCAGTATCAATCACAAAAGAGCATTACATTTTGTCCTAAAGCATTCAAATGTATTCTGTAGACAAATAAAAACCACAAATGGTGGTATGAAGAAGTAAGGGAATGGTAAAGATCTGTGTTTTAGAGGAGTCAGGAGACAATGAGATATTATCCCAAGGCCTCGGACAAAGAGTGATGAAATCCAGGATTCAAGTTATGGCTAGGGTTGTCAAAGGGAGATTACGGACTGGAGAGACAGAACCTGGCAATTAATTGGATATAGCATGAGAAGGACCAGGAGGGGTCAAAGTTGACCCAGCCTGAATACCTACCTAATGTTGTGATAACATTAGTTGTTATGGTGTCCAGAACAAGGTGGAGCACATTTTGGAGGAAAGATAATTAATTCTATTTAGAGAGGTCTAGTAGGCAGTTGGAAACTGAAGTCTGGAGCATCAAAGGACAAGACGTATAGGCTCTGGGAAATTATTCCACCCTTACATATTTGGGAATAGACAAGATCACAGAAGAAATTATTAGAAAAGAGAGTCTTTTTAAAAGGGCAATAGTGGAAAGGGCATATGGGCACCTTTGTGAGAAAGCAGTGGGACATACATATCTCCACTCAAATTAACAGTATCTCAGCTCATAGTTAAGTGGGTAGGGGATGTATAAATAAAGGACAGCATGAGAGACACTGTTATAATTCATCAAATTATAAGTAGAGTATTCACTTTTATTTTTGTACAGACAATACCAACAAAACTGATCTGAATTGATCAAATTAAATTTGTCTGAAACAAGAGTAAAGAGTCTATTAATGAGACCTAAGGCTCTTCCCTACCTGTCTAGTTTTCAGCTATGCCCTGAATAGGTAATCTTGCCAGGTAACTATTTCCATAGAGAAGAGTTGTTTCTTGTTATATATGAGAAATGTTTTTAATTGCTTGAGGTTATTAAAGGACTCTGACTGCAACTTTATTTCTCCCTCTGTTAAATTTGTTTGAATGGTTCAAATTGGCATTTTAACCCAAATTTGCATTTACATAATCCTTTGACTTGATCGTAAATTTTAGAAAAGACTTTAAAGGTATTCATGTTACCAGGTAGCGTGTTCATTGTGTTAAATACATCTCTGTATCTATCTGTGCACAACTTGATCTATGTATAGGAAAAAGACCTGGAAGAATATATAGTAAGATTTGGGGCTTGGGGTTTTGCTTGTTTGTTTGCATATCTTTATTTTCTGATTGCTTTTATAATCTAAAGAATTCAGTTATTTTTCATTTAAAAAATATAAGGATCATAAGTTCTAGAGAGCTTGAGTAGCTTGCATAAAGTAAAATTACATATCCAATTAGTAATGGCCGTGAGGCTTGTTCATTTGTGCCCTGGGGCCAATTCTACTGATTGATGGGTTCCGATAGGAATGGAAATACCACCCACTACTCTGGCAGCCATAAGGACCAGGGATGCAGCACCTCCTCAGGAAAAGCTGACATCCTACCTGTCACTTTTCACTCAGAGAAGCATTAGCTTCTGAGTGAAGTCAACGTAGGGTCCAATGATACAGACCACAGGCAGATATCTTCACTGATAAGGAGAATAAAGACACAGCATCCTGTTGTTGAGGGTAATTAAGCTTTTCCTCTACCAGATTATGGTCTTCTCATTTATTAATATCCACTGACTCCCCAAACTCCAAGCCTCTGCTGTTTTCTTAAGAACAGCCCTATGGAAACTCATTGGCATGTGCTCATGGCTGTCTGGAATGTATGAATTTTCTGGCCACAGTTCCCATCCTTAATGCTCCATCACTGATGCCATCCCTTCAGTTACTCAGCCTGTTTTATTTTTCTGTGTTTATTTTGTAGTAAAATTAAAGTAACTAGAGAATTGTCACTTTACCTTTCTCTTTCCCTCCCCCAGCCACTTCATCCTGAATCTTTTATATTATTCTCACCAAACCATTTGCACTCAAAATTTAGAGTCAACTTAAATAAGAAAATAGCAATTAAAGTATTTTTTAATGGGGAGAATTTTTAATCACATACTTGGCTTTATAGTATGTTGGCTGTTTTCATTCCATTTTCTCCTTGTTCTCTACAGTTGAAGCAGTGAAAATTATTGCTATTGAATTCTGTACACTTTTTAGTATGCCTCTGGGAAAATCATCCTTGGTCTTCATGGAGAGACACCCCAGAGTCATTGTCCGTCCCCGTCCCTCTCCACTAGTCTCCTACTGGCTGCTAAGTGTTATCCATTTGGCCTCTCAGATCAGCCCCTGCTCATTATTTCCTGCTACTTCTGTGTTAATTTGGGGCCTTACCTACTCTAGTATAGTAATAGTTGAGCTAACCACATTACCTCCTGTCAATGTGTCCTTTTCCACATTTGCCTGAATTCTTAAAGCACAGGTAGTATCACATTGCCCTATTGTACAGCAACCCCTTCCTGATACAATCTGACAGCATCTCTTGAAACTAATGCAAAACCCAAGTCCAAAACAGAATGCTGAAGTTTCTTTGCAAGTCTGTTGTTCAGAACTTGGGGTACGTTTATTTTCCCTGTAGAAACAATAAATGGTAGATTGGTGTGCAGGTTAGCTGTAACTTTCAATTAAACCATCCATGGTAATTGAGGCCTACCAGGATAGTTACCAGTATCTCCATAGAAATAGCAGAGCCCAACTGGTCTGTCAAGATGGCATACAGATATGTATGGAGGGTACTGGAAGGGATCATTCCCCTTCCTGTCCTCCATTGATATAGAGATTTAATAAAGGAGGAAAGAACGAATATTTATGAAGCGCTTATTATAAATCAACCTCTATGTTGTGCACTTTATATAGTTTGAGATGTAATTGACATAAGATTGCATAAATATAAGTTGTACAATGTGTTGATTTGATACATTTATATATTGCAATATGATTACCACCATAGCATTAGCTAATACCTCTATTATGTCACATAATCATTTCTTTTTTGTGGTAGAACCTTTAAGATCTAGTCTCTTAGCCACTTTGAAGTATATAATACATATTGTTGACTGTAATCACTATTGTTCTGCATTAGATCTCCAGAACTTACTCATCTTCTAACTGCAAGTTTGACCAACATCTGTCCAATTACCACCCCCGCCCCCCCACCAAGCCCCTGATAACCACCACTCTATTCTGTTTCTGTGAATGCGACTTTTTTAGACTGTGATATGTTGCAGTATTTGTCTTTCTCTGACTTATCTCACTTAGCATAATGCCCTCAAGATCCATTTATGTCACAAATAGCAAGATTCCTTCTTTCTCATGGTTAAATAATATTCCATTGTACATACCACATTATCTATCCATTCATCTGTTGATTGACACTTGTTTCCATATCTTGGCTATTGTGAATAATGCTGCAATAAATAGAGAAGTGCAGATATCTTTTTGACACTCTGTTTTCATTTCTTTATACCCAGAAGTGGGATTGCTGGATTATATGGTAGTTCTACTGAAAATTTTCTGAGGAACCTCCATACTGTTTTCCATGGTGGCCGAACCAATTTGCATTCCTAGCAACAATGGACAGGATTCCCTTTTCTCCACATCTTTGACAACAGTTGTTATCTCTTATCTTCTTGATGATAGCCATTCTAACAGGTGTAAAGTGATATCTCATGGTGGTTTTGATTTGCATTTCCCTAATGATTGGCAATGAGCATCTTTTCATTTGGACACCTTCTTTGGAAAAATGTTTTTAGTTCCCCTGCCCTTTTGAAAATCTGTGGTTGTGTGTTTGTTTGTTTTTGTTTTGTTATGGAGTTACGAGTTCTTTATATATTTCAGATATTAATTCCTTATCCAGTATATGATTTGTAAATATTTTCTCCCATTCTGTAGGCTGACTTTTGATTTTGTTGATTGTTTCTTTTGTTGTGCAGAAGCTTTTTAGTTTGATGTAGTCCCATTTGTCAATTTTTGCTTTTGGTGCTTGTACTTTTGGTGTCATATTCAAAAAATTGTTGCCAAGACAACAATTGGAACTTGTTCCTCTCTTTTTTCTTCTAGGAGTTTTATGCCTTATGTTTAAGTTTCAGGCCTTGTGTTTAAGTTTTTAATCCATTTTGAATTGATTTTTGTGTATGGTGTAAGACAGGGATTCAGTTTCATTCTTTTGTGTGTGACTGTCCAGTTTTCCCAATTCCACTTATTGAAAAGACTCCTTTTGTGTTGTATATTCTTGGCTTCTTTGCTGTGAACTAATTGACCATATATATGCATGGGTTTATTTCTGGGCTGTCTGTTCTTTTCCATTGGTCTGTGTGTCCATTTTTAAGCCAGTACCATACTATACCTTTGTACCATACTGTAGCTTTATAGTATAGCTTGAAATCAGGAGTGTAATGCTTTTGGCTTTTCCTTTCTCAGGTTTGCTTTGGCTATTTAGAGTCTTTTATTGTTCCATACAAATTTTAGGATTGTTTTTTATATTTCTGTGAAAACTGCCATTGGGATTTTGATGGGGATTGCATTGAATCAGAAAAGAAGTAGTAAAATTGATGATAAAATTATGATACGATTTTATAGATAGAAAATCCTAAAGATGACCATGAAAACTCTTGGAATTAATCAATGCATTCAGTAAAGTCACAAGATATAAAATCAATATACAGTAACTAGCTGTGTTTCTTTTCTTTTTTTTTTAATTTTTTTTAACGTTTATTTATTTTTGAGACAGAGAGAGAGAGAGAGAGAGCATGAACAGGGGAGGGCCAGAGAGAGGGAGACACAGAATCTGAAACAGGCTCCAGGCTCTGAGCTGTCAGCACAGAGCCCGACGCGGGGCTTGAACTCACGGACCGCAGGATCATGACCTGAGCCGAAGTCGGACGCTTAACTGACTGAGCCACCCAGGTGCCCCCTAGCTGTGTTTCTATACACTAACAACAAAATATCTGAGAAAGAAAGAAAAAATCCCATTCACAATAGCATTAAAACCAATAAAATACTTAGGAATAACTTTAACCAAGGAAATGGGAGATGTGTATAATGAAAACTATAAGACTGATGAAAGAAGTTAAAGGAGACACAAACAAATGGAAAGATATCCTGTGTTTAAAGATCGGAAGAATTAATATTGCTAAAATGTCCATACTACTCAAAGCTATCTATAGATTCAATGCAATCTGTATATATTTTATCTTAATTCATTTGAACAACAGCCTCTGTGAGATAGATGACTATTATACTCCTTTAACAGATGCTTAGCAAGTTAATAATGTAAGTAAGGTCACAAGAGGAATGCTTACCTGACATAAGAGAATATTGTTATTAAGCACTACTTTCAAACGTTAGTAATTTATAGGCTCCTTTTAATTGGCTAAAAATTGGAGCCTTTCACCATTGACACACATTATTACAATTTTACTTAAATATGAACAAATAAAATTAGATATAAATTCCTTACACTTGGATTTCTCTTTTAACTGTAAACTGAAACAAATTTAAAAGTACAAAAAAAAAGCCTGTAAAACATAATGAAATGCAAATTAACTTTACTTTAATAAAGTGATGATGTTTTGCCAAAACTGAATTGCTGCTCACAACATGAGTATGGAGCTGTCTGCCACCCCCAAAGGTGTCTTGGCAGCTTTCATTACCATTGACTCTCTTTTTCTGCCACATTTCTTTCTCAGATGTTGAAAATCCAGGATCAATACAATGTGCGGTGACTGCACCATTATTTCATTTTGGTCTTTACTTAGTGGGACTGTATCATTTACATGTTAAGTGAGCCTCCTACTTTTCTCATTATTCCTTACAATTAAAATTGTGTGCTTGATGCCAGTTCAGACTAGAAAAACAAATGTATCTGTACATTAGTAATCATGTTGCAAATCATGTTGCTATGCTTTGTTTTAAGTGGCCATTACAATGATCCAGCATATGTTCATATCAATTAATTTTAGATGTAAACTTTGTTTTCAGTTCAATATTAAAGTTATTTTGGAAAACTCATGTATAGACCCTTGAAAAAGATCCTGGATCCCAGTTTGAAAGATACTCTTTTAATGTATTTTTAAGCCATTATTTATTTGTAACCATCATAAAAATAATTCTTATTTATTTATTAGAACAGGTCCTCCAAATACTTTTACCAGGAAAAACTGTTACACTAGTTTGTTATGGTGTCCCTTTGAAAGCAATGAATTTATATTTCTTTAAAGTATTGTATAACTCAGACTTTAATTTAGAAGTGCTTTTTCTCTTTAAAAGTCTAAATTATAAATGTTTTACAGAATGTATTGTTTACTCTTTTCTGTAGCTGGGGTAGGGAAAATTTAGTTTGATTGGAAAATTAATACTTCATAGCAAATGTACAAGTCCCACAAGACAGTAAAGCCTCCAGAAATGGTGAAGTGTGGTAACAAATGACATTATTGCTTCCTCTGATGATGTTGCTATAAACATTCTAGTGGGATTTCTCTCAGAATAACGGACTGTTTTGTTATTTCTCTTTCCTTCCCAACTTCCTTTTCCTCCTTTCTCTTCTTTTTCTTACCTTTGAATTTTGCAGTCCTCATTTCCCCTCTTTCTTATTCCTTTGTTTTGTTTTAAAGATTGTTTTTTTTTTTAAGTAATGTCTACACCCAACGTGGGGCTCAAACTTAAAACCCTGAGATCAAAAGTTACATGCTTCACCGACTGAGCCAGCCAAGCGCCCCTTTTATTCTTTTGTTTTATACCAGAGATCACCTATCTTTTCACATTTCAGTTAGCCTACAGTCCGGCTTTCTTCACTTGACAGTTGGCTCTGCAGTTGCAGGCAGTGGAGAGGAAGAACACGGCAAGGCAGCTTCTAGCAGCATCTCACCCTTCATTCTCAATAAGCTACGAAAGAGGCCCTCCTAATAGGGGTGGCTCCTGAAAGATTATGCTTAATTTGCCTCCAAATATTCACTCTGAAGCACATAAAGCACAACTTTGGGGGCAGCCATAGCTAATTATATATGCTTGTTGGTTTCTTTCTAGCTTGCTTCCACAGCTTTGCTGTGAGCACATGGACCCTGCCCACCTCAGAGCTGAGCTGGGAAGGTGTGGGTGTGCCTCCTTCTGACGCTTCTTTGTTCAAGTTAGAATTCCGCTGTGGTGGGCGCCTTTCAGGTATCACCATGCTGTGGCTAAATCAGCCTCCAGATGCTAGGGATAGCTGAACGTTACCATCTGTGCATACATGCATTCATTCATCCCTTCATCCATCCTGTCTCTGTCATTTACTAACTGTGTGACCTTGAGCAGGTCTCAGTTTCTTCATTAGTAAAATGAAGCTAATAATTATGTACATCGTAGGGTTTTTATGAGAATAAGAGCTTTCATGTGTAAAAAAATGCTTCAAGTGGTGCCTGGCACTTAGTAGTAAATGCTAGATAGCTAAAATTATTATTACTCAGCAAGCGTTTATTTAGTATCCAGTATCTTCCAAGCAATCCAAGAGATATAGACATGAAAAAGACACAGCCTTGCCAGGGCACCTGGGTGGCTCAGTTGGTTAAGCATCTGACTTTTGATCTCAGCTGAGGTCATGATCTCATGGTTCTTGAGATCGAGCCCCACATTGGGCTCTGTACTCACTAAGTGGAGCCTGCCTGGGATTCTCTCACTCTCTCGCTGTCTCTCTGCCCCTCCCCAGCTGGTTCTGTCTGTCTGTCTGTCTCTCTCTCTCTCTCTCTCAAAATAAATAAATAAACTTAAAAAAAAAATAAAAAGACATAGCCTTGCCTTCTAGGGACTTCTGTAACTACCATACAACATGGTATTATAATAAAGGTTTTTAGGAAGTCAGGTAAAGCTTCATCACACAGGTAAAATTTGAACTGGGTCTTAAAGGATAAATAGTTTTGCCTAATGAAACAGCGCTAGATGAAATACGTTCCAAGCAGAGGGAACAGCTTGTGAACGGAATAAAACTGCAAGAGACTGTGGAGTCCTTGGCTGTTATTAGATAACATTTTAACCTCCTCTCTGATGTATACCTTCTTAAGTAGGGATCTGAGGTGGGTTCAGTGTACGTTTTGGAACTTATAATCTTATGACTAGTTATTACCAAGTTTATAATAGTAATTATTATTATTATTGAACTGGTTCATCAAAGAGTTTGAACTTAAAAACTGAGTTGGGAGCTAAGCGGTGCCGCTTTACAGTCGTGTGTTTGCTGACGCATGGCTCTTATCCGGAGATGGCTACCATGTGACAGGAACAGTAAATGGCTAGAGAAAAACTTGTGGTTAGAGCAGTTGGAAGTGCATGGGCTTCCTCCTTTCAACAGAGCTCTAGTTACGTTTTCCAAATTAAGCAGGTTTTACTTTGCTTTCTTCTTTAAACAGGAGACCCTTATATCTTAAGATCTTGCCTACTGTTGTGATAGCAAAGAAGTGTGATTTTT